>NC_060081.1:72500-742857 GCF_922984935.1 Meles meles
GCAAGGCCGCTGCAGGCAGCGGGAAAGGGAGAGGCAGGCTTTCCACCGAGGAGGGAGCCCGATGTGGGGTTCCATCCCAGGACCGTGGGATCGTGACCCGGGCCGAAGGCGGCCGGCCGCCCAACCGACTGAGCCACGGACGCACCCCGGACGGACCTAGGAACAGTTGTAGTGACGTGATTTTTTTTGGAAGATTTTATGGATCGATTGGACAGACGGAGATCACAAGTAGGCAGAGAGAGAGGAGGGGGCTCCTCCTCCGAGCAGAGAGCCCGATGCTGGGCTCGAACCCAGGACCCTGGGATCATACCCTGAGCCGAAAGCAGAGGCTTTCACTCACGGAGCCACCCAGGCGCCCCTAGTGCCATGATGTGGACGGATCGTTGGAGACATGGGAACCGGTGTTCTTCTCGAAGCGCCTTCTGCACCGTCACTTCCACAGACCTGAACCTTTAAGGTGGACCTGGGGAGACCACTGTCAAAACGGACACAGGCGCCGCTGTTCTCCAGAAAGTTCGATCGACCCTGGGACGGCTATCCACTTTCCCTTTCTCTGAAATGACCTAGGACACCCCTCTTCTGGCCACCTCCTCTCTTGCTCCCCCCACCCCAACGACCCATCATGGGACCTTCCCCTTACACCTGCTGAACGCTTTTCCACCCCCCACCCCCCACCCCCCACCCCCCACCCCCCACCCCCCCACCCACCCCCCACCCCCCCCCCGCCTGGCCTGCGTTGGCTTGGAGTCTCTGCCGGACCCAGGACCCGGGCGGGGGGGTGGCCACAGACTCTGTCCACTCTCAGAGGTGATGAGTGGGGGTAACGCACAGAAGCTCTCAGAATACTACGCATGCCCAGTATCCTACACATCCACTCCCTGCCCCTCCCCCCCCACCACCGGTTTTGAATGTGTGCGCGGACCCACAGAGTGGAGGAATGGGCATGGACGCGCACACGCGGGCACGCACGGATGGCTAGGGAGGGAGGGACGGACGGACGAAGGAACTGAAGGGGGAAGAAGGGACGGGAAGGGAGAGAGGGAGATAGGCAGACCCACCCGCCGCCCTGTTCACCAACCACCCGCCCCGGTCACCTCCCTCCCTCCCTCCCTCCCTCCCTCCCTCGTCTACCTACCCTTTGCCCTCCCGTTTTCAAAGTGGAGATAAAATTCGCACTCCATAATTCACATACTCTTCAAGGGACGCGGTTCGGTAGCCTTTTATTCCTTAGGGGACTCCCAAAGATGCGCAACCCTCGCCACCGTTTCCAGAACGTTTCCATCCCTTCGAAAAGAAACACCCCTACCACCCCCTGCCCGCTTCCCACCCGCGCCTCCCCCTCCCCTCACCCTGACTCTCTTCACCGGTCTCCCCCTACAGCCTCCGATCCCCCCCTCCGTCCTGCCTAGGATTGGGGTATGACGGCTGCCTCCTTCCTACCTACCCCTGGAATCCCAAGGCATTCATTAGGTCACCCGTGGCTCTCGGGTTCCTTTTTCTTAGCGTCACGTTTTTGGGGCTCACCCAGGTGTTTCCATGGATCGGCGCGCTGCTCCTTTGGACGGCGTCATCGTTCTCCACGATGAGCTTAGGAAGATGAGTGGAACGACGACAGGATGTTCGTGGGCCACCGAGTCTCCCGCCCGACCCCTTCTCTTAAAACTTGAAGTGGTACTAAACAGGTACCATCTCTGAGGACAGAAGTCCTAGCATCATCAGCAGACACTGTGGAAAGGTGTTTTGCACTGTCTCGCGTGGCCTCTTTCTTCCCTGGAAAAGGATTCACAGGCTATCCTGCACCCCTTAAGGCCAGAACGATCTCATCATGCTCTGGTGGTCCTGCGCCTTGGGTCTCGTGGCGCCCCCTTCCCCACCGAGAGCTACCCTCACTCCATCCTCTTACGCTGGCCCAGAAGTGAGATGAACAGCACCCCGCTTTTTCCACCAGGCGAGCCCAAGTCATGGAGAATGGTTCAAAGCCATTCCCAGGTGCTGGTCATTTGGCTGGAAAGGAGGCAGGCTATGGGGTTGGGTAGGAGGCTACCTCCGTCCTTCTGTCACCGTAGAAAGTAATTTTTTTTTTCTTTCTCCCTTCCCTTCCCCTTCCCCTTCCCCTTCCCTTTCCCTTTCCCCCTTCCCTTTCCCCCTTCCCTTTCCTTTCCCCCTTCCCTTTCCCCTTTCCCCTTCCCTTTCCCCTTCCCCCTCCCCCTTCCCCTTCCTTCCCTTTCCCCTTCCCCTTCCTTCCCTTTCCCCTTCCCCTTCCTTCCCTTTCCCCTTCCCCTTCCTTCCCTTTCCCCTTCCCCTTCCTTCCCTTTCCCCTTCCCCTTCCTTCCCTTTCCCCTTCCCCTTCCTTCCTTCCTTCCTTCCTTCCTTCCTTCCTTCCTTTCCTTCCTTTCCATCTTTCTTTCTTTCATTTTAAAGATTCTTGCTTCTGCATTTGACAGCGAGATAGAGAGCCCAAGTAGGAAGAGCGGCAGAGGCCACGCGCGCCGGACTTTATCGAGCTCTTCATTGTTATTTCTGTCGTTGTTTTTCTTGTGTACCCTACAACCAGGGTGGGGCTCCAACTCAGGACTCAGATCTAAGAGTCAGCGCGCTCTATGGAGAACCAGCCAGGGGCCACTGAGCTTTTTGTAGCCTAGGGAGAGAACGGGTTTCCTGTGTGCCGGCGCCCCCCTCCCCCCCCCGCTCCCCCCCCCGCTCCCCCCCCCCGCTCCCCCCCCCCCCCGCTCCCCGCTCCCCCGCTCCCCGCTCCCCGCTCCCCCGCTCCCCGCTCCCCGCTCCCCGCTCCCGTACCGCTTTGGCACACGGGTTCTTTGGAATGTGAAGCGCTTAAGAAACAGTAAGCTGTTCTTCACCCAGTAAGCTGGGTGGCTCAGGCGTTAAGGGTCTGCCATAGGCTCAGGTCACCATCTCAGGCGCGTAGCGCACGCGCGCGCGCGCGCGCGCACACACACACACACACACACACACACACACACACCCGCTCCCATCGCATCTGGCTCCCTGCTCAGTGGGAAACCTGCTTCTCCCTCTCCCACTCCCCCAGCCCCTGCTTGTTTCCCTCCCTCGCTCTGTTTCTCTCTGTCAAATACATACACAGAACCTTGAGAGAGATAGGAATAAAGAAAGAAAGAGAGAGAGAGAGAGAGAGAGAGAGAGAGAGAGAGAGAGAAAGGCAATAGCCCTGAGGAGGACACTTCTTTGCCTCTCCCTCTGCTTCCTGACCTGAAAGGGGGAGATAAAACTCGCCTAGGAATGGCACCTTCCCTCCATGGAGCAGGAGGAAAAGAAGACATTCTCATCAGTCTGCAGACGGCATCAGAGGAACGTGCCCAGAAAACCTTCCTCTGCCCGTTCCCTTCCATCTCTTGGCCTTCCCGTGGTGGGCTGAGCTCAGAAGCCCAAAACTGCTTTCCTCTCTCCTGTCATTTCTCCACAACCGGATCTTTCTTTGTGGAGGACATGCCCTCGACATGGGAATTCCGAGCCGCCGCCGTTCTGTGAGACTTCTGGTGTGGGTGTATTCTGCCTGGTGGGCGCTGCACGTGTCAATCGACTGTTTCTCTCCCTGGGATCTGTCTCTTTCTGACCGGTGTCTCAGTCAACAACTCAGAAGGGGAGTAGAGGGAACATTCTTCCTCCCCTACACCTACTGAATGCAGATGGACACACCCCCAGAACCCTCCCCTCACACACACACACACACACACACACACACACACACACACCCCAAACAAGAGTTGGAATCCACCTGAATGTGGAACAATGTCACAGTAGTTAAACACAGGATGCTAGACTCACATGGCAGAATAGAACACCGATACTACAAATTATGTTTGCGGAGACGGTTTGGTGGCATAGGAATGTGCTTGTTGGGTGGCAATACTTAGTGAAAAGAAGTAGGAAACATTCGGCGGAGAATGGGTTCTCTCTTAGGAGGGGATACCAGATCATTTCAAAGGCTGGGGATGGTGAAATCAGCCCCCCCCCCTTCTTCTTCTCCTTCCCCTTCTCCTTCGTCTTCTTCTTCTTCAAGATTTTATTTATTGATGTGACAGACAGAGATCACAAGTAGGCAGAGAGGCAGGCAGAGAGAGAGGGAGAAGCAGGCTCCCCATCGAGCAGAGAGCCCAATCCGGCGTCTCGAGCCCAGGACCCCGGGACCATAAACCGAGCCAAAGGCAGAGGCTTTAACCTACGGAGCCACCCAGGTGCCCCAGTTCTTCTATCTTTTCACTTCTGTTTCTCCCCCTACTCTGTTCTTTAGGGTGGTCCTTAGGCCTCCTCCTTTTCCCGAGCCAATGACTATACCTGCTTTTTTAAGACATTGCGTCCTAAAGAGGAAGCAGGACTTCAGCTAATGGTCTCAGGAAGGATGCTTACTTCCTAGATTCATATGGATCCGCCCAACTTTGGCTTCTCATGGCTCATCGCTCTCTGCAGGACATAGGGGAGGACACGGGTCTTACCATGAAAGAAGCCCACTTGGGTGGGACCGTCGCTGGACCGTCGCTTGTGGAAAATGGAATCTGGGGGAAGGACTGAAAGCAGCACTGATAAAGACTGTGTTGCAGGTTAGAGAAATTTCCGCCGCTTGGACACCGCCCTGCCCCGCCCCGCCCCGCCCCGCCCCGCCCCACCCCACCCCACCCCACCCCACCCCACCCCGCCCCGCCACCGCCACTCCCCATCCCCCCACGCCCGCCCGCCCGCCCGCCCGCCCAAAGCAAGCACTTCCCTTTGATGCCATGTCTTGTGTGTGTTTGTTTTCTTGGTTCATTCCTTCGTTCGTGCAGTTGATTATTTTTTTAAGATTTTATTGACTGATGAGAGAGACAGAGAGAGCGCGCGAGCGAGCGTGAGCCCATGAGCGGAGTGAAGGGCAGAGGGAGAAGCGGGCTCTAAGCTGAGCAGGGAACCCGATACAAGACTCATTCCCAGGACTCCAGGATCATGACCTGAGCCCCAAGGCAGACACGCTCAACCTCAACCGATTGAGCCACCACCGGGGCACCCCATCATTCATTCATTCCTTCATTCATTCATTTTAAGACTATCTATTTGACAGAGAGACAGCGAGAGAGGGAACACAAGCAGGGGGAACGGACAAGGGAGAAGCAGGCCTCCCGCCAAGCAGGGAGCCCGATGCGGGGCTCGATCCCAGGACCCTGAGATCAGGACCTGAGCGGAAGACAGCCACTTAACCACTTAACCGGCTGAGCCACCCAGGCGTCTCAGAAGTGCGCTTTCAATGCATCATCTGTTAAGTGGATCTGGATCAAGGACATTGTCACGTTTTAACCTGTGTGGGCCCTGCTCCTGGGCTTTCACACTTACCCGGGTCCCAAAGGACTCTGCCAAACTTCAGCATGTGGGCTCTCTTTCTGTCCTGAGCACACATTGCATATCTACCTCATTAAAAAAAAAAAAAGAAGAAGAAGAAGAAGAAGAAAAGAAAAAGAAAAAGAAAAAGAAAGAAAGAAATTTGATCAAAGGGGTGCCTGGCTCCATCCTCCACCGGTGGAGCGTGGGACTCGGGATTGTGAGTGTGACTCGGGATGGGAGCCCTATGTTGTGTGGAGAGATTACATAGACATAAAACCTACAGGAGAGGTTTTTTTCCAACCCATCGATGAATCCCTCCAAAGGAGCCTTCCAAACATAAGGACGGGGAAAAAAAAAAAAAAAAAAAGAAAAAGAAAGAAAACCTCCCTGGTTCCCATAAGACTAGAGTCCTAGAGCCTTGCATATGCTAAAAATGGAAAATAAACTCCGTCACTTTCTGTAGGGTCCTTCCTCACGATGACTTGGAACTCTGGATGGAAAACACACATACGCCTATGTGCACGCACACGTGCGTGCGGAAAACCAAACCAAACCGGCTAAACAAACCAAAACCCTATAGAAACCTGCAATCGATGTTGGGAAAGCAACCACCCACCCCCAGAAGAAACGCTTGCAGGCCACGTGTACAGTGTACGATAATACATGGGGAGCCTCTACTGGCAGTTGCTTACTTCCATGGAAGACATTTCAGGATACCATGAGTCGCAGATGGCCCGAGGGGGCTTCTTTCGACATGTCTGAATTGTGTGCACAAGTCGAGGAAGGCTGCTAGGAGACTAAGTCGTCAGAAACTGGGAAGCCTGTTTTAGTTCCATCCGTGAAGGCCCAGCTTCTGGGGAGGAACCGACGCTCAGGGAGATGCTCTGGTCTTCATTTGGTTTGTTTCTTGCTGCGGCTGTTGGTATCTTTGCACAAAACCTGCCGTGTTCTGATTAGAAAAGGAAAACAACGGATGGAGGGGACCCATAAGTGGTCATGCTATGTGGCCCTTGGATTTGTTTTCAGCCAAGGGGGAGATTTGGGGCCTCTGGTCTTTCATGACCTCTCCACAAAGAAGACTGACACAAAGGCTACGAGTTGTTTGCATCTTGTGTGCATCCATGGGTCCCTGTGCGTTTCCCATCTGAGATGTTTTCTCTCCCTCTGGACGCTCTTGCTAACATCCAGTTGTAAAGGAACTCCTTGCTTCATAACTGAGTTGAAAGGAGGCACCTGGAAAAATCGGGCATGGTAAGAACGAGCATCAAGGTGTTTCAGGTCACATGACCTGGGATGACATTCCCTACATTCAGACTTTTGTGTCGCTCCATCGTCAAGATGCCTCAAGGGAAGGGACCCAGTGGATGGCCCAGAGCGAGAAGGACAGACGCAAATGGAGCACACCTGGGGCGCCTGGATGGCTCCGTGGATGAAGCCGCTGCCTTCGGCTCAGGTCATGATCTCAGGGTCCTGGGATCGAGTCCCGCATCGGGCTCTCTGCTCCGCAGGGAGCCTGCTTCCTCCTCTCTCTCTGCCGGCCTCTCTGCCTACTTGTGATCTCTCTCTCTGTCAGATAAATAAAATAAAATCTTTAAAAAGAAAAAAAAAAGAAAGAAAGAAAGAAAATGGAGCACACCTGACTTACCCCCTCCCCCTGAGATGAAGGCCGAGGCAGGCAGAGGCCAAACGGGAAAAGAAAAGAACGGAAAAGAAAAAAAGATGAGTTCAAAACTTGACCTCTCGGGGCACCTGAGTGGCTCAGTGGGTTAAAGCCTCTGCCTTTGGCTCAGGTCATGATCCCAGGGTCATGGGATTGAGCCCCACATTGGGCTCTCTGCTCAGCGGGGAGCCTGCTTCCTCCTCTCTCTCTGCTTGTCTCTCTGCCTACTTGTGATCTCTGTCTGTCCAATAAATAAACAAAATCTTAAAAAAAAAAAAACAAAAAAAACTTGACCTCTGCCGGGGGCCTTGCCCGAGGCTCCCTTGCCCCGCCTCCACCTCCGCAGTGAGACACACCCCACCCCACCCCCACCCCCACCCCCACCCCCACCCCCGTTTCGGCACGAAAATCACTCCAAGCCCCTTGGGCCACCTCCTTAGGAGGTCTAAATTGGAGCACCTTCCAAGTCAGCAGGGAGGGGCCCGCGAGGGCTCCCCTGGACTTAAACAGCCCACTTCAGACTTCCCCACAGGAGCCTGAGAGGGGGAAAACAATCGACTGACTTTTTTAGTGGACCCAGGTGCGACTTCTTTGGCTTTAAAGCCAATTCAAGGTTGTTGGTTTTATTTTATTCTATTTTAAAGATTTTATGTAGTTATTTGACAGAGAGAGAGAGAGATCACAAGTAGGCAGAGAGGCAGGTACAGAGACAGGAGGAAGTAGGCTCCCTGCTGAGCAGAGAGCCCCATGCAGGGGCTCGATCCCAGGACCCTGAGATCATGACCTGAGCTGAAGGCAGAGGCTTAACCCGCTGAGCCACCCAGGCGCCCCTGTTGGTTTTATTTTAAAGAGACGTCGTTTTGGAGCTTTCAATGTCACATAGAATACAGATAATCAGCTTTTTTTCCTTTTTCCGCCCCGCACCCAATTTATTTTATTTTAGTTCATTTCATTTCACTTCATTTCATTTTATTTCATTTCATTTTGCAGATTTTAGTTTTTTATCGGGGGGGGGGCGGAGGGGGGAGGGGGGGAGGGGGGTGGGGGGAGGGAGGGGGGAGGGGGAATGGGGGGGGAGGGGGAATGGGGGGGAGGGGGGGGTGGGGGGGGGCGGGGGGTGGGGGGGGAGGGAGGGGGGGGAAAGAGGAAGAGGGAGAGGAAGGGGAAGCAGGCTCTCTGCTGAGCAGAGAGCCCAACGCAGGGCTCCATCCTAGGACCCTGGGATCATGACCTGAGTGGAAGGCAGAGGCGTAACCCACGGAGCCACCCAGGCGCCCAACAGATTTTATGTTTTCAGTAATCTCTACACCCAATGTGGGGCTTGAACTGACAACCCTGAGATCAAGAGTCATGCTCTCTACTGACTCTGCCAGCCAGCTGCCCCTGGAATATCATCTTTCAGAGACACATGCGTAGACTCGGATATGATGAGACTGCTTAAAAAGGTCTGATTGACTTGATGGATCCAATAAAGCCCCTTGGAAATGTTGGTTGGCCTGGTCACCTTGCTTACCGAGGGCCCCTCGGCCTTAACAGTTGAATAAAGAATGCCACCTCCTGGCGGATCCCGGAACTTCATGAAGGAAATTTGGAGGGCCTCAGGAAGAGAGGAATTCACCCAAATGTACAGGTCTTGCAGGCGAATCTGATGGGAAATATTTGGCTTGGCTCCTGGATTTTAAAAAGGCACTTAAAGGTTCGATCTAGGGGAGCCTGGGTGGCTCAGTCGTTAAGCATCTGCCTTCGGGGGAGTCTGCTTTTCCCTCTCCCTCTCCTTCCGCTTGTGCCCCCCCCCCCCCCCCCCGGTCAAATAAATAAAAGAAAATCTTTTTTTTTTTTAAAGATTTTATTTTATTTATTTGACAGAGAGAGAGATCACAAGTAGGCAGAGAGGCAGGCAGAGTGAGAGGAGGAAGCAGTCTCCCTGCAGAGCAGAGAGCCCGATGCGGGGCTCGATCCCAGGACCCCGAGATCATGACCTGAGCCGAAGGCAGCGGCTTCATCCACGGAGCCACCCAGGCGCCCCAAAATGAAATCTTTTAAAAAGAAAAGAGTTCAATCTAAAATTCCTTATGAAAAGCTCCATCCAAGCAGATAAGAAAGAAAGATCCCATATACGATCGCTTGCTCTTCTTGCTTCGCTTATGTAGATGATTAGAACAACTGTGGGAAAACTGGAATTGTTTCACAAACAAATTCATCTTCCTTTGGCTATCTTGGATGGCAATAAAGGTGACATTAGAGAGAAAGATTCTATTTCAATAACACACTTTTGGGGGTGATAGTTGCTGGTTCTGAAGAATGACCTTTGGGCCTTTGTTCTCTGCCTCTAAAACTGGACGGGATCCTGAATCCTTCTGGTTTTCTTGATTCTCTAGGACTATGACTCTGTGAACGACGGTTTCCAACATTCTCCCATTCTCCTATCTTAAAACCATTAAGAACTAAAACCGTATCCCCCCCCCCCCCCCAAGCCTGGCAAAGAAGCTCGACCACGTGAAAGAAACTTTGAGGGAACTGGCCACACTAGCTCATCATCCATAGACAGTGTTTGTGCCGGCGGCTCCATGGGCCACTCGAAATGAGACATTGGACCTACACCCCAGAACAGCCCGTCAGATTGTCCCTGCCCACTCCCACTCTGCCCAAGGATGCTTCAAGCCTGACATCTAGAGACTGTTAGGGTACGGAGTCGACCACCCCTCCATGAGACAGAGAACACTCGATAATGCAAGTCCCACAGCGTGGTTTATTTCCAGCTAGCTGGGGTCCAAGAATCTGCCCAGCGCGGCGGGTTTCAACAAGGACCCCGAGCACTCAAAGCCATGGGTTTATCGAGCATTTTCAAGGCACTTTTTCATAGCTACAGACCTATCTTGCGCCCCACTTTGACAGTTTCACTTTTTGCCACCCCGGCGTGTCACCCTGGTGGTTAAGGGAGATTTAGGTCTAGAAGAAACTTAACTTGAGTGACATTTCCCTCCACCTCGGCCTCCTTCAGTTTTATGGTGGGGAGGGCGACCTTAGGCTTCAAGGAACTGAGCTATTCATCTCTGGAAATTGGGCTATGGAGAAGATGACTTCTTTGTTGTCAATCACTAGGACATTTGTGAACCGAGGGAGACTCCTGTCTTGCAGGATTGCTGTGATCTCTGCAAGTTAACTCTTTGTTTTTTATGAACATCTGGTCCCGGTGGCGCCACCGCCACCGCCTAAGCGCCCCGGTGGTAGAGGAGTAAGTTGCTTTTTCAGGTTGGAGCTAGTTCCTCTTATCTCGAGTCACGTACGCAGTAGGGCCTGTTAGCGATGCTCAGGAAAATGGCTTCCCGGCCTTCAGGATGGCCATTCTTATGCTCACCCACTCTTACAGCGCAAGGTGCCAGCTTTTGCTTTGCCAAGATGGCTGTACTTCTGACAGGGCTAGGCTCGAGGTGGGTACGGTCTTGTTTTTCTTGGCCTCCACACCCGGAGCTGGTTTCCGGGACTTGTTTCTAAGTCCCCTGGGGGAAGGGGATCAGGGACAGTCTAGGGGTTAAACAACAAAGTTCTTGTTTCACCTCCATGGAAGCCTCTGGCTCAAATAAAAAATATCAAATAGGGCCTTACAAGACCTCACTGGCAGCACTCCAGACTTAGATACTGGGTTGAGCCCTTGTTTCAACCAGTAACCAGTGTTTTCCTTTGGGTTTTGCATAGAAGTGCCTCTTCTTAACTGCCGGATTGCTAGATGAATGAGGCAGAGTCTATGATCCTTAACTCCACTTGCTGCACCTGTATTAACTCTTCTTTGGAAATAAGAACCCATAGAGATAGGGGCACCTGGCTGGCTCGGTCGGTAGAACACACGACGCTTGATCTCGGGGTTGTGAGTTCGAGCCCCGCACTGGGTGCAGAGATTCCTTTCTTTTTTTTTTTTTTTCTCCCCCCCCCCCCCTCTAAAGATTGTATTGATTTATTTGGCAGACAGGGGTCATAAGTAGGCAGAGAGACACGCAGAGAGAGAGGAGGAAGCAGGCCCCCCGCGGAACGGAGAGCCCAATGTAGGGCTCGATCCCAGGACCCTGGGATCATGACCTCGGCCAAAGGCAGAGAACTTTAACCCACTGAGCCACCCAGGCGCCCCAAGGTGCAGAGATGACTTAATAAAAATCTTTAAAGACAGAAGAGGGGGGAGAGAAAGGAGAAGGAGTAGGGCCCCTGATAATAAAAGGCAAACACTAAGCTACTTGGCTAGAAGAAACCCTTAACCCTCCACAACCTTTGCCCCCTTCCCCAGCTGGGGGAGGGGCTCAGACTAATTTACTCATCTGTATTCTTTGATTGATTGATTGATTGATTGATTTGACAGAGAGAGAGAGAGAGAGAGAGAGATCACCAATAGGCCGAGAGGCGGTGGGGCCGGGCGGGGGGGGGGGGGGGCAGGCTCCCTACTGAGCAGAGAGCCCGATGTGGGGCTCGAACCCAGGACCCTGGGATCATGATCTGAGCCGAAGGTGGAGGCTTAACCCACTGAGCCACCCAGGTGCCCCTCACGTGTATTCTTGGATGCCCACCGATGCCAGGTCAATTTGAGAGAGAATGAGACTATTGGGTTAGACTCTACTGTTACTATTCCTTACAAGTGTACTTGGGGATAAAATCAATGATGCCATATGGTACCAAACCGTGTAGAGAAATATCCAAGCCCTCAGAGAGGGAACTCTCTCTGAGACCCCCACCATTGGCACTAGGGACCAAAAATTGCGATCTGCCCTGTCTCAGATCCTTCCATTCCAAAGCCTCCACTGCACCCTCATTCAGCTTGAAGCAGTTATAGAAGGCAGACCTCTGCCCCTGTTCCATAGCAATGGAATGAAGGATTGACCATGGGGAATGATAACAGGGGAAAACAGAGCATGTCTGACTCCCTGTTGTTTCTAGTCCCTTTTAACCTACAGGGGAAAAGCCTCTGTTGAGCCCGGCACATAGGCATGTTACCGCTAAGATGTACAGAAACTTCTTTACCATAAACCTACCTCCCCTGAGGAAATAAAAGAATAGCCACAGCATAACTTGACAGGGGTGGTGGGAGGGATGGATGGAAACCATGCCCCATAAGGTAAATGGGCTGATGCTGGCTGAAAGCTCCAAGCCTGTTTTTCAGAAAATTGGTTCCCCCTACTGAGCTACCGTCTCGTTTCAGGCCTTGCTACCAAATACCAGGCATCTCTGCAGAAGTCTGGACTGAAGGTCGACGGATGGGGCTGCAGCTTATCAACAAGCACGGCCCTGATACTCCTTACCTGAGAGAAGGAGCCTGAGACCCCGTTCCGGTTAGACCAGCTCTCACAGCATGCCCACAGCCCCTTCTCCTTCTCCTAAGGTAACCGCCTGACATAAGGGACTCAATGATCCTCCTTCTCAGGTCAAGTCTCCACCCCAAAGTAAACATGGGGATAGAGGGTCCATAGGATGTTTCCCCACTGTGCAGGCTCCATCGTTCCCCGTGAATAATCGTTCATGTCCCTGCCCTTTTTCTTTTGAAGTTTGATTGTTATTTAGTAAGTTAGTTGGTTATTTCAGAGAGAGAGAGAGAGAGAGAGAGAGAGAGAGAGCGCGCGAGAGCGCGAGCGAGCGCACACGCATGAACACACGAGTGGGGGGAGGGACAGAGGGAGAGGGAGAAGACTCCCCACTGAGCAGGGAGCCCCAGAGGGGCAGGGCTCAGTCTCAGTACCCTGAGATCATGACCTGAGCTGAAGGCAGACGCTTCATAGACTGCGGCGCCCCTCCATTCCTTTTTTTTTGGGGGGGGGGGGGAGAACAACATGACATACTTTTATGTTTTAAAAAATTCCATTCATTCATTCATTTTCCATTATCTGTGGACCCAATGCAGGGCTTGAACTCATGATCCTGACTGAGATCAGATTCACAGTCCTGTGCTCTTTTGACTGAGCCAGCCAGGTGCTCCCTCCAGTGCATTTTTTTAAACAACCCAGGGATCAAGGCTCGGAGTGACCATTTGCCCAATGAGACCCACACTCACCCCTCTGTGCAGAGGTGCTATCTGTGGAGCTGGTTTATGGTTCCCCATCTTCCCTCCTTCTTTTAGTGGACAGAAAGTGGCGTGTGAAACAGCCAGTGGCTATGTGGAAATGAGACAGAGGGTTTCCCTTGGAAAGCAGGTGGGAGAGGGAGGACCGGTCGAGGGATAATCAATCAACTGTTCCCGTCGCCTTAGAGGAGTGGGCTTGCTCGGCCCTGTAACTCGGTGGATGAGTGAGAACTGTCCCCTGTCAGGCCACTCTTAAGCTCTTATCCCTTATCACTCCATGCCTGTGTTTGCCTTCTGACCCCTAAGACACCAGCGTCATCAGTCCATGCCTGTGTTTGGCCTCTCCGTCCTAAGACACCACCATCCTGTGTTTCCTGTCCCTCTCCGACTGACCCAGCCACACCATGCCACACCCTCCTACCTGCACCACCCCCCCCCCCCCTTGGAAGGCTTTCAGGTCAGACGTCATCCTCCACATCCATGATTCCCAAAGGGTTTACCGGCATTTCCTGGGTTAGGAAAAGGAGGGGACTCTTTTTGCCCCCAGATAAGGTCAGCTCTTGAGACACGCTCTGTCTCCTTCCCCCTTGCCTCCTCCCTCCCGAAGTTTGCAAGCCACAGCCTAAGGGTTGGGGGATTTGAAGCACGCCATTCAAAGGAGAGAAGCCCCAGGCTCTGACTTTAACAGAAAACTTTCTGCATTTGAATGAAACGATTTGATTGAATGAGGCCCATGAGAATGGATCACCCTGAACCTCCCTTCAGCGGTCCTCCCATCCCCCACGCCCCACCCCTGCCGTCTTCAGGTCGAATGGAGAGCAGTAGGCTGGGGGTGGGGATGGCGGGGGGGAGGGGGGGAGGGGGTGTGGCGGGCGTGGTGGTGGTGGTGGTGGTGGTGGTGGTGGTGCTGTTCATCCTAAGTAGTGAACGAGGCCCCGGGTCCCTAGGAAAAAAGTCACGGTCGGGTACAGATGAGTTGGTCTCTCAGGCAAAGTGGTCCAACTGTGGGCAACAGTTCTGTGGATGAGGGGAGATTTTTTTCTGGGATCATGCTCACATAGACGTCCCCGGCTGAGAAGAGGGCAGGGGGAGCCCTGGTAGGGGGAGGCGGACCCAGATCCGGAGCTCTGGACTATAGCTACTGCCTGCCCCCGGGTTGGGGGGGGTGGGGGGGTGGGGGCTGAGGGTGGTGGGGTCCGCTCACGCTGACTCCTGCAGCTCAATTCATTCTGGGAACCTTCTATTTTTTTCTGCGGAGGTGCCAGGTGCTGCGACGGCCAAAGCTCAACTCTTCTCTTTGCCTAGTTCTTTTTTTTTTTTTTTTTTTTAAAGATTTTATTTATTTATTTGACAGAGAGAGATCACAAGCAGGCAGAGAGGCAGGCAGAGAGAGTGAGAGGGAAGCAGGCTCCCTGCCGAGCAGAGAGCCCGATGCGGGACTCGATCCCAGGATCCTGAAATCATGACCCGAGCCGAAGGCAGCGGCCCAAACCACTGAGCCACCCAGGCGCCCCATTTTTTTTTTTTTTTAATATTTTATTTATTTGACAGAGAGAAATCACAACTAGACAGAGAGGCAGGCAGAGAGAGAGAAGGAGGCAGGTTCCCCGCGGAGCAGAGAGCCTGATGCGGGGCTCGATCCCAGGACCCTGAGACCATGACCTGAGCCGAAGGCAGAGGCTTTAACCCACTGAGCCACCCAGGCGCCCCTCTTTGCCTAGTTCTTAAAAGGCCTGATTCTCCTGTCTTCCTGGTAGAGGGACCGAGCCACACCCTCCCATCCTGCCGGACACCCCGTGCAAATACTTCCACTTGAAGAGGGCTTTCACCTCGTTCCGAAAGTAAACAAACTACACCCACCCACACCCATCCCGTGGTCACCAATCCCTAAAACCAACCCACAGAAACCCAGCGGGTCTTCTGCAGCCCAAGGTGCTTTAGAGAGTCACTCTCTTCAACACACCTTAGGCTCAAGGACGTGCTGCTGTCTCTCTTTCTCTGGCACAATTCCATCCAGGGATGAGCCTCGTACTGTATCGGCAAGATACAGTGCTCCTGGGAGCCGGGGACAGCAGACAACACTCACCGGATGATAGCACCCTACCTTTGGAATGACGTCCATACCTAAGCATGGTCTCTGGAAATCTTTGACATTGGCGTGCCTCTGCCGAGATCATTGCTTGGGACACTCCAGCCTCTAGAGCCGATCTTGTCTATGTTCCTCTGACCGTTACTTGCCCTTACTGTTCGCCTGATATTTTGCCTGATTGTTTATGGAGAGATTATATCCCCTTCTGGCAAGAGCTGAATGTGAATCCTCTGCTCACCCCACCATGGAGAAGAATATGCACAGGCCCACACCCCTCTTCTCCTTCTCCACCATGTTGATGGAAAATGTGGGCCGCCCTCCCTCCGTCCTGTCAAAACCCAAACCTGAGATAAGGTTTAGATGTAAAGGAAACCAGAATACTGTGTTGAACTACAGACACTTCTTTTTTTTTTTTTTTTTTTAGATTTTATTTACTTATTTGACAGACAGAGATCACAAGTAGGAAGAGAGGCAGGCAGAGAGAGAGAGGAGGAAGCAGGCTCCCTGTGAGCAGAGAGCCTGATGCGGGGCTCGACCCCAGGACCCTGGGATCTTGACCTGAGCCGAAGGCAGAGGCTTAACCCACTGAGCCACCCAGGCGCCCCAACTACAGACACTTCTAAAACGTAGCAGCAGGGGCGCCTGGGTGGCTCAGTGGTTTAGGCCACTGCCTTCGGCTCAGGTCATGATCTCAGGGTCCTGGGATCGAGTCCCGCATCGGGCTCTCTGCTCGGCAGGGAGCCTGCTTCCCTCTCACTCTCTCTGCTTGCCTCTCTGCCTACTTGTGATCTCTCTCTGTCAAATAAATAAATAAAATCTTAAAAAAAAATAAAATATTTAAAACGTAGCAGCAGCATCAGCAGCAGCAGCAGAAAACACACACCCCCCCCCCCCCCAACTGCAGGTGCAAGGAGGGAGAGATAACTCTCCCCCCTTTCTCCCCTGAAGCATCCTCTGCCCATTCCCCTGGGAGATGTCTCCCCTATCGCAGAAGGGGGAGTGAGTGACATCCTTTTTTCTTTCTTTCTTTCTTTCTTTCTTTCTTCTTCTTCTTCTTCTTCTTCTTCTTCTTCTTCTTCTTCTTCTTCTTCTTCTTTTTTGAGTGAGTGAGTGAGTGAGAGAGGGGGGGGGAACACACACACACACGCATGTATATATGTATATACGCACATATATGTATATGTGTACACACACGCACGCACACACATCTATTCTGGGCGTGCGGAAGCAGGGGGAGGGGCAGGGCAGGCAGAGGGAGAGGGAGAAGCAGGCTCCCCGCTGAGCAAGGAGCCTGAAGTGGGACTCGATCCCAGGAATGTGGGATCAGGACCTGAGCCAAAGGCAGCCGCTTACCCTTAAGGGACTAAGCCACCCAGATACCCTGTGAGGGACATTCTTATCTTCAAGGACAGGAAGTTGAGAATGAACATGAGAATTCTGGACAAACTGATCTTGTTTGTTTGTTTGTTTGTTTGTTTCTTTCTTTCTTTCTTTCCTCCAAAATCGTGTGTTCTTGTAGACTCCCCACACAGTGTAGTTACTCTGCCACAATCGCCTCTTCTTTTTTTTTTTTTTTTTTTTTAAGATTTATTTATTTATTTGACAGAGAGAGAGATCACAAGTAGGCAGAGAGAGGCAGGCAGAGAGAGAGGAGGAAGCAGTCTCCCTGCAGAGCAGAGAGCCCGATGCGGGGCTCGATCCCAGGACCCTGAGATCATGACCTGAGCCGAAGGCAGCGGCTTAATCCACTGAGCCACCCAGGCGCCCCACAATCGCCTCTTCTTGTTCAACCCAATATACCAGCAACTAGGATTTGCTCCTTCTCAGGGTCTGGCTTTCCTCGGGAGGGCTTTTTCATGGGACACTTTTAGGAAACAAATTTGTAGGCTCCTTTTCCTGTTACTCTGTCTCATGTCAATGTCATCCTTAGGGTCTGCCACCAACCCTGAGGTCTTCCTTTCCAGCATCTTTGAATCCTCCCTCCTTCATGACCTCGTTCCTTCCGTGCACAGCCCTCCGCTCGGCTCCCGTGCCCCCCCCCCCAAGGCCAGACATATGGGTGATGGCCTCTCCAAGCTAAACATACTCTTACTGTATGACACAGCAATCCTGCTCCTTGGTATGCATCGATGACCCAAACGAGTTGAAGATGGATGTCTGCACAGAAACCGACACGCAGACGTTCACGGCCCCTTCACTAGGAACGGCTTGAACCTGGAGGCAATCAAGAAGTCCCTCAGGAGGAGAATGGATCCAGAGACTGGGGTACATCCAGGCCACGAAAGAAATGGCTCTCGGGGCTTTGGAAAGAGATGAGCGAGCTCTGGGGAGCTATGGGGAGCCAGGTAGGGAAACTCCCGCGTGTCTTGCTGACTGAGAGAAGCCGGTCAGAAGAGAAGAGGTGAACCCACCTCACGGTTCCAACTCCATGTGACATGCTGAAGGAGGCCAAACGATGGAGAGGGTCACGAGATCAGTAGGCTGGAGAGCCGAGTATGAACTGTAGCAGACAGCATCATGGACGGACAGGTGTGGGCAGAGGGTTTCTCCCCCTCTTGGACCAGGTTTGGCTTCAAAGGAGTGCAGCCCAAATTGGAACCAAAGGAGGCAGGATGCTTCCCGAAAAATCTCAAGGAAAAGTACTGCAAGCAACAGGAATAGCTACTGGTCAGGCTCTGGAGGAAAGGGTGGAGAGATTCAGCCCGTTGGCCTGAAAGTTGGCGGTAACTGTCTTCTCCCAGAATATGGAGGCATCGGAGTAGTTCTAGATGACGTGGAGTATTTTCTTACTTAGGGACGGTGACATTCTGAGGAAATATAGAGACTGAAAAAAAATCATGATTGCGATGGCATCCCGTGAAACTACTCAGTCCACTGAAGTGGTGAAATCTTGCCCCGTGTGAGTAATTTCCATGGCAGGCAGGCGAAAGGGACAACAAAGATCCATCGGCTGCCAGGGGTTTTGGTGGGGGTGGAGGGTGTGGGGTGGGGGGGGTGGGGGGGAGGGTGCAGGTGGGTGGGTAGGGTGACTAGGCAGAGCACAGAGGATTTTTAAGGCGGTGGAACCATTCAGAGAGCTACTGTGGTGGTGAGATACCTTTGTCGAAACCCACAGAAGGAGGGGTGCCTGGGTGGCTCAGTGAGTCAAGTCTCTGCCTTCGGCTCTGGTCATGACCTCCGGGTCCTGGGATCGAGCCCCGAATCGGGCTCTCTGCTTGGCGGGGAGCCTGCTTTCCCCTTTCTCTCTGCCTACTTGTGATCTGTCTGTCTGTCTGTCTGTCTGTCCGTCCGTCTCTCTCTCTCTCTCTCTCTCTCTCTGTCAAATAAATAAATAAAATCGTTATAAAAAGGAAAACAAAACCCCAGAGAATGGACAATGTTGGGCTCTGAGTGGGTGATGATGATGCCTCAGTGTGGATTCATCCCTTGTAAGCGATACACCAGGTTTGCCACGGATGGTCGGTTGGTCGGTAGGCTTCTGGGGGAGTGGGAAGCTCTCAGGGAGCAGGCCTGTGCCTCTGAGTGTTGGGGGGCGGGGCAGGGGCCAGTGAGCCGTGACCGATGGCAGAGCAGGTGTCCTGTGGGTACTGCCCGTATTCTCCAGTGAATTTGGCTGTGAACCCAAAACCACTCAGAATAAGTAAATAAGTAAGTAAGTAAGTGAATAAACAAATAAATACAAACAAAGGCCCATGAAACGTGCGTGCGCGCACGCGCGCACGCACATGCACACACACACACACACACACACACACACACACACACACACGAAGGAACAAACCCCAAAACAGACAGACAGGCAGACCGGATGTGGAGCTGCCGGGGAAATGGCCAAGCAAGAATTGCAGAGATGGGTTTGGTGCAAAAGGGTGCTTTTCTTACAGCACGGGGACAGGACCTGTGGGCAGAAAGAGCCGTGCTGGGATTGTGAGGGGTCACTGGTGATACGGTTTCCAGTTAGTGGGGGTTAGGGATGAGGTCAGTCTCCAAGGAATGTGTGTATGGTGCGAGCAAGGTCTCCGAGACCTTGCGGGGCTCCCCGCTGTCAAGGTGAGGTGAGTCCCTCTTGTTTTAGCCAAGCGTGAGTCATGGGACCCTTTCGATGTGTGTCTGTGGACCCCGTGTTGGAAGAGGGATGTTAGCCTATCGTGGGCATGGGTGGCTGTCGGAGTGAAGGGACACTGACTAGAGCGAATCCTCACGGGTAAAGCATGGAACGAAATCCTTGAGGGAGTTGTAGGGGTGTTCCACCCTCTATGTGTGTCAGGGATTCATCAGTGGGTTACAAGTGGTCAGGGGACCTCGCTGTTGCCTCCTTTCTCTTGCCTTGGCTCTCTTCATCTGGTCCGAGTGACATTCCAGGTGGACAATCTCCCTGCTGGGGTGGGGGTGTTTGGTCGTGGTGGTGGACACACATTCTCCTCTACCTGCTTAGGGTCTGTGGCTGGGCCTAGGATGGCGACCGACAGAAGAGGTTCCCTGGAGAAGGGCATCCAACCGTGGGTAGGTGTTTGCCTGCCCAGGGGCGCCTTCCCAAGGGCCTAAAGACGGGGACTCGAGGGGTGCCTGGGTGGTTCGGTAGGTTGGGCCTCCGCCTTCCACTCAGGTCATGATCTCCGGGTCCTGGGATCGAGCCCTGCATCGGGCTCTCTGCTCGATGGGGAGCTTGCTTCCCGCCCCCCCCCCCCCGGCCCCCCCTCTCTGCCTACTTGTGATCTCTGTCTCTCCAATAAGTCAATAAGATAAAATCTTAAAAAAAAGAAGAAAAGAAAAGAAAAGAAAAATGAAAGACAAGACAAGACAAGACAAGACAAGACAAGACAAGACAGGGACTCGATCCACGAAGAACGGACAAGACCAGGGGGTTTGGGCAAGGGGCAGGCAGGCCGTGGCAAAGACAGCCCCGGGAGGACGGGGGTGGGGGTGGGGTTGGGGGGGGGGGGCCTGGTTGAAGAAGTTTCATCGACATGGACGGTTCAGACCCTAATTCTCTGGCTCCCCTCTCCTGTCTCTGGTGATGGAGGCTGGCTTTCTGCTTCCTGGTTCCTACAAGGAGTGGAATTTGAGATAACCGACGTGCCACAGTGGGCACCTTTTCGGGGTGACAGGTTCTGGTTTCCTTCAGGGCAGTCTGGGGAAGTGGCTCACGGGTGGGTCCTGGTTCCTCGGGAATCCCTCTCCCCATCCCTGGTCCCGCCAGCCATCGCTGGCTCCTCTCTTTCCGGCCATTCCCGGGGCTCCTCCGCAGCGGCAGGGTGCCTGGGCATAGGCTCCTGGGCCTGGGTGTTGAAAAGAAAATCGGAAGTTTCCCTGCCATTCGACCCTGGGCCCTGCAGAGTTTGTCCTTGCTACGGTTCTTCTGTCTTTCTTTTTCTTTTTCTTTTTTTTTTTTAAGATTTATTTATTTATCTGACAGACAGAGATCACAAGCAGGCAGAGAGGCAGGCAGAGAGAGAGCAGGAAGCAGGCCTCCTGCTGAGCAGAGAGCCCGAGGTGGGGCTCGATCCCAGGACCCTGGGATCATGACCTGAGCCGAAGGCAGAGGCTTTAACCCACGGAGCCACCCAGGCGCCCCTTCTTCTGTCTTTTTAATCGCCTCTGGGATGATCAGGGATGGACTCCCTGCCTCTCAACCCCAGACTTCATGTCCCTTTGGAATTAGACATAAAACGGCCTCGCTGGTTTTCTGAGTCGGTGGCCTTGTCGTAGACACGACCTGCTCGAAGGGACCTGACCCTGAAAATCTTGGATTTCTTCCTTGCCCTTGGCTGTGTGGCAGACTTCCCATACGGAATGGATTGTACACCCCCCCACCCCCCCCCCACCCCCGTTCTCCTAGTGACCCTGATCCGACCTCTGGGAGCGTTTCCTCATTTTGTCTCTCTCTGAGCAACACCCTCTACCACTACCACCACCCCCCCCCACCTCCCACTCCCGGCTGATCCCTCAGGCCTCTGTGTGTCCTTTGCCCTTGGGTCCCCTTCAGAGGGTGTTTCACAGAGTCTAGGGTTTTAATTTTGGTGACTTCCAACCCCTCCGTTTCTTTTTTTTACGGATCGCGCCTCAGGTGTCCAGTCTTAAACCCTCTTTGCCTGGCCCTAGATCCCCAGCTTTCCCCCTAGAATCCTCCCCCAACACACACACACACACACACACACACACACACACACACACGTGTGTTCCAGTGTTCTGCCAATCCACATGTGCACAAACCCTCCAGATTGGGACAGACCTGCAGTGCCTCTGAGCCCACTGGAAATTCGCTGGCCGGATTGGAAAAAAGGCTCATGGGGACATGCCAGACATGTACTTCCAGGCAGACACCCGAGGCCATGGCCTTGAGTCAGAAGATGGAACCTGAAATACCGCGAGGACCTCAATGGAACCATAGCATAGGTTTGCATGCATCTGCCTCCAGAGGCAAACTCTAGAATAATTACCTATTGTCAGCACGTGATCCCGGAGCCACAAAACAGAACACCTCCTGTCCCCCGAAGGCAACCTGGCTTTTGGGAGCTGCATCGAACCCTTAGGGGAGGAGAATCCTGCATGGCACCTGAGCCCCCGCCATATTCTATGGTCTCCCTGGACACAAGCCAGCATTGTGACCCATCAGAATGAGGCTCCCTGTCAACTCAGGCCCCTTGGCACTTTGCACCAGAGCCACCATATCGAAATGGCCTCGGTCCTGGGCTGGAAGGCTAAGCAGAGCTGGGCTTTCCAGGCATCCATGTGGCGATTTCTGCTACGAAGTCATTCCATACCGGGGACCCAGTACCATCAGAAAGAACTCTCCTTGTCCCGCAGAAGGAAAGATTGCTGTTTGGAGGAGCTCACAGGCCCCAGCCTGACATGACTTCCAATGGCCTCATGAGGCCACCTCTGCACTCATCATCCATCATAGACACAAACTCCAGCGTGACTGACCATCTGATATGTGCCCTGACCCAGGTGCTGGAGATCTTGAGTCATATGCTGCACCTGGAAATGCCATGTCCTTGGCCCTGAAAGGATCAGGGTATTGTGCATTCAGAATTCCATCCTCAAACTCCTGGGCCGCAAGCCCTCCAGACTGTGCATTCAGGAGCCCCAACGTCGTCTTCTGCCTGCCCTCTGGAAAGAAGAATGGCCCTAGGGGTCTGCCAGGAATGCCCACTTGATGATCAAGTGGCACGGACCTCGACGGCACCCCTATATCCAAGGCCACCCTGTGCAGTAATGCTGTCTGACAGAGGCTGAGCCCCGACCTCCCATCAGCCCCCAGGTAGCGGGCCCCCTATTCTGCAGGTGGGAACTGCTATGGCCAGAGACTGTCATCTCTACTCAACCTGGGTATTCAGGCGTCTCTGCGCAGACCAGAGCTCAAATGCCGGCCTACGGGGGACCCTGAAGCATAAAAGATCACTGCATCTTCCCCACGACGGGAAAATCTTACTGTGGGCATGGGGGTCTAACCTCAGAGTGGGAGCCAGCTGCATTGCCCATGAGACCACGCCCACCCAGGTGGGCTACCCTGGCCACAAACAGGCATTGTGACCCTCAGCATGAGACCGCTTGCAAACCAGCCCCCTCGCTAGCTGGACCAGGTGCCCGCATATCGGGCCTGACATGCCCCTAGGCCCAAATCCTCACCCTCGTTCAGGTTCTCCAGGCGCCCGGACAGAGAATCCGACTCTGGAATTCCGGCTATGGCGTTAGCCATCAGACGGATATCGGCAATCTTCCCTTCCCCCGAGAGACACCAAAACCTTGGGAGCCAGGCAGAATACTCACAGAGGCAGAATCTCCCATGACCCTATGTGGCTGCCACTACATTCCGTAGCCTACCGAGACACACAACCCACACAGAAACCCTGTGCTCCTGCCACCCTGTGGCCCTCATTTCAGATCCCACGACACTGCCCTCACGGTCCACAGATCTGGCCTGCCATCACATCGCCCCTAAACCTATCTCGAGTTGGTGATTGCATACCTTTGTCTCCAAATACCTGGCCAACAGGCCTTCCACGATGGGGCCTCTGGTCCCACAGTGCAGGAGTCTGCCGGCCTACCTGAAGGAAGCTCTGCCTATCACATTTGCTCAAACCTTCCAGATTGGAGGAAACAGGCAAGGTCCATGAGCCCACCCCAAATTCTTTGGCCACCTTGGGGAAAAGGCACATTTGGACACATGCCAAACACCTACCTCCAGGCAGACACCCAGGTCAATTTCCCTGAGTCATAAGATGGTACCTGACATACCCCACCTGAGGATTAAACAGCACGTACCTTGACGGAACCGCAATGTATTAGGCCGCCCTGTGCACTAATGCTGTGTCTGACACAGCCTGAGCCCCGACCTCCCATCAGCCGCCCAGTAGCGGGCCCCATATCCTGCGGGTGGGACGGGCCAAGGCGTGAGACTCTCATCTCTAACCAACCTTGGTATTCAGGCATCTGTGCCCAGACCATGGTTCAAATCCCAGCCTATGGGGGAACCTCAAGTATTAAAACCCACTCCTCCTTCCCCACCACAGGAAAAGCTTGCTGTGGCGATGGTGCTCTAACGCACATAGTGGGAGCCAGCTGCATTGAACATGAGTCCCTGCCCACTCTGAAGGGCTTCCCTGGCCACAAACAGGCAGTGTGACCCTTAGCCTGAGCCTGCTTTCAAAACAGCCCCCTCGCTAGCTGGATCAGGAGTCACATATCGGGCCTGACATACCCCTAGGCCCAAATCCTTACCCAGAAGCCGACGCTGGATTCTCTGCTATGGCTAGACCCTTGATACAGAAAAGAGCATTCTTTCCTTCCCCCTGAAAGAAACCAAACCCTTCGGAGCTGGGCAGAATCCTCACAGGGCAGAATCTCCCATGGCCCCATGAGGCTACCATTCCATTCTGTGGCCAACCGAGACACACAACCCAGACAGACCCCCGCTGCGCTCCTACCTTCCCTTTTTAACTAATTTCAGATCCCGCAGCACTGCCCTCACGGTCCACAGGCCTCCCATCACGTCACCCAGAACACTTTCCCAAGTGTGTGTTTGCAGACTTCTGTCTCCAAAGCCCTGGCCGGCAGACCCTCCAGCATAGTGTTAGGGTCCATGATCAAAGGAACAAGACTGACACAAAGCAAAAATCAAGCAAAGCTTTATTTCGTGCCATGCATCAGAAATCAAACTGACCGGTAGGTGCCGGGCCTTGCTGGGGGCCACTGCCTCCTTGCCCTGGGTCCCTCCTGGAGGCTCCCTCTCTCACACTCACTGTACCACAGGCCAGGGTCTCTGGGACATGGATGATCCTGATGAGGCCGCTCCTGAAGAGGCTGCTCACGACGGGGCTGCTGCCAACAAGGCCGCTCCCCGAATGAGGCCTCTCCTCCAGAGGCAGCTCCCCGGACCTGTGACATGGAGCACTGGCACCGCTGCCAACGAGGCCACTCTGGATGAGGCTGCTCATGACAAGGCCAATGCCAACAAGGCCGCTCCCCATACGAGGCCGCTCTGGATGATGCCGCTCCCCGACCGTCTAGTGAAAGCACCACTGCTCGGGCAGTGAGGCTGCTGCAGATGAGGCCACTCCCAGGGACGAGGCCACTTGCAATGAGGCTGCTCGCGATGAAGCCGCTCCTGATGAGGCCGCTCCAGATGGGGCCACTCCCTGGGACAAGGGCGCTCCTGACGAGGCCGCTCCCTGACTGTCTAGTGACAGCGCCGCTGCTCGGGCAGTGAGGCTACTCAGGGAAGTGCCGTTGCTTGGGGCAATGAGGCTGCTCCAGTTGAGGCTGCTCCCGGTGACGAGGCTCCCAGCAATGCTGCTCCTGACAAAGCTGCTCCCAGTGGCGCCACTGCTCAGGGCAGCAAGGCTCCCAGAAATGCCACTCCCAATGCTCCTGATGACGAAAAGGGCACTGTCCCTCTCCACAATCCCAACACTACTGCTCCTATCGCTACCCTAACGGCTCCTAATGGCTCCCCAAAGGGCTACTCTAATGGCTCCTGCTACCCCCTACTCTAACTCCTCCTGCTACCCTCCCCCCTCGCAGCCACACAGACCAGCCTTTATAGAGGTGGTTAACCTGGCCCACACACAGGTGGCCAATGGGATTGAACTCACCTCAGTAAATATATGCAAGCCACACTGATTGGCCATCTCCATCTAGCTGGCCTGTCCCGCCCCTACATTCCACCTTTTTCTTTGGAAATTAGTCAAATCCTAGACCTTTCAGCCAGTTCTATGGTCTCTTGGTGTAAGGGGGCTACATTGAGCATGTAATACTGGGGCCAAAAAGTAAGAGTAGTGCACAGTCAGATGATGAGTTAGCCATTCAACACTTTGTATAACCTTTTCCATTTTTTCCTAATTCCATTCATCTAATTTCCCACCTATAATTTTCATAAACAGGTAACAGTAGGAGCAACAATAAACTCGCATTGTTTTTAGTCTTAGTTTTAGTACATGGTCAGCAGGGTCTGTCAGCTGCACCTTCCATCTCTGGGGGACGTCCTTGTTGTGAGCGGCTCTCCTAGAGCGAGTTGAGCAGGTGGTAGCAAAGGCTCCCTGGTCCTTGGTCAGAGGGCACTCATGGCTAATCCCCTGGGCTCGTTAAGGCCCTGTTGTTTGCCTTAAGATTATTCTCCCATGTTCTGCTGTCATTCCGAAAGCGGACCTTGTGGTCTACCCTGCAGCTGCATTTTCTTTTTTTTTTTTTTTTAAGATTTTATTTACTTATTTGACAGATAGAGATCACAAGTAGGGAGCGAGGCAGGCAGAGAGAGAGAGAGGAGGAAGCAGGCTCCCTGCCAAGCAGAGAGCCCGATGCGGGGCTCGATCCCAGGACCCTGGGATCATGACCTGAGTGAAAGGCAGAGGCTTTAACCCACTGAGCCACCCAGGCGCCCCTGCATTTTCTATAATTATGACTGACACATCCTGTACATGAGACATGTCTCGTCTTTGCGCAAAAATGCTGTGGTAATCACTTATGAAACAGAAATATGCTATGGTAATCACTTATGAAACAGATTATAAGAGTATGTGCTTAATAAAGAACTCTGTCACTTGTGTCAATCGGCCTGGTGTCCCTCGCGTGTTCTTCGCATTCCCTTTCCGCCGGGACTCTCCCTCTTTTTCCCCTTTCTTTTCCCCTTGCTGTTTGTCGTGCGGGCACGACACGTCCTCATCTTCGGCTCATTTGACATGACCCACATGAATCCAGGCCCTAATGCCTTCTACTTTTATTGTCATGGGGGTGGTCAAGATAACAGTAAATGGTCCCTTCCAGCAAGACTTCAAGTTTCCCACTTGATAGCAACGTATCCAAACCAAGTCCCCGGGTTGGTAAGGATGTGGTTCCACCTCTGTCTCCATCCCAGTGTGGGCAGTCCAGATCCCTGAGTGGGCTTTTGTTAAGTCAGACTGTAATGCCTGCGGTGACTGGAGTACATATTGATTAGTCATTTCTGCTAGGCAACCTCCTGTAGTTGAGGACTGAGGGGTCTCCCAAACATTTTTTCAAATGGGGTCACCTTGCTTAAATAGGGTGTACATCGTGCCCTGAGGAAGGCGAAAGGAAGGAGACCCACCCTTCCACCGCCAGTCTCCAGAATTAATTTTGTCAAGGTCTCTTTAAGAGTCCGGTTCATTCTCTCTACTTGCCCGGAACTCTGGGGCTGGTAGGCACAATATAGTTTCCAGTTAGTGCCCATGGCCTTGGCCAATGCCTGTGAGACTGAACTCACAAATGCAGGGCCATTGTCTGACCCAATTGCGAGAGGCATCCCAAACCTTGGAATTATTACTTCTAGTATCTTTTTGGCTACCACTTCTGCTGTCTCATGTTTGGTGGGAAAATTATCTACCCAGACTGAAAAAGTATCTACAAAAACTAACATGTACTTGTGCCCATATTTTCCAGGTTTCATTTCTGTAAAATCTATTTCCCAATAAATTCCTGGTTCCTTACCTCTTTCTCTTTTCCTTCTTCCCATTTTTGTTCTTCCCACATTAACTATCTGGCATTGAGCACATCTATCAACTACATCCTGAACCATACGCCCTAATTTAGAAATCTGGAACTGCTTGCCGATAAGCTCCTTGAGTTTGTGCATCCTCAAATGAGTACCCTGATGTATTTGGTCTACTAACTTTTTGCTCAGTCTTCAAGGAAGAATTATTTTTCCTGCTTCAGTCTTATCCCAGTCCCCTTCATAGTCCAATTTAACCCATTTCTGTAAATACTTTAAATCTTCTTCTGAATAGTTCGGTTTTTCTGGTAGGTCTGCAGCCTGGAGTGTAACCAGTTCTTGCACTGTTTCTCAAGCTGCTTGCTTTGCGGCTTGATCTGCTAATTGGTTTCCTTTTGAAATCAGATCAGTCCCCTTTTGGTGTCCAGGGCAATGCATAACGTCCACCTCTTTCATGTCCCAAATAGGCTGGAGGAGAGCCAATATTTCTCCTCTGTTTTTAATTCCTTTTCCTTGTGCTGTTAATAGGCCCCGATCTTTATAAATAGCCCCATGTATATGGAGAGTAACAAAGGCGTACCTGCTGTCTGTATATATGGCGGTTTTACCTTTGGCCATCTGCAGTGCCTTAGTGAGTGCAATCAGTTCCACTTTTTGTGTCAAAGTTCCATGTGGCAGGGCTGCTGTCCAGAGTTTATGCTCAGGAGAAACTACCACAGGCCCCCCATACCTCTTTCCATTGACCATGTATCTACTCCCATCTGTGAACAGAGCCATCTCGGCATCCAGCAGGGGAATGTATCTGAAATCCGGCCTTATTCCTGCCACTTGGGTTAGTACCTCCCCACAGCCATGTTTGTGGTCAGTCAGCTTCTCTAGCAGCAGCATGGCTGGATTTAGCACAGCCGGGGCCGGAAGGTCACTCTTGGCTCATTGAGGAGGAGGGCCTGATACCCCGTCACTCAGGCATTTGTCATCCATCGGACTGGTGGAGTCTGGTGAAGTCCCTCGATAGCGTGTGTGGTGGTTATGATGAGATTTTGACCCAAAGTCAATTTACTTGATTCCTTGACCAGGTGGGCCGTGGCAGCAATTATGTGGAGGCAAGGGGGCAACCCAGCTGCTACTGCATCTACTTTCTTGCTAAGATAGGCTACTGGCCTTTGCCAAGGCCCCAGGGTCTGAGTTAAAACTCCTTTGGCCACCCCTGCTTTTTCATCCACATGCAAGAGGAAGGGCTTGGTAACATCTGGGATAGACAATGCTGGGGCACGCAGTATGGCTGTTTGTAATTCCCAAAATGTTCCTTTGGCCTCAGCTGTCCACTCTATCATAGTGAGCCCCCCTTTTGCCAGTTCGTAGAGAGGTCAGGCAGTCTCTGCAAACCGCGGTATCCACAGCCTACAGTAGGCCACTGTCCCAAGAAACTCCCTCACTTGTCGGGGCATGGTCGGGAGAGGGTATCATGTGGTCACCTGTTTCCTGGACTCAGACACTGAACGCACTCCCTCGTGAAGATCAAAGCCTAGATAAGTGGCATGGCTCTGACAGAGCTGTGCTTTCTTTGCTGACACCTGATACCCTTTTTCCTGCAGAGTCTGTAAGAGAGCTCTTGTCTCCTGCAAGCATGACTCATAGTCCTCAGCGGCTATCAGCATGTCATCAACATACTGTAAAAGAGTGACTCCTGGGTTGGAGGTCCTGTACTCATACAAATCCTCGTGTAGGGCTTCATCAAAAATGGTGGGAGAATTCTTGAATCCTTAGGGGATTCTTGTCCAGGTGAGTTGGCCTTGAAACCCTTTCTGTGGGTTGGAGCACTCCAAAGCAAAAAGGGGCTGAATTCCCTTGCTTAAGATATGCAGAAAAATGCATCCTTTTGATCTAAGACGGTATACACAGTTCTTTTGGGGCCCAGGAGGGAGAGTAGGGTATAGGGGTTAGGCACTGTTGGGTGGATATCTTCAACCCATTTATTAACTTCCCGCAA
Source organism: Meles meles (assembly GCF_922984935.1). Classification (NCBI taxonomy): domain Eukaryota; kingdom Metazoa; phylum Chordata; class Mammalia; order Carnivora; family Mustelidae; genus Meles; species Meles meles. The sequence goes on from NC_060081.1 coordinate 101,552, forward strand.
GTCCTGAACAGGTCAGTACTCCCCAGTCTTGGCCTTTTTGATGGGCAGCAAAGTTGTGTTCCTTGGAGATTTGCAAGGAACTAGGATCCCATCTCCGCGGAGGCGGTTAATTTGTTTTCTGATCCCTTCCTTTGTTTCCGGGGGAAGGGGGTACTGCCGAACGTGAATAGCAGTAGCCGTTGCCTTTAATTGTACCACCACAGGAGGTTGATCCTTGGCCAAGCCAGTGGGCTTCCCTTCTGCCCAGACCTCGGGAAACTCGACCTGTAGGATTTGGAGAAGGCTCCACCCCTTTTTCTCCTCTGGATTTGAGACTGGCTCCTAAAGGAGGTACACATCTACTCCTTCCATAAGCACCTGAACAGTGGGTTGTCTCAGGGTTACAGTCAAGTCTCCTTCCGAGAACTGAATGCCATCTCGTAACTTAGGGTGGAGATATCTTCCCATCAAGTTATATGGGGCATTATGGAGGACCAAAAATCGATGTTTAACTACTCCTGAGGCCAAATTTAAAGTCCTTTCTGTTGCCCATTTATGTCTCTCTGTGCCATTTGCTCCTTGTCCCCAGACTTCTTCTCCAGATAGTTTTCCCATAGGTTTAAGGAATGATGAATATTGGGCTGCCCTGTCCACCAAAAAATCAACTGATTTCCCCTCCACTTCAATTTTTACCAGAGATTCGGGGAGGGTCTCCATACCATGGCCCTTTCAGTCTCTGATGGCGAGCATTGCTGTCTTCCTTTTGGGGCCACCTTTTTCCTTTACAGTAAGCGCACTGATCCAAATCTAAGTCTTCCCGCCTGCCTTCTCTGTGCTTAGGCTTTTCCTTCCATTTACTATCCCCAACCTGTTTCCTCCCCATCTCATGTAATGCCAAAACCTTAACCAGTTTTTTTGTTCTGTTTTTTCATCCTCTTGTGCATCCCTCTTGTTAAACACCTTTTCTGCTATTCCCACTAACTCAGTCAGATTCTTCCCTTCAAACCCTTCGATTTTCTGAAATTTCCTCCTTATATCTGGGGATGACTAACTAATAAATGCATGGTTCATTGCCCTCTTATTTTCGGGTGCCTCAGGGTCGATTGGGCTATACATTTTATAGGCTTCAATTAGCCTTTATGGAAAGCTCCTGGAGACTCATTCTTACATTGAGTCACCATACTAATTTTAGAGAAATTTATGGGTCTCCTTGCAGCTGCACGGAGGCCTCCCAGTAGAGCCTGGCTGTAGAAATGTAAACTCTCCTTACCTTCATCGCAATTTGGATCCCAGTCAGGGGGTCCCCTTGATCAGTAGTCTTCCATTCAGCACGGATCGAGGTCCCTGCCAAGTCTCTCCCTTAACCCCTTATGGGTTTCTTGCATGTTGAAATCCCTCTCTTCTGTGTTAAAGAGAGCCTAAGGAGCTGCTTAAAATCCACCCAGGTAGGTTGGTGGGTAAGAAAAACTGTCTCCAAGAGACTAATTAAATCCTGAGGGTAGACAGAAAATGATTAATGTTGGGTCTTCCAGTTATAGATGTCAGAAGAGGAGAACGGGATATAGCTTAGGTGGGGGCGCCCTCTCCCATCCGATAGAGCAACTTCATGGAGAGGCAGCATTGGCGCTGACAGTACTGGTGAAGTAAATGGAGGATGAGGGGGATAGAGGAAAGGGGGAGGATCAGGGTGGTCTCTCTGCTTGGTGGTCCCATAGGTAGATCTCGACCGCATATGAGATGGACTGGTAAAGACATCTCGGGACCAAGAGTCAGATTTAGGGGAGAGATAAAGTGGGGGGAGTGAAATTCCACATCCTCCACATCTGATGGAGGTAGGACGGTCTTCTTCCCTGGCTCCCCATCATCTGTCTGTTCTGGTTTTGGTGCCCTGACCTGCCTTAGAGGTAGAGAGATGGTTTCATTAGCAGGGGAAGGTGGTACTTGAGCCATGACGGTGGCTCTTCTATCAGGTATCACCAGGCCACAATGTACGGTATTTGGTCTCGATGTAGATAGAAGCCTCCCTCAGTGTAGAACAGATCTGAGTCAAGGCAAATGTTCCTTCCGGCAGCCATCCTGTGGAGCAAGTGGGCCACTCTAATTAACAAAGTGTTTTTAGTTTTCCTGGGTAAACATTTTCACCTGAGTGGCTTTACCTTGGAAATCCTTGAAATGTTCAAGAACAAGACCTAGAGGTTTTACAGGTCCCTCACTCCCTGCTTGTCCCATTTCTCCAAATACAACAAACGACGCAACAGACAATTAAAAAAACAAGGCAGACACAACCACAGGCCCAGCGATCCCCATCCATAGCCTGCTGCTGGTGGGGACTTCCTTGGTCCCTGCAAACACAACAAACAAAAGATCCTGGCACATACAACTGCAGGCCCAATGATTCTTACCCAGAAGCTGCCACTGCTGGGAGCTTTCTTTACCCCCCAACTGTCTAGGGGGAGTCGAACCCCCTATCGTCTAGGGGAACTCAAACCCCCAACTGTCTAGGGGACTCGAACCCCCATACATCTAGGGGGACTCGAACCCCCATATGTCTAGGGGAACTCAGACCCCCCATACACCTAGGGGGACTCGAGACCCCTGTCAATCTACCAGCAGAGGAATGGGGCATCCCTGCATCCATTCCAGCCCTGGGGAGCAGGGTCGTGTCCAGCTTATCCCCAGTGCGCTATACCCTGGAGCTCTGCAACCAGACAGACAGAGAAGATCTCAATAGAGGCTTTTTCCAGAAATTCCAATGCAGGCTCAGTTCTCGTCATTTGATCCCGGATCAAGCCCCCAATGTTGGGGTCCGTGATCAAAGGAACGTGACTGACAGAAAGCAAAAATCAAGGAAAGCTTTATTTCACGCCATGCATCAGAAATCAAACTGACCGGTAGGTGCCCGAGCCTTGCTGGGGGCCACCACATCCTTGCCCTGGGGTCCCTCCTGGAGGCTCCCTGCCTCACCCTCACTGTAGCACAGGCCACTCCCTGGGACAAGGCAGCTCTTGAAGAGGCCGCTCCAGATGAGGCAGCTCACAACGAGGCTGCTGCCAATGGGACCGCTCCCCCACAAAAGGCCGCTCCTGACGAGGCCGCTCCCTGACCGTCTAGTGAGAGCACAGCTGCTTGGGCGGTGAAGTCTCTCCAGATGAGGACGCTCCCTGACCGTCTAGTGATAGTGCCGCTGCTTGGGATGCGAGGCCACTCGCGGCAGCGCCACTGCCTGGGGCAGCGATGCTGCGGCAGATGAGGCCACTCCCGGGATGAGGCTCCCAGTAATGCCACTTCCGACGCCCTTGATGATGAAAAGGGCGCTGTCACTCTCCACAACCACAACACTACCACTCCTACCAAACCCCTAACAGATCCCAATGGCTCCCCTAATGGCTACTCTAATGACTCCTGCTTCCGGCTACTCTAACACATCCTGCTACCCACCCCCTGCAGCCTCACAGACCAGCCTTTAAAGAGGTGGTTGAGCCCGACCCAAACACAGGTGGCCAATGGGATTGCAACTCACCTCTGTAAATATATGCATTCCACACTGATTGGCCACCTCCATCTAGATTGCCTGGCCCTCCCCAACAGATGGGGCCTATGGAGCCACAGCGCAGGACTCTGCCTGCCCACCCAAAGGAAACTCTGCCCGTCTCATATGCACAAACCCTCCAGATTGGGAGACACCAGCAATTCCCCTGAGCCCACACCAAATTTGTGTGCCGCCTTGGACAAAAGGCGACTTTGGACACAGTCCAGACACCTACGTCCAGGCAGACACCCAGGTCAATGGCCCTGAGTCAGAGATGGAACCTGACATACCCCTAGGATCTCAACCGAACCCTAGCTTAGGTATTCAGGCATCAGTATCCAGAGGCAAAATCTGGAATACCTACATATGGTCCAACACTTAATCCCTGAGCCAGAAAACAGAACATGCCCTGTCCCCAGAAGGCAACCTGGCTCCTGGGAGCTGTGTCCAAACCTCAGAGGTGAGAATCCTGGTGCCTGAGACCCCGCCACATTCTAAGGTCTCCGTGGACACAAGTCAGCATTGTGAACCATCAGAATGAGGCTCCCTGTCACCTCAGCCCCTTGGGCACTTTGCCCCAGAGTCACCACCAGATCCAAACGGTCTTGTTTCTGGGCTAGAAGGCGAGGCGGAACTGGGCTTTCCAGGCATCCATGCAGTGACTTCTGCTAAGACTTCTTTCCATATGGGTTACCCCGGTGCCATCCAAACGGACTGCCCCTGTCCTGCAGTAGGAAAGCTTGCTGTTCAGAGTAGCTCACAGGTCCCAGTCTGGGAAGACCTCCATGACCTCAAGAGGCCACCGTCCACTGATCAGCCATCATGGACACAAACTCCACTGTGCGCGATCATCGACATGTACCCTGACTCAGCTGCTGGAGATCTAAAGTCAGATGCTGCACATTGGAAATGCAAGGTGCCCCGCACTGAATGGAACCAGCACTTGTGTGTTCAGAATTCCGTCCTCAGCCTCCTGGTCCTGAAGTCTTCCATATTGTTCATTCAGGAGCCCCAACACACTCTTCTGCCTGCCCTCCAGAAAGGAGAACCCTAGGTGTCTGCCTCAAATCCCTACGTGAGGATCAATCTGCATGGACCTCGATGGCACCCCAATATCCTAGGCCTCCCTGTGCACTAATGCTCTGTCTGACACAGACTGAGACCCAACCTCCCAACAGCCCCCCCAGGTGGTGGGACCCATATCCTGCACGTGGGACGTAAAAAGGTCAGGTACTGTCATCTCTATCCAACCTGAGTATTCAGGCTTCTGTGTTCAGACCATAGCTCAAATCCCAAACTATGGGGGAACCTCAAGCATCAACGAGCACTCCTCCTTTCCCAAGAGGGGAAAAGCTTGCTGTGGGGATGGGGGTCTAACTCTCAGGGTGGGAGCCAGCTGCATGGCCCAAGAGACCATGCCCACCCAAGATGGCTGCCCTGGCCACAAACAGGCATTGTGACCCTTAGCCTGAGCCCACTTACAAATCAGCTCCCTCAATAGCTGGAGCAGGAGCCCGCATATAGGGCCTGAAATGCCTTTAGGCCCAAATCCTCACCCTCGGTCAGGTTCTCCAGGAGCCCTGATCCAGAAGCTGACTCTGGAATCCATGCTATGGCGGGACCCCTGAGAAGGAAAACCGCAGTCTTCCCATCCCTGGAAAGACACCAAAACCTTTGGAGCCGGGCAGAATTCTCACAGAGGCAGAATCTCTCATGGCTACAGGAGGCCAACCATCCATTCCGTGGCCAACCCAGACACAGAACCCAGACAGAAAAGCCTGAGCTCCCGCCTCCCCATCACCCTAATTTCTGATACTGAGACACTGCACTCACGGTCAGCAGATTGGGCCTGCCATTACCTCGCCCCTCACTCTAACCTGAATTTGTGTTTGCAGACTTTTGTCCCCAAAGCCCTGTCCAAGAGGCCCTCCAGGATGAGGCCTCTGGAGCCTCTGCACAGGACTCTGCCTGCCCTCCTGTAGGAAACTCTGCCTGTCACATTTGCACAAACCCTCCAGACTGGGAGACACCCGCAAGGTCCTTGAGTCCACCCAATTTCGTTGGCTTCTCTGGACAGAAATGCACAGTCTGACACATACCAGACACCAACCTCCAGGCAGACACCAAGGTCAATGGCCCTGAGTCAGAGGAAGGAAAATGACATAACCCTAGGACCTCAATGGAACCATAGTTTATGTTTGTAGGCATCTGTCTCCAGACGCAAACTCTGGAATACCTACATATTTTCCAACACTTGATCCCTGAGCCACAAAACAGAACACCTCCTTCCCCAGAAGGCAACCTGGCTCTTGGGAGCTGTGTCCACCTCTCAGGGTAGGGGAATCTTGCATGGAGATTGAGCCCCCGCCACACTGTAAACTCTTCCTGGACACAAGCTAGCATTTTGAGCCATAAGCATGCGGCTCCCTGTCGACTCAGCCCCCTGGCCAATTGCCCTGGAGTCTCCAGATCCAAAATGCTTTGCTCCTGGGCTAGAATGATAATCTGAGCTGGGATTTCCAGACTCTTTTTGGTGAGCTCTGCTACCACGTCTTTCCATATGGGGGACTCTGCAACCACCAAAATGGAGCCCCCTTGTACCGCAGAAGGAAAGCTTGCTGTTCTGAGCAGCTCACAAGCCCCAGCCTGGGAAAACCTCCATGGCTTCATGAGGCCACCCCTCCATTATTAGGCATCATGGACACAAACTCCAGTGTGAACGACCATCCGACACTCGCCCTGACTCAGGTGCTGGAGATCACGAGTCAGACTCTGTACATTGGAACTGCCATGTAATCGGCACTGTACTGAACCAGCACTTGTGCATTCACACCTCCTTCCTCACCCTCCTGGCCTGAAAGACCCCCAGATTGGGAATTCTGGAGCCACAATGCAGCCTTCTTCCTGCCCTCCTGAAAGAAGAAGGGTCCTATGAGTTGCCGAGAATCCCCATGTGAGGATCAACCTGCAGGGCCCTAGACGGAACTCTAATATCCAGACCGCACTGTGCACTCATGCACTGTGTGACACAGCCTGATCCCCGACCTCCAGTCAGACCCCAGGTAGCGGGCACCATCTTCTGCAGGTGGGACCGGCCAGGAACCTAGGCTGTGATGTCTACCCAACCTGGGTGTTCAGGCATCTGTGAATAGACCATAAGCGAAATCCCACCTATGGGGGAATTTCAAGCAGAAAAGAGCACTCCTCCTTCCCCATGGCTGGAAAATCTTGCTGTGGGGATGGGTGTCCAAACCTCAGCTTGGGAGCCAGCTGCATGGCCCATGAGACCACGCCCACACAGGAGTCCCGATCTGGGCACAAACAGGAATTTTGACCATCAGCCTGAGCCTGCTTTAAACAAGCCCCCTCACTAGCTAGACCAGGAGCCCAGATATCGGGCCTGCCATGCCCCTAAGTCCAATGCTTAACCTAGGTCAGGTTCTCCACGCGCCTGGACCCAGAAGCTGACTCTGGAATCCCTGCTATGGAGGGACTCCTGAGATGGAAAACATCTCTCCCCTTCCTCCAGAAACACACCAAAAACATGGGAGCCGTGCAAAATCACCCCCGAGGCAGAATCTCCCATGGGCCCATGAGGCCACCCTTCCATTCCGTGCCCAAGCGAGACACACAGCCAAGAAAGAAAAGCCCGTGCGCTTGTCTCCCCGTCGCCCTAATTTCAGATCCCAAGGCTCTGCCCTCATGGTCTGCAGATTGGGTCTGACATCATATCGCCCCTCACCCTAACCCCAGTTTGTGTTTGCAGACTTTTGTGCCTAAAGCCCTGGCCGACAGGCTTTCCAGGATGGGACCTCTGGAGCCACAGCACAGGATTCTGCCTGCCCTCCAAAAAGAAACGCTTCCCGTCATATTTGCCCAAACCCTCCAGATGGGGAGACACCTGCAAGGCCCCTGATCCCACCCAATTTCATTGGCCGTTCAGGACAGAAATGCACAGTCTGACACATGCCAGACACCTACCTCCAGGCAGACACCCAGGTCAATGGCCCTGAGTCAGAAGATGGAAAATGACATGCGCCTAGGACCTCAACGGAACCCTCGCTGAGTTTTGTAGGCATCTGTCCCCAGTGGAAATTTTGGAGTGTAAGGTCCATGATCAATGTTACGAGACTACACAAAGCAAAAATCAAGCCACGCTTTATTCCAGGCCAAGCATCGAAAATCAAACCAACAGTTCGGGGCCATTTCTTACGTCTAGCAATGACAACAAGGACGCCACTCCTGATGACAAAAAAGCGTTGATGACGAGGACGACAACCCTGACGATACAGACTCTGCTCCCCATGACGCCACTCTCACAAGGCCACTCCCCAGACGAGGCTGCTGTGGACGAGGCTACACGCTGCACGAAGTCCGCACCCGATGATAAAAAGGCCGCTATTGACCAGGCCACTCTAAGATGAGGTTGCATGCCAATGATGCGGCTCCCCGGAATGATGCCGCTCTGGCGAGGCTGCGTCTCGGGGAAATGAGGCCAGTCTCGTCGGGGCCATGGTGAGGCAGTTCTCGTGCTCTTCTGCTGCCTGGGGAGGCGAGGCCACTTGTGGTGGTGCTGCTGCGAGGGGTGGGGCAGCTCCCAGCAATGCTGCTCCCGATGATCCGGATGATCCTGAAGCTCTGACGTTCCTGATGACCCCGACGCTATCTCTCCTACAACTACCCTAACAGCTCCCAATGGCTACTCTAATGGCTACTCTATCTCCTTCTACTACTCTAATGGCTATTCTTATTCCTTCTACTTCTCTAAAAGCTCTTCTAACTCCTCCTACTTCTCTAATGGCTATTCTAACTCCTCCTACATCTTGAAGGCTATTCTAATTCCTCCTACTTCACCCCCCCCCAGCCTCACAGACTAACCTTTATAGAGGTGGTTGAGCTAGCCCCACACACAGGTGGCCAATGAGATTTCAGCTCAGCACAGTTAATATATGCACACCCCACTGATTGGATAAGGCAATCTGGCCAGTCCCGCCCCAGTATCCGGGGTTTACAAGTAAGTTCCTCTGGCTAACCAGGCCCCTATATTAGTGCCTACATATGTTCCAATGCTAGGTCCCTGATCCAAAAAACAGAACACATCCTGTCCCCATAAGGCAACCTGGCTCTTGGGAGCTGCTTCCAAAACTCAGGGGAGGAGAATCCTGAATGGCGCCTGAGCTCCCGCCACATTCTAAAGTCTCCCTGGACACAAGCCAGCATTTTGACCCATAAGCATGCGGATCCCTGTCACCTCAGACCACTGGCCAATTGCCCAAGTGTCACCAGATCCAAAATGCCTTGTTCCTGGGCTAAAATAATTTTGGTTTGGATTTTTTGGTGAACTCTGCTACCATGTCTTTCCATATCGGGGACTCTGCAGCCACCAAAATGGAGCCCCCCTGTACTGCAGAAGGAAAGCTTGCTGTTCAGAGCAGCTCACAAACCCCAGCCTGGGAAAACCTCCATGGCCTCATGAGGCCACCCTTCCATTCATCTAGCATCATGCACACAAACTACAGCATGAGCAACCATCCGACACTCTCCCTGACTCAGGTGCTGGAGATCTTGAGTCAGACATTGCACATTGGAACTACCATGTGCTCGGCACTGAAAAGAAACAGCGCTGTGCGTGCAGAATTCTGTCCTCACCCTCCTGGCCAACAAGCCCTCCAAATTGGGAATTCTAGAGCCACAATGCAGCCTTCTGCCTGCGTTCCAAAAAGAAGGGTCCTATGGGTCTGCCCAAAATCCCCTTGTGAGGATAACCTGCACATCCCTAGACGGAACCCCAATATCCAGGCCGACTGTGCACTAATGCTCTGTGTAACACAGCATGAGCTCCGCCCTCTAGTCAGCCCCACAGGTAGCAGACCCCATCTCCTGCAGGTGGGAGCAACCATGGCCCTAGGCTGTCATGTCTACCCAACATGGGTGTTCAGGCATCTGTGCCCAGACCATAATTCAAATCCTGGCCTATGGGGTAACTTCAAGCACAAAGGAACACTCCTCCTTACCCATGGCTGGAAAAGCTTGCTGTGGAGATGGGGGTCACACCCTCAGAATGGGAGCCAGCTGCTTAGCCCATGAGACCACGCCCACCCAGGAGGTCCGCCCTGGGCACAACCAGGCATTATGCCCATCAGCCTGAGCCTGCTTTCAAACAAGTCCCCTCGTTAGCTGTAACAGGAGCCCGAATGTTGGGCTTGACATGCCCCTAGGGCCAAATCCTCACCCTCTGTCGGGTTTTCCAGGCACCCGGACCCAGAAGCCGACTCTGGAATCCCTGCTAAGGCGGGACCCCTGAGACAGAAAACAGCTCTCTTCCCTTCATCCAGTAAGACACCAAAACCTTGGGAGCCATGCAAAATCACCACCGAGGCAGAATCTCCCATGGACCATGAGGCCACCACTCCATTCCATGGCCAACCAAGACACACAACCCAGACAGGAGAACCTGCGCTCGTGCCTCCCCATTGAACTAATTTCCGATCCCGAGGCACTTCCCTCACGGTCTGCAGATCGGGCCTGCCATCACCTCTCCCCTCACCCTAAACTGAGCTTGTGTTTGCAGACTTTTGTCCCCAAAGCCCTGGCCACAGGCCCTCTCAGATGGGGTCTCTTGAGACAGAGCACAGGACTCTCCTGCCCTTCCAAAGGATATTCTGCTTGTCACAGTTGCACAAACCCTCCAGATTGGGAGACACATGCAAGGACCCTGAGCCCACCCAATTTTTTGGCAACTCTAGTCAGAAATGCACAATCTGACACATGCCAGACACCTACTTCCAGGCAGACACCCAGGTCAATGGCCTAAGTTAGAAGATGGAAACTGACATGCCCCTAGGATCTCAATGGAATCCTAGCTTAGGTTTGCAGGCATCTGTCCCCAGAGGAATGTTTGGAGTACTTACCTATGTTCCAACGCTAGGTCCCTTATGCAAAATACAGCACACCTCCTGTCCCCAGAAGGCAACCTGGCTCTAAAGAGCTGAGTAAAACCCTCAGAGGTGGAGAATTCTGCATGGCGCTAAGCCTCCACCACATACTTATGTCTCATGGACATAAGCCAATATTGTGATCCATCAGCTTGAGGCTCCCTGTCAACACGGCCCCCTGGGCAATTCGCCCCAGAGCCACCAGATTGAAACTGCCTTATTCCTGGGATGCAAGTGTAAGCTGAGCTGGGATTTCCAGGCATCCATGCAGTGAGCTCTACTACCAAGACTTTCCATATGGAGGACACTGAATCCATCAAAACGGACTCCACCTCTCCCATAGAAGGAAATCTTGCTATTTGGAGCAGATCACAAGTCCCAGCCTGGGAAAACCTCCCTGGAATCTTGAGCCCTGGCCTCCATTCGGCTGCCATTATGGAAACAAATTCCAGCGTGAGCAACCATCCGACACTCCCCCTGACTAGGGTCCTAGAGATCTCGAGTCAGATGCTCAACATTGGAATTACCATGCACTCGTCACTCAACTGAACCAGCACTTGTGAGTTCAGATTTCCTTCCTCAACTTCATGGCCAGCAGGCCCTCCAGATTGGGAATTCTGGAGAGAAAACACAGCCTTCTGCATGCCCTCCAGAAAGAAGAAGGGCCCTATGGTTTGTCCAGAATCCCCACAAAAGGATCCACCTGCATGGCCCTCGATGGCACCCCAATATCCTAGGATGCCCTGTGCACTAATGCTCTGTCTGACACAGTCTGAGCCCTGACCTCCCATCAGCCCCCCACGTAGTGGACCCCATATCCTGCAAGTGGGACGTGCCAAGGCCAGACTCTCATCTCTACCTAACCTGGGTATTCAGGCATCTGTGCAGAGACCATGACTCAAATCCCGGCCTATGGGGGAATCTTAAGCACAAAAGAACAATCCTCCTTCCCCACGGCAGGAAAATCTTGCTGTGGGGATAGGGTCAAACCCTCAGTATGGGAGCCATCTGCATGACTTGTGATACCATGCCCACATATACGGGTGGCTCTGGCCACAAACAGGCATTTTGACTCTCAGCCTGAGCCCGGTTTCAAACAAGCCCCCTTTCTAGCTGGACCAAGAGCCCGCATAGAGGGCCTGCCTTGCCCCTAGGCAAAAATCCTCACCCTTGGTCTCGTTCTCCAGAAGCACTAACCCAGAAGCCAACTCTGGGATCCCTGATATGGCCCGACCCGTGAATGAAAACAGGACTCTTCCCTTCCCCCCAATCCCTTGGGAGCCGGGAAGAATCCCCTCAGAGGCAGAATCTCCCATGGCCCCATGAAGCCACCCCTCATTTCCGTGGCCATCCGAGATACACAACCCAGACAGAAAAGCCTGTGCTCCTGCTTCCCCGTTGAACTAATTTCAGATCCCGGGGCACAGCCCTCACAGTACGCAGATTGGGCCTGTCATCACCTCGACCCTCACACTAACCTTATTTTGTGTTTGCAGAATTTTGTCCCCAAAGCCCTGGCTGAAAGGTTCTCCAGGACCGGGCCTCCAAAGCCAAAGCGTAGGACCCTGCCCCCCATCCTGAAGGAAACTGTGCTTGCCACAGTTGCACAAAACCTCAAGATTGGGAGACAACTGCAAGGACCCTGGGCCAACACCAATTTCGTAGGCCGCAATGAAAAGAAAGGGGATTCTCACACATGCCAGACACCTACCACCAAGCAGACGCCCAGGTCAATGGCCAGGGGTCAGAAGGTGGAACCTCACATGACTTTTGGACTTCAACGGAACCCTAGTTTAAGTATTAGCCTTAAGAGCGATTATACGTTTTAGAAGGATAAATGCCTTGGCGTGCACTTATATGAGAGTATCCAACCTGCCTAGCATCCGTCCTTGTTCTAACTTCATTCCTCAACTGAGGAAGCACTGCCACATATGAGTGTTCCCCTTACGAGTGATTATATGTTTTGGAATCATAGGGGCTTTGGCGTGAACTTAACTCAGAATGTCCAAACTGCCTAGTGTCTGTCCTTATTGTAACATCTTTCCTCAACTGGGAAAACACTGCCCCAGAAGACTGTTAGCCATAAGATCAAATATAGCTTTTGGAAGCATAAGGGCCTTGGCGTGCACATAACACAGAGTATCCAACCTGCTTAGAGTCCATCCTTATTCTAACTTCTTTTCTCAACTGGGAAAACTCTGCCCCGTATGAGTGTTAGCCATAAGAGCGATTATATGTTTTGGAAGAAAAATGGGCTTGGTGTACACTTATGTCAGAGGATCCAACCTGTTTTGAGTCCAACCTTGTTCTTTTTTTTTTGTCTATTTACAGCATAATACTTTTCATTGTTTTTGCACCACACCCAGTGCTCCATGCAGTACGTGCCCTCCCATTACCCACCACCTGGTTCCTCAACCTACCAGCCCCCGCTCCTTCAAAATGCTCTGGTTGTTTTTCAGAGTCCATAGTCTCTCATGGTTCATCTCCTCTTCCAGTTTTCTTCAACTCCCTCTCCCCTCCATCTTACCATGTCTTCCATGTTCTTTGTTATGCTCCACAAATAAGTGAGACCATATGATACTTGACTCTCTCTGCTTGACTTATTTCGCTCAGCATAATCTCTTCCAATCGCGTCCATGTTGCTACAAAAGTTGGGTATTCATCCTTTCTGATGGAGGCATAATACTCCATTATGAGTCCAACCTTGCTCTAACTTCATTCCTCAAGTGGAAATATACTGCCATTTATGAGTGTTCGCCTTAAGAGTGTTTATATGTTTTGGAAGCCTAAGAGCCTTGGTGTGCACATAACTCAGACTATCCAATCAGCCTAGAGTCCATCCTTGTTCTAACTTCTATCCTCAACTAGGGAAACACTACCACATATAAGTGTTCGCCTTAAGAGCGATTATATGCTTTGGAATCATATGGGCCTTGGCCTGCACTTAAATCATAGTATCCAACCTGCCTAGTGTCCCTCCTTGTTCTAACATCATTCCTCAACTGGGAAAACACTGCCATTTAATGGGTTTTCATATTAAGTGAGATTTTAAGTTTTGGAAGCATAATTGACTGGGCGTGCACTTAACTCAGAGGATACAAACTCTTAGGGTCCATCCTTGTTCTAACTTCTTTTCTCAACAGAGAAAACTCGGCCACACATGAGTGTTAGCCCTAAGAGTGATTATAAGATTTTGAAGCATAAGGGGCTTAGCGTGAACTTTACTCAGATTATGCAACTTGTCTAGCGTCTGACCTTATTCTAACATCTTTCCTCAACTGTGAAAACTCTGCCCTTTAATGGGTTGTCGTATTAAGCAGGATTATATGTTCTGAACCATAAGGGCCTTGGCGTGCACTTAGCTCAGAGTATACAACTTGCTTAGAGTCGATCCTTGTTCTAACTTCTTTTCTCAACCAGGAAAACACTGCCCCATATGAGTTTTAGCTGTAAAAGCGATTATAGCTTTTGGAAGCATAAGGGGCTTGGTGTGTACTTAACTCAGAGTATCCAACCTGCCTAGCATCCCTCTTTGTTCTAACTTCTTTCCTCAACTGGGAAAACACTGCCATTTAACGGTTTTTTGTATGAAGCGGGATTTTAGGTTTTGGAAGAATAAGGGCCTTGGCGTGCACTTAAGCATAAGGGCCTTGCCGTGCACTTAACTCAGAATATCCAACCTGCCTAGCGTCCATCCTTGTTCTAACTTCATTCCTCAATTGGGGAAACACTGCCACATATGAGTGTTTGCCTTACAAGCGATTATACATTTGGGATCATAGGGGCGTTGACTTCCTTTTAACTCAGAGTATCTAAAATACCTAGCATCTGTCCTTGTTGTAACATCATTCCTCAACAGGGAAAAGACTGCCATTTAAGGGGTTTTCATAGTAAGCGGGATTTTATGTTTAGGAAGCATAAGGGCCGTGGCGTGAACTTAACTCAGAGTATCCAACCTGCCTAGATTCCGTCCTTATTCTAACTTTTTCCTCAACTGGAAAACACTGCCATTTAATGGGTTTTTGTATTAAGTGATATTTTACATTTTGGAAGCATAAGGGCCTTGGCGTGCACTTAACTCAGAGTATCCAACCTGCTTAGAGTCCGTCCTTGTTCTAACTTCAATCCTCCACTAGGGAAACACTGCCACATATGAGTGTATGCCTTTAGAGTGATTATATGTTTTGGAATCATAAGGGAGTTGGCGTACACTTAACTTATCCAACCTGCCTAGCATCTGCCTTTGTTGTACCATCTTTCCTCAAATGGGAAAATACTGTCATTTAACGGGTTTTCGTATTAAGTGGGATTTAAGTTTTGGAAGCATAAGGGCCTTGGCTTGCACTTAACTCAGTATATCTAACCTGACTAGCGCCTGTAGTTGTTCTAACTGCATTCCTCAACTGGGGAAACACTGCCAAATATGAGTGCTCGACTTACGAGCGATTATACATCTTGGATACATAGGGACGTTGGCGTGCACTTAACTCAGTGTATCCAACCTGCCTAGCGTCAGTCCTTGTTGTTAAATCTTTCCTCAACTGGGAAAACAGTGTCATTTAACCGGTTTTCATATTAAGAGGGATTTTAGGTTTTGGAAGCATAAGAGCCTTGTCTTGCACTTAACTCAGAGTATCGAACGGGCCTTGTGTCTGTCCTTGTTGTAACATCTTTCCTCAACTGGGAAAACACTGCTCCATATGAGTGTTAGCCATAGAGCGATTATGTTTTTTTTTTAAAGATTTTATTTATTTATTTGACAGAGAGAGATCACAAGTAGGCAGAGAGGCAGGCAGAGAGAGAGGAGGAAGCAGGCTCCCTGTGGAGCAGAGAGCCCGATGCGGGGCTCGATCCCAGGACCCTGAGATCATGACCTGAGCCGAAGGCAGCGGCTTAATCCACTGAGCCACCCAGGCGCCCCGAGCGATTATGTGTTTTGGAAGCATAAGGGCCTGGCGTGCACTTAACTCTAAGTATCCAAACTGCTTAGAGTCCAACCTTGTTCTAACTTCTTTACTCAAGTGGGAATACACTGCCATTTATGAGTGTTCGTCTTAAGAGCGTTTAAAAGTTTTGGAAGCATAAGAGCCTTGGTGTGCACTTAATTCAGAATATCCAACCAGCTTAGAGTCCATCCTTGTTCTAACTTCATTCCTCAATGGGGAAACACTGCCACATATGAGTGTTCACCCTAAGCGTGATTATATGTTTTGGAAGAATAAGGGGCTTAGTGTGCACTTAACTCAGAGTATCCAACCTGTCTAGCATCTGTACTTGTTCTAACATCTTTCCTCAACAGGGAAAACACTGCCATTTAATGGGTTTTTGTATTAAGTGGGATTTTAAGTTTTGGAAGCATAATTGACTGGGCATGCATGATTTTTTTAGCATGATTTTTTTAAGCATGATTTTACATTTTAGAAGAATAAGGGTCTGAGCATGCACTTAACTCAGAGGATCCAAACTGCTTAGAGTCCATCCTTGTTCTTACTTCTTTTCTTCACAGAGAAAACTCTGCCACATATGAGTGTTAGCCCTTAGAGTGATTACATGTTTTTGAAGCAAAAGGGGCTTAGCGTGCACTTAACTCAGAGTATCCAAGCTGTCTAGCGACTGTCCTTGTTCTAACATCTTTCTTCAACTGGGAAAACACTGCCATTTAATGGGTTTTCGTATTAGACTTGATTTTATATTTTATATTTGATTTTTTTAAGCATGATTTTACATTTTAGAAGAATAAGGGTCTGAGCGTGCACTTAACTCAGAGGTTCCAAACTGCTTAGAGTCCATTCTTTTTCTTACTTCTTTCTCAACAGAGAAAACTCTGCCACATATGAGTGTTAGCCCTTAGAGTGTTTATATGTTGTGGAAGCAAAAGGGGCTTAGCATGCACTTAACTCAGAGTATCCAATCTGACTATCGTCTGTACTTGTTCTAACATCTTTCCTCAACTGGGAAAACACTGCTTTTTAATGGGTTTTTGTATTAAGCGGGATTATACATTTGTGAAGCATAAGGGCCTTGGCATGCACTTAACTCAGATTATCCAAGCTGCTTAGAGTGGATCCTTGTTCTAACTTCTTTTATCAACCGGGAAAACTATGCCCCATATGAGTCTTAGCCATAAGAGCAATTATAGGTTTTGGAAGCAAAAGGGGTTTGGCATTCACTTAACTCAGAGTATCCAACCTGCCTAGCATCTGTCCTTGATGGAACATGTTTTCCCAACTGGGAAAACACTGCCATTTCATGTTTTTTTGTATTAAGCGGGATTTTAACTTTTGGAAGGATAAGGGGCTTGTGGTGCACTTAACTCAAAGTATCCAACCTACTTAGAGTCCATTCTAGTTCTAACTTCTTTTCTCAACCGGGAGAACTCTGCCCCATACGAGTGTTAGCCGTAAGAGCGATTATATGTTTTGGAATTATAAGGGCCTTGCCGTACACTTAACTCAGAGTATCCAACCTGCCTAGCGTCTGGGCTTGTTGTAACCTCATTCCTCAACTGGGAAAACACTGCCCCTTATGAGTGTTTGCCATAAGAGCGATTATAGCTTTTGGAATCATACGGGCAATGCCGTGAACTTAACTCAGAGTATCCAACCTGTGTAGAGTCCATCCTTATTCTAACTTCTTTTCTCAACCGGGATAACTCTGCCCCATAGGAGTGTTAGCCATAAGAGCGATGATAGGTTATGAAAACATAAATGATATGGCATTTACTTAACTCAGAGTATCCAACCAGCCTGGAGTCTGTCCTTCTTCTAACTTGTTTCCTCAGTAGGGAAAACACTGCCATATATAAGTGTCACCCTTAAGAGCCATTATACGATTTAGAAGCATAAGGCCTTGGCGTGCACTTATCTGAGAGTATTCAACCTGCCTAGCATCCGTCCTTGTTTTTACTTCATTCCTCAACTGGGAAAACACTCTCACATATGAGTGTTCGCCTTACGAGCCGTTATACGTTTTGGAATCAAAGGGCCTTGGCGTGCACTTAACTCAGAATATCTAGCCTACCTATCTTCTGTCCTGGTTGTAACACCTTTCCTCAAATGGGAAAACACTGCCATTTAACGGCTGTTCGTATTAAGCGGGATTTTACGTTTTGGAAGCATAAGGGCCTTGGTGTGCACTTAACTCAGAGTATCCAACCTACCTAAGGTACGTCCTTGTTCTAACTTCTTTCTCATCTGGATAAACACTGCCATTTAATGGGTTTTCATATTAAGCGGGATTTTAGGTTTTGGAAGCATTAGGGGCTTGGCGTGCAAGTAACTCAGAGTATCCAACCTGACTAGAGTCCGTCCTTGTTCTAACTTCTTTCTTCAAGTGGGAATATGCTGTCATTTATGAGTGTTCGCCTTAAGAGTGTTTATATGTTTTGTAAGCATAAGGGCTTTGGCATGCACTCAACTCAGAGTATCCAAACAGCCTGGAGTCCGTCCTTCATCTAACTTCTTTCCTCAGTAGGGAAAACACTGCCATATATAAGTGTTACCCTTAAGAGCCATTATACGATTTAGAATAATAAGGCCTTGGGGTGCACCTAATTGAGAGTGTTCAACCTGCCTAGCATCCGTCCTTGTTCTAACTTCATTCCTCAACTGAGGAAACACTGCCACATAGGAGTGTTCGCCTTACAAGCGATTATATGTCTTGGAATTAAAGGGGCCCTGGAGAGCACTTAATTCAGAGTATCCAACATGACTAGCTTCTGTCCTTGTACCATCTTTCCTCAAATGAGAAAACACTGTCATTTAACGGGTTTTCATTTTAAGAGGGATTTTACGTTTTGGAAGCATAAGGGAATTGGCTTGCACTTAACTCAGAGTATCTAACGTGCCCAGAGTCTTTCCTTGTTGTAACATCTTTCCTCAACTGGGAAAACACTGCCATTTAATGGGTTTTCGTATTAAGCAGGATTTTATGTTTGGAAGCATAATTGTCTGGCCGTGGACTTAACTCAGAGGATACAAACTCTTAGGGTCCATCCTTGTTCTAACTTCTTTTCTCAACAGAGAAAACTCAGCCACACATGAGTGTTAGCCCTAAGAGTGATTATAAGATTTGAAGCATAAGGGGCTTAGCGTGAACTTTACTCAGATTATGCAACTTGTCTAGCGTCTGACCTTATTCTAACATCTTTCCTCAACTGTGAAAACTCTGCCCTTTAATGGGTTGTCGTATTAAGCAGGATTATATGTTCTGAACCATAAGGGTCTTGGCGTGCACTTAGCTCAGAGTATACAACTTGCTTAGAGTCGATCCTTGTTCTAACTTCTTTTCTCAACCGGGAAAACTCTGCCCCATATGAGTTTTAGCCGTAAGAGCAATTATAGGTTTTGGAAGCATAAGGAGCTTGGCGTGTACTTAACTCAGAGTATCCAACCTGCCTAGCGTCCCTCTTTGTTCTAACTTCTTTCCTCAACTGGGAAAACACTGCCACATATGAGTGTTCGCCTTATGAGCGATTATACGTTTTGGGATCATAGGGGCCTTGGCTTGCTCTTAACTCAGAGTATCTAAAATATCTAGCGTCTGTCCTTGTCGTAACATCATTCCTCAACAGGGAAAAGACTGTCATTTAAGGAGTTTTCATAGTAAGCGGGATTTTACATTTAGGAAGCATAAGGGCCATGACGTGAACTTAACTCAGAGTATCTAACCTGCTTAGATTCCGTCCTTATTCTAACTTCTTTCCTCAACTGGAAAACACTGCCATTTAATGGGTTTTCGTATTAAGCGGGATTTTATATTTTGGAAGCAAAAGGGCCTTGGCGTGCACTTAACACAGAGTATCCAACCTGCTTATAGTCCATCCTTGTTCTAACTTCAATCCTCCACTAGGGAAACACTGCCACATATGAATGTACGGCTTTAGAGCGATTATATGTTTTGGATACATAGGGACCGTGGCGTGCACTTAACTCAGTGTATCCAAACTGCCTAGCGTCTGTCCTTGTTGTAAAATCTTTCCTCAAGTGGGAAAACAGTGTCATTTAACCGGTTTTCATATTAAGAGGGATTTTAGGTTTTGGAAGCATAAGAGTCTTGCTTGCACTTAACTCAGAGTATCAAGCCTGCCTTGTGTGTCCTAGTTGTAACATCTTTCCTCAACTGGGAAAACACTGCCATTTAAAGGGTTTTTGTATTAAGTGGGATTTTACATTTTTTAAGCATAAGGGCCTTGGCGCGTACTTAACTCAGAGTATGCAACCTGCCTATCGTCAGTCCTTGTTGTAACATCTTTCCTCCACTGGGAAAACACTGCCCCATATGAGTTTTAGCCATAAGAGTGACTATAGATTTGGAATCATAATGGCCTTGGCGAGAACTTAACTCAGATTATCCAACCTGCATAGAGTCCATCCTTATTTTATCTTCTTTTCTCAACCGGGAAATCTCTGCCCCATAGGAGTGTTAGCTGTAAGAGCGATGATAGGTTATGGAAGCATAAGGGCTTTGGCATGCACTTAACTGAGAGTATCCAGCCAGACTGGAGTCCGTCCTTCTTCTAACTTCTTTCCTCCATAGGGAAAACACTGCCATATATAAGTGTTACCCTTAAGAGCCATTATACAATTTGGAAGCTTAAGGCCTTAGTGTGCACTTAACTGAGAGTATTCAACCTGCCTAGCATCCGTCCTTGTTCTAACTTCATTACTCAACTGGGGAAACACTTCCACATATGAGTGTTCGCCATATGAACGATTATACGTTTTAGAATCATAGTGGCTTGGTCTGCCCTTAACACAGGGTATCTAACCTAACTAGCATCTGTCCATGTTGTAACATCTTTCCTCAACTGGGAAAACACTGCCATTTAACGGGTTTTCGTATTAAGCGGGATTTTACATTTTGGAAGCAAAAGGGCCTTGGCGTGCACTTAACTCAGAGTATCCAACCTGCTTGGAGTCCGTCCTTGTTCTAACTTCTTTCCTCAACTGGGAAAACACAGTGATTAAATGGGTTTGCATATTAAGTGGGATTTTATGTTTTGGAAGCATAAGGGGCTTGGTGTGCACTTAACTCAGAGTATCCAACCTGACGAGGTTCCGTCCTGGTTCTAACTTCTTTCTTCAAGTGGGAATGCGGTGTCATTGATGAGTGTTTTCCAAGAGGGTTTATACGTTTTGGAATCATAAGGGGCTTGGCGTGCACTTAACTCAGATTCTCTAACCTGCCTTGCATCTCTCCTTGTTGTAACATCTGTCCTCAACTGGGAAAACACTGCCCCATATGAGTGTTATCTGTAAGAGGGATTATGTGTTTTGGAAGCATAAGGGGCTTGGCTTGCACTTAACTCAGAGTATCCAACCTGCTTAGAGTCCAACCTTGTTCTAACTTCTTTACTCAAGTGGGAATACACTGCCATTTATGAGTGTTTGTCTTAAGAGCGTTTAAATGTTTTGGAAGCATAAGAGCTTTGGTGTGCACTTAATTTAGAATATCCAACCAGCCTAGAGACCATCCTTGTTCTAACTTCCTTTCTCAGTGGGGAAACACTGCCACATATGAGTGTTCGCCCTAAGCGCGATTATATGTTTTGGAAGCAAAATGGGCTTAGCGTTCACTTAACTCAGAGTATCCAACCTGCCTAGCGTCTGTCCTTGTAACATCTTTCCTCAACTGGGAAAACACTGCCATTTAATGGGTTTTCATATTAAGTGGGATTTGACGTATGGAAGCTTAAGGGCCTTGGCGTGCACTTAACTCAGAATATCCAACCTTCTTAGAGTCCAACCTTGTTCTGACCTCTTTCCTCAAGTGGTAATACACTGCCATTTATGAGTGTTCGCCTTAAGAGCATTTGTACATTTTGGAAGCATAAGAGCCTTGGCGTGTATTTAACTCAGAGTATCCAACATCCCTAGCGTCCGTCCTTGTTCTAACTTCATTCCTCAACTGTGGAAACACTGGCACATACAAGTGTTCGCCTTATGAGCAGTTATACGTTTTGGAACCAAGGGGCCTTGGCGTGCACTTAGCACAGAGTATCTAACCTACCTAGCGTCTGTCCTTTTTGTAACATCTTTCCTTAACTGGAAAAACACTGCCATTTAATGGGTCTTAGTATTAAGCGGGATTTTAGTTTGAGGAAGCATTAGGGACTTGGTGTGCACTTAACTCAGAGTATCCATCCTGACTAAAGTCCATCCTTCTTCTAACTTCTTTCTGCAATACGGAAAACATTTCCTTATATAAGTGTTTGCCTTAAGAGCCATTATACATTTTAGAAGCATAAGGGTCTCATCGTGCACTTAACTGAGAGTATCCAACCTGCCTTGTGTCTGTCCTTGATGTAACATCTTTCCTCATATGCGAAAAAACTGCTCCATATGAGTGTTAGCCATAAGAGCGATTATGTGTTTTGGAAGCATAAGGGGCTTAGCTTGCACTTAACTCAGAGTATCCAACCTGCTTAGAGTTCAACCTTGTTCTTACTTCTTTTCTCAAGGGGGAATACACTGTCTTTTATGAGTGTTCGCTTTAAGAGTGTTTAAAAGTTTTGGAAGCATAGGAGCCTTGGGGTGCACTTAACTCAGAATACCAAACCAGCCTATAGTCCATCCTTTTTCTAACATCATTCCTCAACTGGGGAAACACTGCCACATATGAGTGATTGTCTTAAGACCGATTATATGTTTTGGAATCATACGGCCCTTGGTGTGTACTTAACTCAGAGTTTTCAACCTGCCTAGCGTCTGTCCTTTTTGTAACATCATTCCTCAACTGGAAAAACACTGCCCCATTTGATTGTTAGCTGTAAGAGCGATTATAGCTTTTGGAATCATAAGGGCTTGCCGTGAACTTAACTCAGAGTATTCAAACTGCGTAGCGTCCATCCTTATTCAAACTTCTTTTCTCAGTAGGGAAAACACTGCCATATATAAGTGTTACCCTTAAAGCCATTATATGATTTAGAAGGATAAGGGCCTTGGCGTGCATTTAAATGAGAGTATCCAACCTGCCTTGCGTCCATACTTGTTCTAACCTCTTTCTTCAACTGGGAAAACACTGCCATTTAATGGGTTTCGCTTTAAGCAGGATTTGACGTTTTGGAAGCATTAGGGACTTGGCGTGCACTTAACTCAGAGTATCCAACCTGCTTAGAGTCCATCATTGTTCTAACTTATTTTCTCAACCGGGAAAATGCTGCCCCATAGGAGTGTTAGCCGTAAGAGTGATGATAGGTTATGGAAGCATAAGGGCTTTGGCGTGCACTTAAGTCATAATATCTAACCCGCCTGGCGTCTGTCCTTCTTCAAAGTTCCTTTGTAGGGAAAACACTGCCATATATAAGTGTTACCCTTAAGAGCCATTATAAAATTTAGAAGCATAAGGCCTTGGTGTGCACTTAACTCAGAGTATCCAACCTTCCTAGAGTCTGTCCTTGTTCTATATTCTTTCCTGAACTGGGAAAACACTGCCCAATTTGAGTGTTAGCCGTAAGAGCGATTTTGTGTTTTGGAAGCACAAGGGGTTTGGCGTGGAATTAACTCAGAGTATCCAACATGCTTAGAACATTTTCTTAACTTCTTTCCTAAAGTGGGAATATACTGCCATTTATGAGTGTTCGCCTAAAGAGAGTTTTTTATGTTTTGGAAGTATAAGAGCTTTGGCGTGCACTTTAGTCAGAGTATCCAACTTGCCTAGCGTCCCTCCTTGTTCTAACTTCTTTCCTCACCAGGGAAAACACTGCCATTTAATGGATTTTCATATTAAGCGGGATTTTATGTTTTGGAAGCATAAGGGTCTGGGCGTGCATTTCATTCAGAGGATCCAAACTGCTTAGAATCCATCCTTGTTCTAACTTCTTTTCTCAACAGAGAAAACTCTGCCACATATGAGTGTTAGCCATAAGAGCGATTATAGGTTTTGGAAGCCTAAGGGGCTTGGCGAGCCCTTAACTCAGAGTATCCAAAGTGCCTAGCATCTCTCCTTGATCTAACTCCATTCCTCAACTGGGGAAACCCTACCATATATGAGTGTTAGCCTTAAGAGCGATTATATGTTTTGGAAGCATAAGGGCCTTTTGTGCATTTAACTCAGAGTATCCAATCTGCCTAGCATCCGTCCTTGTCCTAACTTCTTTTCTCAAATGGGAAAACACTACCATTAAATGGTTTTTCGTATTAAGCGGGATTATACATTTTGGAAGCATAAGGCCCTTGTCGTGCACTTAACTCAGAGTATCCGCCCTGCCTACAACTTCTTTCCTCAACAGGGAAAACAATGCCATTTAATGGGTTTTCCTATTAAGTGGGAATATACGTTTTATAAACATAAGGGCCTTGGCGTGCACTTAACTTAGAGTATCCAAGCAGCAAAGAGTCCATCCTTGTTCTACTTTCTCAATATGGAATACACTGCCATATATAAGTGTTCGCCTCAAGAGCCATTAAATGTTTTAGAAGCATAATGGCCTCGGCGTGCACTTAACTCAGAGTATCCAACCCGCCTAACGTCCGTCCTTTTTCTAACTTCATTTTCAACTGGGGAAACCATGCCACATATGAGTGTTTGCCTTAAGAGCGATTATACGTTTTGGAATCATAAGGGCCTTGACGTGCACTTAACTCAGAGTATCCAACCTACCTAGGGTCCCTCTTTGTTCTAACTTCTTTCCTCAACTGGGAAAACACTGCCATTTAATGGGTTTTCTTATTAAGCGGGATTTTATGTTTTGGAAGCTTGGGCATTGGTGTGTACTTAACTCAGATTATCCAACCTGATTAGAGTCCATCCATGTTCTAACTACTTTTCTATACAGGGAAATCTATGCCCCATATGAGGGTTAGTTATAAGAGCAATTATATCTTTTGGAAACATCAAGGCCTTGCCGTGCACTTAACTCAGTGTATCCAACTTGCCTAGCTACGATCATTGTTGTAACATCTTTCGTCAAGTATGAAAACACTGCCCTATATGAGTGTTAGCCGTAAGGGCGATTATAGCTTTTGGAAGGATAAAGTCCTTGGCGTGCACTTAACATAGAGTATCAAACGTGCTAAGAGTCCATCTTTGTTCTAACTTATTTTCTCAACCGGGAAAACTGCCCCATATGAGTGTTACCGTAAGAGCGATTATATGTTTTGGAAGCATAAAGGGCATGGAGTGCACTTAACTCAGAGTATCCAACCAGCCTGGAGTCTGTCCTTGTTCAAACATCTTTCCTCAGAAGGGAAAACACTGCCATATATAAGTGTTAACCTTAAGAACCATAATAGCTTTTAGAAGCATAAAGGCCTTGGTGTGCACTTAACTGAGAGTATCCAACCTGCAAGGCGTCCGTTTTTGTTCTAACTATATTCCTCGACTGGGGAAACACTGCCACATATGGGTGTTCGCCTTATGAGTGATTATAAGTTTTGGAATCATAGGGGCCTTGGCGTGCACTTAACCCAGATTATCCAACATGCTTAGTGTCCATCCTTGTTCTGTCTTCTTTATTAAACTGAGAAAATACTGCTATTCAATGGGTTTTCGTTTTAAGTGGGATTATATGTTTTGAAGGATAAGGGCCTTGGCGTGCCCTTAAATCAGATTTCCAACCTGCCTAGCATCCGTCCTTGTTCTACCTGCTTTATTCAACTGGGAAAACACTACTATTTAATGGGTTTTTGTTCTAAGCTGGATTATACATTTTGGAAGAATAAGGGCCTTGACATGCACTTAACTCAGAGTATCCAACCTGCTTAGAGGCCATCCTTGTTCTAACTGCTTTTCTCAACAGGGAAATCTCTGTCCCAAATGAGTGTTAGATGTAAGAGCAATTATAGTTTTTGGGAGCATTAGGGACTTGACAGCACTTAGTTCTGAGTATCTAACCTGCCTAGCATCTGTCCTTGTTGTAACATCTTTCCTCAACTGGGAGAACACTGCCATTTAATGGGTTTTCATATTAATCAGGATTTGAAGTTTTGGAAGCATAAGGCCATGGCGTGCTCTTAACTCTGAGTATCCAAACTGGTTAGAGTTCATCCTTGTTCTAACTGCTTTTCTCAACCTGGAAAACTATCCCCCATATGAGTGTTAGCTTTAAGAGGGATTATATGAAATAAAAAAAAAAAAAAAAAAAAAGAGGGATTATATGTTTTGGAAGCATAAGGGCCTTGCTGTGAACTTAACTCAGATTATCCAACCAGATAGCGCCTGTCTTTGTTATAATATCTTTCTTCAAGTGGGAAATCACTGCCCAATATGAATGTTAGCCATAAGAGGGATTACAGCTTTTTGAAGCATAAAGGCTTGGCATGCAACCTGGCTTTCAGAGTCAAGATGGCGGAGAAGTAGTAGGCTGAGACTACATCAGGTAGGAGGAGATCAGCTCGATAGCTTATCTAAACATTGCAAACACCTACAAATCCAATGGGAGATCGAAGAGAAAAAGAACAGCAATTCTAGAAACAAAATCAATTCTAGAAACAAAATCAACCACTTTCTGAAAGGTAGGACTGGTGGAGAAGTGAATCTAAAATGACGGGAAGATAGACCGTGGGGGAGGGGCTGGCTCCCGGTAAGCGTCAGAGCAACAGCGCACAAAATCAAGACTTTTAAAAGTCTGTTCCACTGAGGGACAATGCTCTAGAGGCTAAACCGTGGTGAAGCCCACACGGGGTCAGTTTGGTCCCAGGTCCTGCAGGGTCACAGAAGGATTGGGGGGTGTCGGAGTGTCGCAGAGCTCGTAGGTATTAGAACAGAGAAGCTGACTACAGAGACAGAGCTGAGGACTGAACTCTCAGCTCGGGGTTACCTTGAACTGGTCACGGGCTGAGTGAGCTCGGAGCGCAGCTAGAGGCTGGGGATACGGGAGTGATTGGGGCGCACTGAGGCATGAGGCCCCGGGCTCTCGGCTCCTCTGGGCCAGAGACTAGGAGGCTGCCATTTTCATTCCTGTCCTCTGGAACTCTATGGAAAGAGTTCAGGGAACAGAAGCTCCCAAGAGTGAACCCGAGCCGATTACTTAGTCTGGCCTCCGGTAAGGGCGGTGCAATTCCGCCTCGGGTAAAGACACTTGAGAGTCACTACAACAGGCCCCTCCCCCAGAAGATCAACAAAATATCCAGCCAGGACGAACTTCATCTATCAAGGAAAGCAGGTTCAATTCCTAAGACAGCAGCGGAATTCCAGAGGAGGAGAAAGCAAAGCATGGAACTCATGGCTTTCTCCCCATGATTCTTTAGTCTTGCGGTTAATTCATTTTTTTTTTTTCAATTTTTTTTCTTTCTTTTTTCTTCTTCTGCTAAATTTTTTAAAACCTTTACCCTTTTCTTTCTTAACGTGTTTTGATTAGTTTATCTAAATATATATATTTTTCTTTCTTTTTTATATTTATTCTTTATTTGTTTTATTTTTAAAATTTTTTCTTTTTTTTCCTGAACCTCTTTTTATCCCCTTTCTCTACCCCACAATTTGGGGTCTCTTCTGGTTTGGCTACAGCGCATTTTTCTGGGGTCCTTGCCACCCTTTTAGTATTTTATTTGATCCTTCATATGTTCTTATCTGGACAAAATGACAAGGTGGAAAAATTCACCACAAACAAAAGAACAAGAGGCAGTACTGAAGGCTAGGGACATAACATATACTTTGGTAATATGTCAGATCAAGAGTTCAGAATGACGATTCTGAACATTCTAGCTGGGTTCCAAAAAGGCATGGAAGATATTAGAGAAACCAGCTCTGGAGATATAAAAGCCCTTTCTGGAGAAATTAAGGAACTAAAATCTAACAAAGTTGAAATCAAAAAACTATTAATGAGGTGCAATAAAAAATGGAGGCTCTCACTGCTAGGATAAATGAGGCAGAAGAAAGAATAAGTGATATAGAAGACCAAATGACAGAGAATAAAGAAGCTGAGCAAAAGAGGGACAAACAGCTACTGGACCACGAGGGGAGAATTCGAGAGATAAGTGACACCATAAGATGAAACAACATTAGAATAATTGGGATTCCAGAAGAAGAAGAAAAAAGAGGGGAGCAGAAGGTCTATTGGAGAGAATTATTGGAGAGAATTTCCCTAATATGGCAAAGGGAAGAAGCATCAAATTCCAGGAGATGCAGAGAACTCCCCTCAAAGTCAACAAGAATAGGTCCACACCCCGTCACCTAATAGTAAAATTTACAAGTCTTAGTGACAAAGAGAAAATCCTGAAAGCAGCCCGGGAAAAGAAGTCTGTAACATACAATAGTAAAAATATTAGATTGGCAGCAGACATATCCATAGAGACCTGGCAGGCCAGAAAGAGCTGGCATGATATATTCAGAGCACTAAATGAGAAAAACATGCAGCCAAGAATACTCTATCCAGCTAGGCTATCATTGAAAATAGAAGGAGAGATAAAAAGCTTCCAGGACAAACAAAAACTGAAAGAATTTGCAAACACCAAACCAGCTCTACAGGAAATATTGAAAGGGCTCCTCTAAGCAAAGAGTACTAGATCAGAAAGGTACAGAGACAATATACAGTAACAGTCATCTTTCAGGCTAATAATGGCACTAAATTCATATCTCTCAATAGTTACCCTGAATGTTAATGGGCTAAATGCCCCAATCAAAAGACACAGGGTATCAGAATGGATAAAAAAACAAAACCCATCAGTATGTTGCCTACAAGAAACTCATTTTAGACGCGAAGACACCTCCAGATTTAAAGTGAGGGGGTGGAAAACAATTTACCATGCTAATGGGCATCAGAAGAAAGCTGGGGTGGCAATCTTTATATCAGATCAATTAGATTTTAAGCCAAAGACTACAATAAGAGTTGAGGAAGGACACCGTATCATACTCAAAGGGTCTGTCCAACAAGAAGATCTAACCATTTTAAATATCTATGCCCCTAACGTGGGAGCAGCCAACTATATCAACCAATTAATAACAAAATCAAAGAAACACATCAATAATAATACAATAATAGTAGGGGAATTTAACACTCTCCTCACTGAAATGGACAGATCATCCAAGCAAAAGAACAACAAGGAAATAAAGGCCTTAAATGACACACTGAAAAAAAAAATGACACACTGGACCAGATGGACATCACAGATATATATTCAGAACATTTTATCCCAAAGCAACAGAATACACATTCTTCCCTAGTGCACATGGAACCTTCTCCAGAATAGATCACATCCTGGGTCACAAATCAGGTCTCAACCGGTATCAAAAGATTGGGATCATTCCCTGCATATTTTCAGACCACAATGCTCTGAAGCTAGAACTCAATCACAAGAGAAAAGCTGGAAGGAACCCAAATACATTGAGACTAAACAGCATCCTTCTAAAGAATGAGTGGAAAAAAAAAAAGAATGAATGGGTCAACCAGGAAATTAAAGAAGAATTGAAAAAATTCATGGAAACAAATGATAATGAAAACACAACAGTTCAAAATCTGTGGGACACAGCAAAGGCAGTCCTGAGAGGAAAATATATAGCGGTACAAGCCTTTCTCAAGAAACAAGAAAGGTCTCAAGTACACAACCTAACCCTACACCTAAAGGAGCTGGAGAAAGAACAAGAAAGAAACCCTAAACCCAGCAGGAGAAGAGAAATCAAAAAGATCAGAGCAGAAATCAATGAAATAGAAACAAACAAACAAACAAAAAAAAAAAGAAAAAAATCAATGAAACTAGGAGCTGGTTTTTGAAAGAATCAATAAGATTGATAAACCCCTGGCCACACTCATCAAAAAGAAAAGAGAAAGGACTCAAATCAATAAAATCATGAATGAAAGAGGAGAGATCACAACTAACACCAAAGAAATACAGACAATTATAAGAACATACTATGAGCAACTCTACGCCAATAAATTTGACAATCTGGAAGAAATGGATGCATTCCTAGAGACATATAAACTACCAAAACTGAACCAGGAAGAAATAGAAAACCTGAGCAGGCCCATAACCAGTAAGGAGATTGAAACAGTCATCAAAAATCTCCAAACAAACAAAAGCCCAGGGCCAGACGGCTTCCCAGGGGAATTCTACCAAACATTTAAAGAAGAACTCATTCCTATTCTCCTGAAACTGTTCCAAAAAATAGAAATGGAAGGAAAACTTCCAAAATCATTTTATGAGGCCAGCCTCACCTTGATCCCAAAACCAGACAAGGATCCCACCAAAAAAGAGAACTACAGACCAATATCCTTGATGAACACAGATGCAAAAATTCTCGCCAAAATACTAGCCAATAGGATTCAACAGTACATTAAAAGGATTATTCACCACGATCAAGTGGGGTTTATTCCAGGGCTGCAGGGTTGGTTTAACATCCGCAAATCTATCAATGTGATAGAACACATTAATAAAAGAAAGAACAAGAACCATGTGATACTCTCAATAGATGCTGAAAAAGCATTTGACAAAGTACAGCATTTTGTACTGATCAAAACTCTTCAAAGTGTAGGGATAGAGGGCATATACCTCAATATTATCAAAGCCATCTATGAAAAACCCACCGCAAATATCATTCTCAATGGAGAAAAACTGAAAGCTTTTCCGCTAAGGTCAGGAACACGGCAGGGATGTCCATTATCACCACTGCTACTCAACATAGTACTAGAAGGCCTAGCCTCAGCAATCAGACAACAAAAAGAAATTAAGGGCATCCAAATGGGCAAAGAAGAAGTCAAACTATCACTCTTCGCAGATGATATGATACTATATGTGGCAAACCCCAAAGACTCCACTCCAAAACTTCTAGAACTTGTACAGGAATTCAGTAAAGTGTCAGGATATAAAATCAATGCACAGAAATCAGTTGCATTTCTGTACACCAACAACAAGACAGAAGAAAGAGAAATTAAGGAGTCAATCCCATTTACAATTGCAGCCAAAACTATAAGATACCTAGGAATAAACCTAACCAAAGAGGCTAAGAATCTATACTCAGAAAACTATAAAGTACTCATGAAAGAAATTGAGGAAGACACAAAGAAATGGAAAAATGTTCCATGCTCCTGGATTGGAAGAATAAATACTGTGAAAATGTCCAATCTACACATTTAATGCAATCCCTATCAAAATATCATCCATTTTTTCAAAGAAATGGAACCAATAATCCTAAAATTTATATGGAAACAGAAAAGACCTTGAATAGCCAAAGGAATATTGAAAAAGAAAGCCAAAGTTGGTGGCATCACAATTCCGGATTTCAAGCTCTATTACAAAGCTGTCACCATCAGGACAGCTTGGTACTGGCACAAAAACAGACACATAGATCAATGGAACAGAATAGAGAGCCCAGAAATAGACCCTCAACTCTATGGTCAACTCATCTTCAACAAAGCAGGAAAGAATGTCCAATGGAAAATAGACAGCCTCTTCAATAAATAGTGCAGGGAAAATTGGACAGCCACATGCAGAAAAATGAAATTGGACCACTTCCTTACACCACACATGAAAATAGACTCAAAAT
This sequence comes from Meles meles, assembly GCF_922984935.1. Classification (NCBI taxonomy): domain Eukaryota; kingdom Metazoa; phylum Chordata; class Mammalia; order Carnivora; family Mustelidae; genus Meles; species Meles meles. The sequence goes on from NC_060081.1 coordinate 132,413, forward strand.
GGATGAAGGACCTCAATGTGAGAAAGGAATCCATCAAAATCCTTGAAGAGAACGCAGGCATCAACCTCTTCGACCTCAGCCGCAGCAACATCTTCCTAGGAACATCAGCAAAGGCAAGGGAAGCAAGGGCAAAAATGAACTATTGGGATTTCATCAAGATCAAAAGATTTTTGCACAGCAAAGGAAACAGTTAACAAAATCAAAAGACAACTGACAGAATAGGAGAAGATATTTGCAAACGACATATCAGATAAAGGGCTAGTGTCCAAAATCTATAAGGAACTTAGCAAACTCAACACCCAAAGAACAAACAATCCAATCAAGAAATGGGCAGAGGACATGAACAGACATTTCTGCAAAGAAGACATCCAGATGGCCAACAGTCACATGAAAAAGTGCTACACGTCACTCGGCATCAGGGAAATACAAATCAAAACCACAATGAGATATCACCTCACACCAGTCAGAATGGCTAAAATTAACAAGTCAGGAAATGACAGATGCTGGCGAGGATGCAGAGAAAGGGGAACCCTCCTCCACTGTTGGTGGGAATGCAAGCTGGTGCAACCACTCTGGAAAACAGCATGGAGGTTCCTCAAAATGTTGGAAATAGAACTACCCTATGACCCAGAAATTGCACTAATGAGTATTTACCCTAAAGATACAAACATGGGATCCGATGGGCATGCGTACCCGTATGTTTATAGCAGCATGTCTACAATAGCCAAACTATGGAAAGAACCTAGATGTCCATCAAAAGATGACTGGATAAAGAAGAAGTGGTATATATACACAATGGAATACTATGCAGCCATCAAAAGAAATGAAATCTTGCCATTTGTGATGACTTGGATGGAACTAGAGGGTATCATGTTTAGTCAAGTATGTAAATCAGAGAAAGACAACTATCATATGATCTCCCTGATATGAGGACGTGGAAATGCAACATGGGGGTTAAGGGGATAGGAGAAGAATAAATGAAACAAGATGGGATTGGGAGGGAGAGCAACCATAAATGGCTCTTAATCTCACATAACAAAATGGGGGTTGCTGGGGGGAGGTGGTGTTGGGAGAGATGAAGGGGTTTATGGACGTTGGGGAGGGTATGTGCTATGGTGAGTGCTGTGAAGTGTGTAAATTTGGCGATTCACAGACCTGTACTCTTGGGGATAAAAATACATTATATGTTTATAAAAAAAAATTGGAAGGGCAGGGAAACCATAAGAGACTATGGACTCTGAAAAACAACCTGAGGGTTTTGAAGGGGCGGGTGTGGGTGGTTGGGGGAACCAGGTGGTGGGTAATAGGGAGGGCACGTATTGCATGGAGCACTGGGTGTTGTTCAAAAACAATGAATACTGTTATGCTGAAAAAAAAATGAGAAAAAAAAAAGAATATCCAACCTGTCTAGCATCTGATCTTGTTCTAAATTCTTTCCCCAATAGGGAAAACGCTGCTATATATAACTGTTCACCTTAAGATCCATTATAAGTTTGAAAGCATAAGGGCCTTCATGTGCACTTAATTCATAGTATCCAACCAGCCTGGAGTCTGTGCTTGTTCTAACTTCTTTCCTCAATAGGGAAAAAATTGGCATATATAAGTGTTCGCCTTAAGAGCCATTATACGTTTTAGAAGCAAAAGGCCCTCAGCGTACATTGACTCAGGGTATCTAACCTGCCTAGCGTTTGACCTTGTTCTAACTTCATTCCTCAAGCCCGGAGCTCCTGCAGCGCGCCCCCTGCTGGGCAGAAGCCACATATGAGTGTTCATCTTAAGAGCGATTATACGTTTTGGAATCATAGGACCTCGGCATGCACTCAACTCAGAGTATCCACCCTGCCTAGCGTCCGTCCTTTTCTACATTCTTTCTTCAACTGGGAAAACACTGGCATTTGATGTGTTTTCGTTTTAAGTGGGACTACATGTTTTCCAAGCATAAGGGCCTTGACTTGCACTTAACTCAGTGTATCCACCAGCTTAGAGCCCATCCTTGTTCTAACTTCTTTTCTCACCGGGAAAACTCTGCCCCATATGAGTGTTAGCTGTAAGAGTGATTGTAAGTTTTGGAAAGCATAAGGGACTTGGCGTGCACTTATCTCAGAGTATCTAACCTGCCTAGCGTCTGTCCTTATTGTAACTTATTTCCTCAACTAGGAAAATACAGCCATTTAACGGGATTTCGTATTAAGCTTGATTTTAGGTTTTGTAAGCATAAGGGCCTTGGCGTGCACTTAACTCAGAGTATCCAACCTGCCTAGATTCCGTCCTTGCTCTAACTTCTTTCCTCAAGTGGGAATACACTGCCATTTATGAGTGTTCACCTTAAGAGAGTTTATACATTTGGGAAGCATAAGGGTCTTGGCGTGCACTTAACTCAGAGTATCCAACCTGCCTAGTGTCCAACCTTGTTCTGAAATCATTCTCAACTGGGGCAACACTGCCACATATGAGTGTTCGCCTTAAGAGCCATTATACGTTTTGGAATCATAGGGGCCTTGGCGTGCACTTAACTCAGAGTATCCAACCGGCCTAGCATCCGTCCATTTTCTAACATCATTCCTCAACTGGGAAAACACTGCCATTTAATGGGTTTTCATTTTAAGTGGAATTATACGTTTTGGAAACACAAGGGCCTTGGCGTTAACTTACCTCAGGGTATCCGACCTGCTCAGAGTCCATCCTTTTTCTAAATTCTTTCCTCAATAGGGAAAACTCTGCCACATATGAGTGTTAGCCTTAAGAGCAATTTTACGTTTTGGAAGCATAAGTGGCTTGGCCTGCACTTAAGTCAGAGTATCCGACCTGCATAGCTTCTGTCCTTGTTGTAACATCTTTCCTCAACTGGGTAAACACTGCCATTTAATGGGTTATCATATTAAGTGGGATTTTAAGTTTTGGAAGCATAAGGGAATTGGCGTGCACTTAACTTAGAGTATGCAACCTGCCTAGCGCCCATCCTTGTTCTAAATTCTTTCTTCAACTGGGAAAACACTGCCATTTAAAAGGTTTTTGTATTGAGTGGGATTATATGTTTTGGAAGCATAAGGGACTTGGAGTGCACTTAACTCAGAAAATCGAACCTGCCTAGCATCTTTCCTTGTTCTAATGTCTTTCCTCAACTGGGAAAACACTACCCTTTTTTGGGTTTTGGTATGTAGCGGGGTTTTACGTTTTGGAAGCATAAGGACCTTGGCGTACGCTTAACTGAGATTATCCAACATGCCTAGCGTCTGTCCTTGTTGTAACATCTTTCCTCAACTGGGAAAACACTGCCAATAACGTGTTTTTGTATTAAGCGGGATTTTGCATTTTGGAAGCATAAGGGGCTTGGCTTGCACTTAACTCAGTGTATCCAACCTGACTAGAGTCCATCCTTGTTCTAACTTCTTTGGTCAACTGGGAAAACTCTGCCCCATATGAGTGTTAGCCCTAAGAGCGATTATATGTTTTGGATGCAAAAGGGGATTGGCAAGCACTGAACTCAGTGTATCCAACCTGCCAAGCGTCCGTCCTTGTTCTAACTTCTTTCGTCAACTGGGAAAACACTGCCATATAATGAGTTTTTGTATTAAGTGGGATTTTAAGTTTTGGAAGCAAAAGGGACTTAGCGTGCACATAACTCAGAGGATTCAATCTGACTAGAGTCCGTCCTTGTTCTAACATATTTCTTCAAGTGGGAATACGCTGCCATTAAATGGGGTTTCGTTTTAAGTGGTATTTTATGTTTTGGAAGCATAAGGACCTTGGAATACAATTAACTCAGAGTATCCAACTTGCTAAGTGTCCATCCTTGTTCTAACTTCTTTTCTCAACCACGAAAACTCTCCCCCATATGAGTCTTGGCTGTCACAGCGATTATAGTTTTTGGAAGCATAAGGGGCTTGGCGTGCACTTAACTCAGAGTATCCAACCTGCCTAGCGTCTGTCCTTGTTGTAACATCGTTCCTCAACTGGGAAAACACTGCCATTTAATGGGTTTTCATATTAAGTGGGATTTTATGTTTTGGAAGCATAAGGGCCTTGGCATGCACATAACTCAGAGTATCCAACCTGCTTAGAGTCCATCCTTGTTCTAACTTCTATTCTCAACCGGGAAATCTCTGCCCATACGAGTGTTAGCTGTAAGATCGATTATAGGTTTTGGAAGCATAAGGGTCATGCCATGCGTTTAACTCAGAGTATCCAACCTGCCTAGCGTCTGTCCTTTTTGAAACAACTTTCCTCAAGTGGGAAAAGACTGCCCCATATGAGTGTTAGCCATAAGAGCGATTATGTGTTTTGGAAGCATAAGGGACTTGGCGTGCACATAACTCAGAGTATCCAACCTGCCTAATGTCTGTCCTTGTTGTAAAATATTTCCTCAACTGGGAAAACACTGCGCCATATGAGTATTAGCCATAAGAGCGATTATGTGTTTTGGAAGCATAAGGGCCTGGTGTGCACTTAACTCAGAGTAGCCAACTTGCCTAGCCTCTGTCCTTGTTATAAAATCTTTCCTCAACTGGGAAAACACTGCCCCATATGAGTGTAGGCCTAAGAGCGATTATGTGTTTTGGAAGCATAAGGGTTTTGGTGAGCACTTATTCAGAGTATCCAACTTGCTTAGAGTCCAACCTTGTTCTAACTTCAATCCTCAAATGGGGAAACACTGCCACATATGAGTGTTCGCCTTATGAGCGATTATATATTTTGGATCCACAGGGGCCTTGGCGTGCACTTACTCAGAGTATCCAACATGCCTAGCGTCTGTCCTTGTTGTAACATCTTTCCTCAACTGGGAAAACAATGCCAATAATGGGTTTTCATATTAAGCGGGATTTTGCATTTTGGAAGCATAAGGGGCTGGCGTGCACTTAACTCAGAGTATCCAACCTGCCTAGCGTCTGTCCTTGTTGTAACATCGTTCCTCAACTGGGAAAACACTGCCATTTAATGGGTTTTCATATTAAGTGGGATTTTATGTTTTGGAAGCATAAGGGCCTTGGCATGCACATAACTCAGAGTATCCAACCTGCTTAGAGTCCATCCTTGTTCTAACTTCTATTCTCAACCGGGAAATCTCTGCCCATACGAGTGTTAGCTGTAAGATCGATTATAGGTTTTGGAAGCATAAGGGTCATGCCATGCGTTTAACTCAGAGTATCCAACCTGCCTAGCGTCTGTCCTTTTTGAAACAACTTTCCTCAAGTGGGAAAAGACTGCCCCATATGAGTGTTAGCCATAAGAGCGATTATGTGTTTTGGAAGCATAAGGGACTTGGCGTGCACATAACTCAGAGTATCCAACCTGCCTAATGTCTGTCCTTGTTGTAAAATATTTCCTCAACTGGGAAAACACTGCGCCATATGAGTATTAGCCATAAGAGCGATTATGTGTTTTGGAAGCATAAGGGCCTGGTGTGCACTTAACTCAGAGTAGCCAACTTGCCTAGCCACTGTCCTTGTTATAAAATCTTTCCTCAACTGGGAAAACACTGCCCCATATGAGTGTAGGCCTAAGAGCGATTATGTGTTTTGGAAGCATAAGGGTTTTGGTGAGCACTTATTCAGAGTATCCAACTTGCTTAGAGTCCAACCTTGTTCTAACTTCAATCCTCAAATGGGGAAACACTGCCACATATGAGTGTTCGCCTTATGAGCGATTATATATTTTGGATCCACAGGGGCCTTGGCGTGCACTTACTCAGAGTATCCAACATGCCTAGCGTCTGTCCTTGTTGTAACATCTTTCCTCAACTGGGAAAACAATGCCAATAATGGGTTTTCATATTAAGCGGGATTTTGCATTTTGGAAGCATAAGGGGCTTGGCGTGCACTTAACTCAGAGTATCCAACCTGCCTAGCGTCTGTCCTTGTTGTCACATCTTTCCTCAACTGGGAAAACATTGCCATTTAACGGGTTTCCCTATTCAGTGGGATTTTAAGTTTTGGAAGCATAAGGGCTTTGGAGTGCACTTAAATCAGAGGATACAAATTGCTTAGAATCCATCCTTGTTCTAACTCTTTTCTGAAAAGAGAAAACTCTGCCACATATGAGTGTTAGCTGTAAGAGCGATTATAGGCGTTGGAAGCATAAGGGGCTTGGCGTGCACTTAGCTCAGAATATCCAACCTGCCTAGCGTCTGTCCTTGTTCTATCTTCTTTCCTCAAGAGGGAATACACTGCCATTTATGAGTGTTAGCCTTTAGTGCGTTTATACGTTTTGGAAGCATGAGAGCCTTGGCGTGCACTTAACTAAGAGTATTCAACCAGCCTGAAGTCCGTCCTTGTTCTAATTTCTTTCTTCAAGTGGGTATACACTGCCATTTATGAGTATTCGCCTTAACAGCGTTTATAAGTTTTGGAAGCATATGGGCCTTGGCGTGCACTTAATTCAGAGTATCCAATGAGCCTGGAGTCTATCCTTGTTCTAACTTCTTTCCTCAATAGGGAAAACATTGCCATATATAAGTGTTCACCTTAAGCCATTTTATGTTTTAGATGCATCAGGGCCTCAGCGTGCAATTTACTGAGACTTTTGAACCTGCCTAGCGTCCATCCTTGTTCTAACTTCATTTCTCAACTTGGGAAACACTGCCACATGTGAATGTTCGCCTTACGAGTGATTATATATTTTGGATACAAGGGGCATTGGCATGCACTTAACTCAGAATATCCAACCTGCCTAGCGTCTGTCCTTGTTGTAATATCTTTCCTCATCTGGGAAAACACTGCCCCATATGAGAGTTAGCTGTAAGAGACATTTGTGTTTTGGAAGCATAAGGGGTTTGGACTGCACTTAAATCAGATTATCCAACCTGCTTAGAGTCCAACCTTGTTCTAACTTCTTTCCTCAAGTGGGAATACACTGCCATTTATGACTGTTCACCATAAGAGCGTTTATAAGTTTTGGAAGCGTAAGAGCTTTGGCGTGCACTTAACTCAGAGTATCCAACCTGCTTAGTGTCCTTCCTTGTTCTAACATCTTTCCTCAACTGGGAAAACACTGACATTTAATGGGTTTCCTTATTTAGCGGGATTATATGTTTGTGAAGCATAAGGGCCTTGGCGTGCACTTAAATCAGAGGATCCAACCTGCTTAGAATCGATCCTTGTTCTAACTTCTTTTGTCAACTGGGAAAACTCTGCCCCATATGATTGTTAGCCGTAAGAGCGATTATAAATTTTGGAAGCATAAGGGGCTTGGCGTACACTTAACTCAGGGTATTGAACCTGCTGAGCATCTGTCCTTGTTCTAACTTCTTTTGTCAACTGGGACTACTCTGACCCATATGAGTGTTAGCTGTATGAGTGATTATAGTTTTTGGATGGATAAGGGTCTTGGCGTGCACTTAACTCAGAGTATCCAACCTGACTAGAGTCCGTCTTGTTCTAACTTCTTTCTTCAAGTAGGAATAACTGCCATTTAATGGGTTTTTGTTTTAAGCAGGATTTTACATTTTGGAAGCATAAGGGCCTTGGTGTACACTTAACTCAGAGTATCCAACCTGCTTAGCGTCTGTCTTTGTTGTAACATCTTTCCTCAAGTGGGAAAACACTGCCCCATATGAGTGTTAGACGTAAGATAGATTATAGCCTTTGGAATCATAAGGGCCTTGGCGTGAACTTAACTCAGAGTATCCAACCTGCGTAGAGTCCATCCTTATTCTAACTTCTTTTCTCAACTGGGAAAACTCTGCCGCAATTGGAGTGTTAGCCGTAAGAGTGATGATAGGTTATGGAACTATAAGGACTTTGGAGTGCACTTAACTCAGTGTATCCAACCAGCCAGGAGTCCATCTTTTTTCTAACTTTTTTCCTCAAGAGGGAAAACAATGCCATATATAAGTGTTACCCTTAAGAGGCATTGTACTATTTAGGACCATAAGGCCTTGGTGTGCACTTAACTGAGAGTATCGAACCTGCCTAGCGTCCGTTCTTGTTCTAACTTCATTCCTCAACTGGGGAAACACTGCCACATATGAGTGTTCGCCTTACGAGCGATTAAAGGTTTGGAATCATAGGGGGCCTTGGCGTGCACTTAACTCAGAGTATCTAAACTACCTAGCGTCTGTCCATGTTGTTACATCTTTCCTCAACTGGGAAAACACTGCCATTTAACGGGTTTTCATATTAAGCAGGATTTTACATTTTGGAAGTATAAGGGCCTTGGCGTGCCTTAACTCAGAGTATCCAACATCCAACATGCATAGAGTTGATTCTTTTTTTTTTTAAGATTTTATTTATTTATTTGACAGAGAGAGATCACAAGTAGGCAGAGAGGCAGGCAGAGAGAGTGAGAGGGAAGCAGGTTCCCTGCCGAGCAGAGAGCCCAATGCGGGACTCGATCCCAGGACCCTGAGATCATGACCTGAGCCGAAGGCAGCGGCTTAAACCACTGAGCCACCCAGGCGCCCCGCATAGAGTTGATTCTTGTTCTAATTTCTTTTGTCAGTGGGGAAAACTCTGCCTCATATGAGTGTTAGCCGTAAGAGTGATTATAGTTTTTGGAACTATAAGGGGCTTGGTGTGCACTAAACTCAGGGATCCAACCTGAATAGAGTCAGTCCATTTCTATCTTATTTCTTCAAGAAGGAATATGCTGCCATTTAATGGGTTTTTGTTTTAAGCGGGATTTTATGTTTTGGAAGCATAAAGGCCTTGGCATGTAATTAAGTCAGAATATCCAACCAGCCTGGAATCTGTCCTTGTTCTAAATTCTTTCATCAATAGATAAAACATTGCCATGTATGAGTGTTCACTTTAAGAGGCATTATAGGTTTTAGAACCTTTAGGGCCTCAGTGTGCACTTAACTGAGAGTATCCAACCTGCCTAGTTGCCCGTCCTTGTTCTAAATTCATTCCTCAACTGGGGCAACACTGCCACATATGAGTGTTTGCCTTACGAGCGATTATACGTTTTGGAATCATAGGAGCCTTGGCGTGCACTTAACTCAGAGGATACAACCTGCCTAGAGTCCGTCCTTGTTCTAACTTCTTTCTTCAACTGGGAATACACTGCCATTTATCAGTGTTCGCCTTAAGAGCGTTTATACATTTGGAAGCATATGGGCCTTGGCATGCACATAAGTCAGAGTGTCCAACCAGCCTGGAGTCCGACCTTGTTCTAATTCTTTCCTCAATAGGGAAAACATTACCTTATATAAGTGTTCAACTTAAGCCATTATACGTTTTAGAAGCACGAGGGCATCGGCGTGCACTTAAATGAGAGTATGGAAACTGTATAGCGTCTGTCCTTGTTCTAACTTCATTCCTCCACTGGGGAAACACTGCCACATAGGAGTGTTAGCCTTATGAGCGATTATATCTTTTGGATCCATAGGGGCCTTGGCGTGCACTTAACTCAGAGTATCCAACCTGTCTAGCATCTTTCCTTGTTGTAACATCTTTCCTCAGCTGGGAAAACACTGTCATTTAATGGGTTTTCCTTTTAAGCGGGATTTTACCTTTTGGAAGCTAAGGGCCTGGCTTGCACATAACCCAGAGTATCTAAACTGCCTAGCATCTGTCCTTGTTGTAACATCTTTCTTCAACTGGGAAAGCACTGCCACTTAACAGGTTTTCGTATTCAACGGGATTTTAGGTTTTGGAAGCATAAGGGCCTTGGAGTGCACTTAAATCAGAGTATCCAACCTGCATATCGTCTGTCCTTGTTGTAACATCTTTCTTCAACTGGGAAAACACTGCTGCATATAAGTGCTAGCCCTAAAAGTGATTATGTGTTTTGGAAGCATAAGGGGCTTTGCGTGCACTTAACACATAGTGTCCTACCTGCTTAGAATCCAACCTTGTTCTAACTTCTTTCCTCAAGTGGGAATACACTGCCATTTATGAATGTTCGCCTAAAGAGTGTTTTTACGTTTTGGAAGCATAACTCCTTGGCGTGCACTTAACTGAGTGTATCAAACCTGCCTAGCGACCATCCATGTTCAAACTTCTTTCATCAACTGGGAAAACACTGCCATTTAATGGGTTTCTTTTTAAGCGGATTTGAAGTTTTGGAAGCATTAGGGCCTTGGCGTGCACTTAACTCAGAGTATCCAACCTTCTTAGAGTCCATCCTTGTTCTAATTTCTATTCTAAGCCACGAAATTCTGTCCCATAGGAGTGTTAGCCATAAGAGAGTTGATAGGTTATGGAAGCATAAGGGCTTTGGCGTGCAATTAACTCAGAGCATCTAAACAGACTGGCATCCATCCTTCTTCTAACTTCTTTCCTCAGTAAGGAAAACACTGCTATATATAAGTGTTACCCTTAAGAGCCATTATACGATTTAGAAGCATAAGGGGCTTGGCGTGCACTTAACTCAGAGTATCCAACCTCCCTAGTGTATATCCTTGTTGTAAATTCTTTCCTCATTGGGAAAACACTGTCATTTAACCGGTTTTCATATTAAGCGGGATTTTACATTTTAGAAGCATAAGGGCCTGGGCATGCACTTAACTCAGAGTATCCAACCTGCCTAGCATCTGTCCTTATTGTAACATTTTCCTCGACTGGGAAAACACTGCCATTTAACAGGTTTTCGTATTAAGCGGGATTTTATGTTTTAGAAGCATAACGGCCTCGGCGTGCACTTAACTCAGAGTGTACAACCTGCCTAAAGTCCGTCCTTAATCTAACTTCTTTCCACAACTGGGAAAACCCTGGCATTTAATGGGTTTTCGTATTAAGCGGGATTTTAGGTTTTGGAAGCATAAGGGGCTTGGCGTGCACTTAAATCAGATTATCCAATGTGATTAGAGTCCATCCTTATTCTAACTTCTTTCTTCAAGTCAGAATACGCTGCCATTTATGAGTGTTTTACGTTTTGGAATCCTAAGGGCCTTGGCGTGTAATTAAGTCAGAGCATCCAACCAGACTGGAATGGATTCTGTCCTTGTTCTAACTTCTTTCGTCAACAGGGAAAACTTTGCCATATATGAGTGTTCGCCTATAGAGCCATTATACATTTTAGAAGCACAAGGGCCTCGCCGTGCACTTGACTGAGAGTATCCAACCTGCCTAACTTTGTCCTTGTTCTAAATTCACTCCTCAACGGGGGCAACACTGCCACATATGAGTGTTCGCCTTACGAGCGATTTTACATTTTGGAATCATAGGGGCCTTGGTGTGCACTTAACTCAGAGTATACAACTTGCCTAGAATCAGTCCTTGTTCTAACTTCTTTCCTCAAGTGGAAAAAAACTCACACGTAACGGGTTTTCATATTAACCAGGATTTAACGTTTTGGAAGCATAAGGGCCTTAGAGTTCACTTAACTCAGAATATCCAACTTGCTTAGAGTCCATCCTTGTTCTAACTTCTTTTCTCAACCGTGAAAACTTTGCCCCATAGAAGTGTTCGCCGTAAGAGCGATTATATGTGTTGGAAGCATAAGGGCCTTGCCGTGCACTTGACTCAGAGTATGCAACCTGCCTAAAGTCTGTCCTTGTTGTAACAGCAGTCCTCAACTGGGAAAACTCTGCCATTTAACGGGTATTCATATTAAGTGGGATTTTACGTTTTGGAAGCATAAGGGCCTAGGCGTACACTTAACTCCGAGTTTCCAACCTGCCTAACATCTGTCCTTGTTGTAACATCTTTCCTCAACTGGGAAAACCCCACCCCATATGAGTGTTAGCCATAAGAGCGATTATGTATTTTGGAAGCATAAGCGGCTTGGCGTACACTTAACTCAGAATATCAAACCTGCTTAGAGTCCAACATTGTTCTAACTTCATTCCTCAAGGGGAATACACTGCCATTAATGATTGTTCTCCGTAAGAGTGTTTATACGTTTTGGAAACATCAGAGCCTTGGAGTGCACTTTACTCAAACTATGCAATGAGCCTAGAGTCCATCCTTTTTCTAACTTCAGTCCTCAACTGGGGAAACAGTGCCACATATGAGTGTTCACCTTCAGCACGATTATATGTTTTGGAACCATACAGGCTTTGGTGTGCACTTAACTCAGAGTATCCAACCTGTTTAGAGTCCGTCCTTGTTCTAAATTCTTTCCTCAACAGGGAAAACAATGGCATATAGCGGGTTTTTGTATTAAGCGGGATTTTAGGTTTTGGAAGCATAAGGGTTTTGGCGTGCACTTAACTCAGACTGTCCAACCTGCTTAGAGTCCATCCTTGTTCTAACTTCTTTTCTCAACCGTGAAAACTCTGGCCCCATATGAGTGTTCGCCATAAGAGCGATTATATGTTTTGGAAGCATAAGGGCCTTGCCGTGCACTAAACTCAGAGAATCCAACCTGCCTAGATTCTGTCCTTGTTCTAACTTCTTTCCTCAACTGTGAAAAAACTGCCAATTAATGGGTTTTCATATTAAGCGGGATTTTACATTTTGGAAGCATAAGGGTCTTGGAGTGCACTTCACTCAGAGTATCCAACCTGACTAGAGGCCCTCCTTGTTCTAACTTCTTTCTTCAACTGGGAATATGCTGCCATTTATGAGTGTTCGCCTTACGAGTGTTTATACATTTGAAACGTAAGGACCTTGGCATGCACTTATGTTAGAATATCCAACCAGCCTGGAATCCATCCTTGTTCTAACTTCTTTCCTCAATAGGGAGAACATTGCCATATATAAGTGTTTGCCTTAAGAGCCATTATAGGTTTTAGAAGTATCAGGGCCTCGGTGTGCACTTAACTGAGAATATCCAACCTTCCTAGCGCCCGTCCTTGTTCTAAATTCATTCCTCAACTGGGGAAACACTGCCACATATGAGTGTTAGCCTTATGAGCGATTGTATATTTTGGATTTCTAGCGTCTTGGCGTGCACTTAACTCAGAGTATTGAACCTGCCTAGCATCTCTCCTTGTTGTACCATCTTTCCCCAAATAGGAAAATACTGTCACTTAACGGATTTTCGTATTAAGCGGGATTTTACGTTTTGGAAGCATAAGGCCTTGGCATGCACTTAAGTCTGAGTATCCAACCTGCTTAGAGTCCAACCTTGTTCTAACTTCGTTCTTCAAGTGGGAATACACTGCCATTTATGAGTGTTCGCCATAAGAACGTACATAAGTTTTGGAAGCATCAGAGCCTTGCCATGCACTTACCTCAGGGTATCCAACCAGCCTAGAGTCCGTCCTTGTTCTGACTTCAATCCTCAACTGGGGAAACATTGCCACGTATGAGTGGTCGCCTTAAGAGCGATTATACGTTTTGGAATCATACGGGTCTTAGCATGCACTTAACTCAGAATATCCAACCTGACTAGTATCATTCCTTGTTCTATCTTCTTTCCTCAACTGGGAAAACTCTGCCATTTAATGCATTTCCATATTAAGCGGGATTTAAGTTTTGGAAGCATAAGGGTCTGGGCATGCACTTAACTCAGAGTATCCAACCTGCTTAGAGCCCATCCTTGTTCTATCTTCTTTTCTCAATCGGGAAAACTCTGCCGCATATGAGAGTTAGCTGTAAGAGCGATTATAAATTTTGGAAGCAAAGGGGCTGGGTCTGCACTTAACTCAGAGTATCCAACCTGCTTAGAGTCCGTCCTTGTTCTAACAATTTTTCTCAACATGGAAAACACTGCCACATATGAGTGTTAGCCATAAGAGCGATTATGTTTTCGAAGCATAAGGGCCTTGCTGTGCACTTACCTCCGGGTATGCAACCTGCCTAGCGTCTGTCTTTGTTGTAACATCTTTCCTCAAGTGGAACAACACTGCCCCATATGAGTGTTAGCCATAAGAAGGATTATAGCTTTTGGAAGCATCATGGCCTTGGTGTGCCCTTAACACAGAGTATCCAACCTGCTTAGAGTCCATCCTTGTTCTGACTTTTTTCTCAACTGGGAAAATGCTGCCCCATATGAGTATTAGTCATAAGAGCGATTATAAGTTTTGAAAACACAAGGACCTTGGGGAGTACTTAACTCAGAGTATCCAACCATGCTCAAGTCCGTCCTTGATATAAATTCTTTCCTCAGTATGAAAACACTGCCATTTATAAGTGTTTGCCTTAAGAGCCATTATAAGTTTTAGAAGCATAAGGGCCTTGGCGTGCAGTTCACTCAGAGTATCCAACCTTCTTAGGGACAGCCCTGTTCTACCTTCTTTCTTCAACTGGGAAAACACTGCAATTTAATGGGTTTTCGTTTTAAGTGGAATTATATGTTTTGGAAGCACAAGAGCCTTGATGTTAACTTAACTCAGGGTATCCGACCTGCTTAGACTCCGTCCTTGTTCTAACTTCTTTCCTAACAGGGAAAGCTCTGCCACATATGAGTGTTAGCCATAAGAGCGATTATATGTTTTGGAAGCATAAGGGACTTGGCTTGTGCTTAAGTCAGAATATCCAACCTGCCTAGCGTCTGCCCTTGTTGTAACATTTTTCCACAGCTGGGAAAACACTGCCCCATATGAGTGTTAGCCATAAGTGCGATTATGCATTTTGGAATTATAAGGGGCTTGGCGTGCACTTATATCAGAGTATCCAACCTGCCTACAGTCCATTCTTGTTCTCACTTCTGTCCTTAACTGGGAAAACACTGCAATATAAGTGGTGTTCGTATTAAGTGGAATTTTACATTTTGGAAGCATAAGGGTCTGGGCGTGTACTTAACCCAGAGGATCCAACCTGTATCGCGTCTGTCCTTGTTCTAACATCTTTCCTCAAACGGGAAAACACTGCCTTTTAATGGGTTTTCATATTAAGCGGGATTAATGTTTGTGAAGCATAAGGGGCTTGGTGTGCACTTAACTCAGTGTATCCAACGTGTCTAGCATCGGTCCTTGTTCTAACATCTTTCCTCAACTGGGAAAACACTGCCTTTTAATGGGTTTCTGTATTAAGCGGGATTATATGTTTGTGAGGCATAAGGGGCTTGGCATGCACGTAACTCAGAGTATCCAATGTGTCTAGCGTCTGTCCTTGTAAAATCTTTCCTCAAACGGGAAAACACTGCCTTTTAATGGGTTTTCGTATTAAGCGGGATTAATGTTTGTGAAGCATAAGGGGCTTGGCGTGTGCTTATCTCAGAGTATCAAACCAGCTTAGAGTCCATCCTTGTTCTAACTTCTTTTCTCAACGGGGAAAACTCTGCCCCATATGAGTGTTAGCCGTAAGAGCGCTTATAGGTTTTGGAAGCATAAGGGGCTTGGTGTGCACTTAACTCAGATTATCCCACCTGCCTAAAGGCTGTCCTTGTTGTAACATCTTTCCTCAACAGGGAAAACACTGCCATTTAACGGGTTTTTGTATTAAGCGGGATTTTACGTTTTGGAAGCATAAGGGCCTTGGCCTTCACTTAACTCAGAGTATCCAATCTTCCTAGCTTCTGTCCTTGTTGTAACATCTTTCCTCAACTGGGAAAACAGTACCCCATATGCCTGTTAACTGTAAGAGTGATTATGTGTTTGGAAGCATAAGGGGCTTGGCGTGCACTGAACTCAGAGTATGCAAATTGACTAGAGTCCTTCCTTTTTCTGACTTCTTTCTTCAAGTTGAAATATGCTGCCATTTATGAGTGTTCACCTTAAGAGTTTTTATAGGTTTTGAAAGCATATTGGCCTTGTCGTGCACTTAACTCTGAGTATCCAACCAGCCTGGAATCCGTCCTTCTTCTTACTTCTTTCCTCAATAGGGAAAACATTTCCATATATAAGTGTTCGCCATAAGAGCCATTATAAGTTTTAGAAGCATAAGGGCCTCATCGTGCACTTAACTGAGAGTATCCAACCTGCCTAGCATCCGTCCTTGTTCTAACTTTATTCCTCAACTGTGGAAACAAAACCACATATGAGTGTGCGCCTTACGAGTGATTATACATTTTAGAATCATAGTGTCCTTGGCGTGTACTTTACTCCGAGTATCCAACATGCCTAGTGTCTGTCCTTGATGTAACATCTTTCCTCAACAGTGAAAACACTGCCATTTAACGGGTTTTCGTATTAAGCGGGATTTTACATTTTGGAAGCATAAGGGCCTTGGCGTGCACTTAACACAGAGTATCCAACCTGCCTAGTTTCTGTCCTTGTTGTAACATCTTTCCTCAAATGGGAAAACACTACCCCATATGAGTGTTAGCTGTAAGAGCGATTATGTGTTTTGGAAGCATAAGGGGCTTGGCGTGCACTTAACGCAGAGTATCCAAACTGCTTAGAGTCCAACTGTGTTCTAACTTCTTTCCTTAAGTGGGAATACACTGCATTTATGAGTGATCCCCTAAGAGCGTTTTTACTTTTTGGAAGCCTAAGAACCTTACCGTGAACTTAACTAAGTGTATCCAACCAGCCGAGAGTCCGTCCTTGTTCTAAATTCATTCTCAACTGGGGAACTCTGCCACATATGACTCTTCACCTTTAGAGCGATTTTATCTTTTAGAATCATGCGGGCCTTGGCGTGCCCTTAACTCAGAGAATCCAACGTGCCCAGCGTTTCCCCTTGTTCTAATTTCTTTTCTCAACTGGGAAAACACTGCCATTTAATGGGTTTTTGATTTACTGGGATTTTCCTTTTTGAAAACATAAGGGTCTGGGCGTGCACTTAACTCAGAGGATCCAAACTACTTACAGTCCATCCTTGTTCTAACTCCTTTTCTCAACAAAGAAAACTCTGCCACATGAGTGTTAGCCCTAAGAGTGATTATATGTTTTGGAAGCATAAGGGGCTTGGCGTGTACTTAACTCAGAGTATCCAACTTGTCTAGTGTCTGTTCTTGTTCTTACATCTTTCATCAACTTGGAAAACACTGCCTTTTAATGGGTTTTGGTATTAAGCCTGATTATAAGTTTGTGAGGCATAAGGGACTTGGTGTGCACTTATCACAGAGTATCCAATCTGCTTAGAGTCCAAACTTATTCTAACATTTTCCTCAAGTGCAATACACTGCCCTTTATGAGGGTTCCCCTTTAGAGTGTTTATAAGTTTTGGAAGCATAACAGCCTTTGCGTGCACTTAACTGAGAGAATCCAATCTGCCTAGCTCCGTCCTTGATCTAACTTCATTCCTCAACTGGGGCAACACTGCCGCATATGAGTGTTCACCTTACGAACGATTATACATTTAGGAATCATTGGGGCCTCGGCGTGCACTTAGAGTATCCAACCTGCCTGGCATCTGTGCTTGTTGTACCACCTTTCCTCAACTGGGAAAACACCGCCTTTTAATGGGTTTTCGTATTAAGTGGGATTATATGTTTGTGAAGCATATAGGCCTTGGTGTGCACTTAACTCAGAGTATCCAACCTGTTTAGAGTATATCCTTGTTCTAACTTCTTTTCTAAACTGGGAAAACTCTGAACCATATGAATGTTAGCCATAAGAGCAATTACAGTTTTTGGAAGCATAAGGAGCTTGGCGTGCACTTAACTCAGAGTATCCCACGTGCCTCGAGTCCGACCTTGTTCTAACCTATTTCTTCAAGTTGAAATACGCTGATATTTATGAGTGTTCACCTTAAGAGTGTTTATAGGTTTTGGAAGCATATGGGCCTTGTCGTGAACTTGTCCCAGAGTATCCAACCACCCTGGAATCCGTCCTTGTTCTAACTTCTTTCCTCAATAGGGAAAACATTGCCATATATAAGTGCTTGCCTTAAGACCCATTATAAGTTTTATAAGCATAAGGGTCTTGGCGTGCACTTGACTTAGAGTATCCAACCTGCCTAGAGACTGTCCTTGCTTTAACATCTTTCCTCAACTGGGAAAACACTTAATTCAGAGTGTACTTAATTCAGAGTGTCCAAATTGCCTACAGTCCATCCTTGTTCTAACTTCTTTCCTCACCTGGGATATCACTGCCATTTAATGAGTTTTCATATTAAGTGGGGTTTTACGTTTTGGAACCATAAGGACCTTGGCGTGCCCTTAAATCACAGTATCCAACCAGTCTGGACTCCGTCCTTGTTCTAACTTCTTTCCTCAACTGGGAAAACACTGACATTTAATGGATTTTCATATAAAGCGGTATTTTACGTTTTGGAAGCATAAGGGGCTTGGCGTGCACTTAACTCAGAGTGTCCAACCTGCCTAGAGTCTGTCCTTGTTCTAACTTCTTTTGTCAAGTGAGAATACGCTGCCATTTATGAGTGTTCACCTTAAGAGTGCTTATACGTTTTGGAAGCATAGGGTGCTTGGCGTGCACTTAACTGAGAGTATCCAACCTGCCTAGCTCCGTCCTTGATCTAACTTCATTCCTCAACCGGGGCAACACTGCCGCATATGAGTGTTCGCCTTACGAATGATTATACGTTTTGGAATCAGAGGGGACTTGTAGTGCACTTAACTCAGAGTACCCATCCTGCCTAGTGCCCGTCATTGTTGTACCATCTTTCCGCAAATGGGAAAACTCTGTCATTTAATGTGTTTTTGTATTAAGCGGGACTTTATGTTTTCGAAGCATAATGGCCTTGGCTTGCACTTAACTCAGAGTATCTAACCTGCCTAGCATGTGTCCTTGCTGTCACATCTTCCTCAACTGGGAAAACACTGTCATTTAACGGGTTTTCATAGTAAGTGGGATTTTGCATTTTGGAAGCATAAGTGTCTGGGCATGAAATTAACTCAGAAGATCCAAACTGCTTAGTGTCCACCCTTGTTCTCACTTCTTTTCTCAACAAAGAAAACTTTGTCACATATGGGTGTTAGCCTTAAGAGTGCTTATATGTTTTGGAAGCATAAGGAGTTTGGTGTGCACTGAACGCAGAGTATCCAATTTGACTAGAGTCTGTCCTTTTTCTGACTTCTTTCTTCATGTTGAAATACGCTGCTATTTATGAGTGTTCACCTTAAGAGTTTTTATAGGTTTTGAAAGCATATTGGCCTTGTCGTGCACTTAACTCTGAGTATCCAACCAGCGTGGAATCCGTCCTTCTTCTTACTTCTTTCCTCAATAGGGAAAACATTGCCATATATAAGTGTTCGCCATAAGAGCCATTATAAGTTTTAGCAGCATAAGGGCCTCGTCGTGCACTTAACTGAGAGTATCCAACCTGCATAGAGTCCATCCTTATTCTTACTTCTTTTCCCAACCGGGAAATATCTGCCCCATAGGATTGGTAGCCATAAGAGCGATGATAGGTTATGGAAGCATAAGGGCTTTGGCGTGCACTTAACTCAGAGTATCCAAACAGCCTGGTGTCCGTCCTTCTTCTAACTTCTTTCTTCAGGATGGAAAACACTGCCATATATAAGTGTTATCCTTAAGAGCCATTATATGATTTAGAAGCATAAGGGCCTTAGCGTGCACTTAACTGAATGTATCCAACCTGCCTAGCGTCCGTCCTTGTTCTATCTTCATTCCTCAACTGAGGAAACACTGCCACATAGGAATGTTCGCCTTACAAGACATTATTTGTCTTGGCATCATAGGGGCCTTGGCGTGCACTTAACTCAGAGTATCCAACATGCCTAGCGTCCATCCTTGTTCTAATTTCTTTCTTCAACTGAGAAAACACTGCCAATTAATTGGTTTCATATAAAGCGGGATTTTACATTTTGGAAGCATTAGGGCCTTGACGTGAAGTTAACTGAGAGTATCCAACCTAACTAGCGTCCGTCCTTGTTATAACTTCATTCTTCAGCTGGGGAAATACTTCCGCATTTGAGTGTTTGCCTTAAGAGCGATTATATGTTTTGGAATCATACGGGCCTTGTCGTGCACTTAATTCACAGTATGCAGCTTGCCTAGTTTCTGTCCTTTTTGTAACCTCTTTACTCAACTGGGAAAACACTGCCATTGAATGGGTTTTTGTATTAAGTGGGATTTTAGGTTTTGGAAGTATAAGGGCTTTGGCATGACCTTAACTCAGATTATCCAACCTGTTTCGAGTCCATCTGTGATCTAACTTCTTTTCTCAACCTGGAAAACTCTGCCCCATACGAGTGTTAGCTGTAAGAGTGATATATTTTGGGGAAGCATTAGGGCCTTTCCGTGCACTTAACTCATAGTATCAACATGCCTAGCATTTGTCCTTGTTGTAACATCTTTCCTCTACTGGGAAAACACTGCCCCATATGAGTGTTAGCCGTAAGAGCGATTATAGCTTTTGGAATAAGGGCCTTGGCATGAACTTAACTCAGAGTATCCAACCTGCATAGAGTCCATCCTTATTCTTACTTCTTTTCCCAACCGGGAAATATCTGCCCCATAGGATTGGTAGCCATAAGAGCAATGATAGGTTAAGGAAGCATGAGGGCTTTGGCGTGCACTTAACTCAGAGTATCCAAACAGCCTGGCGTCCGTCCTTCTTCTAACTTCTTTCCTCAGGATGGAAAACACTGCCATATATAAGTGTTATCCTTAAGAGCCATTATATGATTTAGAAGCATAAGGGCCTTAGCGTGCACTTAACTGAATGTATCCAACCTGCCTAGTGTCCGTCCTTGTTCTATCTTCATTCCTCAACTGAGGAAACACTGCCACATAGGAGTGTTCGCCTTACAAGACATTATTTGTCTTGGCATCATAGGGGCCTTGGCGTGCACTTAACTCAGACTATCCAACCTGCCTAATGTCCGTCCTTGTTCTAAATTCTTTCTTCAACTCAGAAAACACTGCGATTTAATGGGTTTCGTTTTAAGCGAGATTTGACGTTTTGGAAGTATAAGGGCCTTGGCGTGCACTTAACTCAGAGTATCTATCCTACCTAGCGTCTGTCCTTGTGGTGACATATTTCCTCAAGTGGGAAAACAGGTTTTCTTATATAGCGGGATTTTGCATTTTGCAGTCAAATGCTCTACCACTGAGCTATACCCCCGGGATTTTACATTTTGGAAGCATAAGGGCCTTGGTGTACACTTAACTCAGAGTATCCAACCTGCCTAGATTCCGTCCTTGTTCTATCTTCTTTCATCAACAGGTAAAACACTGACATTTAATAGGTTTTCTTACTAAGCGGGATTTAACGTTATGGAAGCATAAGGGGCTTGGCGTGCACTTACCTCAGAGTATCCAACCTGACTAGAGACTGTCCTTGTTCTAACTTCTTTCTTCATGTGGGAATACGCTGCCATTTATGAGTGTTCGCCCTAAGAGTGTTTATAGGTTTTGGAAACATAAGGATCTTCACATGCACTTTATTCAGAGTATCCAACCAGCCTGGTTTCCGTCCTTGTTCTAACTTCTTTCCTCAATAGGGACAACATTGCCATATATAAGGGTTCGCCTTAAAAGCCATTATAGGTTATAGAAGCATAAAGTACTTGGCATGCACTTAACTGAGTGTACCCAACCTGCCTAGTGTGCGTCCCTGTTCTAAATTCATTCCTCAACTGGGGCAACTCTGCCAGATATGGGTCTTCGCCTTACGAGCGCTTATACGTTTTGGAATCATAGGGGCCTTGTCGTGCACTTAACGCAGAGTATCCAACCTGCCTAGCATCTGCCTTGTTGTACTATATTTCCTCAAATGGGAAAACACTGTCATTTAAGGCGTTTTCGTATTAAGCGGGATTTTACGTTTTCTAAGCATAAAGGCATTGGCTTGAACTTAACTCAGAGTATCTAACTTGCCTAGCATCTGTCCTTGTGGTAACATCTGTCCTCAACTGGGAAAACACTGCCATTGAATGGGTTTTTGTATTAAGTGGGATTTTATGTTTTGGAAGCATAAGGGCCTTGGAGTGTAGTTAAGTCAGAGTATCCAACCTGCTTAGAGTCTGTCCTTGTTCTAACTTCTTGCTTCAACTGGGAAAACACTGCTGTATTAAGCTGGGTTTTAGGTTTTGGAAGCATAAAGGCCTTGTCTTGCACTTGTGTCAGAGTATCTAACGTGCCTAGTGTCTGTCCTTGTTTAACATCTTTCCTCAAGTGGGAAAAAACTGCCTTTTAATGAGTTTTCGTATTAAGCGTGATTATATGTTTTTGAAGCATAATGGCCTTGGCGTGCACTTAACGCAGAATATCCAACCTGCTTAGAGACCATCCATGTTCTAAATTCTTTTCTCAACTGGGAAAACTGTGCCCCATGTGAGTGTTAGCTGTAAGAGCGATTATATGATTTGGAATCATAAGGGACTTGGCGTGCACTTAACTCAGAATGTCCAACATGACTAGAGTTCATCCTTGTTCTAACATCTTTCCTCAATAGGGAAAACATGGAAATATATAAGAGCCATTGTACGTTTTCAAAGCATAAGGGCCTCGGCGTGCACTTAACTGAGAGTATCAAGCCTGCCTAGCGTCCATGCTTCTTCTAACTTCATTCCTCAACTGCAGAAACACTGCCACATATGAGGGTTAGCCTTACGAGCGATTACATATTCTAGAAGCATAAGGGGCTTGGCGTGCAATTAACTCAGAGTATCCAGCCTCCCTAGCGTCTGTCCTTGTTGTAAACTCTTTTTTCAACTGGGAAAACAGAGTCATTTAAGGGGTTTTCAAATTAAGCGGGATTTTATGTTTTGAAAGCATAAGGGCCTTGGCGTGCACTTAACTCAGAGTTTTCTTCCTGCCTAGGGTCTGTCCTTGTTGTAACATATTTCCTCAAGTGGGAAAACACTGCCCCATATGAGTATTAGCCGTAAAAGCAATTATGTGTTTTGGAAGCATAAGGGCCTTGGTGTGCACTTAATTCAGAGAATCTAACCTGCCTAGCGTCTGTCCTTGTCACTTCTTTCCTCAACTGGGAAAACACCGCTCCATATGAATGTTAGCCCTAAGAGCGATAATGTGTTTTGGAAGCATAAATGGCTTGGCGTGCACTTAACTCAGAGTATCCCACCTGCTTAGAGTCCAACCTTGTTCTAACTTCTTTCCTCAAGTGGGAGTACACTGCCATATTTGAGTGTTCGCCTTTAGAGCGTTTATACGTTTTGGAAGCATAAGAGCCTTGGCGTGCACTTACCTCAGAGTATCCAACCAGCATAGAGTCCCTCCTTGTTTTAACTTCAATCCTCATCTGGGCAAACACTGCCACATATGATTGTTCACCTTAAGAGTGAGTATATGTTTTGGCATCATAGTGGACTTGGCGTGTATGTAACTCATAGTATCCAACCTGTCTAGGGTCTGTCCATGTTGTAACATCTTTCATC
Organism: Meles meles; assembly: GCF_922984935.1. Lineage (NCBI taxonomy): Eukaryota > Metazoa > Chordata > Mammalia > Carnivora > Mustelidae > Meles > Meles meles. The sequence continues at coordinate 155,396 of NC_060081.1, forward strand.
AACTGGGAAAACACTGCCATTTAACGGGTTTTTGTATTAAGAGAGATTTTACATTTTGCAAGCATATGGGACTTGGTGTGCACTTAACTCAGAGTATCCAACCTGCCTAGCGTCTGTCCCTGTTGTACTGTCTTTCCTCAAATGGGAAAATACTGTCATTTAATGGGTTTGTGTATTAAGCGGGATTTTACATTTTGGAATATTAAGGGCCTTGGCGTGCACTTAACTCAGTATATCTAACCTGCTTAGTTTCTGTCCTTTTTGTAACATCTTTCCTCAACTGAGAAAACATTGCTATTTAAGGGGTTTTCGTGTTTAGCGGGATTTTACGTTTTTGAGGCACAAGGACCTTGGATTGCACTTAACTCAGTATATCTGACCCTCTTAGCTTCTGTCTTTGTTGTAACATCTTTCCTCAACTGGGAAAACATTGCCCCATATGAGTGTTATCCGTAAGAGTGAATATGTGTTTTAGAAGCATAAGGGGCTTGCTGTGCACTTACTTCAGACTATTCAACATGTTTAGGGTCCAACCTTGTTGTACATTCATTCCTCAAGTGGGAATACACTGCCACATATGAGTGTTTGCCTTAAGAATGATTATAAACGTTGAAATGCCTTGACGTGCATTTAACTCAGAGTATCCAACCTCCCTGGCGTCTGTCCATGTTGTACCATCTTTCCTCAAATGGGAAAATACTGTCATTTAACGGGTATTCGTATTAAGGGGGATTTTACATTTTGGAAGCATAAGGGTCTTGGCTTGCACTTAACTCAGTATATCTAACCTGGTTAACTTCTGTCCTTGTTGTAACATCTTTCCTCAATTGAGAAAACACTGCTATTTAATGGGTTTTCCTGTTTAGTGGGATTTTAAGTTTTCGAAGCATAACGGCCTTGGCTTGCACTTTACTCAGTATATCTATCCTGCTTAGCTTCTGTCCTTGTTGTAACATCTTTCCTCAACTGGGAAAACATTGCAATCAATTGGGATTTCGTATTAAGTGGGATTTTATGTTTTCGAAGCATAAGGGCCTCGGCGTGCACTTAACTCAGTGTTTTCTTCCTGCCTAGCGTCTGTCCTTGTTGTAACATGTTTCCTCAACTGGGAAAGCACTGCCCCATATGAGTATTAGCCGTAAGAGTGATTATGTGTTTTGGAAGCATATGGGGCTTGGCGTGCACTTAACTCAGAGTATCCAACATGCTAAGAGTCCGTCCTTGTTCTAAATTCTTTCTTCAAGTGGGAAAACACTGCCATTTATGAGTGTTCATCTTAGGAGTGTTTATATATTTTGGAAGCATATGGGCCTTGGCATGCACTTAACACAGAGTGTCCAAAAAGTCTGGTGTCCGTACTTGTTCTAACTTCTTTCCTCAATAGGGAAAACATGGACATATATAAGCGTTCACCTTAAGAGACATTATATGACTTAGAAGCATAAGGGCTTCAGTGTGCATTTAACTGAGAATATTAAGACTGCCTAGCATCCGTCCTTGTTCTAACTTCATTCCTCAACTGGGGAAACAATGCCACATATGAGGGTTAGCATTATGATCGATTACATATTCGAGAAGCATGAGGGGCTTGGCATGCACTTAACTCAGAGTATCCAACCTCCTTAGCATCTTTCCTTTTTGTAAACTCTTTCCTCATCTGGGCAAACACTGTCATTTTACGCGTTTTCGTATTAAGCGGGATTTTAGGTTTTGGAAGCATAAGGGCCTTGGCGTGCACTTAACTCAGAGTATCCAACCTGCCTAGTGTCTGTCCTTGTCACATCTTTCCTCAACTGGGAAAACATTGCTCCATATGAATGTTAGCCCTAAGAGCGATAATGTGTTTTGGAAGCATAAGTGGCTTGGCGTGCACTTAACTCAGAGTATCCAGCCTGCTTAGAGTCCAAATTTGTTCTAACTTCTTTCCTCAAGTGGGAATATACTGCCATTTATGAATGTTCGACTTAAGAGCCTTTATATGTTTTGGAAGCATAAGAGCCTTGGCGTGCACTTAACTCAGAGTATCCAAACAGCATAGAGTCCATCCTTGTTCTAATTTCATTCCTTATGTGGGGAAACATTGCCACATATGATTGTTCACCCTCAGAGAGATTATATGCCAGTACCACGCTGTCTTGGTGTCATAGCTTTGTACTAAAACTTGAAATCCGGTAACGTGATGCCGCCTGTTTTGTTTTTGTTTTTCAACATTTCCTTAGTAATTTGGGGTTTCTTCTGATTCCATACAAATTTAGGATTATTTGCTCCAGCTCTTTGAAAAATATCGGTGGAATTTTGATCAGAATGGCATTAAAAGTATAGATTGCTCTAGGCAGTATAGACATTTTAACAATGTTTATTCTTCCAATCCAAGAGCATGGAACAGTCTTTCGTCTTTTTGTGTCTTCTTCAATTTCTTCATGAGTGTTTTGTAGTTCCTCGATTACAGGTCCTTTACCTCTTTGGTTAGGTTTATTCCCAGGTATCTTATGGTTCTTGGTGCTATAGTAAATGGAATCGATTCTCTAATTTCCCTTTCTGTATTTTCATTGTTAGTGTATAAGAAATCCACTGATTTCTGTACATTGGCTTTGTATCCTGCCACGTTACTGAATTGCTGTATGAGTTCTAGTAGTTTGGGGGTGGAGTCTTTGGGGTTTTCCATATAAAGAATCATGTCATCTGCAAAGAGAGAGAGTTTGACTTCTTCCTTGCCAATTTGGATACCTTTTATTTCTCTTTGTTGTGTGATTGCCATTGCTTAGAACTTCTAATACTATGTTGAACAAGAGTGGTGAGAGTGGGCATCCTTGTCGTGTTCCTGATCTCAACGGGAAGGCTGCAAGCTTTTTCCCATTGAGTGTGATATTTGCTGTGGGTCTATCATAGATAGATTTTATGAAGTTCAGGAATGTTCCGTCCATCCCTATACTTTGAAGTGTTTTCATCAGGAACGGATGCTGGATTTTGTCAAATGCTTTTTCTGCATCAATTGAGAGGACCATGTAGTTCTTCTCTCTTCTCTTATTGATTTGTTCTATCACACTGATTGACTTGTGAATGTTGAACCAACCTTGCAACCCAGGGATGAATCCCACCTGGTCATGGTGGATAATCTTTTGAATGTGCTGCTGGATCCTGTTTGCTAGGATCTTGTTGAGAATCTTTGCATCCGTATTCATCAGTGATATTGGTCTGAAATTCTCCTTTTAAGAAGGGTCTTTGCCTTGTTTGGGGATCAGGGTAATGCTGGCTTCATAAAAAGAGTCTGGAAGTTGTCCTTCTGCTTCAATTTTTTGGAACAGCTTCAGGAGAATTGAGGTTATTTCTTCTTTGAAGTTTGGTAGAATTCCCCAGGGAATCTGTCAGGTCCTGGGCTCTTGTTTTTTGGGAGGTTTTTGATCACTGCTTCAATCTCATTACTAGATATCGGTCTATTCAGGTTGTCAATTTCTTCCTGGTTCAATTTTGGGAGTTTGTAGTTTTCCAGGAATGTATTAATTTCATCCAGGTTGCTTAGCTTATTGGCATATAACTGTTGGTAATAATTTCTGATGATTGTTTCTATTTCCTTGGTGTAGTTGTGATCTCTCCTTTTTCATTCATAATTTTATTAATTTGGGCTTTCTCTCTTTTCTTTTGGATTAGTGTGGCCAATGGTTTATCGATCTTATTGATTCTTTCAAAAAACCAGCTTCTAGTTTCATTGATACGTTCTACTGTATCTCTCGTTTCTACCTCATTGATCTCTGCTCTAATCTTGATTATTTCCCTTCTTGCGTGTGGAGTTGGTTTGATTTGTTGTTGATTCTCCAGTTCTTTAAGGTGTAGAGACAGCTGGTGTATTCTGGATTTTTAAAATTTTTTTGAGGGAGGCTTGGATGGCTATGTATTTCCCCCTTAGAACCGACTTTGCTGTATCCCATAGGTTTTGGACTGAAGTGTCTTCATTCTCATTGGTTTCCATGAATTGTTTAAGTTCGTCTTTGATCTCCTGGTTGATCCAAGCATTCTTAAGCAAGGTGGTCTTTAGCTTCCAGGTGTTTGAATTCCTTCCAAACTTTTCCTTGTGATTGAGCTCCAGTTTCAAAGCATTGTGATCTGAGAATATGCAGGGAATAATATCAATCTTTTGGTATCGGTTGAGTCCTGCTTTGTGACCCAGTATGTGGTCTATTCTGGAGAAGGTTCCATGTGCACTTGAGAAGAATGAGTGTTTTGTTGTTTTAGGGTGGAATGTTTTGTATATGTCTATGAGGTCCATCTGGTCCAATGTTTCATTCAGTGCTCTTATTTCTTTATTAATTTTCGGCTTCGATGATCTGTCTTTCTGAGAGAGGCATATTAAAATCTCCTACTATTATTGTATTCATATCAATATGACTCTTTATCTTGATTAATAGTTTTCTTACGTAATTGGGTGCTCCCATATTGGGGACATAGATACTTACAATTGTTAGATCGTCTTGGTTGATAGTCCCTTTAAGAATAATGTAGTGTCCTGTATCTTTAACTACAGTCTTTAGTTTAAAATCTAATTTATCTGATATGAGAATCGCTATCCCAGCCTTCTTTTGAGGCCCATTGGCATGAGAGATGATTCTCCATCCCTTCACTTTCAGTTTGGGTGTATCCTTAGGTTCAAAATGGGTCTCTTGTAGACAACGTATGGATGGGTCCTGTCGTTTTATCCAGTCTGCAACCCTGTGTCGTTTTATGGGCACATTTAGGTCATCACATTGCGAGTGATTATTGAGAGATAGGTTTTTATTGACATCGTGTTACCTTTGAAGTCTTTATGTGTGTAGATTGTTTCTATATTTCTGTTCAATGATATTCTTAGGATTTTTTTCTTTTATAGGACCCCCCCTTAATATTTCCTGCAGTTTCGGCTTGGTGGTTGCATAGTCTTTTAAGCCTTGCTGGTCTTGGAAACTCTTTATCTCTCCATCCATTTTGAATGTCAGTCTTGCTGGAAAGAGTATTCTTGGCTGCATGTTCTTCCCATTTAGTGCCCTGAAAAGTCCTTCCTGGTTTTCCAGGTCTCTGTGGACAGGTCTGATGTTATTCTAATGGTCTTTCCTCTGTTTGTAAGGAGCTTCTTTTTCCTAGCTGCTTTCAAGAGGGTCTGCCTAGAATTATAATTCTTCATTTTAACTATCAGGCGTCATGAGGAATTTCGAGAATCCAAAATCTTGGGGGGAAACCGTTCTGCTCTAGTACATGAACACTATTTCCATTCGTGAGATTGGGAAAATTTTCATTGACAACTTGTTCCACTATATCTTTTAGATTTCTTTCTTTCTCCTCCCCTTCAGGGATTACAATTATCCTGATGTTGGAACGTTTCATGGCATCACTTATTTCCCTGATTCTGTTTTTGTGGCTTCTGAGCTGTTTGTTCCAGGCTTCCTTCTGATCCTTTCTCTCTATCTGTTTGTCCTCCAGATCATTAATTCTATCTTCTGTCTCAGTTACCCTAGCTTTAGAGAATTTAGATTAGATTGGAACTCATTGAGAGCTTTTTGAACATCATCCCTAGTAGCTTTCAGTTCTGTCCTAACATTGTGAATATCATCCTTGATGGCTTTCAGTTCTGCCCTAATCGATTCCATTTGGTCATCTATGGCTTTCTCCAACCTAGCTATTGCCTGGATAATTGTTAGCCTGAATTCCCTTTCTACATATTGTCTTTGTTGATAGCCTTTAGCTCTGTTGTAGAAGGCCCGTCGTCTGTATTTTTCTTCTCTTGGGCATTCCTTCTCCTAGTCATTTTGGTGAGAGATGACTGATTTGATGTAGCTGGATGCATTGACCGCCGTGTAGTCAAGGTTTCACCCAGGAATGCTTCTGAGCAAACAGGATTCCCCACCCAAATGGGAGAAAAAAGAAAAGAAGGGAAGGAAAAAAAAAGGAGAGAGAGAGGGAGAGACAAAAAAAAAAAAAAGGAAGATAAAAGAGAAGGCCCAGCCCAAATGGGCCCCAAGGTAAGATTTATGAGGTATACAGACAAAAACAGACAAACAAAACGACTGATAAAAGTATCTGACAAGAGGAAAAAATATATATGTATGTATATAAAAGCAAAAAAAAAAAAAGGGAAGAACCTCATCAAAAGGAAATCCAAGTGTAAGATTTATAAACTATCAGGACAAACACAAATACACAGAAATACTTGTGGAAGAAAATGATTGGAGAGTGGTTATAAGTTCTCAGTATTGGCGAGGAATTTTTTTAAATTTTATTTTATTCATTTTTTAATTTATTTTTATATTTTATTTTGAAGTAATTTCTACACTCAACATGCGGCCTGAACTCACAACCCTGAGATTAAGAGTTGTGTGCTCCACCAACTGAACCAGCCAGGCACAAAAAAAAAAAAAAAAAGCCTGGGCGAGGAATTTTATTTTGATTCTTCCTGGATGTATCTTGATATCTTTGTTAAAGGACTCAACTCTCCTAAGATAAAGGGGGATTAAAAATTCGTTTACCTATGGGGTAGCATTGATTGGGGCAAGGGTATTACCTTGAAGTTTAACTCTATATGAATATTAGAAAATAAAAATAAAAAAGAATAGACTAGACTAAACTAAACTAACATTTAAAAAAAGTTAAAAAATAGAAGAGCAAAGGAAAAACACGGGTGCTTATTTCAAAAAGTTCAGGTTAGAAGGTTATTATGACTTTTACTGATAAATGATTTTATACCTACATGTATTTTTATACCTATACATATATACCTACTTTTACTGGTAAATGATTATATACCTATATATATATACATATATATGACTTTTACTGGTAAATGATTATATGCCTACAATGATTTCTGTCCACGAAATTTGACACCTTTAAAGAATTTTTTTCAAGGAAAATAACTATAAATATATAGATATTTAGGGTGCCTGGGTGGCTCAGTGGGTTAAACCTCTGCCTTCAGCTCAGGTCATGATCTCAGGGTCCTATGATCGAGTCCTACATGGCATTCTCCGCTCAGCTGGGAGCCACCTTCCTCTTTTTTCTCTCTCTGCCTGTCTGCCTACTTGTGATCTCTCTCTGTCAAAAAATAAATAAAATCTTTAATATATAAAGATATATTAATAAATATCATCTATTTATCTATAGATCTAAAGATATGTAGATGGATATTTATTAATATATCTTTATATTTACAAATTTATATTTATGTGCCATTCAAAATCTTTAACAGTAAAATTCATAGTGTACTTTAAGACAATAGGTTAAAATAAGAGGTTTGGAAGTCAAATTTGTAACTTTTTTTTAAACAACATTTTATTCAGGAATTTATTCTCTATCTCATCTAAATAAGAAAAATGAGTAATCAAAACAAAATAATATCAGGGAACATGGAAAGTTCCAGTTTTGGAGGTTCCTTCAATATTTTGGAAATGAAACCTACAGAGTTAAGAAGCCTGGTGGTGGGTATTAAGGAGGACAGGTACTGCATGGAGCACTGGGTGCAGTGCATAAACAATGAATCATGGAACAGTGAAATAATAAAATAAAACTAAAACAAACAAACAAAAAGATCTAGCTGAATTTGTCTCAACCCTGAATGCCACACTTTAGCATTTCCAACTGAGCTCAAGATTTGATTGTATTTTAAACCTTGTCTGTTCCTCTAAACATTGTTGTACTTTGGTCCAAGGTTAATTTCATTAAATATTGCATTAATATATTCACATTCAGATATATAAAGTGAATTACTTAAACTGTCATTGAAATGGAGTAAAAATAGTTTAACATCATAAGATATAAGTAACAACAATAAGGATAAACATAAAATGTCTTTCATTCATTAATTATGTTGGGAATTTTGCTTAACATTTCACTTTCATATTCTCAGTTTAATGATTACCATAAGCCAGATGTACATTCAGTGTTCTCACTTTTTGAAAAATGTAGACAGGTACATTTGGGCAAAATTCGTGGTTCCCCTTCACACAGATCTGAATTGAGTTACCTGATTTTAAGCAGCTCGCAGTTAGGAAAGGGCAGTTGTGAAAGTAGGGTAGATACAACTCCCCTCATACACAAACAACACACAAACCTATATGTCCTAACCACCCTTTCTCTTCCTAAAGAACAAAATGTTGCCAATTAGTCCCCTTTGTTTGGTTAAATAAGTACGATTTTCTGGGAAAAATGGTCTTTACATTAGAATGTGAATTCTGACACCAGAACTTCAGGGCTTAAACCCTTGGTCAATCCAGATAACCTGGGTATGTTGTTTAATATTGTGGGAACCACACAGATCTTCAATGACAAGTAATTAACAACTGTAAAATGCCAATCAATGCTAGATGCTTAAAGTCTTGTCTGATATTCAAAAATACTCACTAATGTGTAGTTGTGATGATAATTATGTGTAAGGTCAGTAAATTAACTGTTTTGGTACATTTACTGTCATATTTAGTTTATTTCATTATCATTTAGTCAACTTATGAATATATCAAGAATAAAAATAACATAATCACTTAGATAAAACAAGCCCATGTTTTATGTATCTCTTTGTAGTAGGCTGTGTGTGGGATAAGTAGATTCATTCATTGACTCCACAAACACCCGGAAGATTCTCATTGCTGCAGTAAGAGAGGTCAGCCTAGTGGCCTTCACTAAAGTTTATATCTAATGCAAGAGGCAGGCCATACATTGTTCCTTTAACAGACAATGTACTCTCTCAGGCCCTGAAGATGGGAATAAAATATGCTAAGAATAGAGAGTATAATGGGAAAGGGTCCAGAAATGCAGAACTTTTTCTTCTTTAACAATTGTTTCATCTCACTTTCTTTAATCAATATGAAATAGGCATTTTCCTTCTCTCTCTGACACCAGGATTTTTTGCTGTACCCTGAGGAATTCCTGTCTTCGCAATGCCCCCATCCCAGTCCACACAATTTCCTCATATTTCCTTCATTTCCCTCCCCAGCTGTGCTCTGGGGACATGGAAGCCCATATAATCCATTAAAGGATGGGTATTTTCTCCCCCAGAAGCTGCATGACACAGGGCTCCAAGGTGGCAGGTGCCTTCCCTGTTTTTCCTTGGTCCTCCCAAACTATTTATTCCATTTCCCTCTGCAAAACCTTAGTTGCTTTGGAGAAAATTCCTGGATTTGGGCACACACCAATGGCTCTCATTAAATCTGGCTTAACTGATACTGAAGGAGACCCCTGATATTCTCAGCAATTGATAGGCACCAATGAGCAGGGGCTTTTGGGTAGTCTGGGGAGCCAGTGACCCCAGTATGTTCAATGTGAAGTATTTCTTCGACAGTGTTCTGTTTTGGGTGTTGTGAAATTAGTAAAGTTTAATAAGGTGAGAGAAGTGGACCCTGGGAGGCATTAGGGAATAGGTCAAGGATGGATGAATAGATAGATGTGTAAGTCATGTTCAGGTGCAGAGGACAAATATAAACTGAGACAGCGAAGCAGTACATCAAACAGGATTCACCAACAGAGCTGTCTGTTCAGAGCAAGAGATAGAAGCAAGTAAGAATGGTAAAGTCTCCAGGGAAGAATATTTTTACATGAGCTCTTAGATATTGGAAGACTTCTTCTGCTTAGTATAATACACTCTAGCTCCATCCATGTCTTTTCACATGGCTGAGTAGTAGCCTGTTGTTTATATATGTACCACATATTCTTTAGCTGTTGTTGATAATTCTCCTATTAACATTGTGGTTCATGTGTCCAAGCTGAATTAAGTCAGTCAAAGACAAATACCATATGATTTCATTCATATGTGAGCTTTAAGAAACAAAACAGATTAACATAGAAGAGGAAAATAGAGGGAGGCAAACGATGAAATACTCTTAAATACAGAGAATAAACTGAGGATTGATGGAAGGAGGTGGGGGGGAATGGGTCAAACTGGTCATGGGTATTAAGGAAGGTACTTACTGTGATGAGCACTGGGTATTTCATGTAAGTGATAAATCACTAAATTCTATTCCTGAAACCAATATTACATCATATGTTAGGTAATTAGAACTTAAGTAAAAACTTGAAACATACCAAAAATGCATTGGAAGACAAATAAAACCTTAGAAATAATGGGAAAGATTGTTTATGAGGAAGAAAGAATATGGGTGTGGTGAATCACCGGTAAGACTAGGTTATATATTTGCCAAATCATGAATCCTGGGTAAAAGGTCCATCTGGATAATATGTTATTAAAATCAGTATCTGGGATTTCATGACTCTGAACCCAGAGAGTCAATAATCTCTTGACATGTGCTGCTGAGAGGGGCCAGATTTTGCCCCGAGTAGTGTGGTGACTCAGAAGGAATCCCCAGACATCTGACAGCATAAAAGAATTACTGATATGCCCAATGAGCTCAAACTTTTCAATTTAATACTAATTCATTATAATAAAATTGATTGATAATTTTAAATTAAGATAGAGTTTTACATTCACTCTTCCCTTTCAAATTCATTCTGTGGTGTTAATAGCTTCAGTCAATGTTCAGAGAACAAAGATTTTAGCACTTAGCAATTTTAACATAATATTATTCTTCCTCTTGGTAGTGAAGTAGTAGCATAAAGAACACTACAAGTAACTCACTGCTTGTGGGCAGAAAATAGTATAGAATGTACCTAAAATTCTCTAATGATGTGCATTGTTCTGAAGTTTGATTGGTAAGGATGAAATACATTGTGGGTTCCTAATTTTCTCCAACTTTCCCTTCATTTTCTGAATATAGAAAAATAGGAATTAAATAGGGGGAACTATTACATTTATTAATGTTATATTCTTAGTATGAATTTTGCTATTTGCTATTAAAGCTCGCAAAGCACCCAATGGTACAAGTGCTAGAATTAATTATAGTGTTCTGCTATTCATTATCATTTAATGATTCATAAACATTTTTTCAAGAAAAAAAGTCCAGGTTTCATCCATAGTTAACACTTTTGTATTAACTATCAATTAGCTCCCTTGGTTTTTAGTTAATTGAACTTTATTGTTTTTATTCAATTGGCCACATTCACAATAATTGTTAACTAGGGACATATTTTACTCCTTCATAAAATTGTGCATTTACATTTCAAATGACTGAGAATTTCAAACAATAGGGTTCACAAGAAGATACTCACTACACTGTTATTTAGTATGTCACCTGTGTTTACTTTTAGAAGCAACAAGTAATGTGAAATACAGTCCTGACCCATGACACCACCCCTGACCTATCACTGGCTATGACTTCCATTGACATTCTCACTGATGACGTGTGACTGCAAACACATGTTCAGGTATTGACAGGTCAGGCCAAGGGTGAGAAAGATAAAAACTACCTAGAGAAAAGTTCTTAATTCTTATGACTACAGGGTCTTTGTAGGCTTCAGTCTGTGTGTGAATACATGGTACAGAAATATCATAAAAGATTTCTCATTCCTACTACAGGAAGTGGATATGGTTATAGTTCTCTCTATTGTTAAATGTTCAACAAGCTTTTTTAATTAGTTTCAGAGGTGGAATTTAATGATTTATCAGTTGCATATAACACCCAGTGTTCTTTCCATCACATGCCCTCCTTAATACACATCACCCAGTTACTCCATCCTCTACCTCTCCTCTCCTCCAAAAACCTTCATTTTTTCCCCTCATGGTTAAGAATCTTTTATGGTTTGCCTCCTTTTGTTTTTATCTTATTTTATTTTTCCTTCCTTTTCCCTATGAGCATCTGTTTTGTTTCTTAAATTCCACATATGAGAGAAATCATGTGGTAATTATCTTTCTCTGATTGACTTATTTTGCCTAGCATAATATCCTCTGGTTCCATCCAGGTCATTGTTCTATGGTAACTTTAAACAGTGATCAGTATCATTTAATTTTGCCAACCATTCCCATACCCACTCCCATTCCCACTCTCACTAATAATTGGTTCCCAGGATACCATCACTTTCTGGTGTCTCTTTATCCCCTGATGGCTATGGAGTAGACATGGACTTCACCCAGCTCAGGTGCCACAGGCCAGGCTTGGGTTTGGGTCCTGAGTGAAGCCAGTGCAGCAATTAAGGACCCTAGCATTCAGCAACAACTCTTCAAATGTGGTGATTAGTTCTGATCACTCAGAGCTGCTGTGAGGATCAAGATGACCCATGTAAGAGACAGAGTTTGCAAGCTAGCAAAACTAGAGTAGGATTGCTAATCCTGTACTAACAAACTCTGTCCCTTACATGGGTCATCTTGATCCTTAAACCCCTTACTTTATCCCCCCATACTAAATCCCCATTTGTTCAGACATAGAATTGTTTTCTCAGTTCCATCAGCCACAACCAAACATCTGATATTGCATTAGACATGTGTGACTTTCATAATTCTTTCATCCTTTTCCAATTTATTACAAACTTTATTAGCAGAACTAGTGATTCTCTGGGAGCACCATTCCTATCCCTGAGGGGAAGTATGGGCTGTGGTCTTGTGCATTTGTGTTTGGGAACAAACAGCACTGGTTCTGGGTCCCCATCCTATGTGCAGATGAAGAGCCTGCCAGAGTTTCTTTGATTTCAGTACTGTTTGACTGCGAAAGGGGGATACATGAGGCAATCTACCAGCACAGCATAGGAACTGGGCTATCTTGTACTGAAGGTTGTGGAAGCTAGGTGGGGGAGGGTTCCCAAGAACTCTTAGGCCTCTGCCAGTTTTGGGTGACCATTCCTCAATCTGTTTTCCTGGGGTCTGATAGCAGGGAGGAATCTTCCCCTCAGGGTGGGGCCTCTCTAGGCTTTTGAATATGCAGATTTTCCTGGAATCACTAACAGGTTGTACCCAGCACTCCTATCCTCCATCCTGAGAAGGAAGGGACAAACTTTTGTTTTCAGTCTGGGTTCGTGTGGCCTCCCATGTCCTTCAGAATGGATCCTCCAAGTTAGGTGGCCCCTGTGACTTCCTGGGCATTTCCCTGACACCTGGAGGGTCCTCTCTGAACCCCTTCCCTCTTTCAGAATCGACCCAATGTAGTGACCACAGTTCACCTGTGTGTGTGGTCATCAGGATGAGTTCTGAAGCCAGGAAAGTGTTTTAGGGGACAAGGACCAAAGGACATGTTCTCCACCACCATGGAGGTGGTGATAGGACTGTGATGCTGAGAGGAGTGTCTTCTGATGTTGAAGATAGCATGGAAGCCTTAGTGATTCAGCAGTGAATGAACCATCATTCCCTAGCATGACCAGGTTAGTTTTTTTTTTCTTTAAATATTAATTTGTAAGGGTGCCTGGGTGGCTCATTTGCTTAAGCATCTGCTTTTGGCTCAGATCATCACCCCAGTGTCCAGGGATTGAACCCCACATTGGGCTTCCAGCTCATCAAGGAGCCTGTTTCTCCTTATTTTTCCACTGCTGCCCTTGGTTATGCTTGCTCTCTCTTTCTCCCTCTCTCTTCCTCTGTCAACTAAATAAATAAAATCTTAAAAAAATAAAGATAAGTTGTCAGGTCTTCAGACTTGGACTGGAGATTCTTGACTCTTCTGAGCCTTCAGGAGAGGACCAGACACTGAGTCGTGGAACATTCTAGCTTCTGTAACCACATGAGCCAACTCCTATAAATAAGGGATATATCCATATCTATCTATCTATCTATCTATCTATCTATCTATCATCTATCTATCTATCTATCATCTATAGAAATGTCTTCAGGGGGAGATCAAGATAGTGGAGGAGTAGGAGACCTAAATGACCTAAATTTCAGCTGGTTCTAGGAATTCTGCTAGATAATTATCAAACCATTCTGAACACCTACAAACTCAACAGGAGACTGACAAGAAGAATAACAGCAATTCTATGAATCAAAAAGCGACCACTTTCTGGACAGTAGGACCTGTGGAGAAGTGAATCTGAGACAATATACAGGAAGATAGACTATGGGGGATGAAAGCTCCATCAGCCAGCTACCAGCAAGTGAGAGAGAAGTGGAGCACAAAATCATAACTATTTGAAGTCTGTTCTGCTGAGGGACAACACTCCAGTGGCAGAGCAGGTGGTGGAATACTAGCTGGGTCAAGGTGATCTCAGGACCCTTGGGGTCACTGGGGGTGCCTGAGTGTTGCAGATCTCCCAGATGTCAAAGTGGGGAAGCTGTCTGCAAAGACAGAGCAGAGAAGTGGGCTCTCAGCTTGGGGTTGCCATAAACAATGATCAAAGGCAAAGTCGGGCCACCTCTCTTTGAGCATGGACCCCATAAGTGGCATATCTGGGGAGATAACCCCTTCCTCCACAGGGAGGATGGGGGGCTGAACCATACTGAAAGAATCTGCTGGGTTTGGAGACACCAAATGGGGCTGTGTGCCAAATATAGAAATGCTCATTCACGGGAATGCCTGGGTGGTTCAGTGAGTTAAGACTCTGCCTTCAGCTCAGGTCATGATCTTGGGGTACTGGGATTGAACCTCACATCAGGCTCTCTGCACAGTGAGGTGCCTGCTTCTCCCTCTCTCTCTGTCTGCCTCTTTGGTACTTGTGATCTCTCTCTCTCTCTCTCCTTGTGTGTGTGTTAAATAAATAAATAAATAAATAAATAAATAAGTAAAATCTTTAAAAAAAAAGAAAGAAAGAAAAAAGAAATGCTCAGTCACAGGCTGGGTTTGTGCAGACAGTTGCCAGAGATGAGGGAGACAAGAGTGATTGCTTTTCTCTGAGGGCTTACTGAGGAGTAGAGCCCTGAGATCTCAGCTCCTCTGGGGCTGGAGATTTGGAGGGTACCATTTTCATTCCTATCCTCCAAAGATGTATGGACAGTTTTCAGGGAACAAAATCTACTGAGAACAAACCCAAGCAGATTACATACCCTGGCTCCCAGCAAGGTCAGTGCAAATTCACGTCAGACAGACATTTGAGAATCAGTGCAAGAGCCTCCCTCACACAGAAGATCAGTGAGAATATCCAGTCAAGACCAAGTTTACCAATTAGTGAGAACTGCAAAACTCTAGTGCTAGGGGAATATAGCATGTTGAATTCATAGTTTTTTTCCCCATGATTCTATAGTCTTTCAAATTTTATTTTTAATTTTCATTATTTTTTTCTACTTTCTTTTGAATTTTTTCTCTTTCCTATTTTAAACATTATCTATATCTTTTTAAAGTTTCATTTTTATAGTTATATTCTATTCCTTCATTGTTATTAAACTTATTTTGGGGGTGCTCCTGTGTGACTCCTGTGTGGCTCGGTCATTAAGCATATGCCTTCAGCTCAGGTCCTGATCCAGGGTCCTGGGATTGAGCCCCCATTGGTCTCCCTGCTCAGTGGAAGCCTGCCTCTCCCTCACCCCTTCCCTCTGCTTGTGTTCTCTTTCTCCTTGTGTCTCTCTCTATTGAATGAATAAATAAAATCTTATAAAATAAACTTAATTTATATATGTGTGTGTGTGTGTATTTTATTCTTTATTTCTTTAAAAAATTGGGATACAGTTTCTTGTAACAGATCAAAATAGACCATAAATCTAGCTTATGGCATTATTCGATCTCCAGCTTGATCACATTCCCTCTTTTCTTTGTATTTTTTAAAAAGATTTTATTTATTTATTTGACAGAGAGAGACACAGAGAGAAGTAACACAAGCAAGGGAGCAGGAGAGGGGGAAGCAGGCTTCCCAATGAGCATGGAGATCTATGAGGAGTTCAACCCCAGGACCCTGGTATCATGACCTGAGCTGAAGACAGATGCTTAATGACTGAGTTACCCAGGTGCCCCTGTTTTTATTTATTTTTCTTTTTCCAAAAAACTTCTTATCTTGTTAATTCCTCTTTAAAATTATTTTTTAATTTACATCTTTACAGTCATATTCCATCCTTTCATTGTGTTTACCCTTACTTTTGTATTATATATTTCTTTCTTTAAAACTTTGGGAGGCAATTTATTATATCAGACTAAAATATACCCTAAATCAAGTCTGTGGCTCTATTCTACTCACCAAGATAATCATATATATATATATAATCATATATATATATATATATATATATATATATATATATGTGTGTGTGTGTGTATAATTTTTTTAAAATTTTTTCCTTTTTTCTCCTCCTGATTTTGGGTCTCTTCTGATTTACTTTATATATTTTTTATATACTTTACTGATATATACTTTAGTATATATTTTTCTAGAGTTGTTGTTACCATTTTAGCATTTTGTTCTCTCATTCATCTATTCTTCTCTGGACAAATAACAAGGCAGAAAAACCCACCTCAAAAAAAAAAGGCAGTACCAACTGCTAGTAGGGACCTAATAAATGCATACATTAGTAAGACGATAGAACCAGAGTTCAGAATGACAATTATAAAGATGCTAGCTGGGCTTGAAAAAAAAAAGCATAGATACTAGAGAATCCCTTTATGGAGAAATAAAAGAACTAAAATCTAACAAACTTGAAATTAAAAAAAAAAAGCTATTCATGAGGTGCAATAAAAATGGAGGTTCTTACTGCTATGATAAATGAGGCAGAAGACAGAATTAGTGATATAGAAGACCAAATAATGGAGAATAAAGAAGCAGAGAAAAAGAGAAATAAACATCTACTGGATCACAAGGGGAGAATTCGAGAGATAAGTGATGCCATTAAACAAAACTATATTAGAATTAGAAAGAGGGGGACAGCAGGTATATTGGAGCAAATTAGAGCAGATAAATTCCCTAACTTGGGGAATGAAACGGGCATCAAAATTCAGAGGCACAAAGAATTCCCCTCAAAATCAATAAAAATAGGTGAACACGTCATGTAATAGTAAAACTTACAAGTCTCAGAGACAAAGAAAATCCTGAAAACAGATCAGGAAAAGAGGTCTGTAACTTACAATGGTAGAGATATTAGATTGGCAGCAGACCTATCCACAGAGACCTAGCAGGCCAGAAAGGACTGGCATGATATAGTCAGAGCACTAAACAAGAAAAATATGCAGCCAAAAATACTATATCCAGCTAGGCTGTCATTGAAAACAGAAGAAGAAATAAAAAACTTCCATGACAAATGAAAACTAAAAGAATTTGCAAACACCAAACCAGCCCTAGAGGAAATATTGAAAGCACCTCTAAGCAAAGACAGAGCCTAAAAGTAACAGATCAGAAAGGAACAGAGGCAATATACAGTAACAGTCACCTTACAGGCAATACAATGACATTAAATTCATATATTTCAATAGTTACCCTGAATGTAAATGGGCTAAATGCCCCAATCAAAGGACACAGGGTTTCAGAATGGAGACAAACAAACAAACAAACAAACAAAGACCCATCAAAATACTGTCTATATGAAACTTGGTTTAGGGGTATGTGGGTGGTTCAGTGGGTTAAGCCTCTTCCTGCTTAGGGTCATGATCTCAGGGTCCTGGGATCAAGCCCTGCATTGGGCTCTCTGTTCAGAGGGGAGCTGCTTCCACTTCTCTCTGCCTGCCTCTGTGCCTACTTGTGATCTCTCTCTGTCAAATAAATAAATAAAATCTTAAAAAAAAAAGAAACTTGTTTTAGACCCAAAGACACCTGCAGATTTAAAGTAAGGGTGTGGAGAGCAATTTACCATGCTAATAGACATCAAAAGAAAGCTAGGGGTGGCAATCTTTGTATAAGACAAACTAGATTTTAAACCAAAGACTATAATAAGAGATGAGGAAGGACAGTACATCATACTTAAAGGGTATGTCCAACCAGAAGATCTAACAATTTTAAATATCTATGTGCTTAAGAAGGGAGCAGCCTTTTATTTCCCTTGTCTCAAGAAACATATATAGGAAAATATTGCTATGGCTGATGTCAGAGAAAATAATGTCCATGTTCTCAATGAGGATTTTTTATTTTCGGGTCTCACGTTTAGGTCTTTAATCTATTTTTTTAGTTTATTTTTGGATATAGTGTCAGAAAGTGATCCAGTTTCATTCTTTTGAATGAAGCTGTCCAGTTTTCCCAACACCATTTGTTGAAAAGACTTTCTTTTTCCTATTGGGTATTGTTTCTTAGTTGATGGAGGCTAATTCCCCATAGAGGTGTTTATTTCCAAGTTCTCCATCCTGTTCTCTTGGTCTGTATGTCTATTTTTCATCTTTTTATTACTACAGCTTTGTGATATAACTTGAAGATTGGGTGATGGTTATTGTGGATGGCATGTGCTCTGATAAGCACTGGGTGTTATATTAACTAATGAGTCATTGGACACTGACTGCATCAAGGAATAATTATGTACACTATGGTGACTAACTGAACATTAAAACAAACAGACAAACAAAGAAACTCAACAAGTAGGTTTAGAGGGAACATACCTTAACATAAGAAGGTCACATTAAAAACAAAACAAAAGAAAGCAAAACCAAACACACACACACACACACACACACACACACACACACACACACACACACAGTGAAAAACATTTTTTTTCCTACATTTTTTTTATTCGTTTATTTGTTTACTTACAGCATAACAGTGTTCATTGTTTTGGCATCACACCCAGTGCTCCATGCAGTACGTGCCCTCCCTATTACCCACCACCTGATTCCTCAACCTCCCACCCACCCCCGCCCCTTCAAAACCCTCTGGTTGTTTTTCAGAGTCCATACTCTCTCATGGTTCATCTCCCTTTCCAGTTTCCCTCAACTCCCTCTCCTCTCCATCTCCCCACGTCCTCCATGTTATTTGTTATGCTCCACAAATAAGTGAGACCATATGATACTTGACTCTCTCTGCTTGACTTATTTCGCTCAGCATAATTTCTTCCAGTCCCGTCCATGTTGCTACAAAAGTTGGGTATTCATCCTTTCTGATGGAGGCATAATACTCCATTGTGTATATGGACTACATCTTCCTTATCCATTCATCCGCTGAAGGGCATCTTGGTTCTTTCCACAGTTTGGTGACTGTACAATTGCTGCAATAAACATTGGGGTACAGATGGCCCTTCTTTTCACTACATCTGTATCTTTGGGGTAAATTCCCAGCAGTGCAATTGCAGGGTCATAGGGAAGCTCTATTCTTAATTTCTTCAGGAGTCTCCACACTGTTCTCCAAAGTGGCTGCACTAACTAGCATTCCCACCAACAGTGGAAGAGGGTTCCCCTTTCTCCACATCCTCTCCAACACACGTTGTTTCCTGTCTTGCTAATTTTGGCCATTCTAACTGGTGTCAGGTGGTATCTCAATGTGGTTTTAATTTGAATCTCCCTGATGGCTAGTGATGATGAACATTTTTTCATGTGTCTGATAGCCATTTGTATGTCTTCATTGGAGAAGTGTCTGTTCATATCTTCTGCCCATTTTTTGATATGATTCTCTGTTTTGTGTGTGTTGAGTTTGAGAAGTTCTTTATAGATCCTGGATATCAACCCTTTGTCTGTACTGTCATTTGAAAATATCTTCTCCCATTCTGTGGGTTGCCTTTTTGTTTTGTTGACTGTTTCCTTTGCTGTGCAGAAACTTTTGATATTGATGAAGTCCCAAAAGTTCATTTTCCCTTTTGTTTCCTTGGCCTTTGGAGACATATCTTGAAAGAAGTTGCTGTGGCTGATATCGAAGAGGTTACTGCCTATGTTCTCCTCTAGGTTTCTGATAGATTCCTGTCTCACGTTGAGGTCTTTTATCCATTTCGAGTTTATCTTTGTGTACGGTGTAAGAAAATCGTCGAGTTTCATTCTTCTACATATCGCTGTCCAGTTTTCCCAGCACCATTTATTGAAGAGACTGTCTTTTTTCCATTGAATATTTTTTCCTGTTTTGTCGAAGATTATTTGACCATAGAGTTGAGGGTCCATATCTGGGCTCTCCACTCTGTTCCACTAGTCTATGTGTCTGTTTTTATGCCAGTACCACGCTGTCTTGGTGATCACAGCTTTGTAGTAAAGCTTGAAATTGGGTAACGTGATGTCGCCAGTTTTGTTTTTGTTTTTCAACATTTCCTTAGCAATTCGGGGTCTCTTCTGACTCCATACAAATTTTAGGATTATTTGCTCCAGCTCTTTGAAAAATACTGGTGGAATTTTGATCGGAATGGCATTAAAAGTATAGATTGCTCTAGGTAGTATAGACATTTTAACAATGTTTATTCTTCCAATCCAAGAGCATGGAACAGTCTTCCATCTTTTTGTGTCTTCTTCAATTTCTTTCATGAGTGTTCTGTAGTTCCTCGAGTACAGGTCCTTTACCTCTTTGGTTAGGTTTATGCCCAGGTATCTTATGGTTCTTGGTGCTATAGTAAATGGAATCGATTCTCTAATTTCCCTTTCTGTATTTTCATTGTTAGTGTATAAGAAAGCCACTGATTTCTGTACATTGACTTTGTTTGCCACGTTACTGAATTGCTGTATGAGTTCTAGTAGTTTGGGGGTGGAGTCTTTGGGGTTTTCCATATAAAGAATCATGTCATCCGTGAAGAGAGAGAGTTTGACTTCTTCCTTGCCAGTTTGGATACCTTTTATTTCTCTTTGTTGTCTGATTGCTGTTGCTTAGAACTTCTAATACTATGTTGAACAAGAGTGGTGAGAGTGGGCATCCTTGTCGTGTTCCTGATCTCAATGGGAAGGCTGCAAGCTTTTCCCCATTGAGGGTGATATTTGCTGTGGGTCTATCATAGATAGATTTTATGAAGTTCAGGAATGTTCCGTCCATCCCTACACTTTGAAGCGTTTTCATCAGGAATGGATGCTGGATTTTGTCAAATGCTTTTTCTGCATCAATTGAGAGGACCATGTGGTTCTTCTCTCTTCTCTTATTGATTTGTTCTATCACATTGATTGACTTGCGAATGTTGAACCAACCTTGCAACCCAGGGATGAATCCCACCTGGTCATGGTGGATAATCTTTTGAATGTGCTGCTGGATCCTGTTTGCTAGGATCTTGTTGAGAATCTTTGCATCCATATTCATCAGTGATATTGGTCTGAAATTCTCCTTTTAGGAAGGGTCTTTGCCTTGTTTGGGGATCAGGGTAATGCTGGCTTCATAAAAAGAGTCTGGAAGTTGTCCTTCTGCTTCAATTTTTTGGAACAGCTTCAGGAGAATTGGTGTTATTTCTTCTTGGAAAATTTGGTAGAATTCCCCAGGGAATCCGTCAGGTCCTGGGCTCTTGTTTTTTGGGAGGTTTTTGATCACTGCTTCAATCTCATTACTAGATATCGGTCTATTCAGGTTGTCAATTTCTTCCTGGTTCAATTTTGGGAGTTTGTAGTTTTCCAGGAATTCATCCATTTCATCTAGGTTGCTTAGCTTATTGGCATATAGCTGTTGGTAATAATTTCTGATGATTGTTTCTATTTCCTTGGTGTTAGTTGTGATCTCTCCCTTTTCATTCATAATTTTATTAATTTGGGCTTTCTCTCTTTTCTTTTGGATTAGTGTGGCCAATGGTTTATTGATCTTATTGATTCTTTCAAAAAACCAGCTTCTAGTTTCATTGATACGTTCTACTGTATCTCTCGTTTCTACCTCATTGATCTCTGCTCTAATCTTGATTATTTCCCTTCTTGCATGTGGAGTTGGTTTGATTTGTTGTTGATTCTCCAGTTCTTTAAGGTGTAGAGACAGCTGGTGTATTCTGGATTTTTAAAATTTTTTTGAGGGAGGCTTGGATGGCTATGTATTTCCCCCTTAGAACCGTCTTTGCTGTATCCCATAGGTTTTGGACGAAAGTGTCTTCATTCTCACTGGTTTCCATGAATTGTTTAAGTTCATCTTTGATCTCCTGGTTGATCCAAGCATTCTTAAGCAAGGTGGTCTTTAGCTTCCAGGTGTTTGAGTTCCTTCTGAACTTTTCCTTGTGATTGAGTTCCAGCTTCAAAGCATTGTGATCTGAGAATATGCAGGGAATAATATTAGTCCTTCGGTATCTGTTGAGTCCTGCTTTGTGACCCAATATGTGGTCTATTCTGGAGAAGGTTCCATGTGCACTTGAGAAGAATGAGTATTCTGTTGTTTTAGGGTGGAATGTGAACAACATTTTTAATGGGGAAAAACTGAGATGTTTCCCTTATGGTCGGGAGTAAGACAAAGTTGCTACTCTCACCACTTTTTTTTTTCAACTCAGCACTAGAATTCCTAGCCACCTTAATCAGACAACAAAAAATAAATAAAATGCATTCAATCTGGGAAGGAAGACATAATGTGGTTACTATTTGTAGATGATGAGATACTATGTTAAAGAAAAAATACACCAGCACACAACTACAAGAACTGATAAATGACTTCATAAATTTGCAGCATATAAAATCAAACTATAGAAATATTTTGCATCTCTATATAGTAAGAATAAAGCAACATAAAGATAAATTTAGAGAACAATCCTACCTACAACTGCACCAATAATAATAAAATACCTAGGGATAACCTTAACCAAAGGGGTGAAAGATAGGTACTCTGAAAACTATAAAAACCTGATGAAAGAAATTGAAAAGGAAACAACGAATTGGAAAGCGAATTATCTGCTTAAGTATTAGAACAAATATCCTTAAAATGTCTGTACAACCAAAAGCAATCTTCATATTAAATGGGATCCCTATCAAAATACCCACAGCATTTTTTTCATAGAACTGGAACAAATAATCCTAAAATTTGTATGGAACTACAGAAGAACCCAATTAGCTAAAGTCATCACAAAAAAGAAAAAAATAAAATTTGAGTTATCACAATTCTAGTCTTCAATAAAAGGAAAACAAGCTATTGGAGCTACATCAGAAAAAAAATTTTAAAAAAATGCTTTGGCACAGTGAAAGAAACAATTAGAAAAACCAAAAGTCAACTTATGGAATGGGAGGAGATATTTACAAATTACATATCTGCACTCAGAAAACAGTAAAATCCATTTTAAAAATGGACAGAAGACATGAACAGGCATGTCTCTAATGAAGGAATCCAGATGACCAGCAGACACATAAGAAGATGTTGAAAATCACTCATTGTTAGAAAGTTGCAAATTCAAATTACACTTATATGTCACCTGGCTCACATCAGAATGGCTACAATCAAAAACACAAGAAAAGTGTTGGTCAGTATGTGGATAAAAATAAATAAAATAAATAATAAATAAATAAATAAACAAAACCTTTGTGCAGTTTTGGTGTGAATGTAAACTGGTGCAGCCATTATATAAAATAGTATGGAGGTTCCACAAGAAGTTAAAAATAATTATATCTGATGACTAGAAAAACACTAATTCAAAGAGATACAAGCACCCACATGTTTACTGCAGCTTTATTTACAATAGCCAAGTTCTGGAAGCAGTCCATGTATCCACTGACAGAAGATTAGATGTAGAAGTGGTATATAAATACAATAGAATATTATTCAGCCATAAAGAAGAATGAAATCTTGCAATTTTCAATTACATAGATGGAGCTAGGGCATGTAACTTTAAGAGGAATGAGTCTATGAGGGAAGACAAATACCATATTATTTCATTCATATGTGGATTTTAAGATCAAAGCAAATTATTAAAGGAAGAAAAAAGAGAGAAAAAGATAAACCACCTGAAGAACAGACTTTCAAATATAGAGAACAAATTGATTGTTACAAGAGGGGAGATGGGTTTGGGGATGGGTGTAATATGTGTTGGATATTAAGAGTACACTAATCAGGGGCGCCTGGGTGGCTCAGTAGTTTAAGCCTCTGCCTTCAGCTCAGGTCATGATCTCAGGGTCCTGGGATCGAGCCCCGCATCAGGCTCTCTGCTCAGTGAGGAGCCTGTTTCTCCCTCTCTCTCTGCCTGCCTCTCTGCCTACTTGTGACCTCTCTCTCTGATAAATAAATAAAATATTAAAAAAAAAAAAGAGTACACTAATCATGATGAGCACTGAGAATTATACAGATTCATTGAATAACTGTACAGCCTACATGGAACTAATATAGCACTGTATGTGAAATATATTGGAATAAAATTTTAAAAAATAAAAATCACTGAAAATGTACTATAAAATTATAGAAAACTGGGGGGAGGAGTCAAGATGGCGGAGAAGTAGCAGCCTGAGACTACATCAGGTAGCAGGAGATCAGCTCGATAGCATATCTAAACATTGCAAACACCTACAAATCCAACGGGAGAGCGAAGAGAAGAAGAAGAGCAACTCTAGAAACAGAAAATCAACCACTTTCTGAAAGAACCTGTTTGTATCCCCTTTCTCCCCCCCACAATTAGGGGTCTCTTCTGACTTGGTTAAAGCACATTTTTCTGGGGTCTTTGCCACCCTTTTAGTAGTTTATTTGCTCCTTCATATCCTCTTATCTGGACAAAATGACAAGACGGAAAAAATCACCACAAACAAAAGAACAAGAGACAGTACCGAAGGCTAGGGACCTAATCAACACAGACATTGGTAATATGTCAGATCAAGAGTTCAGAATGACGATTCTGAACATTCTAGCCGGGCTCGAAAAAGGCATGGAAGATATTAGAGAAACCCTTTCTGGAGATATTAAAGCCCTTTCTGGAGAAATTAAAGAACTAAAATCTAACCAAGTTGAAATCCAAAAAGCTATTAATGAGGTGCAATCAAAAATGGAGGCTCTCACTGCTAGGATAAATGAGGCAGAAGAAAGAATTAGTGATATAGAAGACCAAATGACAGAGAATAAGGAAGCCGAGCAAAAGAGGGACAAACAGCTACTGGATCATGAGGGGAGAATTCGAGAGATAAGTGACACCATAAGACGAAACAACATTAGAATAATTGGGATTCCAGAAGAAGAAGAAACAGAGAGGGGAGCAGAAGGTCTATTGGAGAGAATCACTGGAGAGAATTTCCCTAATATGGCAAAGGGAACAAGCATCAAAATCCAGGAGATGCAGAGAACCCCCCTCAAAGTCAACAAGAATAGGTCCACACCCTGTCACCTAATAGTAAAATTTACAAGTCTTAGTGACAAAGAGAAAATCCTGAAAGCAGCCCGAGAAAAGAAGTCTGTAACATACAATGGTAAAAATATTAGATTGACAGCAGACTTATCCACAGAGACCTGGCAGGCCAGGAAGAGCTGGCATGATATATTCAGAGCACTAAATGAGAAAAACATGCAGCCAAGAATACTCTATCCAGCTAGGCTATCATTGAAAATAGAAGGAGAAATAAAAAGCTTCCAGGACAAACAAAAACTGAAAGAATTTGCAAACACCAAACCAGGTCTCCAGGAAATATTGAAAGGGGTCCTCTAAGCAAAGAGAGAGCCTAAAAGTAGTAGATCAGAAAGGTACAGAGACAATATACAGGAACAGTCACCTTACAGGCTAATAATGGCACTAAATTCATATCTCTCAATAGTTACCCTGAATGTTAATGGGCTAAATGCCCCAATCAAAAGACACAGGGTATCAGAATGGATAAAAAAACAAAACCCATCAGTATGTTGCCTACAAGAAACCCATTTTAGACGCGAAGACACCTCCAGAATTAAAGTGAGGGGGTGGAAAACAATTTACCATGGTAATGGGCATCAGAAGAAAGCTGGGGTGGCAATCCTTATATCAGATCAATTAGATTTTAAGCCAAAGACTATAATAAGAGATGAGGAAGGACACTATATCCTACTCAAAGGGTCTGTCCAACAAGAAGATCTAACAATTTTAAATATCTATGCCCCTAACGTGGGAGCAGCCAACTATATCAACCAATTAATAACAAAATCAAAGAAACACATCAATAATAATACAATAATAGTAGGGGACTTGAACACTCCCCTCACTGAAATGGACAGATCATCCAAGCCAAAGATCAACAAGGAAATAAAGGCCTTAAATGACACACTGGACCGGATGGACATCACAGATCTATTCAGAACATTTCATCCCAAAGCAACAGAATACACATTCTTCTCTAGTGCACATGGAACCTTCTCCAGAATAGATCACATCCTGGGTCACAAATCAGGTCTCAACCGGTATCAAAAGATTAGGATCATTCCCTGCATATTTTCAGACCACAATGCTCTGAAGCTAGAACTCAATCACAAGAGGAAAGCTGGAAAGAACCCAAATACATGGAGACTAAACAGCATCCTTCTAAAGAATGAATGGGTCAACCAGGAAATTAAAGAAGAATTGAAAAAATTCATGGAAACAAATGATAATGAAATCACAACAGTTCAAAATCTGTGGGACACAGCAAAGGCAGTCCTGAGAGGAAAATATATAGCGGTACAAGCCTTTCTCAAGAAACAAGAAGGGTCTCAAGTACACAACCTAACCCTACACCTAAAGGAGCTGGAGAAAGAACAAGAAAGAAACCCTAAACCCATCAGGAGAAGAGAAATCAAAAAGATCAGAGCAGAAATCAATGAAATAGAAACAAACAAACAATAGAAAAAATCAATGAAACTAGGAGCTGGTTCTTTGAAAGAATCAATAAGATTGATAAACCCCTGGCCAGACTCATCAAAAAGAAAAGAGAAAGGACCCAAATCAATAAAATCATGAATGAAAGAGGAGAGATCACAACTAACACCAAAGAAATACAGACAATTATAAGAACATACTATGAGCAACTCTACGCCAACAAATTGGACAATCTGGAAGAAATGGATGCATTCCTAGAGACATATAAACTACCACAACTGAACCAGGAAGAAATAGAAAACCTGAACAGGCCCATAACCAGTAAGGAGATTGAAACAGTCATCAAAAATCTCCAAACAAACAAAAGCCCAGGACCAGACGGCTTCCCAGGGGAATTCTACCAAACATTTAAAGAAGAACTCATTCCTATTCTCCTGAAACTGTTCCAAAAAATAGAAACGGAAGGAAAACTTCCAAACTCATTTTATGAGGCCAGCCTCACCTTGATCCCAAAACCAGACAAGGATCCCACCAAAAAAGAGAACTACAGACCAATATCCTTGATGAACACAGACACAAAAATTCTCACCAAAATACTAGCCAATAGGATTCAACAGTACATTAAAAGGATTATTCACCACGATCAAGTGGGATTTATTCCAGGGCTGCAGGGTTGGTTCAACATCCGCAAATCAATCAATGTGATAGAACACATTAATAAAAGAAAGAACAAGAACCATATGATACTCTCAATAGATGCTGAAAAAGCATTTGACAAAGTAGAGCATCCCTTCCTGATCAAAACTCTTCAAAGTGTAGGGATTGAGGGCACATACCTCAATATTATCAAAGCCATCTATGAAAAACCCACCGCAAATATCATTCTCAATGGAGAAAAACTGAAAGCTTTTCCGCTAAGGTCAGGAACACGGCAGGGATGTCCATTATCACCACTGCTATTCAACATAGTACTAGAAGTCCTAGCCTCAGCAATCAGACAACAAAAAGAAATTAAAGGCATCCAAATTGGTAAAGAAGAAGTCAAACTATCACTCTTCGCAGATGATATGATACGATATGTGGAAAACCCAAAAGACTCCACTCCAAAACTGCTAGAACTTGTACAGGAATTCAGTAAAGTGTCAGGATATAAAATCAATGCACAGAAATCAGTTGCATTTCTGTACACCAACAACAAGACTGAAGAAAGAGAAATTAAGGAGTCCATCCCATTTACAATTGTACGCCAAACTATAAGATACCTAGGAATAAACCTAACCAAAGAGACTAAGAATCTATACACAGAAAATTATAAAGTACTCATGAAAGAAATTGAGGAAGACACAAAAAAATGGAAAAATGTTCCATACTCCTGGATTGGAAGAATAAATATTGTGAAAATGTCCATGCTACCTAAAGCAATCTACACATTTAATGCAATCCCTATCAAAATACCATCCATTTTTTTCAAAGAAATGGAACAAATAATCCTCAAATTTATATGGAACCAGAAAAGACCTCGAATAGCCAAAGGAATATTGAAAAAGAAAGCCAAAGTGGGTTCCATCACAATTCCAGTGTTCAAGCTCTATTACAAAGCTGTCATCATCAAGACAGCATGGTACTGGCATAAAAACAGACACATAGATCAATAGAACAGAATAGAGAGCCCAGAAATAGACCCTCAACTCTATGGTCAACTAATCTTTGACAAAGCAGGAAAGAATGTCCAATGGAAAAAAGACAGCCTCTTCAATAAATGGTGCTGGGGGGGGGGAGCAAGATGGCGGGGAAGTAGGAGGAGACACCATTTCAACCTGGACCCTAAAGTGAGCTGATTACCTACCAAAGAACTCCGACCACCCATGAAATCAGCCTGAGATCAGAATTATACACGTCTGGATCTCTACTGGAGCAGAAGACACCAGTGGCAGGTAAAGCAGACTGGGAGCATCGGACTGATATCGGAAGATAAACAAAAGGGGGAGGGAGCCACCAGAGGTGACCGATTGGAAAGTAACACCCCAACACGAGAGTGCTCTGCGTCTGGGGACCAGCATTAACTTGGAGTCTGGTTGAAAGCACTCAAAAAACAACAGCAAAGGATCACGGTGGGGGGGGGTAATAGTGGGAACCTGGGCGGTTAGGGTCAGGGACCTAAGTCCCCGGACCCAGGACAGCCTCCCCTGGCGCGGAGCCAGAGAGAGTGCGGCGGAGAAATCAGGTCTCTGTCCCTGAGCCACGAGTGCACCTGAACGCCAGCGTGCCTGAGAATGAGTGGGGTGTGTCTCCCGTGAGGGGCTGGGAGCCTGCCCTGACAGCAATCCTGAAACGCGCGCGTCCCACACCCTCCCTTGGGATAGGTGCTCATAGGCGCTAGCCTGGAGCTCTGGCAGCCGGAAAAACCAGACATTCCCAGCCCGGGACAGCGGGAAAATCTCATTGCGCTATCTCTGCTCCGAACCTCTCTGGCGGTCTGGAGCTGCCTAGACAGCCACAGCTGCCCTGGTTTTGGGCACAACGAGGAGCTCCTGCATCCCCAGGGACAGTGACCCAGAACCAACTCTGCCAGCAGCTTTTGCAAAAACAGTCTGAGGCTTCTCTCTGAGAGGGAGGTTGGGGTGCTGTTTGCTCTCCTCTAAACCTCCAAAAACCATCAAAAGCTGTCAAGGCGAGAGAAAGCAGATGAAAGAACATAAAAACCCCCAGAGAACAAAAGACTGAAAAAAAAAGTTTCCTGAAAAAAAAGAGCTCACCCCCTTGTGGGGAGTGGGAGGACCTAACTCAGGGAACATCATTGTCTGAAAACCCACGTGGCAGGCCCCTCCTCCAGAAAACCAACCAGGAAGGAAGGAAAAAAAAAAAAAGACTACAAGAGAACAACCACCACTACTTCATAAATACAACTTTTATTTTTAACTCTTTACCAATATTCTGGTTCTTTTTTTTTATACATACAGATAATTTTTTAACCTATTTACCATCACACTGAGATGTCCAGTACACCAAATTCTTTAATAACCTTCTAAACTGAACTTTTTGATACATACACCCGTGTTTTTCTTTTGTTTTTCTATTTTTTTAATTTTAACTTAGTTTAGTCTAGTTTATTCTTTTTTTAATTTTTATTTTCTACTATACATATAGAGTTAAACTTCAAGGTAACCCCCTTTCCCCAATCAATGCTACCCCTATAGGCAAACCAGTTTCTAATCCCCCTGTAACTTAGGAAAGTTGAGTCCCTTAACAAAAACATCAGGATACCTTCAGGAAGAATCAAAATAACCTTCCTCACCCACACTGAGAATCTATAACCATTCTCCCAATTTTTCCTTCTGTCAGTGTTTCTGTGAATTTGTGTCTGTCCTGACAATATATAAATCTTATACTTGGGGTTCTTTCTGAGGAGGTTTTTCCCTTTTTTTTTGCTTATATATACATATTTTTTTCTCTTGTCATATACTTTTATCACTCTTTTTGTCTGTCTGTTTTTGTTTGTATACTCCACAAATCTTACCTTGTGGCCCATTTGGGCTGAGCCTTCTCTTGTATCTTCCCTTTTTTTCCTATCTCTCTCTCTCTCTCTTTTTTTTTTCCTTTTTTTTCCCCTTTTTTTCTTTCTTCTTCTCTATTTCTTTTTCTTTTCTTTTTTCTCTCATTTGGGTGGGGAATCCTGATTGCACAGAAGCGTTCCAGGGTGCACATTGACTGCACCACAATCGATAAGTCCAGCTGCATCTGTTTAGTCATCTCTTACCAAAATGACTAGGAGGAGGAATACCCAACAGAAGAAAAATACAGAGGATGGGCCTTCTGCAACAGAACTAATGGCTATCGACATAGACAATATGTCAGAAAAGGAATTCAGACTAACAATTATCCAGGCAATAGCTAGGTTGGAGAAAGCCATGGATGACCAAACAGAATTGATTAGGGCAGAACTGAAAGCCACCAGGGATGATGTTCACAATGTTAGGGCAGAACTGAAAGCCACCAGGGATGATGTTCAAAATGCTCTCAATGAGTTCCAGTCCAATCTAAATTCTCTAAAAGCTAGGGTAACTGAGACAGAAGATAGAATTAGTGATCTGGAGGACAAACAGATAGAGAGAAAGGATCAGGAGGAAGCCTGGAACAAACAGCTCAGAAGCCACGAAAACAGAATCAGGGAAATAAACGATGCCATGAAACGTTCCAACGTCAGAATTATTGGAATCCCTGAAGGGGAAGAAAAAGAAAGAAGTCTAGAAGATATAGTGGAAGAAGTTGTCTATGAAAATTTTCCCAATCTCACGAATGGAAACAATGTTCATGTACTAGAGGCAGAAAGATCTCCTCCCAAGATTTTAGATTCTCGAAAGTCCTCACGGCACCTTATAGTTAAAATGGGGAATTATGTTTCAAGAGAGACCCTCTTAAAAGCAGCTAGGACAAAGAAGCTTCTTACATACAGAGGAAAGCCCATTAGAATAACGTCAGACCTTTCCACAGAGACATGGAAAGCCAGGAAGGGCTGGCAAAATATATTCAGAGTACTAAATGAGAAGAACATGCAACCAAGAATACTCTATCCAGCAAGACTGACATTTAAAATGGATGGAGAGATAAAGAGTTTCCAAGACCGGCAAGGCTTAAAAGACTATGCAACCACCAAGGAAATATTAAGGGGGGTACTATAAAAGAGAAAAAATCCTAAGAATATCATTGAACAGAAATATAGAAACAATCTATAGACAGAAAGACTTCAAAGGCAACACGATGTCAATAAAAACCTATTTCTCAATAATCACTCTCAATGTGAATGGCCTAAATGCGCCCATAAAACAACACAGGGTTGCAGATTGGATAAAACGACAGGACCCATCCATATGTTGTCTACAAGAGACCCATTTTGAACCTAAGGATACACCCAGACTGAAAGTGAAGGGGTGGAGAAGCATCTTTCATGCCAATGGGCCTCAAAAGAAGGCCGGAGTAGCAATTCTCATATCAGATAAATTAGATTTTAAACTAAGGACTGTAGTCAGAGATACAGAAGGACACTACATAATTCTTAAAGGGACTATCCGCCAAGAGGATCTAACAATTGTGAATATCTATGCCCCCAATATGGGAGCACCCAATTACGTAAGAAAACTATTAATCAAGATAAAGAGCCATATTGATATGAATACAATAATAGTAGGAGATCTTAATACGCCTCTCTCAGAAATAGACAGATCATCGAAGCAGAAAATTAATAAAGAAATAAGAGCATTGAATGAAACATTGGACCAGATGGACCTCATAGACATATACAGAACATTCCACCCTAAAACAACAGAATACTCATTCTTCTCAAGTGCACATGGAACCTTCTCCAGAATAGACCACATACTGGGTCACAAAGCAGGACTCAACCGATACCAAAAGACTGACATTATTCCCTGCATATTCTCCGATCACAATGCTTTGAAACTGGAGCTCAATCACAAGGAAAAGTTCAGAAGGAACTCAAACACCTGGAAGCTAAAGACCACCTTGCTTAAGAATGCTTGGATCAACCAGGAGATCAAAGACGAACTTAAACAATTCATGGAAACCAATGAGAATGAAGACACCTCAGTCCAAAACCTATGGGATACAGCAAAGGCGGTTCTAAGGGGGAAATACATAGCCATCCAAGCCTCCCTCAAAAACATTGAAAAATCCAGAATACACCAGCTGTCTCTACACCTTAAAGAACTGGAGAATCAACAACAAATCAAACCAACTCCACATGCAAGAAGGGAAATAATCAAGATTAGAGCAGAGATCAATGAGGTAGAAACGAGAGATACAGTAGAACGTATCAATGAAACTAGAAGCTGGTTTTTTGAAAGAATCAATAAGATCGATAAACCATTGGCCACACTAATCCAAAAGAAAAGAGAGAAAGCCCAAATTAATAAAATTATGAATGAAAAGGGAGAGATCACAACTAACACCAAGGAAATAGAAACAATCATCAGAAATTATTACCAACAGTTATATGCCAATAAGCTAAGCAACCTAGATGAAATGGATGAATTCCTGGAAAACTACAAACTCCCAAAATTGAACCAGGAAGAAACTGACAACCTGAATAGACCGATATCTAGTAATGAGATTGAAGCAGTGATCAAAAACCTCCCAAAAAACAAGAGCCCAGGACCTGACGGATTCCCTGGGGAATTCTACCAAACTTTCCAAGAAGAAATAACACCAATTCTCCTGAAGCTGTTCCAAAAAATTGAAGCAGAAGGAAAACTTCCAGACTCTTTTTATGAAGCCAGCATTACCCTGATCCCCAAACCAGGCAAAGACCCTACCAAAAAGGAGAATTTCAGACCAATATCACTGATGAATATGGATGCAAAGATTCTCAACAAGATCCTAGCAAACAGGATCCAGCAGCACATTCAAAAGATTATCCACCATGACCAGGTGGGATTCATCCCTGGGTTGCAAGGTTGGTTCAACATTCGCAAGTCAATCAGTGTGATAGAACACATCAATAAGAGAAGAGAGAAGAACCACATGGTCCTCTCAATTGATGCAGAAAAAGCATTTGACAAAATCCAGCATCCGTTCCTGATGAAAACGCTTCAAAGTATAGGGATAGAGGGAACATTCCTGAACTTCATAAAATCTATCTATGAAAGACCCACAGCAAATATCATCCTCAATGGGAAAAAGCTTGCAGCCTTCCCGTTGAGATCAGGAACACGACAAGGATGCCCACTCTCACCACTCTTGTTCAACATAGTATTAGAAGTTCTAGCAACGGCAATCAGACAACAAAGAGAAATAAAAGGTATCCAAATTGGCAAGGAAGAAGTCAAACTCTCTCTCTTCGCAGATGACATGATTCTTTATATGGAAAACCCCAAAGACTCCACCCCCAAACTACTAGAACTCATACAGCAATTCAGTAACGTGGCAAACAAAGTCAATGTACAGAAATCAGTGGATTTCTTATACACTAACAATGAAAATACAGAAAGGGAAATTAGAGAATCGATTCCATTTACTATAGCACCAAGAACCATAAGATACCTGGGCATAAACCTAACCAAAGAAGTAAAGGACCTGTACTTGAGGAACTACAGAACACTCATGAAAGAAATTGAAGAAGACACAAAAAGATGGAAGACTGTTCCATGCTTTTGGATTGGAAGAATAAACATTGTTAAAATGTCTATACTGCCTAGAGCAATCTATACTTTTAATGCCATTCCGAACAAAATTCCACCAATATTTTTCAAAGAGCTGGAGCAAATAATCCTAAAATTTGTATGGAGTCAGAAGAGACCCCAAATTGCTAAGGAAATGTTGAAAAACAAAAACAAAACTGGCGGCATCACGTTACCCCGATTTCAAGCTTTACTACAAAGCTGTGATCACCAAGACAGCGTGGTACTGGCATAAAAACAGACACATAGACCAGTGGAACAGAGTGGAGAGCCCAGATATGGACCCTCAACTCTATGGTCAAATAATCTTCGACAAAACAGGAAAAAATATTCAATGGAAAAAAGACAGTCTCTTCAATAAATGGTGCTATATTTATGTAGAAGATATGTAGAAGAATGAAACTCGGCCATTCTCTTACACCGTCACAAAGATAAACTCGAAATGGATAAAAGACCTCAACGTGAGACAGGAATCTATCAGAATCCTAGAGGAGAACATAGGCAGTAACCTCTTCGATATCAGCCACAGCAACTTCTTTCAAGATAAGTCTCCAAAGGCCAAGGAAACAAAAGCAAAAATGAACTTTTGGGACTTCATCAAGATCAAAAGCTTCTGCACAGCAAAGGAAACAGTCAACAAAACAAAGAGGCAACCCACGGAATGGGAGAAGATATTTGCAAATGACAGTACAGACAAAAGGTTGATATCCAGGATCTACAAAGAACTTCTCAAACTCAACACACACAAAACAGATAATCATATCAAAAAATGGGCAGAAGATATGAATAGACACTTCTCCAATGAAGACGTACAAATGGCTATCATACAGATGAAAAAATGTTCATCATCACTAGCCATCAGGGAGATTCAAATTAAAACAACATTGAGATACCACCTAACACCAGTTAGAATGGCCAAAATTAGCAAGACAGGAAACAACGTGTGCTGGAGAGGATGTGGAGAAAGGGGAACCCTCTTCCACTGTTGGTTGGAATGCAAGTTAGTGCAGCCACTTTGGAGAACAGTGTGGAGATTCCTGAAGAAATTAAAAATAGAGCTTCCCTATGACCCTGCAATTGCACTGCTGGGTATTTACCCCAAAGATACAGATGTAGTGAAAAGAAGGGCCATTTGTACCCCAATGTTTATTGCAGCAATGGCTATGGTCACCAAACTGTGGAAAGAACCAAGATGCCCTTCAGCGGATGAATGGATAAGGAAGATGTGGTCCATATACACAATGGAGTATTATGCCTCCATCAGAAAGGATGAATACCCAACTTTTGTAGCAACATGGACAGGACTGGAAGAAATTATGCTGAGCGAAATAAGTCAAGCAGAGAGAGTCAAGTATCATATGGTCTCACTTATTTGTGGAGCATAACAAATAACATGGAGGACATGGGGAGATGGAGAGGAGAGGGAGTTGAGGGAAACTGGAAGGGGAGATGAACCATGAGAGACTGTGGACTCTGAAAAACAACCAGAGGGTTATGAAGGGGCGGCGGGAGGGGGTGGGGTGTGGTGGGAGGTTGAGGAACCAGGTGGTGGGTAATAGGGAGGGCACGTACTGCATGGAGCACTGGGTGTGATGCCAGAACAATGAACACTGTTATGCTGTAAATAAGCAAATAAAAATAAATAAATTAATTAAAAAAATAAATAAATGGTGCTGGGAAAATTGGACAGCCACATGCAGAAAAATGAAATTGGACCACTTCCTTACACCACACACGAAAATAGACTCAAAATGGATGAAGGACCTCAATGTGAGAAAGGAATCCTTCAAAATCCTTGAGGAGAATGCAGGCAGCAACCTCTTCGACCTCAGCCACAGCAACATCTTCCTAGGAACTTCGGTAAAGGCAAGGGAAGTAAGGGCAAAATGAACTATTGGGATTTCATCAAGATCAAAAGCTTTTGCACAGCAAAGGAAACAGTTACCAAAACCAAAAGACAACTGAGAGTGGGAGAAGATATTTGCAATCGACATATCAGATAAAGGGCTAGTATCCAAAATCTATAAGGAACTTAGCAAACTCAACACCCAAAGAACAAACAATCCAATCGAGAAATGGGCAGAGGACATGAACAGACATTTCTGCAAAGAAGACATCCAGATGGCCAACAGACACATGAAAAAGTGCTCCACGTCACTCAGCATCAGGGAAATACAAATCAAAACCACAATGAGATATCACCTCACACCAGTCAGAATGGCTAAATTTAACAAGTCAGGAAATGCCAGATGCTGGCGAGGATGCAGAGAAAGGGGAACCCTCCTACACTGTTGGTGGGAATGCAAGCTGGTGCAACCACTCTGGAAAACAGCTTGGAGGTTCCTCAAAATGTTGAAAATAGAGCTACCCTATGACCCAGCAATTGCACTACTGGGTATTTACCCCAAAGATACAAATGCAGTGATCCTAAGGGGCACGTGTACCTGAATGTTTATAGCAGCAATGTCTACAATAGCCAGACTATGGAAAGAACCTAGATGTCCATCAACAGATGAATGGATAAAGAAGATGTGGTATATATACACAATACAATACTACGCAGCCATCAAAAGATATGAAATCTTGCCATTTGCGTCGACATGGATGGAACTAGAGGGTATCATGCTTAGTGAAATAAGTCAATCGGAGAAAGACAACTATCATATGATCTCCCTGATATGAGGACATGGAGAAGCAACATGGGGGGTTAGGGGGATAGGAGAAGAATAAATGAAACAAGATGGGATTGGGAGGGAGACAAACCATAAATGACTCTTAATCTCACAAAACAAACTGGGGTTGCTGGGGGGAGGTGATGTTAGGAGGGGGGAGGGGTTTATGGACATTGGGGAGGGTATGTACTATGGTGAGTGCTGTGACGTGTGTAAACCTGGCGATTCACAGACCTGTACCCCTGGGGATAAAAATACATTATATATTTATAAAAAAAAATGGAAGGGGAGGCGAACCATAAGAGACTATGGATTCTGAAAAACAACCTGAAGGTTTTGAAGGGTCGGGGATGGGAGGTTGGGGGAACAGGTGGTGGGTAATAGGGAGGACACTTATTGCATGGAGCACTGGGTGTTGTGCAAAAACAGTGAATACTGTTAGGCTGAAAAAATAAATAAATTAAAAAAAAATAGAAAAAGAAACAGATGCCAAAGCAAAGGTCAGGAAGATTTCTTCTTAGGCATTCTTCTCTGAGGATTATATTTTTGCTCTTAAATTTAGATTGTAAACCATATGGGGTTCATTTTGTGTCTTCTCTGAGAGGAGGGTCCACAGACCTTCATTCAGTCATTTATAATTTTATGTATTTGCATGTGTAGGAAGGGATGTGGTTTAGTCACTGTAGCACCTTAGGTTGTCACTTGTAGGGACTTGTCAATAGATCCGCAAGAATCTATAGGATAATATTTATTCTATTCTTGAAGAAATTCGCCGAGATTGTGAAGGAAGTCCAAAAGGAGGTTAACTTGTAACTTGTGTGGAGGTGGAGCAGTGTCCTTGTTAATAGCATACTCCCCCCTCTGGTGGCCACAGGAGACATTGCAGGCATTCTCTGATGTGTCTGCAAAACAAGCCACAGTCAATGTTGGGCATCTTCAAGGATTCACAGAGAGAGCAAAACAGTTCGATAAAATTCAACGTTTTCGAATGTGTCTTCTAGGAAATCTGGAAAATGGGCATTTTCCCAAATGCACTATTTCGAGAAATATTTTCTGAGTAGCTGTGTCAGGCCTGGGTTCCATGATATAAAATAGGGTGAATGGTGGATTCTTCCCAAGAGGCACATGGTGTAAGGTGGGATAGTGTGGGAAATAACTGGTCCATACCACAGCTCTGAATATTTGATTGAACGAATGCAGTAAAAGAAAAGAAGCCATATTTATGGATTCCATTGCTTACACTAACCATAAAACAATTTAGACAATTTGAAAACTATTACTCAGCATATCTTATCCTCTTTTCCCAGCCAAATGACATCAACTATATTACCAGCTTATTTTTTACTTATTAGGAGAAGATGGTCTCATATATTGAACTCTTAATGACTCTACAGAAATCCATGTAGAACTAACAGATGGAATAAGTCCTAAACTTAAGGACACAGATCTATGTACAAAAATGAGTTTTATCTCTATACATGAATAACATGCTATCAAGGACCGGAATTAAGAAAATTATTTGTAATTGATTATCACTCAAAAAGAATAAAATACATAGGAATTATTTTCACCTGGAGGTGAAAGACCTGCATACTGAAAAGTTAAATCATTAATGAAAGAATTTGAAGAAGGCAGAGTTAAGTCTGGAGACATCCCATACTAATGGGGCACTAGAATATATATAATGCAAAGGTCTACACTGCATAAACAATCTAAATATTCAGTGCAAACCCATCAAGATCTAATGGTATTTTTAGAAATAAAACCAATAATCCTACACAGTGAATACGACCACAAAAGTCCCTGAATAGCCAAAGCCATCTGGAGAAAAACAAACCTGGAGGCATCACACATTCTGAATTCAAAGTATATTAAAAAGTTGTAGAATTGGAAATCGTATGGTATTGACCTACAGACAGACATACAGATCAATGGAACAGAGTAGAAAACCCAGGAAAACCCCCCTACACATATGTATTCAATTGATTTACAACAAAAGCTCGAATAATGTAAAATAGGGAAGCAACAGTCTCCACCATAAATGGCTTTGGAAACACTGGGCAACCTCAAGTAAAGCAGTGCAACCGAATGTATATCCTACCTGATCCACAACAACGAAGTCACAGTGTGGCAAGGACTTCAACAAAACAGCTACACCCATAAAATACCTAGCTGGGAATGGGACAGGATGTTATTAACACCCCTGCCTTTTT
Source organism: Meles meles (assembly GCF_922984935.1). Taxonomy (NCBI): domain Eukaryota; kingdom Metazoa; phylum Chordata; class Mammalia; order Carnivora; family Mustelidae; genus Meles; species Meles meles. The sequence goes on from NC_060081.1 coordinate 193,719, forward strand.
ATAATAAGCTCCATGACCAAAATGAACTCCAGATTCTGAGATCTAGAGTCAGATGCTGTGCTGACTGAGCCAGTCAAGAACCTATTAAAACTACGGGGTACAGAGATGTCAGAATAGATCTATTCATTCAACCTCTTAGCACATTTTTTTGGAAAAATGTTTCTTGAGATCATTTCTGACACTGAGTTTTGGATTTGACATCAGAAGCAAAGGCTACAATGAAAAATAAACAACTGGGACTGCATCAAACTAAAAGCCTTCTGTGCAGCAAAGGAAATCTCCAGTCATCAACATATTGAAAAGACAACATACTGAAAAGAGGGAAATATTTGCAAACTACCTAACCAATAAATGTCTCATACCCAAAATACTGAAGAACTCATACAACTCAATAACACAAAAACAGATAGCAGTTACAAGATCAGCAGAGTTCAGACTAGACATTTTTCCAGAGAAAACACACAGAGGACTAACAAATACTCGAAGAGATGTTCACCACCACTTATCACCAGGGAAATGCAAATCAAAGACCAAAATGATGTCACCTGTCACCTTTCACCTGTCATAATGACTAGTATCCAGAAGAACAAACAAGAATTTTGGCCAAAATGTGGAAGAAAGGGAACTGTGCTCTATTGGTGGTAATTTAAACGGGCTCTGTTGGTAGGACTTTAAAATGGGTGCAGCCACTATGGAAAAAAATGTCAAGTTTTCTCAAAAAATTCAACATAGGGGCACCTGGCTGACACAATCAGAAGAGTGAGTGACTCTTGATCTTGGGGTCATGAGGTTGAGCCCCACCTTGGGGGTAAAGAATACTTAAAAATGGATATAGAACAACCATATCATCCAACAATTATCCACTTATATACTGGAATGAAGCCAAGTCTTCTCTCTTCTACAATGAAGGTGTATAGGGGTGCCTGGGTGGCTCAGTCACTAAACATCTGCCATTGGCTCAGGTCATGATCCCAGGATCCCGGGATTGAGCCCCACATTGGGCTCCCTGCTAAGTGGAGAGTCTGCTTATCCCTCTCCCACTCCTTCTGCTTGAGCTCTCTCTCTCTCTGTGTCCTTTCTGTCAAATACATAAATATAATCTAAATAAATAAATAAAATAAAATGAAGGCATATAGTTTGATGTGGCCCACTGTTTTATTCCACCACTGAAAGTCTCTGCATCTTTGAAGTAGACTGTAAAGGGTCCTGGCCACCAATCTAAGGTTTGAAGTCTCAGGTCAACTGCCCTCCAAGAGCTCTCCTCAAATCCTGAGAAGTTAACTCTCACTCTATTCCTCTTGTACCCAGAGCTCTGTCTTCCCCAATCTGTCAAGGCCCAGTCCACCACCCCACGGGGACTTAACATAGTTTGTGGATTGGCCTACACAGGGCTTGCTGAGTCAGTGCTGGGCCCAAAGCTATGTCCTGAGCTGTCCCCGACAAACATGCCTGTGTCACAGGAACCTGCTAACTGCTTAGCAGAAGGCTCAAAGAAACACAGGTCTCCAACCTGTATACTTGCTGATCAGGCAGCATCTCCTAGCCATTGCTGTCCCACTGTATCCAACGAGCCATCAGGTGTTCTGTGCAAATTCCTTCCACTCTTGTCCCTCATAGAGTTGAGAGAAAACAGGTTAAGTCACATGCACATGATCACCAGAATCTTGCTGGCTTTAAGTCTCTGCTACTCATGCAGATGTTTCCTTCCCAGCTCAGCAGTGATCTTGAAACCTTAGACCCTTCATCTATCCCATGGTCTGATGTGCCTGGTTTCTTCCTTTTTCCCTCAGAAATCTTTTCTTCATAAGGTCCAGCCCTTGGCTCTGAGTGCTGCATTCACCCATGGAATCTACCAGATAATCCACAAGGCTCTTTAGAACCTCCCTGTTGATGGCATGGGAATAATAATATGAAGTTTATGGATTTCTAGGAGTTTCTGGAGTGAATAAGTGATATATATCAGTTAAACTGTCTCAGATTTTGTTTTGTGGAGGGAAATATTGACACTGACAAGGCAAGCAAAATCCATTCAAATGCAACATACTATTATATATTCATGATCAATAAGGAAAGTTCAACCCATAATTTGTCACATTTTATATTTATATTTGTCCAAAATGATGACTTATGTTTTTTTTTTTCCTTCAAAGGTACACATAACACAGCAAGAGGCTTTTTTAAGTGGTCACTTAGAATAAAACCTTAAGTGGTGCTTTTCCTCTCCCATCGCTGAGCTTTTCTGCCTCCAACTTGCAACACATAGACTATTCTTTCTACCTCTTTGGAAGAAGGACAGGTGCCCATCTTAATGCTCAATCCCTGAGGAACATCTTTTGTTTCTTTTTTTTTCTGTCTTTTTTTTTTTTAAAGTGTCTTCTGGTAATCACACAGAAACCATGGCTGGCCCAGGTGAAGAGGACAGATTATTCACAATGGAACTACATTTCCACTTTTGGCAACATTATGTGAGGTGAAATGTTAGATCCCAATAGGGGAAGTTTGGAGTGAATTTTCCTCAACTCCTTCCACACATGGGTGTGCAATGTCACTGCCCAGGGCCTGTCTGCCAAGGCGAGGAGCACTGCTCCAGAACTCCAGACTTTGAAACCTATGGGAGGATTAACTCTGAAACTGCCTGTAATCAAAAGAGTTCGGGAGTGCAGGAAGGAGAAACAGTGAAACATCAGTGTGGGAAATGTCCTTTGGATGCTAAAAGTACTTGAATGCTGAGCGAGGACTGGGCCTGATTTCTTTCCCATCATGGACACAAACTCCAGCATGAGTGAAGATCTGACACTCATCCTTACTCAGGGGCTGGAGTTCTTGAATCAAACTCTGCACATTGGAAGTGCCATGCTCTGGGCAGGAAACTGAACCGTACCTCGTGATTTCAGACTTCCAATCTCACTCTCCTGGCTCACAAGACCTCCTAGATTGGGAATTCTACAGATGCACCACAGTCTTCTGCCTGCCCAACAGAAATAAGTGCCCTATGGATCTGCCCAGAGACTCCACATGAGGATCAACCAGCACGGACCTAAAGGGCACCCCAATATCTTAGGCCACCCTGTTTACTCATGCTCTGTCTGACACAGCCTGAGCCCCGACCTCCTGTCAGCCACCCTGATAGCAGGCCCCATATCCTGCAGGTGGGACCTGCCATGGCCCAAGACAGTCATTTCTACCCAACTGTGGATTCAGGCATTTGACCCCAGAACATAGCTGAAATCCCTGCCTAAGGTGGAATCTCAAGTGCAAAAGTGTACTCCTCTTACCACATGGCCGGAAGTCTTGCTGCAGGGATGGGTGAAACCCTCAGAGTGGGAGACAGCTGCATGGCCCATGTCACCATGCTCACCCATGAGGACTGCACTGGGCACAAAGAGGCATTGTGACCATCAGCCTGAGACTGCTTTCAAACAAGTCCCCTCGGTAGCTAGAGCAGGATCCTGCATATCAGGCCTGACATACCCCTAGGCCCAAATCCTATACCTGGGTCTGGATCTCCAGAACCCGGATCCAGAACCGGTCTCTGGAATTTCTGTTTTGGCTGGACCCCTGAGATGGAACACAGTGCTCTTTTGTTCCCCAAGAAAGACACCAAACTCTTGAGAGCCAGGCAGAATTACTACAGAGGAAGAATATCCCATGGCCTCATGATGCAACCCCTACATTCCGTTGCCATCTGAGACATATAATCCAGACAGAAAAGCCTGTGCTATCACCTCCTGGTTGCCCGAATTCCAAATCTCGAGGAGCTGCCCTCAGGGTTTGCAGATCAGGCTTGCCATGACCTCGATCCTAACCATAACACGAGTTTGTGTTTGCAGACTTTTGTCCCCAACGCCCTGGCTCATATGTCCTCCAGGATGGGGCCTTTGGATTCACACCACAGGACTGTGCCTTCCCTTCTTTTTTTTTTTTTTAAGATTTATTTATTTGACAGATAGAGATTACAAGTAGGCAAGTAGGCAGAAAGGCAGGCAGAGAGAGAGAGTGGAGGAAGCAGGCTCCCAGCCAAGCAGAGAGCCCGATGCGGGGCTCGATCCCAGGACCCTGGGATCATGACCTGAGCCGAAGGCAGAGGCTTTAACCTGCTGAGCCACCCAGGCGCCCCTGTGCCTTCCCTTCTGAACAAAACTCTGCCCATCACATTTGCCCAAACTCTCCAGATTAGGAGTCACCTGCAAGGCCCCTAAGCCCACCCCAATTTTGGAGGCCACTCTGGACAAAAATGCGCAGTCTGACAAATCCTAGTCTCCTACCTCCAGGCAGAAACCCAAGTCATTGTCCCTGAATCAGAAGAATTAAACCTGATATACCCCAAGGATCTCATCGGAACTCTAGCTTGTGTTTTCAGGCATCTTTCCCCTCAGGCCTGTTCTGGAATATCAACATAGGGACCAACATGTGGTACCTGAGCCACAGAACAGAGCACCTCCTGTCCCCAGAAGGAAACCTGGATCTTGGGAGCTGTGTCCAACCCTCAGGTGAGGAGAATCCTGCATGACCCCTGAGACCTAGCCACATTCTAAGGTCTCCCTGTACACTAACCAGCATTGTGACCCATCAGCATGAGACTCCCGGTCACTTCAGCTGCCTAGGCACTTCACCCCAGAGCCACCACAACAAAACTGACATGTTGCTGGGCTGCAATGGTAATCTGAGTTGGGCTTTCCAGGTATCCATGTGGAGAGCTCTGCTATCTAATCTTTCCATATGTGGGACGCTGGTGCCATCAAATTGGAATCCCACTTTCCCGCAGTAGGAAACCCTGCTACAAGCCCCAGAGTGGAAAATCCTCCATGGCCTCTTGAGGTCACCCCTCCATTCGTCAGCCATCATGGACACAAACTCTAACATGAGTGAACATCTGACACTCGCCCTTACTCAGGGGCTGGAGATCTGGAATCAGATGCTGCACATTGGAACTCCCATGTGCTCCGCACTGAACTGAACTAACATAGGGACTAACATGTGGTCCCTGTGCCGCAAAACAGAACACCTCCTGTCCCCCGAAGGAAACTTGGATCTTAGGAGCTGTGTCCAATCTTCAGTGTAGGAGAATCTTGCATGGCCCCTGAACCCCCACCACTTTCTACAGTATCCCTGGACACCAAACAGCATTGTGACCCATCAGCATGAGACTCTCTGTCACCTCAGCTCCCTACACACTTCGCCCCAGAGCCACCAGATTGAAATTGCCATATTCCTGGGCTACAAGGGTATCCTAAGGTGGGCTTTCCAGGTATCCATGCAGAGAGCTTGGCTATCAAACCTTTCCATATGGGCGACCCTGGAGTCATCAAAAAGGACTCCCCATGTCCCACAGAAGGAAACCTTACTGTTTGCAGCAGCTCACAAGACCCAGAGTGGGAAATCTGTCATGCGCTCATCAGGCCACCCCTCCATTCGTCAGCCATCAGGGAAACAAACTCCAGCGTGAGTGACCATCTGACACTCGCCCTTACTCAGGTGCTGGAGAACCCGAATCAGCCGCTTCACATTGGAACTGCCACACGCTCACCACTGAACGAACCTGACCTTGTGTTTTCAGACTTCTGTGCTAACACTCCTAGCCACAAAGCCCTCCAGATTGGGAATTCTGGAGCTACAACGTAGCCTTCTGCCTGTGCACCAAGAAGAAGAAGTGCCCTGTCGTTCTGCCCAGAAACCCCACGTGAGGATCAACCTGAATGTCCCTGAACTTCACCCCAGTAACATAAGCCATCCTGTGCACTAATGTTCTATCTGACACAGCCTGAGCCCCGATCTCCTGTCAGTCACCCAGATAGCAGGCCCCATGTCCTGCAGGTGCACCTGCCATGGCCTGAAGCAGTCATCTCTACCTAACCTGGGTATTCAGACATCTGTCCCCAGACTTTAGCTCAAATACCGGCCTATTGGGAAACCTGAAGCACAAAAGAGTATTCCTCCTTCCCCATGGCAGGAAACTTTGCTGTGGGAATGGGGTCAAACCCTCAGTTAGCCAGCATCATGGCCCATGAGACCACGTCCACTCAGAAGGGGAACCCTGGGCACAAACAGGCATTATGATCCTCAACCTGAGCCCGCTTTCAAACAAGCCCCTCGGGAGCTAGACCAGGAGACTGCATATCAATCCTGCCATGCCCCTGGGCCCGAATCTTAACCCTCAGTTGGGTTCTCCAGGCGCCCGGACCCAGAACTCGTCTCTGGAATCCCTGTTTTGGGGGGACCATGGAGACAAGAAACAGCATTCTTCTTCCCCCAGAATGACACCAAACTCTTGGGAGCCGGGCAGAATCCCCACAGAGGATGAATTTCCCATGGCCCCATGAGGCCACCCCTGCATTCAGTGGCCACACGAGACACACAATACAGACAGAAAAGCCTGTGCTATTACCTCCCAATCGCCCTAATTTCAATCCTGAGGAGCAGCCACCAGGGTCTGCAGATCGGGCTTGCCATCACATTGCCTCTAAATCTAACCCGACTTTGTCTTTGCAGAATTTTGTGCCAAAAGCACTAGCCCACATGGCCTCCAGGATGGGGTCTCCGGAGCCACAACACAGGACTGGGCCTGCTCTCCTGAAGTGCCCTCTGCCTGTCAGTTGCCCAAACCCTCCAGATTAGGAAACACCTGCAAAGTCCCTGAGTCCACCCCAAATTTGGAGGCTGATCAGGACCAAAATGTGCAGTCTGACACACCCTGAGCACCTCCCGCCAGGCAGACACCCAGGTCAATGGCCCTGAGTCAGAAGATTGAACCTCACATGCCCCTTGGAGCTCATCAGAATAGCTTAGGTTTGCAGTCATCTGTCTCCAGGGTCCTCTTCTGAAATACCAACATTAGGTCCAACATGGGGCACATGAGCCATGAAACAGAACACCTCTTGTCCCCAGAAGGCAACTGGCTCATGGGAGCTGTGTCCAACCCTCACGGGAGAAGAATCCTTCATGGCCCCTGATCCCCTGGCACATTCTAAGGTCTCCCTGGACACAAACCAGCATTGTGACCCATCAGCATGAGACTCCCTGTTACCTCAGCCCCCTGGGCACTTCGCCCTAGAGCCACCACATCAAAACTGCCATGCTCCTGTGCTGAAATGGTAAACTGAGGTGGGCTTTCCAGGCATCCATGTGGAGCTCTCTGCTATCAAATCTTTCCATATGGGGACCCTGGAGCCATCAAAAGGAATCCCCCTGTCCCACAGTAGGACACCTTGCTGTTTGGAGCAGCTCACAAACCCCAGCGTGGGAAAACCTCCATGGTCTCATGAGGCCACCCCTGCATAAGTCGGTCATCATGGACACAATCTCAAGCATGTGCGAAAATCTGACACTCACCCTTAATCAGGAGCTGGAGATCTTGAATCAGACGATGCACATTGGAACTGCCATGCACTGGGCACTGAATTGAACCATAGCTTCTGTTTTCAGAATTCTATCCTCACATTTCTGGTCTGAAAGCCCTCAAGATTGGGAATTCTGGAGCCACTGAACAACCTTATGCCTGCCCACCAGAAAGAAGTGCCCTGTGGGTCTGCCTATAAACTCCACCTGAAGATCGACCTTCACAGCCCTCGATGGCACCCCAGTATCATAGGCCGCCCTGTGCACTAATGTTCTGTCCGACACAGCCTGACCCTGACCTCCCATTGGCCACCCAGATATCAGGCCCCATATCCTGTAGGTGGCACCTGCCGTGGCCCGAGGCCATCATCTCTACCCAACCTGGGTATTCAGGCATCTGTCCCCAGACCTTAGCTCAAATCCCAGCCTATGGGGGAATCCGTAGCACAAAAGAGTACTCCTCCTTCCCCATGGCCAAAAATCTTGCTGTGGGGATGGGAGTCAAACCCTCAGAGTGGAAGCCAGCTACATGGCCCATGAAATCACACCCACCCATGAGGGATGCCCTGGGCACAAACAGGCATTGTGACCCTCAGCCAGAGCCTTTCTTTCAAATAAGACCCTAGGTAGCTGGACCAGAAGCCAGCATATCAGGGCAACCATGGCCCTATGTCCGAATCCTAATCCTCGGTCTGGTTTTCCAGGTGCCCATACCCAGAACCCATCTCTGAAATCCCCGTTTTGGCGGGACCTCTGAGACGGAAAACAGCACTCTTCCCTTCCCTCAGAAAGAAACCAAATTCTTGGCAGCCGGGCAGAATCCCTACAGAGGAAGAAGCTTCCATGGCCCCATGAGGCCACTCCTACATTCCGCATCCATCCAAGACACACAGTCCAGACAGAAAAGCCTGCACTACCACCTTCCAGTCGCCCTAATTTCAAATCCTGAGGAGCTGCCCTCAGGGTCTGCAGATCGGGCCTGCTATCACCTTGCCCCTAACCCTAACCTGAGTTTGTGTTTTCAGACTTTTGTGCCCAAAGCCCTGGCCGACAGGCCCTCCAGGATGGGGCCCCTGGAGCCAAACCGCAAGACTGTGCCTGCTTTCCCAAAGAAAATTCTACCCGTCACAGTTGCCCAAACCGTCCAGAATAGGAGACACCTGAAAGGCCCCTGAGCCCACCCCTATTTTGGAGGCCGCTCTGGACAAAAATGCACAGTCTGACACATTCCAGACACCTACCTCCTTACAGACACCTAGGTCAATGGCCCTGAGTCAGAAGATTGAATCTGATATGCCCCTAGAACCTCATCGGTACCCTAGCTTACATTTGCAGGCATCTGTCGCAAGGGGCCTGTTCTGGAATACCAACATACAATCCAACATGTGCTCCTGAACCAGGATACAGAACAACTCCTGTCCCCAGAAGGAAACCTGGCTCTTGGAAACTGTGTCCAAACCTCCACATAGGAGAATAGTGCTGGGTCCCTGAGCCACCGCCACATTCCAAGGTCTCCATGGACACAAACCCACATTATTATCCACCTCATGAGAATCTATTTCAACTCAGCCCCCTGTTTGCTCGCCCCAGAGCCAGCAGATCGAATTTGCCTTGTCACTCAGAGCCAATGGGAATGTGAGGTGGGGTGTCCAGGCATCCATCCTTAGAACCCTGCTCTCGAGTCTTTCTGTATAGGGTGGAGCCATCCACCAGGACTCCACTGTCCCGCAGAAGGAAACCTGGAGGTTTGGAGCAGCTCACAACCCCCAGCGTGGGAAAACCTCCCTAGCCTCATGACAACCCCCCTACATGAAGGGGCCATCATGGACACAAACTCCAGCCTGAGCCAACGTCTGATAATCGCCCTGACTTCAGATGCAGGAGATCTCAATTCAGCTTCTACAGAGTCAGCCTGCTGTGCCCTCAGCCCCAAACCCAACCCTAGCTTGTGTTTTCAGAATTCTGTCTTCACACTCCTGGCCCACAAGCCCTCCAGATTAGGAATTCTGGAGCCACAACACAACTCTCTGCCTGCCCACCAGAAGAAAAATATTGCCCTGTGGGGCGGCCCAGAAACCCCAAATGAGGATGAACCTGCATGGCCCTTGACGGCACTCCAATTCCATAGGCTGCCCTCGGTTATAATGCTCTGTCTGACACAGCCTGAGCCCAGAACTCCCAACAGACACCCAGAGAGATGGACGTACACCCAGGACATCTACCCGACATGGCCTTAGGCCATCATCTCTTCTCTACCTGGGTTTTCAGACATTCAACCCAGACCTTATCTCCTATCCCTGCACAGTGAGGAACCTGATGCACAAATCAGAACCACTCCTACACCATGGCAAGAAACCGTGCTGTTGGCATGGTGTCAAAACTTCATGGTAGGAGAAACCTGCGTGGCCCACGAGGCCACGCCCATGCTTGAGGGCTGCCTTAGGCACACACACGCATTGTGATCCTCAGCGTGAACCCCGTGTTCAAGTAAAGCCTATCAGTGGCTGGACCAAGAGCCCACATATGGGGCTTGCCATGCCGCTAGGCCCCCAATCCTAACCAGAGGTCGGGTTTTCCAGTCGCCCTTATCCAGGTCTTTGCTCTGCAAACCCTCTCTTGGAGGCACACCTGAGGTAGAAAACAGTACTCTTCCCTTCTCTCACAATGATGCCAAACTCATAGGAGCCGGGAAAAATTCACAGAGAGGGAGACTCGTCCATGGCCCATGAGGACATCTCTTAATTCCATGGCCATTCTTGACACAAAATCTTGAGTCAAAAGCCTGTGTGACTTCCTCACAATCGCCCTTATTTCATATCCTGAGGAGATTCCCTCACGGCCTGCCATACTCTCGACCCAAACCTAAGCTGACTTTTTGTTTTCAGACTTCTGTTCCCAAATACCTGGCCCACACACCCTCCAGGATGTGGATTCTGGAGCCACACCGCATGACTGTGCCTGCCCTCTCCAAGGAAAATGTGTCCATTCCATTACCCACAAGCCTACAGATTAGGAGAAAACTCCAAGGCCCCGAGTCCATTCCAATAGTGTAGGCCACCCTGGACAAGCAGGGGCATTCTTACGCAAGCTGAGAAACTATTCCCACTCAGACACCGACAGATGCCCCAAAGAATGAAGATTGAATTGGACAGGCCCCTAGGCCCTAATCTGAACCCTAGCTTTGGTTTCCAGGAGTCTCTCCTCAGCGCCTGGTTTCGAATACCAGCATATGGGGCTTTCCTGCCGCACCAAAGAGAACACCTCTCGTCTCCACATGGGAACCTTGCTCTTTGGAGTAGTGTCAAACCCTATGGATGGGAGATTCCTGCAAGGCCCCTAATGCACTGCCACATTCTAAGGTATCCATGGACAAAAAGCCACAATATGACCCATCGTCATGAGAGTCTATTTCAACTCAGCCCCCTGGGTTTCTCGCCCCAGAACCAGCAGATTCATCCTGCTTTGTCTCTAGGAGCCATTGGAAAGTTAGATAGGGTGTCCAGGCATCCATCCTTAGAAACTTGCTCTCGAGTCTTTCTGTATGGGGCGTACTGGAGTCATCCAATAGGACTCGACTCTCATGCAGAAGGAAACGTTGTGGTTTGGAGCAGCTCACATCCCCAGCGTGGGAAACCTCCATGGCCTCATGAGGCCCCCCTTCATGAAGAGGCCAGCATGGACACACACTCCAGCCTGAGCCAAGTCTGATACTCGCCCTGACTTCATAAGCAGAGGATCGCCATTCAGCCTCTGTAGAGTGGGCCTGCCAGGCTCTCGGCCCCAAACCTAACCCTAGCTTGTGTTTTCAGACTTCCATCCTCACACTCCTGGCCCACAGCCCTCCAGACTGGGAATTACAGAGCCACAACGCAGCACTCTGCCTGCCCACCAGAAGGAAAATGTTGCCCTGTGTGGTGGCCAAGAAACCACAATTGAGGATCCACCTGCCTGGCACTCGACCGCACCCCAATTCCGTAGGCTGCCCTAGGCACTAATGCTCTGTCTGATACAGCCTGAGTCCAGACCTCCCGATGGACACCCAGACAGCTGGCCACAAACCCAGCCCATCTCACCCACCATGGCCTTAGGCCCTCATCTCTTCCCAACCTGGGTTTCCAGGCATCTGAACGTAGACCTTATCTCCAAACCCTGCACAGGAGGGGGGGACCTGATGCACAAATTAGAACTTGTCCTTCCCCATGGCAGGAAACCTTGCTGCTGGCAAGGTGTCAAACCTTCAGGGTAGGAGAAACTTGCATGGCCCATGAGGTACTCCCCCCCACGTTTGAGGGCCGCCTTGGGCACAAACACACATTGTGAGCCTCAGCGTGAACACTTCTTCAAGTAATGCCTCTCAGTGGCTGGACCAAGAGCTGGCATTTGGGGCTTGCCATGCCCCTAGGCCCCCAATCCTTAACAGATGTTGGGTTTTCCAGTCGCCCATACCCAGGGCTCTGTTGTGGTATACCACTTTTGGAAGGACAACTGAGGCAGAAAACAGGACTCCTCCCTTCACACAGAATGACCCCAAACTCATGGGAGCCAGGCCAAATCCCCAGAGAGGGAGACTTGTCCATGGCCCATGAGGCCACCCCTATTTTCCATGGCTATCCTTGACACAAAATCCGGAGTCAAAAGCCTTTGTGACCCCCTCATACTCACCCCTATTTCATATCCCGAGGAGCTCCCCTCAGGGTCTCTAGGTCGGGCCTGCCGTACCCTCAGCCCCAAGCTTAAGCCGAGTTTGTGTTTTCAGACATCTCTCCCCAAAGCCCTGACCCACACACCCTCCAGGCTGGGGTCTCTGGAGCCACACCACACGACTGTGCCCGCCCTCTCCAAGGATACTGTGCCCATTCCATTGGCCACTACCCTACAGATTAGGAGAAACTTCCAGGGCCCCCGAGGCCATCCCAATAGTGTAGACCACCCTGGACAAACAGGGGTATTCTGACACAAGCTGAGCAACTACCTCCCCTCAGACACGCAGACAGATGTCCCCTGAAACAGAAGATTGATCCTGACAGTCCCCTATGTCTTAATCTGAACCCTAGCTTTGGTTTCCAGGTGTCTCTCCTCAGAGGTCTCATTGCGAATACCGGCATATAGGATTTCCTAAGGCACCAAACAGAACACCTCTCATCTCCACATGAGAAGCTTGCTCTTTGGAGCTCTGCCAAACCCTCCGGGTAGGAGAATCCTGCAAGGCCTCTGAGCCACCGCCACGTTCCAAGGTCTCCTTGGACACAAAGCTACATTATTACCCATCCTCATGAGCGTCCATTTCAACTCAACCACCTGGGTAACTCTCCCCAGGGCCCACAGATGGAATCTGCCCTGTCACTAGGAGCCAATTGAAATGTGAGATGGGGTGTCCAGGCATCAATCCTTAAAACCTGACTCTCGAGGCTTTCCATATGGGGCGTCCTGCAGCCTTCCAACTGGACTTGACTGTCCCACAGAAGGAAACTTTGTGGTTTGGAGCATCTCACAACCCCCAGCGTGGAAAAACCTCCAGGACCTCATGAATCACCCCCTTCATGAAGGGGCCATCATGGACACAAACTCCAGCCTGAGCCAATGTCTGATACTTGCCCTGACTTCAGATGCAGGAGATCTCGATTCAGCCTCTACAGGGTGGGCCTGCCAGACTCTCAGCCCCAAAATTAACCATAGCTTGTGTTTTCAGACTTCCGTCCTCACACTCCTGGCTCACAAGTCCTCCAGATTGGGAATTCCAGAGCCACAACACGGCACTCTGCTTGCCCACAAGAAGAAAAACCTTGCCCTAGGGGGATGCTGGAAAACCCAATTGAGTATCAACCTATATGGCCCTTGACCACACCCCAACTGCATAGGCTGCTCTGGGCACTAATGCTCTGTGTGACACAGGCTGAACCCAGACCTCCTGAATGACAACCAGGCAGCTTGGTGCACACCCAGCCCATTGGACCCGCCATGCCCTTAGACTGTCATCTCTTCCCAACCTGGGTTTTCAGGCATCAGAACCTAGACCTTATCTCCAGTCCCTACACAGGGGGGAAACTGATGCACAAATCAGAACTCCTCCTTCCTCATGGCAGGAATCCTTGTCCTTGGCATGGTGTCAAACCTTCAGGGTAGGAGAAACCTGTATGGCCCATGAGGCCACGCCCATGCTTGAAGGCTGCCTTGGGCAGAAACATGCATTGTGACACACAGCGTGAGCCCCGTATTCAAGTACAGCAAGTTTTCCTTCTGGGAGGCAGGAGGAGCTATTTCTTCTCCATAAGCGTTCCCCGTTTGGAGGGATTAGAGGGGTGGGATCTGGCCATGCAGGTCTGAAACCCCAACATAAGTTTAGGATTAGGACCTAATGTCCTGAAATTTCTGATCTGATGGCTCTGGAGCCAGATCAAGGTGGCTGATTGGAGAATGGGACTCAGGTTGTTTCAGGCTGGTGGTGGTAGTGGTGAAGAAAGTCGAGCATAATCGGATCCATGCACGTTTCCCCTGATCTAGGATTTTATGCAGCTCCATAGGGTACTGATTATTTCTAGAGGGCATGTAGAGTCCTGTGGGGTTGCTCCAGAGTCCCGAGTCAGGTGTGCTTGCATTCCATGACTCAAGGGATGGATTTCTGAAAACCCAAGCCTAGTGCATGGTTAGGCTTTAGGGCATGGATCCCCAACATGCAGATGCTGAGGCAAGCTCCTGAGGATGTGTGGTTTGGCTGGTGTCAGGATGTCGCTCGCTGGAGTTTGTGTACATGCAATCCCCCGAATATTGGGGTGTCCTCAAAGAGCCATGGAGGTGGCTCCAGCTCTGGGGTTTTAGTGCAGTTCCATATAACTTGGTCTATTTTTGTGGATAGGTGGTGTCCAGTTTAATGGCTCAGCATTCCCCAATATGGAGGGATTTGTGAGTAGGGTTCCGGGTATGGATGCCTGAAAACCAACCTACTTTTAGGGTTAGGTCCTAGTGGCATGGCTGGCTTATAACCTGGCTCTGCAGTTAGCTACCCATGGGGCTGTGTTGGCAATGGGAATCCTGCTAGGGATCCCACTGGGTGTTTGTGTCCAGGGTGGCCTGCAAAATTAGGTGTGGTCTCAGGGGCAACACAGGTTTCTTCCCACTCTGAGGTTATTACATAGCTCCAGAAAGCAATGTTTCCTTCTGGGGAGCAAGAGGAGTTCTGTTTGGTGGCTCAGGGGTCCCTCAGGTGGAGTGATTTGAGAGCAGGGCTCTGGGCATGGATGCTTGAACACCCAATCTACGGGTAGCATTAGGGACTAGGTGCATGGCAGGATAGTCTTTTTTGACTCTGGGTCCAGCTATGTGGGTGGCTGACTGGAGGACGGGGTTAAGGCTGAGATACAGAATGTGTATTGGTGTCCAAGGTTGGGTTCCATCGATAGGGTTGGCCTCGTGGGCCATACATGTTTCTCCAAATCTGGGGTTTTGTCTAGCTATATTGAGCATGGTTTCCTTCCGAGGGCAGGTAGTGTCCCATGTTGTGGCTCCAGAGATCTCTATCTGAAGAACTTGTTGGTCAGGACCCTTGGGATGGAAGTCTGAAAATCCATGCTAGCATTAGGGTTAGAGCCTAGGCATATCAGGCCCAATCTACAGATGCTCAGGAGACCACCCGGGGATCTGAGGTTAAGGGAAGTATCAGGAAGTCGCTAAGGCTGGAGTCTGTGACCTTGGGATCAGTTGAATGTGGGGATAGCCTCATTGGGCCATGGAGTTTTCTCCCTTTCTGGGGTTTTTGCGCAGGTTCAAGTAGGTTGGTCCTGTTTTGTGGCTCAGGTGTCCCCCATACATAGGGATTTGAGAGCAGGGCTGCAGGTATAGATGCCTGAAAACCCATTCTAGGGTTAGGATTAGGGCTTAGGGCATGGTAGGCCCAATCTACAGATTCTGGTGGAGCTCCCAGGGATCTGAATTTAAGGTGAGTGTCAGGAGGGTGCTCAGGCTGGATTTTGTGTCCATACGAGCTGCCAAATGTTGGGGTTGTTTGAAGGGGCCATGTAATTTTCTCCCACTCTGGGGTTTTTGGGCAGTTTCAAATACTTTGGTCTCTTCTGGGGGATAGGTGGTGTCCTGTTTTGTGGCTCAGGGGTTCCCGGGAGATGGATGCCTGACAACCCAATCTAAGATAATGGTTAGGTCTCAGTGGCTTCACAGTCCTTATTTCCTGGCTATGGAGTGAGCTATCCATGGTGTTGTATTGAAAATGGGTCTCAGGCTAAGGATCATAATGGGCGTTTGTATCCAGGGCGGCCTGCAAAAGTGGACGTGTCCTCAGGGGAAACACCATTTTTTCCAACTCTGAGGGTTTTACATAGCTCCAAAAAGCAAGGTTTCCTTCTGGAGGGCAGGAACTCTGATTTGTGGCTTAGGCATCCTCCGTGTGGAGACATTTGAGAGGAGGGCTCTGGGTATGGATGACTGAAAACCCAGCCTAGGATTAGGATTATGGCCTAGGGAAATGTCAGGTCGAATCTGCTGGCTCTGGAGACAGCTACATTCGTGGCTGATTGCAGAGGCCCAGGCTGAGGGACAGAATGTGTATTAGCTTTCAGGGCTGGGTTCCATAAATGGGGATGCTTCGTAGGCCATGCAGGTATCTCTTAATCTTGGGGTTTTGTGCCACTTTATTGAGCACAGTTTCCTTATGAGGATTAGACAGAGTCCCTTGGTGTGGCTCCGGAGTTGTCTATCTGGAGGGCTTTTAGGCCAGAACTCGTGGGATGGATGTCTGAAAACCCAAGAGAGGGTTAGGGTTAGGTCCTATCGCATGGCAGACCCAATGTATAGAGGCTGAGGTGATCTCCCAGGGATCTGACATTAAGGCAAGTGTTAGGAAGTCACTCAGGCTGGAATTTGTGTCCATGCCATCCGTCGAGTTTGTGGGTGGCCTCATGGGGACATGGAGTTTTGTCCCGCTCTGGGGTTTTTGCTCATTTCCAAAGAGATTGGTCTATTCCGGAGGATAGGTGGTGTCCTATTTTATGGCTCAGGGGTCCCCCATATGGAGGGATTTGAGAGCAGGATTCTGGGTATGAATGCCTGAAAACCCAACCTACAAAAAGGGATAGGTCCTAGTGGCATGGCAGGCCTTATATCCCAACTCTGGGGCGAGCTACCCATGGGGCTGTGTTGAAAATGGGGCTCGGGCTAAGTATCACAATGGGCATTTGTGTCCAGGGCGACCTGCACAAGTGGGCATGGCCTCAGGATCGACACAGTTTTCTTCCAACTCTGAGAATTTTACATAGCTCCAAAAGGCAAGAAAAGATTTCCTTCTGGGTGGCAGGAGGAGTTCGTTTTGTGGCTCAGAGTTCCCCAGTGTGGAGGGATTTGACGTGAGGCCTCTGGATATGGATGCCTGAAACTCTAACCTAGAGTTAGGATTAGGGCCTAGGGTCATGGCAGGTCCATTCTATTGGCTCGGGGGCCAGATGTCCCTATGGCTGATGAAGAACGAGACTCAGGTTTATCAGACTGCACATTAATGTCCAGGGTGGATTATGAAAGTAGGGTGGCATAGGAGCTGTGCACTTTTCCCCTGATCTAGGAGAAACCCTAGTTTGTGCAGCTCCATATCACATGGTTTCCTTCTGCAGGTCATGGAGAGTCCTGTGGAATGGCTCCAGAGTCCCCAATCTGGATGGCTTGCATTACAGAACTCAAGGGATGGAATTATGAAAACCTAAGCTCAGTGTATGGTTAGGATGTAAGGCATGGTTCCCCAAACTGAAGATGCTGAGGCAAGCTCCCCAGAATATGAAGTTAGGGTGAGTGTCAGGCATTCGCTCAGACCAGACTAGAATTTGGGTCCTAAGGCTGCCAAATGTCTGTGTGCCCTCCTGGGCCCATGGAGGTTTCCTCTGCTCTGAGAGATTTGTACATTGAAAAATAATATGATTTCATTCTTGGGGAGATGTGGAGTCCCATTGTATGGCATAGATGTCCCCGTATGGAGGGATTAGAGAGAAGTCCTCTGAGTATGGATCACTGAAAACTGAACTGAGGGTTAGCATTAGGGACTAGGGCATGACAGATCTGATCTTCTGAATCTGGGGCCAGGTATGCGGTTGGATGACTGGAGGTCAGGACTAAGGTTAAGGGACAGAATGTGTAGGATCACGTACCGTAAATGGGGCTGGCCATGTTGGCCATGCAGGTTTCTCCTAGTCTGGGGGTTTTGTGCACTTCCATTGAGCACAGTTCCCATTTGTAGTGTAGGTGGAGTCCCCTGATTTTTTCCAGAATTCTCTATCTGGGGGGCTTGTGGGCCAGGGTCCCAGGACAGAAATCTGAAAACCCAAGGTAGGGTTAGGGTTAGGGTCTAGTGAATCACAAGCCCAATCTACAGACGCTGAGGCGAGCTCCTAGGGATCCAAGATTAAGGTGAAGGTCAGGAGGTCACTCAGACTGGAGTTTGTGTCCATGAGATCCACAGAATGTGGGGGTGGCCTCATGGGGCCATGGAGTTTGCTCCCAGTCTGTGGTTTTTGTGCATTTCCAAATATTTTGGTCTAAAACTGGTGGTAGGTGGTATTCTCTTGTAAAGATCAGGGGTCCCCATACAGAGGATTTCAAGAGAAGGCCTCTGGGTATGGATGCCTGATGAGCTATCCTTGGGTTAACATTAGAGAATAGGGGAATTTTAGGTCCGATCTGCTGACTCTGGGGCCAGCTCCATGTGCAGCTCACTGGAGGTTGGATCTCAGGCTGAGGGACAGAATTTGTATTAGGGCCCAAGGTCTGGTTCCAACCCAATTAGGGGTGGCCTAATTGGCCTACAGGTTTCTCTTAATCTGGAAGTTTTTGCAGCTCCTTTGAAAACAGTTTCCTTCTGTAGGTTAGGCACAATACCATGGTGTGGTTCTGGAGTTTTCTATCTGGACGGCTTGTGGGCCAGCATTCTTGTGAGGTAAGTCTGACATCCTAAGCTAGGGGTAGGGTTTGGGCCTAGGGCATGACCGGCCCAATCTACAGATACCGAGGCAAGTTCCTTGGGATATCAGGTTAAGGCGAGTGTCAGGTCGATCAAGCTGAAGTTTGTGTCCATGCGATCCACCGAATGTGTGGGTGGTCTCAAGGGTCAATGGAGTTTTCTTCCACTCTGGGGTTTTTGTGCAGTTCCAAATAGTTGGTCTATTCTGGAGGATAAGTAGTGTCCTGTTTTTTGGTTCAGGTGTCCCCCATATGGAGGGATTTGAGAGCAGGGCGCTGGATATCAATGCCTAAAAACCCAATATATCTTTAGGAGTAGGTCCTAGTGGCATGATAAGCCTTATATCCTGGCTCTGTGGTGATCTTCCCTTGGCACTGTGTTGAAAATGGCACTCAGGATAAAGATAATAACGGTGTTTTGTCTAGGTCACCCTGCAAAATTGGGCGTGGTCTCAGGGCAACGCTGGTGTCCTCCAACTCTTAGGGCTTTATATAGCTCCAGAAAGCAAAATTTCTTTCTGGGGAGCAGGAAGAGTTCAGTTTTGTGGCTCAAGGTTCCACCCTGTTTAGGGATTCGAGAGGAGACCTCTGGGTATGGATGCCTGAATCCCCAACCTAGGGTTAGGATTAGGGCCGAGTTTAATGGCTGGTTCAATCTGCTGCCTCTGGGGTCAGCTGTCCCGGTGGCTGATTGGAGGACGGGTCTCAGGTTGTGTCAGATGGTGTATTAGTTTCAGGGTAGTATGTGAAAGTGGGGGGGGGCTTCAGGGGCCATGTATGGTTCCCCTAATCTAGGTGTTTTGTGCCACTCCATAGGCACAGTTTCCATCGAGAGTCAGGGAGAGTCCAGTGGTGTGGTTCTGGAGTCCCTGTACTGCTTGCAATACAGGACTTAAGGGACGGAATTTTGAAAAGCCAAGCTCAGTGTATGGTTAGGGTATAGGACATGGATCCCCTATCTGCAGATGCTGAGGTGACGTCCCCAGAATTTGAAGTTAGGGGGAGTGTCAGGCATTTGCTCAGACCAGACTAGGATTTCTTTCCATTATGGCCGCTGAATGTGTGTGTGGTCTCCTGGGTCCATGGAGGTTTCATCTCTTCTGGGGGATTGTACAGCTACAAATAGTATGGTTTCATTCTGGGGGAGAGGTGGAGTCCTGTTGTATGGCTCAGGAGTCCGCATATAGAGGGATTCAAGAGAAGAGATCTGGGTATGGATGACTGAAAACCCAATCTACGGTTAGCATTGTGGACAAGGGGCATGCCAGGTCCCATCTGCTGACTCTGGGTCAGCTATGTGTGTGGCTGCCTGGAGATCGTGGCTCAGGCTGAGGGAAAGAGTGTGTGTTAGGGTCCAGGGTCGAGTTCCATAGATGGGCGTGGGCTCATTAGCCTACAGTACAGGTTTATCCTAATCCAGGCATTCTGTGCAGCTCCTTTGAGCATGGTTTCTTTCTGTAGGTTAGGCAGATTCCCACGGTATGACTCCAGAGTTCTCTGTCTGGATAGCTTGTGTTCCAGGACCCTTGGGATGAAATTCTGAAAACAAAACGAGGATCAGGGTTAGGGCCTAGGGCATCGCAGGCCCAATCTACAGATGCTGCAGTGAGTTCTGGGGGATCCGAGGTTAAGGTGAGTGTCAGGAGGTCGCTCAGGCTGGTGTTTGTAACCAGGGGATCTGCTGATGGGGGTGGCCTCATGGGGCCATGGAGTTTTCTCCAGTTCTGTGGTTTTTGCAGAGTTCTAAATAGGTTGACCTATACTGGGGATAGGTAGTGCCCTGTTTTATGGCTCATCTGTCCCCAGTATGGAGGGATTTCAGAGCAGGGATCCTGGTGTAATGGCCTGAAACCCAAACCTACATTTTAGGATAGGTCTTAGTGGCATGGCGACCTTATATCCTGGCTCTGGGGTGAGGTACCCACGGGGCATTGTTGAAAATGGGGATCAGACTAAGGATCACAATGGGTATTTTTCTGCAGGGAGGCCTGGAAAAGTGGGCGTGGTCTCAGGGGCAATGCAGGTTTCTTCCAACTCTGAGGGTTTCACGTAGTTGTAGAATTCAGTGTTTCCTTCTGGGGGGCAGGAGGAATACTTTGTGGCTCAAGGGTCCCCCGTGTGAAGGGATTCGAGAGGAGGGCTCTACCTATGGTTGCCTGAAACCCCAACCTAGGGTTAGGATTCGGGCCTAGAGGCATGGCAGGTCCGATAGCCTGGTTCTGGGGACAGCTGTCCCAGAGGCTGATTGGAGGACGGGACTCAGGTTGTGTCAGATTTCGTATTAGTGTCCAGGGTGGCATACAAAAGTGGGGTGGCATCGGGAACTGTGTATGTTTCCCCTAATCTAGGGCTTTTGTGCATCTCCACTGGACATTGTTTCCTTCTGGAGAGCAGGGAGACTCCTGGTGTGGCACAGGAGTCCCCAAATTGGAAGGCTTGTATTCCCTCACTCGAGCCATGGAATTCTGAAAAACCCAGGTAGGTTTATGGTTTGGGTCTAGGGTATGGATCTCCACTCTGCAGATGCTGAGGCGAGCTCCCCAGAATATGATGTTAGGGGAATGTCAGTCATTCGCTCAGACCAGAGTAGAATTTGCGTCCACTAGGGTTGCTGAATGTTTGTGTGGCCTCCTGGGGCCATGGAGATTTCTCATGCTCTGGGGGGTTTGTGCACCTCCAAATAGTATGATTTCATTCTAGCAGAGAGGTGGAGTCCTATTGTATGGCTCAGGATCCCCATATGGAGGGATTTCGTAGAAGGGCTCTGGGTGTGGATGCGTGTACACCCATACTAGGGTTAGCATTAAGGACTAGGGGCATGGCAGTTCCTATTTGCTGACACTGGCCAGCTACGTGGGTGGATGACTGGAGGTCCAGGCTCACTAATACGCATAATGTGTATTAGTATCTCGAGTCAGGTTCAGAAAATGGAGGTGGCCTCATTGGTCATGCAGGTTTCTCCTAATCTGGGGGGATTTTGTGCAGCTCCACTGAGCATGGTTTTCCTTCTTGGGTTTAGGCAGAGTCCCATGGTTTTGCTCTGGAGGTCTCTATCTGGAGTGCTTGTGGGCAAGGACTCTTGGGACAGAAGTCTGAAAACCCAAGTGAGCATTAGGGTTAAGGCCTAGAGCATGGCTGGCCCAGTCTACAGTAGTTAGGTGAACTCCCTGGGATCTGAGGTTTAGGCGAGTGTCAGGAGGTCGCTCAAGCTGGAGTTTGCGTCCATGCAATCTAACAAATGTGGGGTTGGCTTCAAGGGTTCATGTCATTTTCTCCCGCTCTGTGATTTTTGCGCAGTTACAAATAATTTGGCTGTTATGGGGATAGGTGGTGTCCTGCATTATGGCTCAGGAGTCCCCCATACAGAGGGACTTGAGTGCAGCATTCCAGTATGGATACCTGAAAACACAAGGTATGTTAAATGTTAGGTCCTCGAGTCATGGCAGGCCTTATACCCTGGCTCTGCAGTGATCTTCACTTGGTGCTGTGTTGAAAATGAGGCTCAGGCTAAGCATCACAATGGTGTTTGTTTTCAGGCTACCTGCAAAATTGGCTGTGGCCTAAGGAGCCATGCGATTTTCTTCCGGCTCTGGGAGCTTTACATAGCTCCAAAAAGCAAGTTTTCCTTCTGCGGGGCAGGAGGAGTTCTGTTTTGTGGCTGTGGGATCCCCTGTGTAGGGAATACCAGAGGAGGGCTCTGGCTATGGATGCCTGAAGCCCTAACCTGTGGTTTGAGGTAATTAGTGGGAGTTTGTTTCATATATGAGATAGCGATAGTGTGGTTGTAGATGAACTGAGTGTGAACAGTATGAATGATTCAAGAGTTATTGTAATGTAGATTTTGAGGTTTAATATTATTAAGGTAGGGTTATATGTTGTTACAGCAATCATTCATCCTATGTGGGCGATTGATGAGTATGCTAGGATTTTTCATAGCTGTGTTTGGTTAAGACCTCCTCAGCTCCTGCTAGAACAGATATAATAGCAATGGCTACTAATAAGTTTGGATTTATAGATGGAGAGATTTGGTATAATGGATAAGGGGGTGATTTTTTGTCAGGTTAGTAGAATTATTCCTGATGACAGTGGGATTCCTTGGGTTACTTCAGGTACTCAGAAGTGGAAGGTGATAGTCCTAATTTTATTGCCAGAGCTACTATTATTATGTTTGATGTGGTTGGGTTGGGGTATTTAGTATTGTTCATTGGCCTGTCAATAGTAGGTTAATAATAATACCTAATATTAAGAGTATAGATGCAGTGGCTTGGGTAAGGAAATATTTTGTTGATGCTTCTATGGCTCCTGGATAGAATTTTTTTATGAAAATAGGGATAATAGCTAGTATATTTCCAATCCAATTCAGTCAGTCAGTCAGTGAGAGCTTATTAATACAATAATGTTTCCTGACATGACAGTTGATATAATGATAGGAAGGATGGGGGGCTTAATTAGTATGGGAAGGGGATAAACCAAAATTTTTGGGGTATGGCCCAATAGCTTATTTAGCTGACCTTACTGTAGAATTTGGTGTGAGTTGTGTAGAACAAATATTTTTGAGTTCTTAGGATAAAGTTCAATTCCTATAATTCTAGAAATAAGAGGGCTCGAAACACTATAATTTACTCTATCAAAGTAACTCTTTTGTCAGACATATTTCTTATGTGTGTGGAGGAATACTTGCTGTTATAATGGGTAAGGCTACATGTCATATGCATAGGACTAGTGTCAGGGGGAGAAAGTTTTTTCATAATAAACGTATGATTTGATTAAACGGAATCGTGAATAGGATGCTCAAATTCATAGGAAGGAAGTTGTTAGTAGAAGTTTTTTTATAGTAAAATTGATGGAGTATAGTTCCAATAAGTATGGTGTTGGAATGCACCAAGAAAACAGGATAGTTGTAAGGATATTCATTATAATAATGTTGGCATATTCAGCTAGGAAAAATAGGGCAAATGATCCGGCTGCGTATTTGACGTTGGATCTGGAGATTGATTGTGATTCTTCTTTTGTTAGGTCAAATGGGGCGCGGTTGGTTTCTGCTAGGGTTGAGATAAATCGTATTATAGATAGGTGTCATGGGGGAGGATTAGTCATAGGTGTTCTCGTGTAGTAATAATTGTGGATAGGATAAAAGAGCCATTTATTAATAGTACTGTAGGAGGATAATGGCTAGTGTGACTTTGTAGGAAATTGTTTGGGCTACAGCTCAAAGGGCCCCAATTAGAGCATTTTTTGAGTTTGAGGCTCATCTGGACCATAAAATAGAGTAAACAGGTAGGCTTGATATTGCTTGTATGAATAGGATTCCTAGGTTTATATTGATGAGAGGGTAAGGTATTGATAATGGGATTCATATGGTTAGGGCTAGTTTTTGGGCTAGGATTGGGGCTATTACAAATATAGTGATAAATGATGATAGGGGTTGTAAAGGTTCTTTAGTGAATAGTTTTATGGCATCTGCAATTGGTTGCAAGAGGCCATAGGATCCTATGATGTTTGGGCCTTTATAGAGTTGTATATACCCTAGGATTTTTCATTCCACTAATGTTAGAAAGGCTACAGCAAGTAGGATACGTAGAATTAGTGAAATGATATTAATTATAAACATAATATTAGGAAGGAGATTTGAACCTCTGAGAATAAAAGTTTGAGTTTTACACAATTACTAGGCTCTGCCACCCTAACAAGCCCTATCTCTAGGGCTATGAAATAAAGGTGATCTATTTAGATCAAGATTATATCCTCTATTACTCCTAAGACATTCCGATAGAATAGACCTTACTTCTCTTGTCCTTTCATACTGGGAGAAGTTGTTGTAATAGATAGAAACTGACCTGAATTTCTCTCGCTGGAACTCAGATCAGTAGGACTTTAATTGTTGAACAAATAAACCTTTAATAGCTGCTGCAACATTGGGATGTCCTGATCCAACATCAAGGCCGTAAGCCCTATTGTTGATATGGACTCTTAAATAGGACTGTGCTATTATCCCAAGAGTAATTGTTCCACTGATCAAATTACTTGGTTCAATATATGATACTATATTTTGACTGGTTTGTCTAGATTTGTATCACTCGGAAGTTATTTTATTCTCTGAAGTCACCCCAACCTAAATTGTTAATTCATTAATAATATTGTGTTATGCCTAATTGGTGATTAAATAGACTTATTATAGATTAGCTAATTGAAGCTCCATAGGGTCTTCTCTTCTTTTTTTTAATTTTATTTTTTATTTGTTTATTTACAGCATAACAGTGATTATTGTTTTAGCATCACACCCAGTGCTCTATGCAGTAAATGCCCTCCCTATTACCCACCACCTGGTTCCTCAACCTCCCACCCCCCCCGCCCCTTCAAAACCCTCTGGTTGTTTTTCAGAGTCCATAGACTCCCATGGTTCATCTCCCCTTCCACTTTCCCTCAACTCCCAACTACCTCTCCTCTCCATCTCCCCATGTCCTCCATGTTATTTGGTATGCTCCACAAATAAGTGAGACCGTATGATACTTGACTCTCTCTGCCTGACTTATTTCGCTCAGCATAATCTCTTCCAGTCCCGTCCATGTTGCTACAAAAGTTGGGTATTCATCCTTTCTGATGGAGGCATAATACTCCATTGTGTATATGTACCACATCTTCCTTATCCATTCATCCGTTGAAGGGCATCTTGCTTCTTTCCACAGTTTGGCGACTGTAGCCATTGCTGCAATAAACATTGGGGTACAGATGGCCCTTCTTTTCACTACATCTCTATCTTTGGGGTAAATACCCAGCAGTGCAATTGCAGGGTCATAGGGAAGCTCCATTCTTATTTTCTTGAGGAATCTCCACACTGTTCTCCAAAGTGGCTGCACTAACTTGCATTCCCACCAAAAGTGTAAGAGGGTTCCCCTTTCTCCACATCCTCTCCAACACACGTTGTTTCCTGTCTTGCTAATTTTGGCCATTCTAACTGGTGTCAGGTAGTATCTCAATGTGGTTTTAATTTGAATCTCCCTGATGGCTAGTGAGGATGAACATTTTTTCATGTGTCTAATATCCATTTGTATGTCTTCGTTGGAGAAGTGTCTATTCATATCTACTGCCCATTCTTTGATATGATTATCTGTTTTGCGTGTATTGAGTTTGAGAAGTTCTTTATAAAACCTGGATATCAACCCTTTGTCTGTACTGTCATTTGCAAATATCTTCTCCCATTCTGTGGGTTGCCTTTTTGTTTTGTTGACTGTTTCCTTTGCTGTGCAGAAGTTTTTGATCTTGATGAAGTCCCAAAAGTTCATTTTTGCTTTTGTTTCCTTGGCCTTTGGAGACTTATCTTGAAAGAAGTTGCTGTGGCTGATATCGAAGAGGTTACTGCCTATGTTCTCCTCTAGGATTCTGATGGATTCCTGTCTCACGTTGAGGTCTTTTATCCATTTTGAGTTTATCTTTGTGAACGGTGTAAGAGAATGGTCGAGTTTCATTCTTCTACACATCGCTGTCCAGTTTTCCCAGCACCATTTATTGAAGAGACTGTCTTTTTTCCATTGAATATTTTTTCCTGTTTTGTCGAAGATTATTTGACCATAGTGTTGAGGGTCCATATCTGGGCGCTCCACTCTGTTCCACTGGTCTATGTGTCTGTTTTCATGCCAGTACCACACTGTTTTGGTGATCACAGCTTTGTAGTAAAGCTTGAAATCGGGTAACGTGATGCCGCCAGGTTTGTTTTTGTTTTTCAACATTTCCTTAGCAATTCGGGGTCTCTTCTGATTCCATACAATTTTTAGGATTATTTGCTCCAGCTCTTTGAAAAATACCAGTGGAATTTTGATCGGAATGGCATTAAAAATATAGATTGCTCTAGGCAGTATAGACATTTTAACAATGTTTATTCTTCCAATCCAAGAGCATGGAACAGTCTTCCATCTTTTTGTATCTTCTTCAATTTCTTTCATGAGTGTTCTGTAGTTCCTTGAGTACAGGTCCTTTACCTCTTTGGTTAGGTTTATGCCCAGGTATCTTATGGTTCTTGGTGCTACAGTAAATGGAATCGATTCTCTAATTTCCCTTTCTGTATTTTCATTGTTGGTGTATAAGAAAGACACTGATTTCTGTACATTGACTTTGTATCTTGCCACGTTACTGAATTTCTGTATGAGTTCTAGTAGTTTGGCGGTGGAGTCTTTGGGGTTTTCCATATAAAGAATCGTGTCATCTGCAAAGAGAGAGAGTTTGACTTCTTCCTTGCCTATTTGGATACCTTTTATTTCTCTTTGTTGTCTGATTGCCGTTGCTAGAACTTCTAATACTATGTTGAACAAGAGTGGTGAGAGTGGGCATCCTTGTCGTGTTCCTGATCTCAACGGGAAGGCTGCAAGCTTTTTCCCATTGAGGATGATATTTGCTGTGGGTCTTTCATAGATAGATTTTATGAAGTTCAGGAATGTTCCCTCCATCCCTATATTTTGAAGCGCTTTCATCAGGAACGGATGCTGGATTTTGTCAAATGCTTTTTCTGCATCAGTTGAGAGGACCATGTGGTTCTTCTCTCCTCTCTTATTGATTTGTTTTATCACATTGATTGATTTGCGAATGTTGAACCAAACTTGCAAACCAGGGATGAATCCCACCTGGTCATGGTGGATAATCTTTTTAATGTGCTGCTGGACCCTGTTTGCTAGGATCTTGTTAAGAATCTTTGCATCCATATTCATCAGTGATATTGGTCTGAAATTCTCCTTTTTGGTAGGGTCTTTGCCTGGTTTGGGGAACACGGTAATGCTGGCTTCATAAAAAGAATCTGGAAGTTGTCCTTCTGCTTCAATTTTTTGGAACAGCTTCAGGAGAATTGGGGTTATTTCTTCTTTGAAAGTTTGGTAGAATTCCCCAGGGAATCCGTCAGGTCCTGGGCTCTTGTTTTTTGGGAGGTTTTTGATCACTGCCTCAATCTCTTTACTAGATATCGGTCTATTCAGGTTGTCATTTTCTTCCTGGTTCAATTTTGGGAGTTTGTAGTTTTCCAGGAATGCATCCATTTCTTCTAGGTTGCTTAGCTTTTTGGCATATAACTGTTGGTATTAATTTCTGATGATTGTTTCTATTTCGTTGGTGTTTTTTGTGATCTCTCCCTTTTCATTCATCATTTTATTAATTTGGGCTTTCTCTCTTTTCGTTTAGATTAGTGTGGCCAATGGTTTATCAATCTTATTGATTCTTTCAAAAAACCAGCTTCTAGTTTCATTGATACGTTCTACTGTATCTCTCGTTTCTACCTCATTGATCTCTTCTCTAATCTTGATTATTTCCCTTCTTGCATGTGGAGTTAGTTTGATTTGTTGTTGATTCTCCAGTTCTTTAAGGTGTAGAGACAGCTGGTGTATTCTGGATTTTTCAATCTTTTTTTTTTTTTTTGGATTTTTCAGTCTTTTTGAGGGAGGCTTGGATGGCTATGTATTTCCCCCTTAGAACCGCCTTTGCTGTATCCCATAGGTTTTGGACTGAAGTGTCTTCATTCTCATTGGTTTCCATGAATTGTTTAAGTTCATCTTTGATCTCCTGGTTGATCCAAGCATTCTTAAGCAAGGTGGTCTTTAGCTTCCAGGTGTTTGAGTTCCTTCTGAACTTTTCCTTGTGATTGAGTTCCAGTTTCAAAGCATTGTGATCTGAGAATATGCACGGAATAATTTCAGTCTTTGGTATCGGTTGAGTCCTGCTTTGTGACCCAGTAAGTGGTCTACTCTGGAGAAGGTTCCATGTGCACTTGAGAAGAATGAGTATTCTCCTGTTTTAGGGTGGAATGCTTTGTATATGTCTATGAGGTCCATCTGGTCCAATATTTCATTCAATGCTCTTATTTCTTTATTAATTTTCTGCTGTGATGATCTGTCCATTTCTGGAAGAGGCGTATTAAGATCTCCTACTATTATTGTATTCATATCAATATGACTCTTTATCTTGATTAATAGTTTTCTTATGTAATTGGGTGCTCCCATTTTGGGGGCATAGATATTCACAATTGTTAGGTCATCTTGGCGGACAGTCCCTTTAAGAATTATGTAGTGTCCTTCTGTATCTCTGACTACAGTCTTTAGTTTAAAATGTAATTTATCTGATATGAGAATCGCTACCCCGGCCTTCTTTTGAGGCCCATTGGCATGAAAGATGATTTTCCATCCCTTCACTTTCAGTTTGGGTGTACCCTTAGGTTCAAAATGGGTCTCTTGTAGACAACATATGGGTGGGTCCTGTCGTTTATCCAATCTGCAACACTGTGTTGTTTTATGGGTGCATTTAGGCCATTCACATTGAGAGTGATTATTGAGAGATAGGTTTTTATTGACATCCTGTTGCCTTTGAAGTCTTTCTGTCTGTAGATTGTTTCTATATTTCTGTTCAATGATATTCTTAGGATTTTTTCTCTTTTATAGGACCCCCCCTTAATATTTCCTGCAGTGTCGGCTTGGTGGTTGCATAGTCTTTTAAGGCTTGCCGGTCTTGGAAACTCTTTATCTCTCCATCCATTTTAAATATCAGTCTTGCTGGATAGAGTATTCTTGGTTGCATATTCTTCTCATTTAGTACTCTGAATATATTCTGCCAGCCCTTCCTGGCTTGCCAGGTCTCTGTGGAAAGGTCTGACGTTATTCTAATGGGCTTTCCTCTGTGTCTAAGGAGCTTCTTTGTCCTAGCTGCTTTTAAGAGTGTCTGTCGTGAAACATAATTCCTCATTCTAACTATAAGGTGTCATGAGGACTTTTGAGAATCTAAAATCTTGGGAGGAAATCTCTCTGCCTCTAGTATATGAACGTTGTTTCCATTCGTGAGATTGGGAAAATTTTCATAGACAACTTCTTCCACTATATCTTCTAGACTTCTTTCTTTTTCCTCCCCTTCAGGGATTCCAATAATTCTGATGTTGGAACGTTTCATGGCATCATTTATTTCCCTGATTCTTTTTTTGTGGCTTCTGAGCTGTTTGTTCCAGGCTTCCTCCTAATCCTTTCTCTCTATCTGTTTGTCCTCCAGATCACTAATTCTTTCTTCTGTCTCAGTTCCCCTAGCTTTTAGAGAATTTAGATTAGATTGGAACTCATTGAGAGAATTTTGAACATCATCCCTGGTGGCTTTCAGTTTTGCCCCAATCAATTCTGTTTGGTCATCCATGGATTTCTCCAACCTAGCTATTGCCTGGATAATTGTTAGTCTGAATTCCTTTTCTGATGTATTGTCTATGTCGATAGCCATTAGCTCTGTTGCAGAAGGCCCATCCTCTGTATTTTTCTTCTGTTGGGTATTCCTCCTCCTAGTCATTTTGGTAAGAGATGACTGAACAGATGCAGCTGGACTCATCAATTGTGGTGCAGTCAATGTGCACCCTGGAACGCTTCTGTGCAATCAGGGTTCCCCATCCAAATATGAGAAAAAAGAAAAGAAAAAGAAATAGAGAAAAAGAAAGAAAAAAAATGGAAAAGAAAAAAGGAAAAAAAAGAGAGAGAGAGAGAGAGGAAAAAAAGGGAAGATAAAAGAGAAGGCTCAGGCCAAATGGGCCACAAGGTAAGATTTGTGAAGTATACAAACAATAACAGACAAAGAAAAAGACTGATAAAAGTATATGACAAGAGAAAATATATATATATATGCAAAAAGAGGGAAGAACTTCATCAGAAAGAACCCCAAGTATAAGATTTATGTATTACCAGGACGAACACAAATTCACAGAAACACTGACAGAAGGAAAAATTGGGAGAGTGGTTATAAATTCTCAGTGTGGGCGAAGAAGGTTATTTTGATTCTTCCTGAAGGTATCTTGATGTTTTTGTTAAGGGACTCAACTTTCCTAAGTTACAGGGGGATTAGAAACTGGTTTGCCTATAGGTGTAGCATTGATTGGGGAAAGGGGATTACCTTGAAGTTTAACTCTATATGTATAGTAGAAAATAAAAATTAAAAAAGAATAAACTAGATTAAACTAAGTTAAAATTTAAAAAGAATTAAAAAAATAGAAAAGCAAAAGAAAAACACGGGTGTATGTATCAAAAATTCAGGTTAGAAGGTTATTAAAAATTTGATGTACTGGACATCTCAGTGTGGTGGTAAATAGGTTAAAAAATTATCTGTATGTATATAAAAAAAAAGAACCAGAATATTGGTAAAGAGTTAAAAATAAAAGTTGTATTTGAAGTAGTGGTGGTTGTTCTCTTGTAGTCTTTTTTTTTTCTTCCTTCCTGGTTGGTTTTCTGGGGGAGGGACATGCCACATGGGTTTTCAGACAATGATGTTCCCTGAGTTAGGTCCTCCCGCTCCCCTCAAGGGGGTGGGCTCTGAGGAAACTGTTTTTTTCAGGCTTTTGTTCTCTGGGGGGTTTTATGTTCTTTCATCTGCTTTCTCTCGCCTTGACAGCTTTTGATGGTTTTTGGAGGTTTAGAGGAGAGCAAACTGCACCCCAACCTCCCTCTCAGAGAGAAGCCTCAGAATGTTCTGCAAGAGCTGCTGGCAGAGTTGGTTCTGAGTCACTGTACCTGGGGATGAAGGAGCTCCTCATTGTACTCAAAACCAGGGCAGCGGTGGCTGTCTAGGCAGCTCCAGGCCGCCAGAGAGGTTCCTAGCACAGATCGCACACTGAGATTTTCCCGCTGTCCCGGGCTGGGAATGTCTGTTTTTTCTGGATGCCAGAGCTCCAGGCTAGCGCGTATGAGCACCTGTCCCAAGGGAGGGTGTGGGATGTGCACGTTTCAGGATTGCTGTCTGGCCTGGTTCCCAGACCCTCACAGGAGCCAGACCCCACTCGTTCTCCAGAGCACTGGCGGGTCAGGTGCACTAGTGGCTCAGGGATGGAGACCTGATTTCTCTGCCACACTCTCCCTGGCTCAGCGCCAGGGGAGGCTGTCCTGGGTCCCGGGACTTAGGTCCCTGACCCTAACCGCCCAGGTTCCCACTATTTCCTCCGCGATCCTTTGCTCTTTGTTTTTTGAGTGCTTTCAACCAGGTTAATGCTGGTCCCCAGACGCAGGGCACTCTCGTATTGGGGTATTACTTTCCAATTGGTCACCTATGGTGGCTCCCTCCCCTTTTTGTTTATCTTCCAATATCAGTTGGACGCTCCCAGTCGACTTTACCTGCCACTGGCGTCTTCTGCTCCTGTAGAGATCCAGACGTGTATAATTCTGATCTCAGGCTGATTTCATGGGTGGTCAGAGTTCTTTGGTAGGTAATCAGCTCACTTTAGTGTACAGGTTGAAATGGTGCCTCCTCCTACTTCCCCGCCATCTTGATTCCGGGTCTTCTCTTCTTTTTAGTTTATTCCCACCTCTTCATGGGAAGGTCAATTTCACTGATTGGAAGTAAGAGACAGTTTCAACCCACGTGAGGCCATTCATACAAGTCCTTATTTTGAGAACAAATGATTATGCTACCTTTGCATGGTCAGGATACCACGGCTGTTTAACTAGTGTCACTGGGCAGGCAGTGCCTCCAATACTGGGCATGTTGGAGGTGATGTTTTTGGTAAACAAGCAAGGTTTGTGTTTTACAAGTTCCTTTTACTTCTTTTAATCTTTCCTTGTCGCATACCTGTGTTGGGCTAACAATTGATTTGATAAGTACTTTATTAGTAGTTTATTTTTATCATGTTGTTAACTATCAGTGGGTATTCATTGACTGTTATAAGCTTATGCAAGGAGAAACGTTTCTTATTACTCATACTAGCATTATTGCTTCTGTTATTAAATAGATTAGCCCAGTAGTACGTTAGGGGTTGGTTTAAGATTTTTGAAATTAAGAGGGTTGGGTTGTTGACCTTGAACGCTTTCTTAATTGGTGGCTGCTCTTAGGCCTACTATGGTTTTATTTAACTTTACTTTCTAAGTAAGGTTGTATCCTTATTCTAAAAAGCTGTACCTTTTTAGATTATATTTTCAATTTACATTATAATTTTGTGGTTTGTTGGGTAAATTTAAAGTTGAAGTGACATTCTATTCTGGGCAACCAGCTATCACCAGGCCTGTTAGGCTTTTCACCTCTACCTATAAATCTTCTCACCATTTTCCAACCCTGTGGATTGTTCATAGGTAGCTTGTCTGGTTTGGGGGAAGTTAGCTTAAAATCACTTTGCTAAATTATTCTAGCTAGCTCATTATGCAAAAGGTATAGGGTGTGATCTATGCTGTTTATTACTTTAAACTCTCTTTCATCATTCCCTTAGGGTACTATCTCTATAGCTCCAAGTAAAATTTCTATCTACTATACTATAATGATGTAATAGAATTCTTTGATTAGAGGCTTATTGTAGTAGTTGAGTTAGTGGTTGGTTGGGCTAGTTTTGGTTCAGTGTGGTCATTGGTGTATTACATCTTCTGGGTGTAAGCCAGATGCTTTAATTAAGCTACACTTTGATTTATCCAAGCACACTTTTCCAGTATGCTTACCTTGTTATGACTTATCTTCTCTTGCATGGGTTTAGTCTGTATTATGTAGTGTTTGGGTGTATTGCTTGAGGAGGGTGATGGGCAGTGTGTGCATGCTTCATGGCCCTATTCAATTAAGCTCTCTATTCTTAATTTACTACTAAAACCACCTTTAGTTTTTAGTTTTCATAAAAAATTTCATGAGCATACTCTTGATTAGAAAATTCAGCCCATTTCTTCCCACTTCATGGGTTAAACCTTGACCTAACATTTTTATGTATAATTATTATGCTTACTTTTCTTCCTTTTGAGGGTTTGCTGAAGATAGCTGTATATATATTGATTTAGCTAGAAGTGGTGAGGTTTATTGGGGTTTATCGATTACAGAACAGGTTCCTCTAGAGGGATGTCAAGCACTGCCAAGTCCTTTGAGTTTTAAGCTGTTGATAGTAGTTCACTGGCAGATAATTTTGTTGTACAAATTATTTATATTTAGGGCTGAGCATAGTCGGGCATCTAATCACAGTTTGGGTATCAGCTATCGTGTGGTCA
Organism: Meles meles; assembly: GCF_922984935.1. Taxonomy (NCBI): domain Eukaryota; kingdom Metazoa; phylum Chordata; class Mammalia; order Carnivora; family Mustelidae; genus Meles; species Meles meles. Next base: position 226,940 of record NC_060081.1, read on the forward strand.
GAAATAATAGTCACTTCCATGGTATATTTTATGTTAACAATAGCTTTTTATGGCCTGGTTAAATTTTAACATTAGTGTGATGTAGTACTTAACATGTTTTACGCTGTGGGTCTATTAATTTGGGTTAATCATATGATCGCGGTGGCTGGCATGAAATTTACCAACTCTTAATATTAGCATGACTTAGTCAAACTTTCGTTCATAGCTTTATTTTTGTCACTGCTGTATTCCATGGGGGTATGTTTGAGCAAGGTGTTAGGAGCTACTTATTTAGTGTGCTTCATACCTGCTCCTTTTAATCAGTTTAGGGATTTAGATGGCATTTTCACTGGGATGTGGAAACTTGCATGTGTAATTCTGTTAATATTCAATAGGAAGGCTAGGACCAAACCTTTATGTTTATGGAGACTTATGACTCTTCTAGGCATTTTTAGTGCCTTGCCTTATTTAGTTAATGTATTTAGGCACGGTAACTTAATTATTAGTTTTAAATGTAAGTTGATGGGGGTATTAGAGGTGGGGTATTACATCTATAGACAGCTTTCTTGAATAGAGTATTCTGGGTAAATTATAGATGGAGATTAATATATTGAGTATCAGTACAAGTGGCCTCTTATATACGTTGCATGTGCTTAGTTCTGTTTTGGGGTTTGGCAAGACAATTTTAAGTGTTTGTATACTTTTGATGTTACAGCGGGTAAAGGGGGTTTGACTTAGCTAGTTTCTATCTGTTGAATACATGTAAGTATGTATATGTGTACGTGTGTATGTCCTGTAACCATTGACTGAATTGCACCTTATCATTCTGCAATGCGGATAAATGATGATGATTAAGCCCAGCTGCAAGTTATTTGAATACGACAAGACCTTTACAGCCATAGCTGAGTGATACCAGTCCCCCCCAAAAAAAAATTTGAAAAAATACCAAATTCATGATGCCACAGTTATGTGTGATCATGGGTTAATTAGTCATTAGTCCATCGAGATGTCCCATTTGAAGGGTTAGTAGGATTGGATTGAGGACTATCATGGCCCTGAAATAAGAACCAGATGCCAGTATAGTTTCACTGTAGAAACTCCACATTTGATGGGCCTGGAGCGAGAAGAGGTATACATCGCACAAGGATTGATGGTTTCTCGAGGCCTGGTGATCAAGCTCATGGTCTTGGTGAGGTGCAAGAATGTAAAATCAATCATAGTATGTACATGCTTATATGCATGTGGCAAACCATTAATGCACGATATACATAGGGGTGGGGAAAAATACATACTGGGGAAGCACAGTAGGTCTTTATATATATGAATTGAAATAATGGGATGAGGAAATCAGGGAGTAGTTTACTTAGACTGTCAGCTTTGGCTGCTGTTGGTGGTGCTATGAGTTCTTCCTTGAATCTTAGGGAGATGGAGTCTCAATTTTTGGTTTACAAGACCAAGGTAATTAAAAAGACTTAAATTAAAAATTAATTTAAATTTTTAATTTAAGAATTAAATTAGAATTAAAAAGACTCTTCATTTTAATAAGTTCTTCTCAATAATGCTGGTAGTTGTTAATAGAATTAGGAGGATTGTGGAGTAAAGGATAGAGGCTAATTGACCAATGGTGATGAAAGGGTGTTCTACTGGTTGACCACCAATTCATGTTAAGGTACTGAGATCAGCTACTAGCAATCAAAATAGGCACTGGCTTAGTGGGCGGAATATCATACCTCATTGTTTTGAAGTATGTAACACTGGAATAATGGCTAGGACTAGAGTGTAGAAGACTAGGGCTAGTAGTCCTCCTAGTTTATTAAGAATGGATAGTAGGATTGCACATGTGAATATGAAATATCATTCGGTTTGATATGGGGTGGTGTGTTAAGTGGGTTGGCAGGGATGTAGTTGTCAGCGTTCCCTAGTAGGTCAGGTGAGAATAGTACTAGTATCATGATTGTTAGGATTAGGAATAGAGCACCTAGGATGTCTTTAAATGTGTAGTATGGATGGAATGGAATTTTGACTGAATCAAATGGGATTTCAGAAGGATTGTTGGATCCTTTTTCATGAAGAAATAGTAGATGAATTGCTGCTAGTGCTGAGATGATGAATGGTAGGATAAAGTGGAAGGCAAAGAATCGTGTTAAGGTGGCTTTGTCTAGTGAAAAACCTCCTCGGATTCACTCTACGAGGGAGGTTCCATTGTATGGGATGACTGATAGTCAGTTGGTAATTACGGTTGCACCTCAAAAGGACATTTTTCCTCATGGTAAAATGTAACCTATGAATGCTGTTGCTATAACTGCAAATAGTAGGATAATACTGATGTTCCATGTTTTGGGGGAATATATAAGATCTGTATTATAGGTCTCGTCCTACATGTAGGAATAGGCAGATGAAGAATATGGAGGCTCCGTTGGAATGTATATATCGGATGATTCAGCCGTAATTGGTGTCTCAAAAGATGTGTGTAACTGATGAGAAACCTGTGGTTGTGTCTGATATGTAGTGTATAGCTAAGAATACACCTGTAACGATTTGAAGGATCAGTCAAAATCTGAGATGGGAGCCAAAATTTCATCATGCTGAGATGTTTGATGGTGCAGGTAGGTCAATAAATGATTTGTTGATAATTTTGGTTAGTGGTTGGGTCTTATGAATGTTGGTCATTAGTGTTCTTATAGTTGAAATACAAAACGGATTTTTTCGTGTCACCAGTCATGGTTAGATTCCATGTAGGAATAATGATGACATACAATGTATTCATTTTAAATATTATTTTTGTAGTTAGTTTAAGGACAGAGGTCTGAAAACGAAAGCTCATGTAATTTATAGGGCCTAGGGCATGGCAGCCCCAAAATGCAGAGGCTGAGGTGAGAATCCCATCATCTGAAGTAAGGGCAAGGGTCAGATGTTCGCTCAAGCTCAAGTGTTTGTCCTTTATAGCCATCTAATGCAGCGGTGGTGTCATGATACCATGGAGGTTTTCCCAGTCTGGGGGTTGTGTGCAACTCTAAAAATCAAGGTTTCCTTCTGCAGGACAGGAGACATCTACTTGATGGCTCATAGGTCTCCAATATAGAAGAATCAAGAGAAGGGCTCTACATAGTAATGCCTGGAAACCCAACCTAAGGTTACCATTGAATTCTATGGGCATCGGAGGTTTGATCTGCTGGCTCTGATGTGAGCTATACAGGGGGCTGAGTGGAAATAGAGTCTCATACTGATGGGTCACAATCCGGTTTTGTGCAGGGGAAACCTTGGAATTTGACAGCGGCTTAGGGGCCATGCAGGTTTCTATTGCCTTGAGGCTTAGACACAGCTCCAAATAGCAAAGTTTCCTTCTGGGACAGGAGTTTTACTGTTATGGGCCTGAGGGACCTCCCCCCATATGTTGGTATTCTAGACCACGGCTCTGGGGACAGATACCTGAAAACCATAGCTAGTATTCAGATTAGGGCCTAGGGGCATGTCAGGTTCAATCTTCTGTCTTGGGGGCCATATACCTGGGTGTCTGACTGTATGTCCATGCACAGGGTGTGTCAGACTGCCTATTTTTATCCAGGGCAGCCTAAAAATCTGGGTGGCTTGAGGGCCTTGCAGATTTCTCCTAATCTGCATGGATGGCAACTTTAAAGGGCACAGTTTCCTTAGGGAGTGAAGGCACAGTCCTATGGTGTGGCTCCAGATGCTCCAGCCTGGAGAGTGTGTGGTTTAGGGCTCTGGGGACAGAAGTCTGAAAAGACAAAATCAGGTTAGGGTTAGGGCTGAGGGTATGGCATTCCTGATCTGCAGACCCCGAAGGAGATCCTCGGGTTCTGAAATTAGGGCAATTGGGAGGTGGTAGCTCAGGCTTTTGTCTCTGGATTTTGTGTCTAGGGTGGCCATGGAATGTAGGGGTGGCTTTATCAGGCATGGAAGGTTCTCCCTTTTGGGGGATTTTGCGTGGCTCCCAATAGTTTGGTGTCACTGTGGGGGAAGAGAGGAATCCTGTTTCTCTCCCAGGGGTCCCCAAAAAGCGGGATTCCATATCATGTCTCTGTGAACAGGTGCCTGGAAAACCCTTCCTTGGGTTCATATTTGGGCCTATGGTCATGGCAAGCCCAATACGCGGGTTCTTGGTCAAGCTACCGAGGGATCTTATTTGAAAATGGGGCTCAGGCTGAGGGTCACAATGCGTGTTTGTGCCCAAGGCAACCCTCACTTGTGGGCGTGGCCTCCTGGTCCCTGTAGGTTTCACCAACTTGGAGGGTTTGACACCCATCCCAACAGCAAGGTTTCCTGTCATGGGGAAGGAAGAGTTCTGTTTTGTGCATCAGGTTACCACATATGCAGGGATTTGAGATAAGGTCTGTCGACAGATGCCTGAAAAACCACAGCTAGGGTTCATATTATGGCATAAGGGACTGTCAGGTTCAATCTTTTTGGGGCCATCTACCTGGGTGTCTGACTGGAGGTCAAAGCTCAGTGTGTGTCAAACTATGCATTTTTGTCCAGGGTGGCCTATTAAATTGGGGTGGCCTTGGGGGCCTTGCAGGTTTCTCCTAATCTGGAATGTTTTGGAAACTATAAAGGGCAAGCATAGTCTTGCAGTGTGGTGCTGGAGGCTGGAGTCTGGAGGGTGTGTGGGACAGGGCTCTGAGGACAGAAATCTAAAAACACAAACTCGGGTTAGACTTACGGCCAAGAGTTTGGCATGCCTGATCTGCAGACCCCGAGAGGAGCTCCTTGGGATCTGAAATTAGGGTGCCTGTGAGGCGGTAGCTCAGGCTTTTGTCTATGGATTGTGAGTTTAAGTTGACCACAGAATGCATGGGGCCTCATGGGGCCATGGAAGATTCTCCCTCTCTGGGGATTTTTCCCAGGACCCAATAGTTTGCTATGATTCTGGGGGAAGGGAGGAGTCATGTTTTCTGTCTAAGGAGTCCCCCAAAAAGAGGAATTCCAGAGCAGGGCTCTGGGTATGGGCACCTGCAAAATCCCACCTTGGGTTAGGATTTGTGCCTAGCAGCATGGCAAGCCTGATATGCGTGATCTTGGTCCAGCTACCGAGGGGTCTTATTTGAAAAGGGCTACGGCTGAGGGTCAAAATGCATGTTAGTCCCCAGGGCGGCCCTCAAGAGTTGGCGTGGCTTCATAGGCCCTGCAGGTTTTGCCAACTCTGAGGGTTTGACACCCTTCCAAACAACAAGGTTTCCTGCCATGCAGAAGGAAGAGTTCTGTTTTGTGCATCGTGTTCCCGCATATGTAGGAATTTGAAATAAGTTCTGGGGACAGATGCCAGAAAACTAAGGTGGGTAGAGATTCAGGCCCAGGTCCATGGCTGGATATGTGGCTAGCTCCCTGGGTGGCTGACAGAAGGTCTATACTCAGGCTGTGTCAGACAGCATTAGTGTATAGGATGGCCTATGAAATTGGGGTGCTGTCAAGGGCTGTGCAGATTTATCCTCATTTGGAGTTTTGGGGCAGCCCCATAGGGCTCTTTCTCCTTCTGGTGGACAGACATAAAGCTGTGTCACAACTCCAGAATTCCCAATCTGGAGGGCTTGTGTGCCAGGATTGTAAGGATGGAAGTCTGAAAACACAAGTTCTGGTTTCTGGTTTGGATTAGGGCCTAGGGCACAACAAACCCAATCTGCAGAGGCTGAATTGAGATCCCAAGAATCTGAAGCAAGGGCAAGTTTCAGACGTTTGCTCAGGCTGGACTTTGTGTCCATGATGGCCACCTAATTGAAGTGGGGCCTTATGATGTCATGGAGGTTTTCCCATCTGGGGATTGTGAGCTTCTGGAAACAGCAGGGTTTCCTTCTGCAGGACATAGGGAGTCCTATTTGATGGCTCAAGGGACCCCCATATAGAAACATTCGAGAGGGGGCTCTATGTATGGATGCCTGGAAACCCCACCTGGCATTCCCGTCATTGTCTAGGAATTAAGCAGATTCTATCTGCTGACCCTGTGGAGTGCTACCCAGTGTGCTGAATTGAAATGGAGTCTCATGCTGATGGGTCACAATGTGGGTTTGTGTCCAGGGAGACCTTGGAATTTTGTGGTGGCTCAAGGGCTATGCAGGATCCTCCTACCGGAGGCTTTTACACAGCTCAAAATAGCAAGGTTCCCTTTTGGGGACAGAAGGTGTTCCTATGTGTCCCTCAGGGACCCCTTGTATGTTGGATTCAAGACCAAGCCTCTGGGGACAGATGGCTGAAATCCTATGCTCAGGTTCATATTAGGACCTAGGGGCATGTCAGATTAAGTCCTCTTTCTCTGGGGCCATCTGCCTGGATGTCTGAGTGGAGGTAGGTGCACAGGGTGTGTCAGACTGTGCATTTTTGCCCAGGGCAGCCTATGAAATTGGCATGGCCTCAGGGGCTTCCCAGCTTTCTCCAAATGTGGAGGGATTGGCAATTGTAAAGGGCAGAGTTTCACATCGGAGGGATGGACAGTCCTGCAGTTTAGCTCCAGAGGCTGCAGCCTGCAGGATGTGTGGGCCAGGGCTCTGGGGACAGAAGTCTGAAAGCACAAACTTGATTAGTATTAGGGTTGAGGGTATGGCAAGCCCAATGTGCAGCCTCTGATGGCAGCTCCTCATTATTCTAGGGTGATTGTGAGGCGGTACTGCAGGCTTTTGTCTCTGTATTTTCCGTCTAGAATGGCCTCAGAATGTAGGTTTGGTCTCATGGGCTGTGGAAGATTCTCCCTCTCTGGGATTTTTCCCCATCTCCCAATAGTTTGGTGTCATTCTGGGGGAAGGGAGGAGTCATGTTTCTGTCTCAGGTGTCCCCCAAAAAGAGGGATTCCAGAGACGGGCTCTCTGTGTGGGCACCTGCAAATCCCCACCTTGGGTTAGGATTAGGGCCTAGGGACATGACTAGTGCAATATGCGTGATCTTGTTGCATCTACTGAGGGGCTTGTTTGAAAAGGGGGCTCAGGCTGAGGGGCACAATGCGTGTTTGTGTGCCAGGCGGCCCCCAAGCATGGGTGTGACTTCATGGGCAATGCAAGTTTCTCCTACACTGAGTGTTTGACACCCAATCCAACAGCAAGTTTTCCTGCCATAGGGAAGGAGTTCTGTTTTGTGCATCAGGTTCCCCCATGTGCATGTATTTCAGATAATTTCTGGGGACAGATGCCTGAAAACTCAGGTTGGGTAGAGATGATGGCCTATGTCCATGGCAGGTCCGATCGTTGGATTTGCAGCCAGCTGTCTGGGTGTCTGACGGGAGTTCTGGGCTCAGGATGTGTCAGACAGAGCCTTAGAGCAACCTATGAGGGCCATGCAGGTTGACCTTCATTTGGAGTTTTTGGGAAGCCCCATAGAGCACTTTTCCATTCTGATGGGGAGGCAGAGTTCTGAATTGTGGCTCCAGAATTCCCAATCCAGAGGGTTTGTGGGCCAGGAGTGTGAGAACAGAAGTCTAAAAACACAGCTAGGGCTAGGATTATGTCCCAGGGTATGGGAGGGCAATATACCAATGCTGAATCAAGATCTCCAGCATCTGAAGTATGGGCAAGTGTCAGATGTTCGCCTAGGCTGGAGTTTGTGTCCATGTTGCCTGCCAAATTGAGGTGTGGCCTTATGAAGCCATGGAGGTTTTCCCACTCTGGGCATTGTGAGCTGCTCGAAATAGCAATATTTCCATCTTTGGGAAAGGACTAGGCCTGTTCAATGGCTCAAGACTCCCCCATAGGGAAAGATTCAAGAGGAGGGCTCTACTAAAGGATGCTTGGAAACCCTACCTCATATTCCCTTTGGCTCCTAGGAACAAAGCAGGTTCGATCTACAGGCTCTGGGGTGATCTACCCAAGGGAATATGTTGAAATGGAGTCTCATGGTAATGCATCAAAATGCCAGTTTGTGTCCAGGGAGACCTCGGAATGTAGTGGTAGCTCAGGGGCCATGAAGGATTCTACTCCCCTGAGGGTTTTACATAGCTACAAATAGCAAGGTTTCCTTCTGGGGACAGTGGGTGTTCTGTTGTGTGCCTCAGGGATGCACCATATGTTGGCACTGGAAACCAGGCCTCTGGGGAACCATGTCTGAAAACCTAAGCTAGGGTTCAGATTAGATCCTAGAGGTATGTTAACTTCAATCTTCTCTCTCTGGCGCCATGTACCTGGGTGTCTGGCAGGAGCATCTGAGACCTGTGGTGTCCCTAGGCCAAAATCCTAACCCAAAGTTTGGGTTTCCAGTCCCTAATACCCAGAGCACTGCTTTCAAAGCCCTCCTTATGGGGAGCTCTGAATCAGAAAACAGGATTCCTACTTTCCCCCACCATGACACCATGCTATTTGGAGCTATGCAAAACCCCCAAAGAAGGAGAATCTTCAGTCACCACATGTGGCCCCCTCCCACATTCCGTGTGCATCCAAGAGACAAAAACAAGAGGCAAAAGGCTGAGTCCCACTTCACACTTGCCCTATTTTCAGATCCAAGGAGCTTGCCTAATGTCTGAAGATCGGGACTGCCATACCCTCAACCTTAATCCTAACCCTAGTTGGTGATTTCAGAATTCTGTCCCCAGAGTTCTGCCCCAGACACACTACAGCATGGGTATTCCATACCCACACCACAGGACTGTACCTGCCCTCCAGAAGGAAGCTTGGCTCATTAGAGCTTCCAGAAACCTCAAGAATAGGAGAAAACTACAAGCCCACTGGGCCACCCCAAACTGATAGGATGACCAAGGATGCACAGTCTTACTCACCCTGAGCAACTACCTCATATCAGACACACAGGTAGATAACCCCAGAGAGAGATGATTGAACCTGAAATGCCTCTAGGCTCTAATCTGTACCATAGCTTGGATTCCCAGGCATCAGGGCCCAGAGACTTGGTCTCAAATACTAATATTTGCGGGATCTCTGAGCCAAAGGACACATCACATCCTGTCCCCAGAAGGAAACGTTGCTCTTTGGAGCTGTGTCAAACCCTCAGGGTAGGAGAATGAGCCACCGCCACATTCCAAGATCTCTCAGGACAAAAACCTGCATTGTGACCCATCAGCATGAGACACCAATTTAAGTCATCCCTCCGGATAGCTGGCTCCAGAGCCAGGATATCAAAACTGCCATGTTCCTAGGTTGCAATGGTAAGGCAAGGTGGGATTTCAAGACATCCATACATGGAGCCCTTCTCTCAAATCTCTACATATGGGGAACCCTGCTCTATAAAACAACACAACACCAGGGCCCATGATGCAAACCACGTGCGTATGCTTCCCTGGATACTAACGCACAGTCTGATACACCAGAGTCATGTCCCCCAAGCAGCCACCAAGACAGTTGGCTCCAGAGCCAGGAGATCAGACCTGCCATGCCCCTAGGCCCCTATGCTAAACCTAGGTTGGGTTAGCAGGCATCCATACCCAGAGCCCTTTTCTCGAATCCCTCCACATGGAGGACTCCACAGCCACAAAACAGAACTCCTCCTGCCCCCTGGAAGGAAACCTTGGCTTTTGGAGCTATGTAAAAGTCTCAGAGATGGCAGAAACCTGTGCTGCCTCTGAGGCCACGCCCACTTTTGCAGGCCATCCTGGACACAAGCACCCATTGTGACCCTTAGCCTGAGCTGATTTTCAACAAAGTCACATGGATAGCTTCACCAGATCCAGGATCTAAGTACTGCCATGCCACTAGGACCAAATGCAAAACCTAGGCTGGGTTTTCAGGCATCCATACCTAGAACACTGCTCTTGAATCCCTCTACATGGGGGAACCCAGATTCATAAGGCAACACAGAACTTAACCCCAGAATAGAACAAGCTATTTGGATGTGCACAAAAACCCCCGAGCAGGACAAGTCTCCTTGCCACCATAAGACTAAACCTATATTTGGCACATCTCATCTACACAAAGTCCAGACTGAGTGTCATCCTGACCCTTGCCTTAACATCAGATTCCCTGGAGTTTGCCTCAGTGTATATACATTGGGCCTTCGATGCCCTATGCCCTCACCTAGCCCTAGCTTGGTTCTCGGGCCTCCATCTAGAGAGGCCTGGTCCACGAACCCTCCAGATAGGGCCTACCAGAGCCGCAGCACAGAACTCTTCCTGCTCTCCAGAAGGAAAATGTGCCCTATGGAGCTGCATGCAACCCACCGATTCAGAAAAGGCTGCACGAACCCACTAAGCCACCTTCATTTACAAAACCTGGCCCTGGACACTAAAACACATTCTGTCCCTCACCTGAGCCCTGACCTCCAGTCAGTCACCCAAATAGCTGGTGCCAGAGTCGGCAAATCAGACTGGCCATTCCCCTAGGCATGAATCATAACAATATGTTGGGTTTTCAAGCATCAATCCCCAGTCCCTTCTCTCAAGTCCCTCCACATGGGGTACCCCTGAGTCACAAAACATAACTCCTCTTGTCCCACCCGAAACTTTCTGGGGATATTTATATCCCCCAGAATTGGGCAAAATCTGCATTGCCCTTGAGGACACATCCATTAATGCTGGCCTCCCGGGACACAAACACCCATTGTAAGCCCTAGCCTGAGCCCCACTTTCAGCACAACCCTATGGGTAGTTTGTCGCAGAGCCAGAACCTAAAGCCTGTGATGCCACTAGGACCTAATCCTAAACCTAGTTTGGGTTTTTAGGCATCGATACCTGGAGCCCTACTCTCGAATCCCTTCATGTGATGCACCCCTGAGCCATAAAGCAGGACAGTAACTATTCCCCAGAATTGACCAAGATATTTTTTAACTATGCAAAATTCCCAGAGCAGGAGAAAACTCCATGTCCCCATGATGCCACTCATAGGTTTGATGGATCTCATGGATACAAACTCCAACCTGAACGACCTCTTCACACTTGCTTTAACCTCAGATCCTATGGAGCTTGCATCAACGACTGCAGATTCGCCCTGTCATGCCCTGGGCCCTAACCATACTCCTGGATTGGCCTCTCAGACTTCCATCCTCACAGTCGTGGTCTATACTCCCTCTGGCTAGGGAACCCCGGAGCCACACCACAAGACTCTGCCTGCCCTCCAGATGGAAAATGTGCCCTATGGAACTGCACACAAATCCCGTATGAGGAGAAAGCTGCACGATACCTCTAAGCAACCCATAGTTGCGGAAGCTGACCCTTGACATTAGTACACATTCTGTCCCTCAAGATGAGCACCGACCTCCAGTCAGCCACCAAGTAGCTGGCGCCAGAGTTAGCAGATTGGACTTCCCATGCCCCATGCCCTAAGCCTAACCCTAGGTTCAATTTTCAGGCATCCATAACCAGAGCCCTGCTCTGGAATCCTTCCATTTGGAGGACTGTAGAGCCATGCAACAGGACTCCATCTGTGCTCCAGATTGAAACCATAGTATGTGGAATTGTGCAAAGCCCCCCGAGCAGGAAAAGCCACCATTCCCCAGCAGCACACCCACACCTTTGGCAGCCCTAGGACACCAATTTAATGTGAGTGAATGCCTGACACTCTCCTTCAATTCAGAATCCGGTGACCTTGCCTCAGAATCTGCAGATCAGAGATCCATAGCCTAGACCATACACATAAACCTAGCTTGGGTTTTCAGATATCAGTCCCCAGATTGCTGGGGAAAAAACCCTCTAGACTGGGGACTCTGGAGCCACAGCACATGATGATCCCTGCCTTCCAGATTGAAACCTTGTCCTATGGAGCTGCACAAAACCCCTAGATTAGGGCAAACATGCAGGGGCCTTGATACCATCACTCTTTTGAATACGACCCTGGATCCTAATACACAGGAGGGCACAACCTGAGTCCCGACCACCGATCAGCCATCAAGGTAGCTCTACCCAGAGGCAGCTGATCGGACTTTCCATGCCCCTAGGCTGAAATCCTAACCCTAGTTTGGGTTTTCAGGCATCCATACTCAGAGCCTTTCTCAGGAATCCCTCCACATGGGAGACCCCTGATCCATAAAAGAAATCTCCTGAACCCCGAGGGAAACCTTGCTATTCGGAGCTATGCAAAATCCTCAGATGGAAAAAATGTGATTTACCCCTGAGGTCATGTCCATTTTTACATGCCCTCATTGAAACCATCACCCATTGTGACCCTTACCTGAGTCCCATTTTGAACATAGCCCCAAAGGTACCACGGCCCAGAGCCAGGGTATAAGGCCTGTGGTGCCACTAGGACGTAATAGTAACCCTCAGTTGGGTTTTCAGGCATCAATACCTGGATTGCTGCTCTCTAATCCCTCGATATGGGGGACCTCTGAGCCATAAAACACGACACCACCAACAGCCAGGAATAAACCAAATTATTTGGAACTGCGAAATCCCCAGAGTGGGAGGAAACTCCATGCCAACATGAGGCCACCTGTGAGCTCGGCAGAACTCATGGACACAAACTCTAACCTATGCCACATCCTGACACTTGCTTTAAGCTCAGATCCCGGGGAGCTTGTCTCAGTGTATGCAGCTTGGGGCTGCCATGCCCTAGGCCCTAACCCTAGCCCTAGCTTGGGTTCTCAGACTTCCATGCTCAAAGTCCTGCTCCACAAGCCCTCCAGATAGGGAACACTGAGCCACACCACAGCACTAGGCCTGCCCTCTTGAAGGAAACTGTGCTTATTCCATTTGTCAAAACCCTACAGCTTAGGAGAATCCTGCAAGACCCTGAGGCCATCCCAAAAGTGAGTCCGCCCTGGACTAAAAGACGAATTCTGACACTACCGAAGCAACTACCTCCAGTCATACATGCAAACAGATATCCCCAGAGACAAAAGATTGAAACGGACATGCCCCTAGGCCCTAATCTGACCCCTTGCTTAGGTTTCCAGGCATCTCTCCTCAGAGGTCTGATTTCGAATACCAGCATATGGGGGTTTCCTGAGGCATAAAACAGAGCAACTCAAGTTTCCAGATGGGAAACCTGCTATTTGAGCTGTGTAAAACCTTCCGTGTAGGAGAATCATGAAGGGATCCTAAGCCATCGCCTCATTCTAAGGTCTCCACAGACACAAACCCACATTAGGACTCATCATAATGAGAGTCCATTTCAACTCAGCACCCAGGTTGCCCCAGAGCCAAAAGATCAATCCTGCATTGTCCTAGGAGGCAAGGGGCATGCGAGGTGGGGTTTCCAGGCATCCATCCTGAGAGCCCTGCTCTCAAATATTTCCATATGGGGCATCCTTGAGCCATCCAACAGAACTTGCTGGTCCAGCAGAAGGAAACCTTGCAGTTTGGAGTAGCTCACAACACCCAGCATGGGAAATCCTCCATGGCATAATGAGGACCCCCATTCATTAAGGGGCCAACATGGACAAAACTCCAGCCTGAGCAAACGTCTGATACTCGCCCTGACTTCAGATGAAGGAGATCTCGATTAAGCCTCAGCAGACTTGGCCTACCATGCCCTCGGCCTGAAACTGAACCCTAGATTTTGTTTTCAGACTTCCATCCTCACACTCTTGGCCCACAAGCCCTCCAGATTGGGAATTCTGGAGCCACCACACAGCGCTCTGCCTACTCAAAAGAAGAAAAAAAAATGCCCTACGGGGCTGCCCAGAAACTGCAAATGAGGATCAACCTGCACAGCCCTTGACTGTAACGCAATTTCATAGGCCGCTCTGTGAATTAATGCTCTTTCTGAAACAGCCTGAGCACAGACCTCCTGTCAGACAACCAGACAGATGGCCACATATCTACCAGATCGGACCCGCCATGGCCCTAGGCTGCCATCTGTTCCCAACCTGGGTTTTCAGGCATCTGTCCCTAGACCTTATCTCAAATCACTGCACTGGGGGGATCCTGATGTACAAATCAGAACTTCTCCATCCCCATGGCAAGAAAACTTGCTGTTGGGATGATGTCAAACCTTCAGAGTGTGATAAACCTGCATGCGCCATGAGGTCACAACCATGCTTGAGGGCCAACTAGGACACAAACACTTATTGTGACCCTCACTGTGGGCCCCGTTTACTTTTCTTTTATTTAATTAACTTTTTTGTAGATTTTATTTATTTATTTATTTGACAGATAGAGATCACAAGTAGACAGAGAGGCAGGCAGAGAGAGAGGCGGGGGGAGGGGAGAAGGCTCCTTGCTGAACAGAAAGCCCCATGTGGGACTCGACCCAGGACCCTGGGATCATGAACCGAGCTAAAGGCAGAGGTTTCAACCCAACGAGCTATGCAGGCACCTTCGTTTTCTTTTCTTTTTTTTTTCCATTTTATTTTTTCAGCGTAACAGTATTCATTCTTCTTGCACAACACCCAGTGCTCCATGCAAAACGTGCCCTCCCCATTACCCACCACCTGTTCCCCCAACCTCCCACCCCTGACCCTTCAAAACCCTCAGGTTGCCCCAACCTCCCACCCCTGACCCTTCAAAACCCTCAGGTTGTTTTTCAGAGTCCATAGTATCTTATGGCACCTTCGTTTTCAAATAAGGCCTCTCAGTGGCAGGACCAAGAACCCACATATTGGGCTTGACACGCCCCTGGGCCCCAAGCCAAACCAAAGTTTGGCTTTTCCAATCGCTGTACACAGGGCTCTGCTCTGGAATCCCTCTTTTGGAGGGACACCAGAGGCATAAAATAGGGTTCTTTTCCTTCTACAGAATGACTCCATACTCTTGGGAGCCAGGCCAAATCCCCAGAGATGGAGAATTGCCATGGCCCATGAGGCCAATCCTACATTCCATGGCCATCCTTGACAAAAAATCCAGAGACAAATGCTTGAGATCCTGCCTCACACTCGCCCTTATTTCATATCCTGAGGAGCTCCCCTCACGGTGTGTAGATCTGGCCTGCCATACCCTTGCCCCAGACGTAAGCCAAGTTTGTGTTTTCAGACATCTATCCCCACAGCCCTGGCCCACACACCCTCCAGGCTGGGGACTCTGGAGCCACACTGCAGGACTGTGCCTGCACTCTCAGAGGAATCTATGCCCATACAATTGTTCACAACCCTACAGTTGAGGAGAAACCTCGAAGGCCCCCAAGGGAATCCTAATAGTGTAGTCTGCCCTGGACAAAAAGGCCCATTCTGACACAAGCTGAGCAACTACCTCCACTCAGACATGCAGCCAGATGTCCCCAGAGACATAGATTGAAACAGACATGAACCTAGGCCCTAATCTGAACCCTAGCTTTGGTTTCCAGGCATCTCTTATCAGAGGACTGGCTTTGAAACCAGCATATGGGGTTTCCTGAGGCACCCAACAGAACCTCTCTCATCTCCACATGAGAAGCTTTTTATTTGGAGCTGTGCCAAACCCACCAAGTAGAAGAATCCTGCAGGGACCCTGAGCCACCACCACATTCCACAGTCTCCAAGGACACAAAGCCACATTATGAGCCATCCTCATGAGAGTCCATTTCAACTCAGAACCCCCAGGTAGCTCGCCCCAGAGCCAGCAGATCAAACTTGCCTTGTTGCTAGGAGCCAATGGGAATGCGAGCTGGGTTTTCCAGGCATCCATCCTTAGAGAACTGCTATCCAAACTTTCCATAAGGGGCAATCTTGAGCCATCCAACAGGAATTGACTCTCCCGTAGAAGGAAACCTTACGGTTTGGAGCAGTTCACAACCCACAGCGTGGGGAAATCTCCATGGACTCATGAGGTCTACCCCTTCCTTAAGGGGCTATCATAGACACAAACTCCAGCCTGAGTCAATCTCTGATACTCGCCCTTACTTCAGATGCATTAGATCTTGATTCAGCCACTGCAGAATGGGCCTGCCATGCCCTCAGCCTGAAACCTAACCCTAGCATGTGTTCTCAGACTACCGTCCTCACACTCCTCTCCCACAAGCCCTCCAGATTGAGATTTCCAGAGCCACAACACAGCACTCTGCCTGTCCACCAGAAGAAAAACATTGCCCTATGGAGCTGCCCTGACACCACAAATGAGGATTGACCTGCATGACCCTTGATCGCACCCCAATTTCAGAGGCTTCCCTGTGCACTAACGCTCATTCTAACACAGCCTGAGGCCAGATCTCCCATCAGACACCAACACAGCTGGATGCATATCCAGCATATTGGACCCACCATGGCCTTAGGACATGAAAACCCAACCTGGGTTTTCAGGCATCTGAACCTAGACCTTATCTCAAATCCATGCACCAGGGGGAACCTGATGCACAAATCAGAAGTCCTCCTTCCTCATACAAGAAACCTTGTTTTTGGGATGGTGTCAAACATTGAGAATAGGATAAACCTGCATGTCCCATGAGGCCACGCCCATGCTTGAGGGCCGCCTTGAGCACAAACACACATTGTGACCCTCAGTGTGGGCCCCATTTTCAAATAAGGACTCTCAGTGGCTGGACCAAGAGTCTGCATATCGGGTTGGCCTTGACCCTCGGGCCCAATCCTAATCAAAGTTCGGGTTTTCCAGTCGCCCATACCCAGGGTTCTGCTCTGGAATCCCTTTTTGAGGGACACCTGAGAGAAAAAAACAGGACTCCTCCCTTCCCACAGAATGACCCCAAAATCTTGGGAGCCAGGCCATATCCCCAGAGAGGGAGCACCACCTAGGACCATTAGGCCATGTCTACATTCCATGGCCATCCTTGACAAACAATACAGAAACAATACCATGAGCTACCACTTCTCACTTGCCCTTATTTAATATCCCGAAGAGCTCCCCTTACGGTCTGTAGATCGGGCCTGCCATACCCTCGGACCCAAACCTAAGCCGAATTTGTGTTTTCAGACTTCAGTCCCCACAGTCCTGGCCCACACACCCTCCAGACTGGGGTCTCAGGAGCCACACCGCAGGACTGTGCCTGCACTCTCGAAGGAATCTATGTCCATTGCATTAGCCACATCCCTACAGAGGAGGATGAACCTACAAGGCCTCCAAGGCCTTCTCAATATTGTAGGCCACCCTGGAAAAAAATGGTGCATTCTGAGACAACCTGAGCAACTATCTCCATTCAGTCATGCAGACTGATGTACCCAGAGACAGAAGATTGAACCGGAGAGGCCCCTAGGCCTTAATCTGAACCCTAGCTTTGGATTCTAGGCATCACTCCAAGGAGGCCAAGTTTTGAATACCAGAATATGGGGGTTTCCTGAGGCAAAAATCAGAACACCTCTCATCTCCACAAGGGAAGCTTGCTCTTTGAAGCTACTCAAACCCTCCGGGTAGCAGAATCCTGCAGGGCCCCACAGCCACCATCACATTCCAAGGTCTTCATGGACACAAACCCACATTATGGCCCGTCTTCATTAGAGTCCATTTCAGCTCAGCCCACTGGGTATCACCCCTCCCAAGCCAGCATATCGAACTTGCCTTATCCGCAGGAGCCAATGGGAATGGGGGGTGGGGTTTCCACGCATTCATCCTTAGAAAAGTGCTATCCAAACTTTTCCTATGGGGAAACCTTGAGCCATCCAAGAGGACTTGCCTGTCCCGCAGAAGAAAACCTTGCAGTTTGCAGCAGCTCACAACCCCCAGAGAGGAAAACCACCATGGCCTCATGAGGCCCATGATTCATGAACAGGCCATCATGCACACAAACTCCAGCCTGAGCGAAAGTATGATACTCGCCTTGACTTCAGATGCAAGAGATCTCAATTCAGGAACTGCAGAGTGGGCCTGCCTTGCCCTAGGCCCCAAACCTAATCCTAACTTGTGTTTTCAGACTTCCGTCCTCACACTCCTGGCCAACAAGCCCTCCAGATTGGGAATTCTGGAGTCACAACACAGCACTCTGCCTGACCACCTGAAGGAAAAAAATGCCCTATGGGGCTGCCCAGAAATCGCAAATTAGGATCAAGCTGCATGGCCCTCGAACACACACCAATTTCATAGGCTGCCTTGTACACTAATGCTCTGTCTGACACAGTATGAGACCAGACCTCCCATCAGACACCCAGACAGCTGGCCACATATCCAGCTCATCGGACCCAGCATGGCCTTATACTGTCATCTCTTCCCAACCTGTGTTTTCAGGCAGTGGAACCTAGATCTTCTCTCAAATCCATGCACCCAAAGGAATCTGCTGCACAAATCAGAACTCCTCCTTGCCCATGCAAGAAACCTTGCTTTTGGGGTGGTATAAGACCTTCAGGGTAGGAGAAACCTGCATGGCCCATGAGGCCACGCCCATGCTTGAGGGCCGCCTTGGGCACAAACATGCATTGTTACCCTCAGTGTGAACCCCGTTTTAAAATAAGGCCTCTCAGTGGCTGGACAAAGTGCCCGCATGTGGGGCTTGCCATGCCCCTAGGCCCCCAATCCTTACCAGAGGTCAGTATTTCCAGTCGCCCCTACCCAGGGTTCTACTCGTAATTCCCTCTTATGGAGGGACACCAGAGGCAGAAAACAGACTCATCCTTTCCCACAGAATGACCCCAAACTCTTGAGAGCCAGGCCAAATCCCTAGAGAGGGAGACTCGTCCATGGTCCATGAGGCCACCCCTGCATTCCTCGTCCATTATTAACACAAAATCCAGAGAGAAAAACCTGAGCTACCGCCTGACACTCGCCCTTATTTCATATCCCGAGGAGCTACCCTCACAGTCTGTAGATAGGGCCTGCCATACCTTCGGTCCCAAACCTAAGGCCAGCTTGTGTTTTCAGACTTCTGTCCCCAGAGCCCTGGCCCACCCACCTTCCAGGCTGGGGCCTCTGGAGCCACACCACAGGAATGTGCCTGCCTGAATTCAGTATGCTGGTCTGAACCAAAATGTGTAATCAGACACACCCTAGTCATCTACTGCCAGGCAGACACCCAGGTCAATGGACCTAAGTCAGAAGATTGAACCTGACATGCCCATAGGATCTCATCGGAACCCTAGCTTAGGTTGTCAGGCATCTGTCCCCAGAGGTATTTTCTGTAATACCAACATATGGTCCAACATGTGGTCCCTGAGTCACGCAACCGAACCTCTCCTAACCCCAGAAGGAAAGCTTGCTCTTGGGAGCTGTGTCCAACCCTCAGGGGAGGAGAATCCTGCATGGCTCCTGAAACACCGCCAAAATTTAAGGTCTCTGTGGACAGAAACCAGGATTTTGACACATCAGCATGAGATCCCTGTGAACTAAGCCCCCTGGGAACTTCGCCACAGAGCCAGCAGATCGAACCTGCCATGTTCCTAGGCTGAAAAGGGAACGTGAGGTAGGCTTTCCAGTCATTCATGTGGAGAGCCCTGCTATAGAATCTTTCCATATGGGGGACCCTGGAGCCATCTACCTGTACTCTGCATGGCCCACGGAAGGACACCTTGCTGTTTGGAGCAGCTCACAAGCCCCAGCATGGGAAATCTTCCATGGCCTCATGAGGCTACCTCTCCATTAGTTGACCATCATGGACACAAAATCCAGCGTGAGCGGACATCTGACGCTCGCCCTTACACAGGTGCTGGATATCTCGAATCAGCAGCTGCACTTTGGAACTGCAATGCACTCCATACTGAATGTAACCGTAGCTTATGTTTTCAGAATTCCATCCTCACAATCGTGGCCTGCAAGCCCTACAGATTGGGAATTATGGAGCCACAACACAGCCTTTTGCCTGCCCACCTAAAAGAAGAAGATCCCTATGGGTCTTTACAGAATCCCCACTAGAGGATCAATCTGCACAGTCCTCGATTGCACCCCATTGTCCTAGGCCACCCTGTGCACTAATGCTCTGTCTGACACAGCCTGAGTCCCGACCTCCTGTCAGCCACAGAGATAGCGGGCCCCATATCCTGTAGATGGGGCCTTCCATGGCCTGAAGTCATCATCTCTACCCATCCTGGGTATTCAGGCAACTGTCCCCAGACCTTAGCTCCAATCCCCGACTATGGGGGAATCTGAAGCACAAAAGAGTACCCCTCCTTCCCCATGGCAGGAAACCTTGCTAATCCTATGGGTGTCCAACCCTCAGAGTGGGAGCCAGCTGAATGGCCCATGAGACCACGCCCACTCATGAGGTCCGCCCTAGGCACAAACAGGCATTGTGACCCTCAGCCTGAGCCCCCTTTCAAACAAGCCCCCTCAATAACTGGACCAGGAGCCCACAGAGCGGGCCTGCCATGCCCCTTGACCCAAATCCTAACCCTCAGTGGGGTTATGCAGGCGCTGGGACAGAGAACCCATCTCTGGAGTCCCTGTTTTGGCTGTACCCCTGAGACGGAACAGAGCACACTTCTCCTCCCCTAGAAGAACACCAAACTCTTGGGAGCCGGGCAGAATCCCCAGATTGGTAAAATCTCCCATGAGGCCCCATGAGGCCACCACTACATTCCGTGGCCATCATAGAAACACCATCCAGACATAAGAGCCTGCACTACCACCTCCAGCCACCCGAATTTCAAATCCTGAGGAGCAGCCCTCAGGGTCTGCATATCGGGCCTGCCAACACCTAGCCCCTAAACCTAAGCGGAACTTGTGTTTGCAGACTTCTGTCCCCAAAGCCCTGGTCCATATGCCTTCCAGGATGGGGCCTCTGGAGCCACACCGCATGACTGGGTCTAATGTGAGGGCCTGTATGAGGTCCTGGTTAGCCAGAAGAACATACTTGCAAACCCTGAATATATGGGCAGGCCAGGCCAGATGGAGACATCCAATCAGTGGAGTGCACATATATTTACTGTGGTGAATTAAAATCTCATTGGCCTCCTTTGTGTGGACCGGGCTCAACCACCTCTATAAAGTTTAGTCTGTGAGGCTGGGGGGCAGGAGTAGCAGGAGTAGTAGTAGCCATTGGGGTAGCCATCAGGGTAGTAGCCATGGGAGTAATAGTAGGCTGGAGCAGCGCCACCGTGAGCGGCCTTGCCGCCCCAAGCAGTGGCAGAACTGCGAGCAACCTTGCTGGGAATGGCGTGGTCAGGGACGTAGTCATTGGGAGCAGCGTCATGAAGAGCAGAGTCTGTGCCATTGGGGTTGTCGTCCTTGTCGTCATCACCTCTTCATTCTCAGGAGTGACCTCGTCTGAGGAGCGGCCTTGCTGGAGCAGCATCATCTGGGGAACAGCCTCATCTGGGGAGCAGCCTTGTCTGGGGAGCGGTCTCCCTGGAACGGCGTCATTCCGGGAGCGGCCTCATCTGGGATGCAGCCTCGTCCGGGGAGCAGCCTCATCCAGGGAGTGGCCTTGCCAGGGAGCGGCCTTGCTGGAGTTGTTGCCCTCGCCGTTGTTGCCTCTTTGTCTTCAGGAGCAGCGTCCTTGTCGTCATCACCTCTTCTCTCATTACGGGGAGCGTCCTTGCCCAGAGTGGCCTCATCCAGAGTGGCTTTGTCCGGGGAATGGCCTTGTCCATGGAGCGGCCTCTTCCAGGGAGTGGCCTCACTGGGGCGGCATTGTCGTCCTCATCATTGTCGCCTCTTTGTCATCGGGAGTGGTGTCCTCGTCGTCGTCACCTCTTCGTAAGAGATGGCCCTGACCGGTCGGCTTGATTTTTGATGCTTTGCACAAAATAAAGCTTTGCTTGATTTTTGCTTTGTGTCAGTCTCATTCCTTTGATCATGGACCCTATCATTGGGGGCTCACCTGGGATCAAACGATGAGAACTGAGCCATCATTGGAATTTGTGGGAAAAGCCTCCAGAGGTGTTGGGATCTTGTCTGTCTGTCTGGTTGGAGCTCCAGGGTATGGCCCACTGGGGAGAAGCTGGATGCAGCCATGCTCCCCAGGGCTGGAGAGGATGCGGGGATGCATCATCCTATTGCTGGTAGATAAATGGAGGGTTCAAGTCCCCCTGGGCAGTCGGGGGGGTTCGAGTCCCCCTAGATGGTCAGGGGTTTTGAGTCCCCCTGGGATGTCAGGGGATCACCGGGGGTTTGTGTCCCTCTTTGCAGTCAGGGGATCACCAGGGGGTTTGAATCCCAATGGGCAGTCAGGGGCCTGCCGTGTTCTAGTCCCCCTGGGCAATCAGGGGCCTGCTGGGGGCTTCAAGTTCCCCTGGGTGGTCTCCAGGGATTCAAGTCCCCCTAGGCAGTCTCCGGGGGTTCAAGTACCCCTGGGTGGTCACCGGGGACTGAGAAAATTCCCACCAGCAGCAGGTTCTGGGTAAAGACTGCTGGGTCCACTGTTGTCTTTGTTTTCTCTTTTTGTAGTCTGTTGTGTTGTTTGTTGTGCTTGAAGGAATGGGGCAAGCAGAGAGTAAGGGACTCTGACTTTCAATGCTCCATTACTCATAATAGATGTGGGGTTTCTCCCTCACTCATTTTGTGTGTTAAGGGCTATAACTGGAGCCAACTGGGGTTAGTCTAACTCAGGACAGAGACTTTAAGGAACATTCCCAAGCAGCTGACGAAACTCATTTTGTTTCAGGGAATTCCTTGTCTTCTCTGGACCTACGTGAACCGCCTAGCCCCTCCCCATTGCTGGAGGAAAATCATGGCGTCTGAAGTGGAACGGGCCCAGGTGGAACATGAAATCTGTTAGCAAAGAGATGACTGAATTGATGGTTAATTTTCTGTCTCAGGGTTTTAATGGGTAATTTTAAAAGTAGCTTTCGGATTCTTTGTAACCTGAAGCTTTGAAATTTTGCTTGGATGATAAATGGGATGAAGTGCTAAGGCGCTGGTTGCTGGAACTAGGTTTGTGCTTTTGTAATCTGTTGGTAAACATATTTTGTGCTTAATTGCTATTGCAACAGTTCAAAATTGGTTAATATTTAGTCTTCACTAGAGATTGAGATGTTTCTAAGAAAATGTAAATTGTTTTCTCTTTGCCCACCCAGAACTGTAAATGAGATCTCTGACTCATAAGGCTTTTCCTTAATATGCTAAGTTACTCAGGAAGTACTGCTAAATCAATGATAAACCTTGGGTTACATTTGGGTAAATGCTGTAACTACTCCAGAAGTTCTATACATTTCCTAAAGTTTTAATATTTTGATAAGGGTCATCATTGGATATTTAACCATATCTATTCTGAGTTTTTGTCATTTGTAATTGTTTTAATTCTCTTGTATGATGAATTCCGCCTTAAAGGAAATTCATATTGGAGATGTTCAGAACAAATACAGGTCTTTGATATGTTGAAACCCTGGAACTGAAATGGGTAAGAATTTCCAGAAGTAAAAGCTGCCCTCGGACTAAATCAGAATTAGTACAGTGACTCAAGGTAAGAATGAGTCTCCAGGAGCTTTCCTAGAAAGGCTTATTGAAGCCTATAAAATGTTTACCACGATAGAAGCTGAGGCACACAGAAATCAGGAGGCAGTGAATCTTGCTTTTGCCAGTCAGTCAGCCCCAGATATAAGGAAGAAAATTGAAGGATTTGAAGGGAAAAATCTGAGTTAGTGGGAATAGCAGAAAAGGTGTTTAACAACCGGGATGCACAGGAGGATGAAAAGCAGCAAAAAGCTGGTTAAGGTTTTGGCATTACATGAGGCAGGTAGGGGATGATAAATGGAAGGAAAAGCCTAAGTACAGAGAAGGCAGGCGGGAAGACTTAAATTAAGATCAGTGCACTTACTGTAAGGAAAAATGACATTGGGCCAGGGAGTTCTCCAAAAGGAAGACAGCAGTGCTGGCTGGCCACCAGAGTAAAAATTAAAGTTGAGGGGAAATTAATTGATTTTTTTTGGTGGACACGGGAGCCCAATTTTCATCATTACTTAAACCTATGGGAAAATTTTCTGGAGAGGAAGTCTGGGTATAAGGAGCAAATGGCACAGAGAGACATAAATGGACAACAGAGAGGACTTTAGAATTGGCCTCGGAAGTAGTTAAATATTGATTTTTGGTCCTCCCTAAGTCACTTTTGGCAGCACCCCCTTCCATGGGAAGCAAAGGAAGGTATCAGAAAACACATTAATGGCCTCAGAGGAGACGAGTTCCTACTTCCTTGCAAATCTCCATGGAACACACCATTGCTTCCCATCAAGAAGGCTGAGACTGGGGAGTACTGACCCATTCAGGACTTGCAGGAAGTTAATAAACAAGTTGAAGATATCCATTTTATGGTGCCTAACCCCTATATCTTATTCTCCCTCCTGGGCCCCAAAAGAACTGTGTATACCATCTTAGATCTCAAGGATGCATTTTTCTGCATATCTTTAGCAAGGGAATCTCAGCCCCTTTTTGCTTTTTAGTGGCCCGACTCACAGGAAGGGTTCCAAGGCCAGCTCACCTGGGCAAAACTTCCCCAAGGGTTCAAGAATTCACCCACTATCTTCTATGAGGCCCTACATGAGGATTTTCATGAGTACAGAACTTCCAACCCAGGAATCACTCTGTTACAGTATGTTGATGACTTGCTAATAGCCCAGAGGACTATGAGTCATGTTTGCAGAGGACAAGAGCTCTCTTACAGACTGCAGGAAAAAGGGTATCGCGTGTCAGCCAAGAAAGCATAGCTTTGTCAGAGCCATGCTACTTATCTAGGCTTTGTTCTCCACGAGGGATTGTGTTCAATGTCTGAGGCCAGGAAACAGGTGATCACCCGATACCCCTGCCCCACCCAGTCCCGACAAGTGAGGGTTTCTTGGATGATGGGCTACTGTAGGCAGTGGATCCTGCGGTTTGCGGAGATCGCCCAACCTCTCTACGAACTGGCAAAAGGGGGGCTCACTATGATAGTATGGACATCTGAGGCAGAAGGAGCTTTCAGGAATTACAATCAGCCTTACTGAGCACCCCATCTTGGCCATCCCAGAATCCCCTTCACTTGTATGTGGATGAAAAAGCAGGGTGGCCAAAAGAGGTTTGACTCAGAATCTGGGGCCTTGGCAAAGGCCAGTAGCCTATCTTAGAAAGAAACTAGATCCAGTAGCGGCTGCGTTCCCCTCTTGTGTCTGCATAATTGCTGCCATGGCCCTCTTGGTCAAGGATACAAGGAAGTTGAATTTGAGTCATAATCTCATCTTGACCACCACCGACGCTATCGAGGGCCTTCCCCATACTTAACCAGACCGATGGATGATGAAAGCCTGAGTGATGGGTTATCAGACCCTCATCCTCAATGAACCAAGAGTGACCTTCCAGCCCCCAGCAGTGCTAAATCTAGCTACGTTGCTGCCAGAGGAGTTGGCTGACCATCCACATGATTGCAGGGAGGTCCTAACCCAACTCACAGGAGTAAGGCTGGAACTCAGAGACATTCCCTTCTCAGATGGAGAGATGACTCTATTCACAGACGGGAGTAGCTACATGGTTGGTGGAAAGAGGTATGTGGGGTCTGCGGTGGTTTCCCCTGAGCAAGAACTCTGGACAGCAGCCCTGCCACAGAGAACCTTGGTGCAAAAAGCAGAGCTGATTGCACTCAATAAGGCACTGCAGATGGCCAAAGGTAAATCAGCCAACATCTATACAGACAGCAGGTATGCCTTTGCTACTCTCCATATACATGTGGCTATTTATAAAGAAAGAGGCCTATTAACAGCAGAAGGAAAAGGAATTAAAAACAGAGGAGAAATATTGGCTCTCCTCCAGCCTATTTGGGACCCAAAAGAGGTAGTCGTTATGCATTGCCCAGGACACCAAAAGGGGACTGATCTGATTTCAAAGAAAACCAATTAGCAGATCAAGCCACAAAGCATGTAGCCCGAGAAACAGTACAAGAACTGGTTACACTTCCAGCTCCAGCCCTACCAGAAAAACCAAAGTATTCAGAGGAAGATTTAAAGTATTTACAAAATGGGCTAAATTGGACTATGAAAGAGGACTGGGCTAAGACTAAAGCAGGGAAGGTAATTCTTCCTCGAAGACTAGGTAAGAAGTTAGTAGACCAGATACATCAGGGTACTCATTTGGGGACACGCAAACTCAAGGTGCTTATAGGCAAGCAGTTCCAGGTTTCTAAATTAGGGCGTATGGTTCAGGATGTAGTTGATAGATGTGCTCAATGCCAGGCAGTTAAAGTGGGAAGAACTAAAATGGGAAAAGGGAAAAGAGAAAGAGGTAAATAACCAGGAATTTATTGGGAAATAGATTTTACAGAAATGAAACCCGAAAAATATGGGTACAAGTATATGTTAGTTTTTGTAGATACCTTTTCAGGCTGGGTAGAGGCTTTTGCCACCAAACATGAGATGCCAAGAGTGGTAGCCAAAAAGCTACGAGAAGAAATAATTCCTAGGTTTGGGCTGCCTCTCATGATTGGGTCAGACAATGGCCCTGCATTTGTGATTCAGTCTCACAGGCATTGGCCAAGGCCGTGGGCACTAGTTGGAAACTATATTTTGCCTACCGGCCCCAGAGTTCCGGACAAGTAGAGAGAATTAATTGGATTCTTTTTTTTAAATTTTTTAATTTATTTATTTTTTCAGCGTAACAGTATTCATTGTTTTTGCACAACACCCAGTGCTCCCTGCAAAATGTGCCCTCCCTATTACCCACCACCTGTTCCCCCAACCTCCCACCCCTGACCCTCCAAAACCCTCAGGTTGTTTCTCAGAGTCCATAGTCTCTTATGGTTCGCCTCCCCTTCCAATTTTTTTTTATAAACATATAATGTATTTTTATCCCCAGGGGTACAGGTCTGTGAATCACCAGGTTTACACACTTCACAGCACTCATGATAGCACATACCCTCCCCAATGTCCATAACCCCCTCCCCCTCTCCCACCCACACCCCCCCATCAACCCCCAGTTTGTTTTGTGAGATTAAGACAAACCATAAATGACTCTTAATTAATTGGATTCTTAAAAAGACCTTGACAAAACTAATTCTTGAGACTGGCAGTGGATGGGTGGATCTGCTTCCTTTCACTTCAGGGCACGATGTACACCCTATTTAAACAAAGTGACCCCATTTGAAATAATGTTTGGGAGATGCCCACCCCAACTCTGTTCTCGGCTACAAGAGGTTGCCCTAGCAGAAAAGACTGATCAGTCTGTACTCCAGTCACTGCAGGCATTACAATCTGTCTTATAAAAAGCCCACACAGGGATCCGGACTGACCACACTGGGATGGAGCTGGAGGTGGAACCACATCCTTACCAACCCGGGGACTTGGTTTGGATACGTCACTATCAAGTGGGAAACTTGGAGTCTTGCTGGAAGGGACCATTTACTGTTATCCTAACCAACACCATGGCAGTAAAAGTAGAAGGCATTAGGGCCTGGATTCACGTGGATCACATCAAATGAGGCAAGGATGAGGACACCTCCCAGAGATGGAAGCTGCAGCCAATGGACCCCGCTGACCATTGACTAAAGCTAAGATTAAAAAAACTGAGTTTTTTGTTGCTCCTATTGTTACCTGTTTATGTGAAGTATAGGTGAGAAATTAGATAAATTGAATTAGGAAAAATGGAAAAGCTTATACAAAACTTTGAGTGGCTAACTCATCAGCCGAATGTGCACTACTGTTACTTTTTGGCCCCTGTATTATAAACGCTCTAATGTCATTTGTACCAAAGAAAATTAGAGTGATAAAAATGTTAGTCTTATATGCTCAATATAAACCCTTACAACAGGAGAATATAGAACTGGCTGAAAACTCAAGGATTTGACTAATTTCCAAGGAAAAAGGGGGAATGTGAGGGTCTGTACGAGGGCCTGGTTAGCTAGAGGAACATACTTGCAAACCCCGGATATAGGGGAAGACCAGGCTGGATGGAGACATCCAATCAGTGGGGCAGGCATATATTTACTGTGGTGTGTTGAAATCTCATTGGCCACCTCTGTGTGGGCTGGGATCCACCACCTCTATAAAGGTTAATCTGTGAGGCTTGGGGGGGAGTAGGAGGAGGAGCAGTAGTAGCGTGGGGATAGACGTTGGTGTAGCCATTGGGGTAGTAGTCGTCGGAGTAATAGTTGTGGGCGCGGCACCGCTGCAAGCCGCCTTGCCACCCCGAGCAGCGGCACCACTGCGAGTGGCCTTGTCCGGAGCGGTGTCATCAGGGTTCTAGTCGTCGGGAGCAGCGTCATGGAGAGCAGAGTCTGTGTCACCAGGGTTGTTGTCCTTATCATCCTCATTGCCTCTTCGTCATTGGGAGTGGCCTCTTCTGGGAAGCAGCCTCGCATGGGAGTGGCCTCGCTGGAGCAGTGTTGTTGTCCTCGTCTTCATCACCTCTTCATCATAGGGAGCGGAGTCCTCATCGTCATTGCCTCTTTGTAAGAGATAGGCCCGAATGGTCAGTTTTATTTTCGATGCCTGGCATGAAATAAAGCTTAGCTTGATTTTTGCTTTGTGTCAGTCTCATTCCTTTGATCACGGACCCTGACAATGAGTGCGTACCTCCATTAGCTGTGCATAATGGACACAAACTCCAGCATGAGCGAACATCTGACACTTGCCCTTACTTAGGTGCTGGAGATCTCGAATCAGCCCCTGCGCATTGGAACTGCCAATCCCTCAGCCCTGAACCTAACCCTAGCTTGTTTTCAGACTTCCGTCTTCACACTCCTGGCCCATAAGCCCTCCAGATGGGGATTTCTGGAGCCATTAGGCAGCATTTTCCTGCCCACCAGAGAGAAGAAGTGCCCTATGGGTCTTCCCAGAAACCCCACATGAGTATCAAACTGCATGGCCAAATATCATAGGCTGCCCTGTACACTATTGCTCTCTCTGACACAGCCTGAGCCCCGACCTCCTTTTAGCCACCAAGTAACTGGCCGCCTATCCACGATTGCACCTGCCATTACCCTAGGCCATCATCTCTATCCAAACTGTGTTTCAGGGCATGTCCTCTGAGGACTGTTCTCAAATCCCTGCATTTGGGGAATGTGGTCTACAAAATGGAGTCTTCCTGCCCCTGGCAGGAATCCTTGCTATTGGGATGTGTGTAAAACCCTCAGAGTAGGAGAAACCAGCATGGCCCATGTGGCCATGCCCACTGTTGAGGGGCACCCTGGGCACAAACCCGCACTGTGGCCTGAGCCGTTTTCAACTAAGCACCCTCAGTACCTTGACCTACATCCAGCATATGAGTTCTGGTATGACCCAGGCCCAAATGCTATCCTAAGGGTGGGTTTCCAGGCACCCACCCACAGAGCTCTGCTCTCAAATCCCTCCTTATGGGGAGAATTGATTGATCAAACAGAATTCCTCCTTTCCCCAATAAGACAATATGCAATTTGGAGCAGTGCTATACCCCCAAAGAAGCACAATCTCCCATGGTCTATGAGGGCACCCCTACATTTCCCGGTCATTCTAGAGTCACAATCTTAGGCCTGCCATTAACTTAGGCCCAAATTGTATCGGAA
Organism: Meles meles; assembly: GCF_922984935.1. Lineage (NCBI taxonomy): Eukaryota > Metazoa > Chordata > Mammalia > Carnivora > Mustelidae > Meles > Meles meles. The sequence goes on from NC_060081.1 coordinate 255,955, forward strand.
GGTTGGGTTCCCAGGCACCCATACAAGGAGCCCTGCTCTCCAATCCCTCCTCATGGGTCCACTGAATCATAAAACAGGATTCCTCCTTTCCCATCAATGACAACATGCAATTTGGAGCAGTGCAAAACCCCAAAGAGGGAGGATCTCCCTTTGCCCATGAGGCTACCTATAAATTCCACAGTCATTTTAGACACAAACACCACAGGCAAAAGCCTGAGCTTCTGCCTCACACTCGCCCTCATTTCCGATCCCAAAGAGCTCTCCTCAGGATCCGCACTTTGGGCCTTCCATACCCTCAGCCCTAATCCTAACCCTAGTTGCTGTTTTAAGACTTCTGTCTCCAGAGTCCTCCCCCACAAACCCTCCAGACTGGGTATTCCATAGCTACACCACAGGAATGTGCCCACCACCCGGAAGGAAGCTGGACCCTTTAGAGTTTCAAGAAACCTCAAGAATTAGAGAAACCTGCAAGGCCCCTGAGACCACCCCAATACCCCAATGGCATAGGATGCCCTATACAATAATACGCAGTCTAAAACACCTTTCTCAACTACCTACCATCAGACATCCATGTAGATGGCCCCAGAATGAGAAGTCTCAGTCCTCATCTGTACCCCAGTTTAGGTTTTCAAGCATATGTCCCCCAAAGTCTGTATAATGAATACCAAAATTTGGGGGATCCCTGAGCCACAGAACGCAACACCTCCTGTCCCCAGAAGGAAACCTTGCTATTTGGACGTGCGCCCAGACCCTCAAAGTAGTAGAATCCTACATGGGCTGTGAAAACTCTGCCACAACCTAAGGTATCCCTGTTCAAAAACCAGCATTATGACCCTCAGCATGAGACTCCTCTTCACCTCAGCCCCCTGGGTAGCTCACCCCAGACACAGCAGAGAGGACGTGCCTTGTCCCCCAGCTCCAATATTTAACCTAGGTGGGGTTTTCAGGCATCCATACGTAGACTCTGCTCTCGAATCCTTCCATACGGGGTTCCCTTGAGCCATCAAACAGCACTCCCTGTGTCCCAAAGAAGAAAACCTTGCTGTTTGGAGCTGTGCCCAACCCCCAAATTGGGAAAACGTCCATGTCTTCAGGAGGCCACCCCTACATCAGGCGGCCCTCATGGACACATACTCCAGCCTGAGTGGACGTCTGACACTTGCCCTTCGTTCAGATGCCGAGGATCTCGCCTCAGCCTCTGCAGATCAGGCTTGCTACGCCCGAAACCCTAACCCTAACCTGAGCTTGTGGTTTCAGTCTTACATCCCCAGAGTCCTGGTGCACAAGCCCCCCATATTGGGAATTCTGGATCCGCAACACAGCATTCTCCCTGCCTTTCAGAAGCAAAAGTGGCCTAGGGTTGTGCACAGAAACCCCAAATGAGGGTCAAACTGCACGGCCCTGGAGGGCACCGCCATTTCACAGGCCACCGTGTGCACTAATGTTCAGGCCGCCACAGTCTGAGCAGTGACATTCATTTCAGCCACACAGGTAACTGGCCGCCTATCCACCAGATAGGACCTGCCATGCCCCTAGGCCATCATCTCTACCCAACCTGGGTTTCTAGGCATGTCCCCAGAGACCTGGTCTCAAATCCCTGCAGGAACATAGTCCACAAATGAAGTCCTCCTTCCACCAGCAGGAAACCTTGCTACTGGGATGTGTGTACAACCCTAAGAGTTGGTGAAACCTGCATGGCCTATGAGGCCATGCCCACTCTGGAGGGCCACTTTCGGTACCAACACATATTGTGACCCTCAGCCTGAGCCCCGTTCTCAAATAAGACCCCTTGGGGGCTGGACCCAGAGCCCGCATATAGGGATGGCCATGCCCCTATGATGAAATCCTAAGCCAAGTTGGGGTTTTCCAGGGGAATGTACTTAGAGCCCTGCTCTGGGATCCCTGTTTTGGGAGGATCCCTGAGACAGAAAACATGACTCCGCCCTTCCTGCAGAATGACACCAAACTATTGGGGGCCAGGCAGAAACCCCTAGAGGGAGAACCTTTCATGGGCCCAGGAGTCCACCCCTTCATTCCGTGGCCAACCTAGATACAAAATCCAGAGGTAAAAGGCTCAGCAACCACTTCACACTCATCCTCATTTCAGATCCCAAGCAGCTCCCCTCAGGGTCTGAAGATCAGCCCTACCCTACCATCAGCCCTAATCCTAACCTGACTTTGTGTTTTCAGACTTCTGTTCCAGAGCCCTGGCCCACACACCATCCAGGTGGGGCTCCGGAGCCACAACTCAGGACTGTGCCTGCACACCCAAAGGAAACTGTGCCCTTTACAGTCGCCAAAACCCTTGAGATTAGGAGAAACCTGCAAGGCCCCAGAGACCACCCCAGTTTCGTAGGAAACCCTGGACAAAAATGCACAGTGTGACACATCCCAGGCAATGACCTCTAGTCAGACACCCAGATAGATGGCCCCACAGTCAGAAGGATGATGCTGACATGCCCCTCTGCCCTAAACTGAACTGTAGCTTGGGTTTTCAGGCTTCGTTCAGCAGAGGCCTGGTCTCAGATACCAACTGATTGGGGTTGCTGAGACCCAGAACAGAACACCTCCTGTTCCCAGAAGGGAACCTTGCTCTTTGGAGCTGTTTCAAACCCTCAGAGAAGGAGAATACTGAATGACCCCTGAGCCACCGCCACATTCCAAGGTCATCCTGGACACATCCCGCATTGAGACCCATCAGCATGAGACTCCATTTGAACACATTTCCCTGGCTAGCCTTACCCAGAGACAGCAGATCGAACCTGCCTTATTCCTAGGCGCCAGTGGGAAGACCAGGTGGGGTTTCCATATGGACAGTCTACTCTCCAATCTTTCCCTATGGGGGACAATTGATCATCAAACAGGACATGCCTGTCTTGCAGAAGAAAACCGTGCTGTTCGGAGCAGCTCACAAAACCCAGAGTGGGAAAACCTCCATGGCCTCTTGAGGCCACCCCTCCATTAGACAGCCATCATGGACACACACTCCAGCCTGAGTGAACATCTCACACTCGCCCTTACATCAGATGCAGGAGATCTTGATTCAGCCTCTGCAAATGGAGCTTGCCATGCCCTAGGCCCTGAACCTAACTCTAGCTTGTGTTTTCAGACTTCTGTCCTCACATTCCTGGTCCACAAACCCTCCAGATTCGGAATTCTGGAGCCACAATGCAGCACTCTGTCTGCCCACCATAATAAGGCAAACTGCCCTATGGGGATGCCCAGAAAACCCACATGAGTATCCACCCACATGGCCCTCGACAGGACTGCAATTTCATAGGCCGCCCTCTGCACTAATGCTCTGTCTGACACAGCCTGAGAGCAGACATCCCGTCAGCATCTCAGACAGCGGGCCACAATTCCAGCAGATCAGAACTGCCCACACCCCAGGTCATCATTTGTACCCAACCTTGGTTTTCAGGCATCTGTTCCAGACCTTATGTCAAATACCTTCATGTGGGGGAACCTGAAGCACAAAACAGAACTCCTCCTTCCCTGTGGCAGAAAACCTTGCTGTTGGGCTGTGAGTCAAACCCTCTGAGTTGGTGAAATCTCCTCGGCTTATGAGGCTTGGCCACTCTAGAGGGCCGCCTTGGGCACCAACATGCATTGTGACCCTCAGCCTGAGCTCCATTCTCAAAAAAGACCCCTCCGTGGCTGGACCCAGAGTACGCTTATCAGGCTGGCAATGCCCCTAGGCCAAAATTCTATGCCAGGGTGGGGTTTTCCAGGATGGTACTCAGAGCTCTGTTCTCGAATCTCTGTATTTGGGGGACCCCTGAAACAGGACTCCTCCCTTCTCCGAGAATGACACCAAACTACTGTGGGCTGGGCAGAATCCACAAGGGACCATTTTCCTTCCAGAGGGTAGGCACAGCCTTGAGGTGTGGCACCAGAGGCCCCACTCTGAAGGGTGTGTGGTCCAGGGCTGTCGGGACAGAAGTCTGAAAACAAAAACTCTGGGTAGGTTTCGGGTCGAGGGTATGGCATGCCCGATCTACAAACCGTGAGGGGAGTTCCTCAGGATATGAAATCAGGGTGAGTGTGAGGCGGTAGCTCAGGCTTTTACCTCTTGATTTTGTGAAAAGGATGGCCGTGGAATGTATAGGTAGCCTCATAGGCCAAAGATGATTCTCCTTCTCTGGGGATATAGCTGGCTCCCAATAGTTTGGGGTCATTGTGTGGGAAGGCAGAAGTCCTGTTTTCTGTCTCAGTGGTCTCTCCATAAGAGGGATTCCAGAGCAGAGCCTCAGGAACGGGAGACCTGAAAACCCCAACTTTGGTTAGAATTGGGCCTAGTGGCATGGCAAGCACAATATGCGGGCTCTTGGTCCAGCTACAGAGAGGCTTTATATGAAAACGGGGCTCAGGCTGAGGGTCACAATGCCTGTTTGTGCCCAGGAGGGGCTGAATCATGGGAGAGGTCTCATGGGCCATGCAGGTATTTCCTACACTGAGGGTTTGAACTTTGACACGCATCCCAACAGCAAGGTTTCTTGCCATGGGGGAGGAGCAGTTCTATTTTATGCATCAAATTGCCCATGTGCAGGGTTTTGACATAAGGTCTAGGGACAGGTGCCTAAAAACCCAGGTGGGAAGAGATGTCAAACTAGGGCCATGGCGGGTACAATCTGCTGGATATGCTGCCAGCTGTCTGGGTGTCTTTTGGGAGGTCTGGGTTCAGGCTGTGTCAGACAGAGCATTAGTGCCCAATCTGGAGGGCTTGTGGGCAAGGAGTGTGAGGACGGAAATCTGAAAACACAAGCTAAGTTTAGGTTTGGGGCCGAGGGTAAGGCAGGCCCAATCTGCAGAGGCTAAACCGAGATCTCCTGCATCTGAAGTCAGAGCAAATATCAGACGTTGTGTCAGGTTGGAGTTTGTGACCATGATGGACCCTCATGAGGACATGGAGTTTTTCCCACCCTGGGGGTTGTGAGCTCCTCTAAAGCACAAAATTTCCTTCTGCAGGACAGTTGAGTCCTGTTGATTGGATCAAGGATGCCCCATGAGGAAAGACTGCAGTGCAGGGTTCTAAGGATGGATGCCTAGAAACCCCACCTAGCATTACCATTGGCTCCTAGCGACATGTCAGATTCGATCTGCTGGCTCTGGGGTGAGCTACCCAGGGGGCTCTGTTGAAATGGACTCTCAAATGTCATAATGTGGGTTTGTGTCCATGGAGACCTTGGAATGTGGAGGTGGTTCAGGGGCACTGCAGGATTCTCCTACCCAGAGGGTTTGACACAGCTCCAAAGAGCAAGCTTCTCATATGGAGAGGAGAGGGGTTCTGTTCGGTGCCTCAGGAAAGACCAATATACTGGTATTAGCAAACAGGTTTCTGAGGAGAGACGCCTGGAAACCAAAACTAGGGTTCAGATTAGGGAGTAGAGTCCTGTCCAGTTCAATCTTCTCTCTCTGGGGACACCTGTCTGCTTGTCTGAGTGGAGGAAGTAGCTCAGCTTGTATCACAATGCCCCTGGTTGTCCAGGGCAGCTTACACTATTGGGATGGCTTAGGGGGCCTTGGAGTTTTCTTCTAATCTGCAGGGTAGTAGCCAATGAAATGGGCACAGTTTCCATGGAGTGGGCAGGCACAGTCCTGTGGTGTGGCTCCAGCGCTCCCTGCCTGCAGGGTGTGTGGTCGAGGGCTGTGGGGACAGAAGTATGATAACACAAACTCGGCCTAGGTTTGGGGCTGAGGGTATGGCAGGCCCGATATACAGACCGTGAGGGGAGCTCCTCAGGATATGAAAGAAGGGCAAGTGGCAGGCGGTCACTCAGGCTTTTGTCTCTGGATGTTGTGCCCAGGATGTCCATGGAATGGAGGGTTGGCCTCATGGGCCATGGATGAGTCTCCCACACTGGGGATTTGGCCCGGCTCCCAAGAGTTTGAGGTCATTCTGTGGGAAGGGAGGAGTCGTGTTCTCTGCCTCAGGTGTCCCTCCAAGAGACAGATTCCAGAGCAGAGCCCTGGGTATGAGCAGCTGGAAAACACAACCTCTGATTGCAATTGGGTGCCTAGGGACATGGCAAGCCCCATATGCGGCATCTTGGTCCAGGCTCTGAGAGGCCTTACTTGAACACGGGGCTCACGCTGAGGGTCCCAATGCGTGTTTGTGCCTTGGCAGCCCTCAAGCATGGGCGTGGCCTCATGGATCTTGCAGGTTTCTCCAACCCTAAAGGTTTGACACCATTGCAGCAGCAAAGTTTCCTGCCATGGGGAAGGTGGAGTTCTGATTTGTGCATCATGTTCACCCCCATGCAGGAATTGGAGATAAGGTCTAGGTTCTGATGCCTGAAAACCCAGGTTGGGAAGAGATCATGGCCTAAGGCCATGGCAGATCCGATGTGATGGGTGTGTGGCCAGCTGCCTGGGTGTCTGTCGGGAGGTCTGGGCTCAGGCTGTGTCAGAGAGAGCATGAGTGCCTAGGATAGCCTATGCAATTGGGGTGCAGTCGAGGGCAGTGCAGGTTGATCCCCATTGGGGGTTTCTGGGCAGCCCCATTGGGCAACGTTATTCTCTTGGTGAGCAGGCAGACGGCTGCATTGTGGCTCCGGAATTACCAATCTTGAGAGCTTGTGGGCCAGAAGTGTGAGGACAGAATTCTGAAAACAGAAGGTCGTGTTAGGTTTGGGACCGAGGGCACAGCAAGCCCACTCTTCAGAGGCTGAATCGAAATATCCTGCATCTGAAGTCAGGGCAACTATCAGACATTGGCTCAGGCTGGAGTTTTTGTCCATGATGGCCCCTTCATGAAGGGGGCGCCTCGTGAAGCCATGGAGGTTTTCCCACGTTGGGTTTGTGAGCTGCTCAAAACTGCAAGGTTTCCTTCTGCAGGAGGATTGAGTCCTGTTGGATGGTTCCAGGATGCCGCATATGGAAAGACTCGAGAGCAGGGTTCTAAGGATGGATGCTTGGACACCCCACCTCACATTCCCATTGGCTCCTAGGGACAAGTCAGCTTCGATCTGCTGGCTGTTGGGAGAGCTACCCAGGGAGCTGAGCTGAAATGGACTCTTCTGAGGACGGGTCATAATGTGCCTTGTGTCCATGGAGACCTTTATAATGTGGCAGTGACTCAGGGGCCCTGCAGAATTCTCCTACCCAGAGGCTTTGACAGAGCTCCAAACGGCAAGCTTCCAATGTGGAGACAAGAGGGGTTCTGTTTGGTGCCTCAGGAAAGCCCCATATGCTGGTATTTGAAACCAGACCTCTGAGGGGAGACTTCTGGAATCGACAGCTAGGTTTCAGATTAGGGTCTAGGGGTCTGTGCAGTTCAATCTTCTGTCTCTGCGGACATCTGTTTGTGTGTCTGAGTGGGGGTACTTTCTCAGCTTGTGTAGGAATGCCCCTGTTTGTCCTGGGTTCCCTACAATATTGGGATGGCCTCGGGGGCCTTGGAGGTTTCTGCTAATCTGTAGGGTTATGGAAAGTGGAATGCACAGTTTCCTTGGAGAGGGCAGACACAGACCTGTGGTGTGGCTCCAGAGGCCCCAGCATGGAGGGGATGTGGGCCAGGGCTCAGGGGACAGAAGTCTGAAAACACAAACTCGTCTTAGGTTTGTGGCCGAGTGTGTGGCAGGCCTGATCTACAGACCCTGAGGGATGCTACTCGGTATATGAAAGAAGAGCAAGTGTGAGGCGGTTGCTCAGGCTTTTGTCTCTGGGTATTGTGTCCTGGATAACTGTGGAATGTAGGGGTGGCCTCATGGGCCATGGATGAGTCTTCCTTTCTGCAGATTTGTCCCAGGTCCCAAGAGTTTTGGGTCATTCTGTGGGTAGGGAGGAGTTCTGTTTTCTGCCTCAGGTGTTCCTCCAAGAGAGGGATTCCAGAGCAGAGTCCTGGGTATCGGCAACTGGAAAATCCGACCTCTGGTGTAGTATTGGGTGCCTAGGGGTATGGCAAGCCCCATATGCGGGATCTTCACATTACAGACTGAGCTACTTCATGTGGACTTTTAGGAATACAGAGTCCCTCCACCATGGGCCTTCTCACTCCCTGGTTTGTCATGCACGTCTGACACTATAAGCCCATGGGAAACATCCCTGACTTAAATGTGTCAATTGGTAAAGTGGTCAGAATCACAAACGTATCAGTATGATCTCAAGATCCCAGGGGTCACAAGAAGAACAGTGGATGCCTGATTGCTTCAGTCCTCAGATATCAGTTGGGGAAATCTGGCTGAACACCATGAGTCTAGGTGCTGGATTTCTGCTCTATGTACCCCTTTGCTTCGAATCCTAGCACAGCTGAGTGATTGTATTCATGGGAGGAGTCCAGCAAAACAGAAGCATGGGAATACCTCCAATACCGGGGAGGCACAGCGTGGCTCTGTGCCACAGGAATCTACAGAATTTGGATTTGGAACTCAGTCACCCACCTGAGAAAAAAATTGCTTTGTCACCAGCAGTGTGAACACAGAGCTCTGACAGAAACCAATGAGATTAGACTGATGGATCGCTGTTCTGTGAGGGATCACTGAAGAGCTGGGGAGCAAATTTTCAGCTCCTCGGTAGACAGTAGGGTGCAGGAATACTGCCCCAACCTATTCATACTGCAAGCGTTCAGGGAGTAAAACAGAACCACATCCTGGAATCTAGGGTTGATTACATGGAGGCCTGATTCTGCTTAGGAGAGGTGCATTTGCACTAATTGAAGTACCTTTGAGAATCAGTGCAACAGGCCTTTCCCTCAGAAGACCATCACAAACAACTCACTCCTGACAAGTTTACTGATCATAGAGGGCTGCAAATCTTCAACTTTTAGGGAAAACACTAAGTAGCATTCCGTGTATTTTTATTTTTTAAACTTGTAATTTTTCCAGTTTTTTCCCTTATTTTCACCTCTTTTAGAATAATTTTCGTTCTTTTATATATATGTACACACACACACACACACACACACACACACACACACATTCATCCTTCCTTTCTTTCATGGAAGTATTAAGATAATTAGAAATACCAGAAATACCAAATAACTAAATACAATGCTTACTTTACAGCTTTAAAATGTTGAGACTAAACTAGATTCTTACATTGCATAAATGATGAGATTTTATTCTGTAAGTCAAGTATTTCAACAAAACTTTTTTTCTTAATAGCCGTTATACTTCAGCATGAAGCAAAAGTTTTTGATTAGCTTTTGTATTATGTGCATATAAAAATAATAATCTCAATTTGTTCCTTCAGTCTTTAGGGTCACAATTTGTACTATATCACTAAATACAATATTTAGTGCATCTTAAAAAAAATAACATTTCAGTGATGTAAGGAACGTGGAGATTAACAGAATTCTGGCACCAGCACCTAAATCCAGATGGTGACTTCAGAATACTTACTTGCTTTTGCAGCTGTACAACTAGAGGATACTCTTACACAGAACTTGAACTCCAAACTGAATATTTTTATATACTTCAAGTCCAGGAGTGGTTTTTTTGGCACTGAAGCTAAAAACCTTTGATGTGCAAATTGCACAGATCCTGAAGATTTGCTGTCCTAGGAATATCTCTGCATTTGTTAAACTGCAGTTAAAAACATTTTGCTAACTTTATGACTTGGTCTTCCCTATCATTGGTTTGTTTCTGCAATTGATGCCTGGTGTCACTTAACTGTGGTACTTGCATGAGCTTTTTGCCCACAATTTTCCAAGCTAATGCCTCTGAAATCATGTCATGATAAGAACTCAGTGGATACATATACATAGTCTTCTAGTATTAGCTCATAATGCTACTGCAATCAGCTCCCAATACATGAATGTTCATATAGAAAATATTAAATGTTTACTTCCATCTTTTTAATTCAATACCTTTCCTTTATTTTAAAAGGATTTATCTTTTTCTGACAAAAGTGTCCAGTGAAGCTTACTTGAATCATCATAATTAAGTTAGGGTTGAACATAAGTAATAGAGATTTGTACTTCCTGACTTAACTAATAATGTTGAACTGTAAATTTTATTCAAGGCTTTATTAAAAATGAAAATGACAGGAATGCCTGGGTGGCTCAGTGGGTTAAAGCCTCTGCCTTCGGCTCAGGTCATGATCCCAGGGTCCTGGGATTGAGCCCTGTTTCTCCCTTTCTGCTCAGCAGGGAGCCTGCTTCCCTTCCTTTCTCACTGTCTGCCTCTCTGCTTACTTGTGATCTCTGTCAAATAGATACATAAAATCTTTATTAAAATGAAAATGACCTTACAAATGACTTACAAACATAAATAAGTCTTTAAATATGCTCACATGTTCATACAAATGTGGTTTACAGTTGTCAAACAAAGTAATCTTATAGTATAATATGGTCTTACTAAGTGTGACAAGTATGCAAATCCTGCTATATTACTCACTGTTCCAGTTCAGAAACATTAAAACTGTTTCAAAACACAAGTGCATTAATCATGAACTTGGGTGTCATGTCAATGTCAAATCATTATAAAAGCTTCTGAATACTTTTTTTTCCCTGCGTTTATATTGTCACAACCTGTAAGAAATGGTTCATGGACTGGTAGCATTGTGAGTATCACTGCTATGCACGCACTTATGGCTCCTGAAGTGGTGAGCTTAAATCCTAGACAACCTCTGTGAGTTGCATTGTGTTTGTGTATCAGGGAAGCGAGAGTTAATATGAGGGAGAGAAACCCTAGAAGGTGGAGAGCCTAGAAATATTAACAGAGGAATCTGATCTTAGAGCTGCAGGTACTTGGAAGCCAGCACAGCTTCTTGAGCAATGGAAAAGCATAAGGGTAGTCACATTTTAGCAGCCAGAGCTCTGCAGGAGGTTGGAGCATCATAGTGATCTTAGGCAACCTACTCCTTTTAAAGATAAAGAAACCATTATGTAAATAATTCACCAATAGAAACAAAGCTAGTACCCCAAAACTAGCACCCCAAAATATAAATGTATTTATAAAGAAGGATTTGAGCAAAACACTGAATTAAATATGCATAGGAAATAGCTTGTATGCCTTGCTGTATTGAAAGTTATGTGACACTCTCATTCAACATAGTATTAGAAGTCTTAGAACAGCAATCAGACAACAAAGAGAAATAAAGGATATCCAAATTGGCAATGAAGAAGTCAAACTCTCTCTCTTCGCAGATGACATGAAAAGACTCCACCCCCAAACTACTAGAACTCATACAGAAATTCAATAATGTGGCAGGATACAAAGTCAATGTACAGAAATCAGTGGCTTTCTTATACACTAACAATGAAAATACAGAAAATACAGAAAGGGAAATTAGAGAATCAATTCCATTTACTATAGCATCAAGAACCATAAGATACCTGGGAAAAACGTAACCAAAGAGGTAAAGAATCTGTACTCAAGGACTACGGAACACTCAGGAAAGAGATCGAGGAAGACACAAAAAGATGGAAGACCATTCCATGCTCATGGATTGGAAAAATAAACATTGTAAAATGTATACACAAAATAAAACAAAATAAAATAAAATGTCTATACTGCCAAGAGCAGCCTATATTTTCAAAGCTATTCTGATCAAAATTCCACCAGCATTTTTCAAGGAGCTGGAATAAACAATCCTAAATTTTATATAGAATCATAAGAGACTCTGAATTGCTAAGGAAATGTTGAAAAAGAACAAAACTGGGGGCATCACGTTGCCTGATTTCAAGCTTTACTACAAAGCTGTAATCATCAAGACAGCATGGTACTGGCATAACAACAGACACAAAGACCAGTGGAACAGAGGAGAAAGCCCAGATAAGGACCCTCAACTCTATGGCCAAATAATCTTCAACAAAAGAGGAAAAAATATACAGTGGAAAAAAGACAGTCTCTTCAATAAATGGTGCTGGGAAAATTGGAAAGCTATGTGTAGTGGAATGAAAATCGACCATTCCCCTGCACCATACACAAAGATAAACTCAAATGGATAAAAGACTTCAATGTGAGGCAGGAATCATTCAGAATCTTAGAGGAGAAGATAGGCAGTAACCTCTTCGACATCAGCTACATAAACATCTTTCAAGATGTGTCTCCAAGGGCAAAAGAAACAGAAGTGCAAATGAACTTTTGTGACTTCATCAAAAGCTTCTGCACAGCAAAGGAAACAGTCAACAAAACAAAGATGCACCCAATGACTGGGAGAAGATATTAGCAAATAACAGTACAGACAAAAGGCTGATATCCAAGATCTCAACATACACAAAAGAGATAATAATGTCAAAAAATGGGCAGAAGACATGAACAGACACTTCTCCAATGAAGACATACAAGTGGCTAATAGACACATGAAAAAATATTCATCATCACTAGCCATCAGGTAAATTCAAATCAAAACCACATTGAGATACCACCTTACACCAGTTAAAATGGCTAAAATTAACACGACAGGAAACAACTAGTGTTGGAGATGATGTGGAGACAGGGGAATCCTTTTACACTCTTGGTAGGAATGCAAGTTGTTTTAGTTGCTTTGGGAAACAGTGTAGAGATTCCTTAAGAAATTAAAAATAATGCATCCCTAGGACCCTGCAATTGCACTACTCGGTATTTACCCCAAAGGTACAGATGTAGTGAAAAGAAGAGCCATCTGTACCCCAATGTTCATAGCAGCAACGACCACAGTCACCAAACTGTTGAAAGAACCAAGATGCCCTTCAATGGACGAATGGATAAGGAGGATGTGATCCATATACACTATAGGGTATTATGCCTCCATCAGAAAGGATGAATACCCAAATTTTGTATTAACATGGACGGGAATGGAAGAGATTATGCTGAATGAAATAAGTCAAGCAGAGAGAGTCAATTATCATATGGTTTCACTTATTTGTGGAGCACGAGAAATAACATAGAGGTCATGGGGAGATGGAAAGGAGAAGGGAGTTGCGGGAAATTGGAGAGGGAGATGAACCATGAGAGACTATGGTCTCTGAAAAACAATCTGAGGGTTTTGAAGGGGCAGGGGGTGGGAGGTTGGGTGAGCCTGGTGGTGGGTATTATGGAGGGCACTTGTTGCATGGAACACTGGGTGTGGTACATAAATAATGAATTCTGGTACACTGAAAATAAATTAATTTTTAAGTGAAAAAAAAGTAAAGTTAGGTAACATTGGAATGCCAAGTGCAATTAAATCTGCAAAAACACTGTGGAAGACCTTAACTTTACCCTGCCTGAGAAAAATTCTCTGACGTTTAAATGTCTTTGCAAAGATACTCTTAATTCAATGAATGGGCAGTTTTCAGGACTCTCCATTCCCAACAGCTATGTGACATGCATTAGCCATGACTATGGAAGCGTGAAGAAAGTAGAAAACTACAGAAGACATTGGGTGAAGTATAAAAATAAGAGGACTGAAGGTGGCAATGTAAAGTTGTAATTAGCCCATTTTTATTCTATTTTGGATGACATTTCACTAACATACATAAACTTGCAAATAACACAATACAAATGCAAAATGAGTCTCCTTATTTTTTATAAAAATATAAATTTATTATGGTAAATGTAGTTTGAATTAATTTAAAACCATTAATTATTCTAGAGATATACCAGACATTGTGAGTGGACTTTAAACAATAATTTTCTATTTTTAAATTTGGTATGCAGTACTTTACCACACATGTAAGATCTTTGGGGAAAGTTGATTCCATCCCATATGCTACGGGTTGGAGAAGAAAATGGGATAAAATATCAATGGAGTGAAAAAGGTCATATCTTACTCCTTACCTTTACAGTAATTCCATAATTACCTTCTGCTAGACAATTTCTAACCCACACAAAAAAATAATCACATTCTTTAAGAAAATGAATAAAGAGCCTATGGGAGATCAGAAACAACCTCAGAAGAATAAGAGTTTGAGGAGACTAATGGGTTGTCCATAGAGTACATAATTAGTTTTTTTATGTAGTGTTCACCAACTCATTAGTTTCATGTAATACCCAGTGCTCATCACAACATGTGCCCTCCTTAATTCCCATTACCCTATTACCCCATCTTTCCATGCCACTCCCTTCTGTAATCTTCAGTTTGTTTTCTAGACTCCAGGGTCTCTCATGGTTTGTCTCCCTCTCTGATTTCTTCTTACTGACATAGTAGATAATTAATTCAAGTAAGAGTTATTGACAAATCTATATAGAAAGTATTGGTCACTTTCCTAGAGGTGCTGCAAAAGCCTACTGTATGGGATTTTCATTATACTGTGATAGAAAAGCATGAAAAAATAAACAAAATATGAATACATTAATTTCAAAATCTATTTAAGAAAACCAGCCCGTTTTTTTTTTTTAAAGAAAACGATGGGGAAAGCATAGTAGACCATTCAGCAGGATGATCACAGAGGGCCTAAAGAGATATATTTTACTAGGAACTGAATGAAGAGGAGGCAGATGAATGATAACCAGAGGAGTTGCCACCCTCTTAGGTGGGTATTACAATTTCTAAGCCTTAGCAGAGAAAGGGCTGAGATCTGATTTGTTAACTTGCTGTTGAAATCCCAGGACCTGAAAATATGGAGTACATGTTAAGTGTGAATTTAATAAATGATGATATCTTATTTTTTCACTTTGAAAGAATAAATAAGGTAGAGTTTTGTTATTTGCAGAGGGCTACATATATATTTGAGGAAGCTGGAATTCATAGATGAATCTCATGCTTCCTTGAGTTTTGTTATACTTTGTATTTCCATAATATACTGCTTATTAATTTATCTACCAATGTGTTCTCAAAATTACAAGCAGTATTGTCTTATTGATTTCCATTAAATATGACAATTAATTGCTAATTTCATAATAACCAATGTTAAAATGGTTAACTAGAACTCTGAATGGACACAAAAGTGGTGAAGCCTTGACATAAGTCATATGTTTCCATCATATGGAACTAAACTTTCATGTAGGGGGAAAAAAACTTGGGAACAATCTGTTACATAGACTAAGAGAAACATTTATTTCAATGCACGTGATGAATATTTTTACCACCTAGGTTTTTGATAGAACAAATTTATAATATTCCTAAAGATCTATGAGATGTGTTTAACTCGGAAAGTAAGTAAAACAGGGGAGGAGTCAATATGGTGAAGAAGTAGCAGGCTGAGACTACATCAGTCAGCAGGAGATCAGCTCGATAGTTATCTAAACATTGCAAACACCTACAGATCCAAAGGGAGATCGAAGAGAAGAAGAACAGCAATTCTAGAAACAGAAAATCAACCACTTTCTGAAAGGTAGGACTGGCGGAGAAGTGAATATAAAATGATGGGAGGATAGACCGTGGGGGGAGGGGCTGGCTCCGGCAAGTGGTGGAGCAACAGAGCACAAAATCAGGACTTTTAAAAGTCTGTTCCACTGAGAAACATTGCTCCAGAGGCTAAACCGGGGTGAAGCCCACATGGGGTCAGTGTGGCCCCAGGTCCCGCAGGGTCACAGAAGGATCGGAGGTGTCGGAGTGTGGCAGAGCTCACAGGTGTTAGAAAAGAGAAGCTGGCTACAGACACAGGGACAAGGACTGAACTCTCAGTTCGGGGTTACCTTGAACTGGTCGCAGGCTGCATGAGCTCGGAGCGTGGCTGGAAGCTGGGGATACGGGAGTGATTGGGCGCTGTCCTTTGGGGGCGCACTGAGGGGTGGGGTCCCAGGCTCTCGGCTCCCCTGGACCGGAGACTAGGAGGCTGCCATTTTCATTCCCATTCTCCGGAACTCTATGGAAAGCATTCAGGGAACAGAAACTCCCAAAAGCGAACCGAGCGGATTACTTAGTCTGGCTCCTGGTAAGGGCGATGTAATTCCACCTTGGGCAAAGACACTTGAGAGTCATTACAAAAGGCCCCTCCCCCAGAAGATCAACAAAATATCCAGCCAGGACAATGTCCGTCTATCAAGGAAAGCAGGTTCAATACCTAAGGCATCAGTGGAATTCCAGAGGAGGAGAAAGTAAAGCATGGAACTCATGGCTTTCTCCCCAAGATTCTTTAGTCTTGAGGCTAATTCAATTTTTTTTCAACTTTTTATCTTTCTTTTTTCTTCTTCTGCTAAATTTTTTAAAACTTTTACCCTTTTCTTTTTTAACGTTTTTTGACTAGTTTCTCTAAATATATATATTTTTTCTTTCTTTTTTATATTTTTCTTTATTTGTTTTTTTTTTTAATTTTTTTCTTTTTTTTTCTGAACCTCTTTTAATCCCCTTTCTCCCCCACCCAGAATTTGGGGTCTCTTCTGATTTGGTTACAGCGCATTTTTCTGGGGTTTTTGCCACCCTTTTAGTATTTTATTTGATCCTTCATATCCTCTTATCTGGACAAAATGACAAGGCGGAAAAAATCACCACAAAAAAAGAACAAGAAGCAGTACCGGAGGCTAGGGACCTAATCAACACAGACATGGGTAATATGTCAGATCAAGAGTTCAGAATGGCGATTCTGAACGTTCTAACCGGGCTCGAAAAAGGCATGGAAGATATTAGAGAAACCCTCTCTGGAGATATTAAAGGCCTTTCTGGAGAAATTAAAGAACTAAAATCTAACCAAGTTGAAATCCAAAAAGCTATTAGTGAGGTGCAATCAAAAATGGAGGCTCTCACTGCTAGGATAAATGAGGCAGAAGAAAGAATTAGTGATATAGAAGACCAAATGACAGAGAATAAAGAAGCTGAGCGAAAGAAGGACAAACAGCTACTGGACCACGAGGGGAGAATTCGAGAGATAAGTGACACCATAAGACGAAACAACATTAGAATAATTGGGATTCCAGAAGAAGAAGAAACAGAGAGGGGAGCAGAAGGTCTATTGGAGAGAATTATTGGAGAGAATTTACCTAATATGGCAAAGGGAACAAGCATCAAAACCAGTAGGTGCAGAGAATCCCCCTCAAAATCAACAAAAATAGGTCCACACTCCATCACCTAATAGTAAAATTTACAAGTCTTAGTGACAAAGAGAAAATCCTGAAAGCAGCCCGAGAAAAGAAGTCTGTAACATACAATGGTAAAAATATTAGATTGGCAGCAGACTTATCCACAGAGTCCTGGCAGGCCAGAAAGAGCTGGCATAATATATTCAGAGCACTCAACGAGAAAAACATGCAGCCAAGAATACTCTATCCAGCTAGGCTATCATTGAAAATAAAAGGAGAGATAAAAAGCATCCAGGACAAACAAAAAATGAAGGAATTTGCAAACACCAAACGAGCTCTAAAGAAATCTTGAAAGGGGTCCTCTGAGCAAAGAGAGAGCCTAAAAGTAGTAGATCAGAAAGGTACAGAGACAATATACAGTAACAGTCACCTTACAGGCTAATAATGGCACTAAATTCATATCTCTCAATAGTTACCCTGAATGTTAATTGGCTAAATGCCCCAATCAAAAGACACAGAGTATCAGAATGCATAAAAAACAAAACCCATTAATATGTTGCCCACAAGAAACTCATTATAGACGCGAAGACACCCCCAGATTTAAAGTGAGGATGTGGAAAACAATTTACCATGCTAATGGGCATCAGAAGAAAGCTGGGGTGGCAATCCTTCTATCAGATCAATTAGATTTCAAGCCAAAGACTATAATAAGAGATGAGGAAGGATACTATATCTTACTCAAAGGGTCTGTCCAACAAGAAGATCTAACCATTTTAAATATCTATGCCCCTAACGTGGGAGCAGCCAACTATATCAACCAATTAATAACAAAATCAAAGAAACACATCAATAATAATACAATAATAGTAGGGGACTTGAACACTCCCCTCACTGAAATGGAAAGATCATCCAAGCAAAAGATCAACAAGGAAATAAAGGCCTTAAATGACACACTGGACCAGATGGACATCACAGATATATTCAGAACATTTCATCCCAAGGCAACAGAATACACATTCTTCTCTAGTGCACATGGAACCTTCTCCAGAATAGATCACATCCTGGGTCACAAATCAGGTCTCAACTGGTATCAAAAGATTAGGATCATTCCCTGCATATTTTCAGACCACAAGGCTCTGAAGCTAGAACTCAATCACAAGAGGAAAGCTGGAAAGAACCCAAATACATGGAGACTAAACAGCATCCTTCTAAAGAATGAATGAGTCAACCAGGAAATTAAAGAAGAATTCAAAAAAGTCATGGAAATAAATGATAATGAAAACAAAATGGTTCAAAATCTGTGGGACACAGCAAAGGCAGTCCTGAGAGGAAAATATATAGAGGTACAAGCCTCTCTCAAGAAACAAGAAAGGTCTCAAGTACACAACCTAACCCTACATAAAAGGAGCAGGAGAAAGAACAAAAAAAGAAACCCTAAACCCAGCAGAAGTGAAACCATAAAGATCAGAGCAGAAATCAATGAAATAGAAACCAAAAAACAATAGAAAAAATCAATGAACCTAGGAGCCTGTTCTTTGAAAGAATCAATGAGATTGATAAACCCCTGGCCAGACTCATCAAAAAGAAAAGAGAAAGGACCCAAATCAATAAAATCATGAATGAAAGAGGAGAGATCACAACTAACACCAAAGAAATACAGACAATTATAAGAACATACTATGAGCAACTCTACACCAAGAAATTGGACAATCTGGAAGAAATGGATGCATTCCTAGAGACATATAAACTACCACAACTGAACCAGGAAGAAATAGAAAACCTGAACAGGCCCATAACCAGTAAGGAGATTGAAACAGTCATCAAAAATCTCCAAACAGGGGGAGGAGTCAAGATGGTGGAGAAGTAGCAGCCTGAGACTACATCAGGTAGCAGGAGATCAGCTCGATAGCTTATCTAAACATTGCAAACACCTACAAATCCAACGGGAGAGTGAAGAGAAGAAGAACAGGAACTCTAGAAACAGAAAATCAACCACTTTCTGAAAGGTAGGACTGGGGGAGAAGTGAATCTAAAACGACGGGAAGATAGACTGCAGGGGGAGGGACCGGCTCCCGGCAAGCGGCGGAGCAACGGAGCACAAAATCAGGACTTTTAAAAGTCTGTTCCACTGAGGGACATTGCTCCAGAGGCTAAACCAGGGTGAAGCCCATGCGGGGCCAGCGTGGCCCCAGGCCCTGCAGGGTCACAGAAGGATCGGGGGTGTCAGAGTGTCGGAGAGCTCACAGGTATTAGAACGGAGAAGCCGGCTGCAGAGACAGAGCCAAGGACTGAACTCTCAGCTCGGGGTTACCTTGAACCGGTCGTGGGTTGGGTGAGGTCGGAGCGCGGCTAGAGGCTGGGGATACGGGAGTGATTGGGTGCTGTCCTCTGGGGGCGCACTGAGGAGTGGGGCCCCAGGTTCTCGGCTCCTCCGGGCCGGAGACTGGGAGGCCGCCATTTTCATTCCCGTCCTCCAGAACTCTACGGAAAGCGTTCAGGGAACAGAATCTCCCAAAAGCGAACCCGAGCCGATTACTTAGTCCGGCCGCCGGTAAGGGCGGTGCAATCCCGCCTCGGGCAAAGACACTTGAGAGTCACTACAACAGGCCCCTCCCCCAGAAGATCAACAAAATATCCAGCCAGGACGAAGTTCATCTATCAAGGAGAAAGCAGGTTCAATTCCTAAGACAGCAGAGCAATTCCAGAGGAGGAGAAAGCAAAGCATGGAACTCATGGCTTTCTCCCCATGATTCTTTAGTCTTGCGGCTACTTCAATTTTTTTTTCTTTTTTCAATTTTTTTTTCTTTTTTCAATTTTTTTTCTTTTTTCTTTTTTCTTCTTCTGCTAAATTTTTTAAAACTTTTACCCTTTTCTTTTTTAACGTTTTTTGACTAGTTCATCTAAATATATATACATATATTTTCTTTCTTTTTTATATTTTTTTATTTGTTTTATTTTTTAAATATTTTTCTTTCTTTTTTTTTTCTTTTTTTTTCAGAACCTGTTTTTATCCCCTTTCTCCCCCCCCCCCCACAATTTGGGGTCTCTTCTGATTTGGTTACAGCGCATTTTTCCGGGGTCTCTGCCACCCTTTTAGTAGTTTATTTGCTCCTTCATATCCTCTTATCTGGACAAAATGACAAGGCGGAAAAAATCACCACAAACAAAAGAACAAGAGACAGTACCGAAGGCTAGGGACCTAATCAACACAGACATGGGTAATATGTCAGATCAAGAGTTCAGAATGACGATTCTGAACATTCTAGCCGGGCTCGAAAAAGGCATGGAAGATATTAGAGAAACCCTCTCTGGAGATATTAAAGCCCTTTCTGGAGAAATTAAAGAACTAAAATCTAACCAAGTTGAAATCCAAAATGCTATTAGTGAGGTGCAATCAAAAATGGAGGCTCTCACTGCTAGGATAAATGAGGCAGAAGAAAGAATTAGTGATATAGAAGACCAAATGATGGAGAATAAGGAAGTCGAGCAAAAGAGGGACAAACAGCTACTGGACCAAGAGGGGAGAATTCGAGAGTTAAGTGACACCATAAGACGAAACAACATTAGAATAGTTGGGATTCCAGAAGAAGAAGAAACAGAGAAGGGAGCAGAAGGTCTATTGGAGAGAATCGTTGGAGAGAATTTCCCTAATATGGCAAAGGGAACAAGCATTAAAATCCAGGAGATGCAGAGAACCCCCCTCAAAGTCAACAAGAATAGGTCCACACCCCGTCACCTAATAGTAAAATTGACAAGTCTTAGTGACAAAGAGAAAATCCTGAAAGCAGCCCGAGAAAAGAAGTCTGTAACATACAATGGTAAAAATATTAGATTGGCGGAAGACTTAGCCACAGAGACCTGGCAGGCCAGAAAGAGCTGGCATGATATATTCAGAGCACTAAACGAGAAAAACATGCAGCCAAGAATACTCTATCCAGCTAGGCTATCATTGAAAATAGAAGGAGAGATAAAAAGCTTCCAGGACAAACAAAAACTGAAAGAATTTGTAAACACCAAACCAGCTCTACAGGAAATATTGAAAGGGGTCCTCTAAGCAAAGAGAGAGCCTAAAAGTAGTAGATCAGAAAGGTACAGAGACAATATACTGTAACAGTCACCTTACAGGCTAATAATGGCACTAAATTCATATCTCTCAATAGTTACCCTGAATGTTAATGGGCTAAATGCCCCAATCAAAAGACACAGGGTATCAGAATGGATAAAAAAACAAAACCCATCAGTATGTTGCCTACAAGAAACTCATTTTAGACGCGAAGACACCTCCAGATTTAAAGTGAGGGGGTGGAAAACAATCTACCATGCTAATGGGCATCAGAAGAAAGCTGGGGTGACAATCCTTATATCAGATCAATTAGATTTTAAGCCAAAGACTATAATAAGAGATGAGGAAGGACACTATATCCTACTCAAAGGGTCTGTCCAACAAGAAGATCTAACCATTTTAAATATCTATGCCCCTAACGTGGGAGCAGCCAACTATATCAACCAATTAATAACAAAATCAAAGAAACACATCAATAATAATACAATAATAGTAGGGGACTTGAACACTCCCCTCACTGAAATGGACAGATCATCCAAGCAAAAGATCAACAAGGAAATAAAGGCCTTAAATGACACACTGGACCAGATGGACATCACAGATATATTCAGAACCTTTCATCCCAAAGCAACAGAATACACATTCTTCTCTAGTGCACATGGAACCTTCTCCAGAATAGATCACATCCTGGGTCACAAATCAGGTCTCAAACGGTATCAAAAGAGTAGGATTATTCCCTGCATATTTTCAGACCACAATGCTCTGAAGCTAGAACTCAATCACAAGAGGAAAGCTGGAAAGAACCCAAATACATGGAGACTAAACAGCATCCTTCTAAAGAATGAATGGGTCAACCAGGAAATTAAAGAAGAACTGAAAAAATTCATGGAAACAAATGATAATGAAAACACAACAGTTCAAAATCTATGGGACACAGCAAAGGCAGTCCTGAGAGGAAAATATATAGCGGTACAAGCCTTTCTCAAGAAACAAGAAAGGTCTCAAGTATACAACCTAACCCTACGTGTAAAGGAGCTGGAGAAAGAACAAGAAAGAAACCCTAAACCCAGCAGGAGAAGAGAAATCATAAAGATCAGAGCAGAAATCAATGAAATAGAAACCAAAAAAACAATAGAAAAAATCAATGAAACTAGGAGCTGGTTCTTTGAAAGAATCAATAAGATTGATAAACCCCTGGCCAGACTCATCAAAAAGAAAAGAGAAAGGACCCAAATCAATAAAATCATGAATGAAAGAGGAGAGATCACAACTAACACCAAAGAAATACAGACAATTATAAGAACATACTATGAGCAAATCTACGCCAACAAATTGGCCAATCTGGAAGAAATGGATGCATTCCTAGAGACATATAAACTACCACAACTGAACCAGGAAGAAATAGAAAACCTGAACAGGCCCATAACCAGTAAGGAGATTGAAACAGTCATCAAAAACCTCCAAACAAACAAAAGCCCAGGGCCAGACGGCTTTCCAGGGGAATTCTACCAAACATTTAAAGAAGAACTAATTCCTATTCTCCTGAAACTGTTCCAAAAAATAGAAATGGAAGGAAAACTTCCAAACTCATTCTATGAGGCCAGCATCACCTTGATCCCAAAACCAGACAAGGATCCCACCAAAAAAGAGAACTACAGACCAATATCCTTGATGAACACAGACGCAAAAATTCTCGCCAAAATACTAGCCAATAGGATTCAACAGTACATTAAAAGGATTATTCACCACGATCAAGTGGGATTTATTCCAGGGCTGCAGGGTTGGTTCAACATCCGCAAATCAATCAATGTGATAGAACATGTTAATAAAAGAAAGAAGAAGAACCATATGATACTCTCAATAGATGCTGAAAAAGCATCTGACAAAGTACAGCATCCCTTCCTGATCAAAACTCTTCAAAGTGTAGGGATAGAGGGCACATACCTCAATATTATCAAAGCCATCTATGAGAAACCCACCGCAAATATCATTCTCAATCGAGAAAAACTGAAAGCTTTTCTGATAAGGTCAGGAACACGGCAGGGATGTCCATTATCACCACTGCTATTCAACATAGTACTAGAAGTCCTAGCCTCAGCAATCAGACAACAAAACGAAATTAAAGGCATCCAAATTGGTAAAGAAGAAGTCAAACTATCACTCTTCGCAGATGATATGATACGATATGTGGAAAACCCAAAAGACTCCACTCCAAAACTGCTAGAACTTGTACAGGAATTCAGTAACGTGTCAGGATATAAAATCAATGCACAGAAATCAGTTCCATTTCTGTACACCAACAACAAGACTGAAGAAAGAGAAATTAAGGAGTCAATCCCATTTACAATTGTACCCAAAACTATAAGATACCTAGGAATAAACCTAACCAAAGAGACTAAGAATCTATACACAGAAAATTATAAAGTACTCATGAAAGAAATTGAGGAAGACACAAAGAATTGGAAAAATGTTCCATGCTCCTGGATTTGAAGAATAAATATTGTGAAAATGTCTATGCTACCTAAAGCAATCTACACATTGAATGCAATCCCTATCAAAATACCATCCATTTTTTTCAAAGAAATGGAACAAATAATCCTCAAATTTATATGGAACAAGAAAAGACCTCGAATAGCCAAAGGAATATTGAAAAAGAAAGCCAAAGTTGGTGGCATAACAATTCCGGACTTCAAGCTCTATTACAAAGCTGTCATCATCAAGACAGCATGGTACTGGCACAAAAACAGACACATAGATCAGTGGAACAGAATAGAGAGCCCAGAAATCGACCCTCAACTCTATGGTCAACTCATCTTCGACAAAGCAGGAACGAATGTCCAATGGAAAAAAGACAGCCTCTTCAATAAACGGTGCTGGGAAAATTGGACAGCCACATGCAGAAAAATGAAATTGGACCACTTCCTTACACCACACACGAAAATAGACTCCAAATGGATGAAGGACCTCAATGTGAGAAAGGAATCCATCAAAATCCTTGAGGAGAATGCAGGCAGCAACCTCTTCGACCTCAGCCGCAGCAACATCTTCCTAGGAACAACGGCAAAGGCAAGGGAAGCAAGGGCAAAAATGAACTCTTGGGATTTCATCAAGATCAAAAGCTTTTGCACAGCAAAGGAAACAGTTCACAAAACCAAAAGACAACTGACAGAATGGGAGAAGATATTTGCAAACGACATATCAGATAAAGGGCTAGTATCCAAAATCTATAAGGAACTTAGCAAACTCAACACCCAAAGAACAAACAATCCAATCAAGAAATGGGCAGAGGACATGAACAGACATTTCTGCAAAGAAGACATCCAGATGGCCAACAGACACATGAAAAAGTGCTCCACGTCCCTCGGCATCAGGGAAATACAAATCAAAACCACAATGAGATATCACCTCACACCAGTCAGAATGGCTAAAATTAACAAGTCAGGAAATGACAGATGTTGGCGAGGATGCGGAGAAAGGGGAACCCTCCTCCACTGTTGGTGGGAATGCAAGCTGGTGCAACCACTCTGGAAAACAGCATGGAGGTTCCTCAAACTGTTGAAAATAGAACTACCCTATGACCCAGCAATTGCACTACTGGGTATTTACCCTAAAGATACAGACGTAGTGATCCGAAGGGGCACGTGTACCCGAATGTTTATGGCAGCAATGTCTATAATAGCCAAACTATGGAAAGAACCTAGATGTCCATCAACAGATGAATGGATAAAGAAGAGTGGTATATATACACAATGGAATACTATGCAGCCATCAAAAGAAATGAAATCTTGCCATTTGCGACGATGTTGATGGAACTAGAGCGTATCATGCTTAGTGAAATAAGTCATTCGGAGAAAGACAACTATCATATGATCTCCCTGATATGAGGACATGGAGAAGCAACATGGGGGGGTAGGGAGATAGGAGAAGAATAAATGAAACAAGATGGGATTGGGAGGGAGACAAACCATAAATGACTCTTAATCTCACAAAACAAAGTGGGGGTTGCTGGGGGGGAGGAGGGATTGGGAGAGTGGGAGCGGGCTATGGACATTGGTGAGGGGAGGCGAACCATGAGACACTATGGACTCTGATAAACAACCTGAGGGTTTTGAAGGGTCAGGGGTGGGAGTTTGGGGCAACCTGAGGGTTTTGAAGGGTCAGGGGTGGGAGGTTGGGGGAACAGGTGGTGGGTAATGGGGAGGGCACGTTTTGCATGGAGCACTGGGTGTTGTGCAAAAAGAATGAATACTGTTATGCTGAAAAAATAAATAAAATGGAAAAAAAAATCTGCAAACAATCAAAAGCCCCGGGCCAGTCAGCTTCCCAGGGGAATTCTACCAACCATTTAAAGAAGAACTAATTCCTATTCTCCTGAAACTGTTCCAAAAAATCAAAATGGAAGGAAAACTCCCAAACTCATTCTATGAGGCCAGCATCACCTTGATCCCAAAACCAGACAAGGATCCCACCAAAAAAGAGAACTACAGACCAATATCCTTGATGAACACAGAGGGTAAAATTCTCGCCAAAGTACTAGCCAATAGGATTCAACAGTACATTAAAATGATTATTCACCACGATCAAGTGGGAATTATTCCAGGGCTGCAAGGTTGGTTCAACATCCGGAAATCAATCAATGTGATAGAACACGTTAATAAAAGAAAGAAGAAGAACCATATGATACTCTCAATAGATGCTGAAAAAGCATCTGATGAAGTACAGCATCCGTTCCTAATCAAAACTCTTCAAAGTGTAGGGATAGAGGGCACATACCTAATATTATCAAAGCCATCTATGAAAAACCCACCGCAAATATCATTCTCAATGGAGAAAAACTGAAAGCTTTTCGTCTAAGGCCAGGAACATGGCAGGGATGTCCATTATGACCACTGCTATTCAACATAGTACTAGAAGTCCTAGCCTCAGCAATCAGAAAACAAAAGGAAATTAAAGGCATCCAAATTGGCAAAGAAAAAGTCAAACTATCACTCTTTGCAGATGATATGATACTATATGTGGAAAACCCAAAAGACTCCACTCCAAAACTGCTAGAACTTGTACAGGAATTCAGTAAAGTGTCAGGATATAAAATCAATGCACAGAAATCAGTTGCATTTCTGTACACCAACAACAAGACAGAAGAACGAGAAATTAAGGAGTCAATCCCATTTACAATTGCACCCAAAACTATAAGATACCTAGGAATAAACCTAACCAAAGAGGCTAAGAATCTATACACAGAAAATTATAAAGTACTCATGAAAGGAATTGAGGAAGACACAAAGAAATGGAAAAATGTTCCATGCTCCTGGATTGGAAGAATAAATATTGTGAAAATGTCTATGCTACCTAAAGCAATCTACACATTGAATGCAATCCCTATCACAATACCATCCATTTATTTTTTCAATTAAATGGAACAAATAGTCCTAAAATTTATATGGAACAAGAAAAGACCTCGGATATCCAAAGGAGTATTGAAAAACAAAGCCAAAGTTTGTGGCATCACAATTCCAGACCTAAAGCTCTATTACAAAGCTGTCATCATCAAGACAGCATGGTACTGGAAGAAAAACAGACACATAGATCAATGGAACAGAATAGAGAGCCCAGAAATAGACCCTCAACTCTATGGTCAACTAATCTTTGACAAAGCAGGAAAGAATGTCCAATGGAAAAAAGACAGCCTCTTCAATAAATGGTGCTGGGAAAATTGGACAGCCACATGCAGAAAAATGAAATTGGACCACTTCCTTACACCACACACGAAAATAGACTCCAAATGGATGAAGGACCTCAGTATGAGAAAGGAATCCATCAAAATCCTTGAGGAGAACACAGGCAGCAACCTCTTCAACCTCAGCCGTAGCAACATCTTCCTAGGAACAACGGCAAAGGCAAGGGAAGCAAGGGCAAAAATGAACTATTGGGATTTCATCAAGATCAAAAGCTTTTGCACAGCAAAAGAAACAGTTCACAAAACCAAAAGACAACTGACAGAATGGGAGAAGATATTTGCAAATGACATATCAGATAAAGGGCTAGTATCCAAAATCTATAAGGAACTTAGCAAACTCAACACCCAAAGAACAAACAATCCAATCAAGAAATGGGCAGAGGACATGAACAGACATTTCTGCAAAGAAGACATCCAGATGGCCAACAGACACATGAAAAAGTGCTCCACGTCCCTCGGCATCAGGGAAATACAAATCAAAACCACAATGAGATATCACCTCACACCAGTCAGAATGGCTAAAATTAACAAGTCAGGAAATGACAGATGCTGGCGAGGATGTGGAGAAAGGGGAACCCTCCTCCACTGTTGGTGGGAATGCAAGCTGGTGCAACCACTCTGGAAAACAGCATGGAGGTTCCTCAAACTGTTGAAAATAGAACTACCCTATGACCCAGCAATTGCACTACTGGGTATTTACCCTAAAGATACAAACATAGTGATCCGAAGGGGCACGTGTACCCGAATGTTTATAGCAGCAATGTCTACAATAGCCAGACTATGGAAAGAACCTAGATGTCCATCAACAGATGAATGGATAAAGAAGATGTGGTATATATACACAATGGAATACTATGCAGCCATCAAAAGAAATGAAATCTTGCCATTTGCAACGACGTGGATGGAACTAGAGCGTATCATGCTTAGTGAAATAAGTCAATCGGAGAAAGACAACTATCATATGATCTCCCTGATATGAGGACATGGAGAAGCAACATGGGGGGGTAGGGAGATAGGAGAAGAATAAATGAAACAAGATGGGATTGGGAGGGAGACAAACCATAAATGACTCTTAATCTCACAAAACAAACTGGGGGTTGCTGGGGGGAGGAGGGATTGGGAGAGGGGGAGCGGGCTATGGACATTGGGGAGGGGAGGCGAACCATAAGAGACTATGGACTCTGAAAAACAACCTGAGGGTTTTGAAGGGTCAGGGGTGGGAGGTTGGGGCAACCTGAGGGTTTTGAAGGGTCAAGGGTGGGAGGTGGGGGGAACAGGTGGTGGGTAATGGGGAGGGCACGTTTTGCATGGAGCACTGGGTGTTGTGCAAAAAGAATGAATACTGTTACGCTGAAAAAAATAAATAAAATGGCAAAATGAAAGAGGAGAGATCACAACTAACACCAAAGAAATACAATTATAAGAACATACTATGAGCAACTCTACGCCAACAAATTTGACAATCTGGAAGAAATGGACGCATTCCTAGAGACATATAAACTACCATAACTGAACCAGGAAGAAATAGAAAACCTGAACAGGCCCATAACCAGTAAGGAGATTGCAACTGTCATCAAAAATCTCCAAACAAACAAAAGCCCAGGGCCAGACGGCTTCCCAGGGAATTCTACCAAACATTTAAAGAAGAACTCATTCCTATTCTCCTGAAACTGTTCCAAAAAATAGAAATGGAAGGAAAACTTCCAAACTCATTCTATGAGGCCAGCCTCACCTTGATCCCAAAACCAGACAAGGATCCCACCAAAAAAGAGAACTACAGACCAATATCCTTGATGAACACAGACGCAAAAATTCTCGCCAAAATACTAGCCAATAGGATTCAACAGTACATTAAAAGGATTATTCACCACGATCAAGTGGGATTTATTCCAGGGCTGCAGGGTTGGTTCAACATCCGCAAATCAATCAATGTGATAGAACACGTTAATAAAAGAAAGAAGAAGAACCATATGATACTCTCAATAGATGCTGAAAAAGCATCTGACAAAGTACAGCATCCCTTCCTGATCAAAACTCTTCAAAGTGTAGGGATAGAGGGCACATACCTCAATATTATCAAAGCCATCTATGAGAAACCCACCGCAAATATCATTCTCAATCGAGAAAAACTGAAAGCTTTTCCGATAAGGTCAGGAACACGGCAGGGATGTCCATTATGACCACTGCTATTCAACATAGTACTAGAAGTCCTAGCCTCAGCAATCAGACAACAAAAAGAAATTAAAGGCATCCAAATTGGTAAAGAAGACGTCAAACTATCACTCTTCGCAGATGATATGATACGATATGTGGAAAACCCAAAAGACTCCACTCCAAAACTGCTAGAATTTGTACAGGAATTCAGTAAAGTGTCAGGATATAAAATCAATGCACAGAAATCAGTTGCATTTCTGTACACCAACAACAAGACAGAAGAACGAGAAATTAAGGAGTCAATCCCATTTACAATTGCACCCAAAACTATAAGATACCTAGGAATAAACCTAACCAAAGAGGCTAAGAATGTATTTGCAGAAAATTATAAAATACTCATGAAAGAAATTGAGGAAGACACAAAGAAATGGAAAAATGTTCCATGCTCCTGGATTGGAAGAATAAATATTGTGAAAATGTCCATGCTACCTAAAGCAATCTACACATTTAATGCAATCCCTATCAAAATACCATCCATTTTTTTCAAAGAAATGGAACAAATAATCCTCAAATTTATATGGAACCAGAAAAGACCTCGAATAGCCAAAGGAATATTGAAAAAGAAAGTCAACGTTGGTGGCATCACAATTCCGGACTTCAAGCTCTATTACAAAGCTGTCATCATCAAGACAGCATGGTACTGGCACAAAAACAGACACATAGATCAGTGGAACAGAATAGAGAGCCCAGAAATCGACCCTCAACTCTATGGTCAACTCATCTTCGACAAAGCAGGAAAGAATGTCCAATGGAAAAAAGACAGCCTCTTCAATAAATGGTGCTGGGAAAATTGGACAGCCACATGCAGAAAAATGAAATTGGACCACTTCCTTACACCACACACGAAAATAGACTCCAAATGGATGAAGGACCTCAATGTGAGAAAGGAATCCATCAAAATCCTTGAGGAGAATGCAGGCAGCAACCTCTTCGACCTCAGCCGCAGCAACATCTTCCTAGGAACAACGGCAAAGGCAAGGGAAGCAAGGGCAAAAATGAACTCTTGGGATTTCATCAAGATCAAAAGCTTTTGCACAGCAAAGGAAACAGTTCACAAAACCAAAAGACAACTGACAGAATGGGAGAAGATATTTGCAAACGACATATCAGATAAAGGGCTAGTATCCAAAATCTATAAGGAACTTAGCAAACTCAACACCCAAAGAACAAACAATCCAATCAAGAAATGGGCAGAGGACATGAACAGACATTTCTGCAAAGAAGACATCCAGATGGCCAACAGACACATGAAAAAGTGCTCCACGTCCCTCGGCATCAGGGAAATACAAATCAAAACCACAATGAGATATCACCTCACACCAGTCAGAATGGCTAAAATTAACAAGTCAGGAAATGACAGATGTTCCGAGGATGCGGAGAAAGGGGAACCCTCCTCCACTGTTGGTGGGAATGCAAGCTGGTGCAACCACTCTGGAAAACAGCATGGAGGTTCCTCAAACTGTTGAAAATAGAACTACCCTATGACCCAGCAATTGCACTACTGGGTATTTACCCTAAAGATACAGACGTAGTGATCCGAAGGGGCACGTGTACCCGAATGTTTATGGCAGCAATGTCTACAATAGCCAAACTATAGAAAGAACCTAGATGTCCATCAACAGATGAATGGATAAAGAAGAGTGGTATATATACACAATGGAATACTATGCAGCCATCAAAAGAAATGAAATCTTGCCATTTGCGACGATGTTGATGGAACTAGAGCGTATCATGCTTAGTGAAATAAGTCATTCGGAGAAAGACAACTATCATATGATCTCCCTGATATGAGGACATGGAGAAGCAACATGGGGGGGTAGGGGGATAGGAGAAGAATAAATGAAACAAGATGGGATTGGGAGGGAGACAAACCATAAATGACTCTTAATCTCACAAAACAAACTGGGGGTTGCTGGGGGTATGTGGGATTGGGAGAGGGGGATGGGGCTATGGACATTGGGGAGGGGAGGCGAACCATAAGAGACTATGGACTCTGAAAACAACCTGAGGGTTTTGAAGGGTCAGGGCTGGGAGGTTGGGGGAACAGGTGGTGGGTAATAGGGAGGGCACGTTTTGCATGGAGCACTGGGTGTTGTGCAAAAACAATGAATACTGTTATGCTGAAAAAAATAAATAAAATGGGAAAAAATATATTATATGATAATAAAAATAAAAAATTAAAAGAATAGTTTTTAACTTCTTGATTAATTCCTTGGCATTGGCACACAGTATTTCCGTTTATGTAACATCATTTTCTTTCTTTAAGAATTCTCTTTTTGTAATCTTAGTTTATTCTTAATATGTGAAAAATCAATCCTAATTTCTTTTTCTTTGCATATTCCATGTTTCCTGTGTAATATTTTATTCTTGTCAGAAGTTTTCTTTATGCTTTCTACCTTGATAGTATAGACATTTTTTCTCACCTGTGTTCAGAATTTTGTTATGTTAACTTTAACTTATTTCGTCTCCTTTGCTGTTCTGTTCTTACGTTCTCCATCAATAGTTTCTGCAGTCTTACAGATATTGACTTTCTCCTTGAAAGACTTGTCTCTACTCAGCCCCTTTCAAAACCATTCTTCATATCACTTTTAATTTTTTCACTCTCTGACATCTTAAAAGGGCCATCCATCATTCACTCTCTTAATCCAGCCTCCTAGAAAGTTCTTTCTGTTCTTGGAACTCATCCTCTGTTTACCATTATACGTTCATCTTTTTTTTTTTTTTGCTGTAAAACTCTACTACAAAAACATTTATAGACTTTATTCAAAGGGAATATATTATGCTATGGATTATTTAAAAAACAAGGAAAAGACTGAAATAGAGAAGCATGTTTCCCATGAGTTCTCCCTGGAATTGTTCTGCCTGCAAGGTTGTGGCCCGTTCATATGCTCAGGCACTTTTTACTGTAAGTGGGGCTTTGGAAGGTGGGTCGGACATTACCTTTCTGGAAAGACCTGTAAGAGAAGAAGAGGATCTGCAGCTCTAGCGTCTGGACTTTGTTATCTTAAATCTTTGGGCTCATTCTCATCATCCTCCCCTTCAGGTGCAGTGAACTTTATGTCATACCTCAAACCTTATTCTCCATCACCTCAGGGTCTTCATGCTATTTCCTTTCCCTGCAACATTTTGACCTCTCATCCCAGCATCGAGTCATCACACTTGATGCATCGTGTTTCAGTTTAGATGGGTCTTTCCTGTTCTCATTCCTTGGGTTAGAGAGTTCTCATATGTGTTCTCATTAACACCTTAAATTAAACCAGTGTAGCTTTTGTCATGCTTTCTTATAACTATTTGGTTCCTTGTGTCAGTCTTTAAGTTTTCTGAGAACACATGCTCATCTCAGAGGCCTCTTCAACATGATGCCTAGAAGTATAATCTCACTACCTACGACTTTTACTCACTTACAGTCTTAGGACAGTGACCCACCTCAGACCCTCATTTACTCACCTGTACATCACGGGTGTTATTATACTTGTCTCGTTATTTTGTGTTTCTGATAATCAAATGCTTAGAAAAATTCCCAGCCTGATTCATAGTGAGTACTCTCTAAAGTTGGCTATAAAGTTTACTACAATAGCTAGAGCTGCAGATCCTCTTCTCTCCATCACAGGACCCTGAGATAATGAGCTGAGCTGAAGGCAGGAGCTTAAACCACTGAGCCACCCCAAAGTGTATATTTTCTTTTGTAATGTTAATATTATGGTGTTTTCTATATACTAATAATAAATGATAATAGGAATAAAAATTCTAGTAAAAAATAACATTTATTTAGTCCTTCCTATCTGCCAAGCCTTGTTCCAAGAATTTTACATACATAAACACACTTAGTTTTCACAAAAATCCCATTACTGTGTGTATTTCCAC
Organism: Meles meles; assembly: GCF_922984935.1. Lineage (NCBI taxonomy): Eukaryota > Metazoa > Chordata > Mammalia > Carnivora > Mustelidae > Meles > Meles meles. The sequence goes on from NC_060081.1 coordinate 288,638, forward strand.
TTCATAAATGAAGAAGCTGAGTAACAGATCCTAAAAATTGCTTGTAATTAAACATACGTTGAATAAAAATATAAAAATAAGCATATTATAGTTAATGTAATCAGATAAAAATTGCTTATTTTCAATATCGTAAGTGATATAAGCTCCAAGGAGGGAAAGAGTTATGATATGTTCTATTCTGAATTGTGGCCTCTGAAACTGTCTAAATACTTTACACTTATTGTCTAATGTAGGTCTCAAATTATTTGCATAGTTCGTATTATTGGCTCGCTTTTATAGAAAAGGAAACCAAGGTTCAAAGGGAATCAGTATGTGATTCAAGACCTACTAACTGAAAAAAGAAATTCAAGAAATAAATAACAAACATGAATAAATTCAACCTTACTAGTTAAGAAATGCAAACTAGTAAAAAAATACCATTTTTGTTATCAAATCAAGCAAAATTTTAAAAACAATATAGACTAATGATAATAAAATCGTTATAGAACATACATAGCCAATAAGACTTTTAAATGTCACAAACTGTATGATGAATACTTTGGGAATATATATATAATTTTTAAACCTTTTTACCCCCTTTCTTCTCCCACTGATTTTGGGTCCCTTCTGATTTGGATAGCATACTTTTGATGGTGTCTTTGCCACCTTTTTAGTATTTTATTCTCTCATTCATATATTCTTATCTAGATAAAATGACAAGGTGGAAAAATTCACCACAGGGAAAAAAAAAACCAAACAAACAAAAATCAAGAGGCACTACCGAAATCTAGGGACCTAATCAATATAGACATTGATAATATGTCAGACTAGAGGTTAGAATGAAGATTTTCAAGGGGCTAGCTGGACTCAAAAAAGGCATAAATGATATTAGGGAAACGCTGCCTGGAGAAATAAAAGCCCTTTCTGGATAAATAAAAGAACTGAAATCTAACCAAGCTGAAATTTAAAGAATCTATTAATGAGGTGTAATAAAAAATGGAGGCTCTTACTGTGTGTGTAAATGAGGCAGAAGAGAGAATTAGTGATATAGAAGACCAAATGATGGACAATAAAGAAGCTGAGCACAAGAGAGACAAACAAGAACTGGACAATGAGGAGAGAATTCGTGAGATAAGTGATAACATAAGGGAAAAAAATTAGAATAATTGGAATTCCAGAGGAAGAAAAGACAGGGGGACAGAAGGTATATTGGAGAGAATTGTTATAGAGAATTTCTTTAATATGGCAAAGGGAACAAGCATCAAATCCAAGAGGTACAGAGAACCCACTTCAGAATTAATAAAAATAGGACCACACCCTGTCACCTAGTAGTAGAACTTACAAGTCTTAGTGAAAAATAGAAAATCCTGTAAGCAGCTCAGGACAAGAAGTCTGTAACATACAATGGTAAAAAAATATTATTTTGGAAGCAGACTTACCCACAGAGCCTGGAAGGCCAGAAAGAATTGGCATGGTATATTCAGAACACTAAATGAGGAAAACCTGCAGCCAAGATTACTATATCCAGATAGGCTATCATTGAAAATAGAAGGAGAGATAAAAAGCTTCCAGGACAAACAAAAGCTAAAAAATTTCCCAGCCCTATGGGAAATATTGAAAGGGGTCCTCTAAGCAAAGCGAGAGCCTAGAAGTAGTAGACCAGAAAGGAACAGAGACAATATATAGTAACAGTCACTTTACAGGCAATACAATGGCACTAAATTCATATCTTTCAATACTACCCTGAATGTACCCTTCCAATAGTTACCCTGAAGGTAAATGGGCTATATGCCCCAATCAAAAGACACAGGATATCAGAATTGATAAAAAAACAAAACCCATCATCATGTGGTCTACAAGAAACTCATTTTAGACCCACAGACACCTCCAGATTTAAAGTGAAGGGGTAGAAAACAACTTGCCATGCTAATAGACATCAAAAGAAAGCTGGGAAGGCAATCCTTATATCAGACCAATTAGATTTTAAGCCAAAGACTCTAATAAGAGATTAGGAAGAACACGATATCATACTCAACAGGTCTGCCCAAAAAGAATATCTAAAAAATTGAAATATTTAGGCCCCTAACATGGGAGAAGCCAACTATAGAAACCAGTTAATAACAACATCAAAGAAATACATCAACAATAATACAATAATAGTAGGGGAATTTAACATCCGCCTCACTGAAATGGACAGATCATCCAAGCAAAAGATCAACAAGGAAATAAAGACCTTAAATACACACTGGACTAGATGGACATCACAGATATATTTAGAACATTCCATCCCAAAACAACAGAATACACATTCTTCTCTAGCGCACATGGAACATTTTCCAGCATAGATCACATCCTGGGTCACAAAGCAGGTTTCAACCAGTACCAAAAAATTGAGGTCATTCCCCGCATATTTTAAGATCACAATTCTCTGAAGCTAGAACTCAATCACAAGAGGAAAGTTGGAAAGAAATGGAATACACGGAGGCTAAAGAGCACCCTATTACAAGATGAATGGGTCAACCAGGAAATTAAAGAAGGATTGAAAAAATTCATGGAAACAAAGGATAATGAAATCATAGCTGTTCAAAATCTGTGGGACACAGCCGAGGCAGTCCTGAGAGGAATGTATATAGTGATTCAAGTCTTTCTCAAGAAACAAGAAAGGTCTCAAATACACAACCTAACCCTACACTTAAAGGAGCTGGAGAAAGAACAGCAAAGAAAGCCTAAAACCAGCCAGAGAAGATAAATAATAAAAATTAGAGCAGAAATCAATGAAATAGAAACAAACAAACAAACAAAAACAGTAGAAGGAATCAATGAAACTAAGAGCTATTTCTATGAAAGTATTAATGTATTTGATAAATCCCTAGCCAGACTTATCAAAAAGAAAGAGAAAGGACCCAAATAAATAAAATCATCAATGAAAGAGGAGAGATCACAAGCAACACCAAAGAAATGCAAACAAGTATAAACATATTATGAGAAAATATATGTTAGCAAATTTATCAATCTGGAAGAAATGGATGCATTCTTAGAGATATATAAACTACCACAACTCAACCAGAAAGAAATAGAAAACCTGAACAGACTCGTAACCAATAAGAAGATTGAAACAGCCATCAAAAACCTCCCAAAAACAAGAGCTCAGGGCCAATGGCTTCCCAGGGAAATTCTACCAAATATTTAAAGAATTAATACCAAATATCCTGAAAATGCCCCCCCAAAAGGAAGGAAAACCTCCAAACTCATTTAATGAGGCTAGCATCACCCTGATCCCAAAACCAGACTAAGATCCCATCAAAACGGAGAATTACAGACCAATATCCTTGATGAACACAGATGCGAAAATTCTCACCAAAATACTAACCAATAGGATCCAAGAGTACATTAAAAGGATTATTCACCACGATCAAGTGGGATTTATTCCACAGCTTCCAGGATGGTTCAACATCCACAAATAAATCAATGTGATACAGTACATTAATAAAAGATAGAACAAGAACCATATGATACTCTCAATAGATGCTGGAAAAGCATTTGACAAAGTACAGCATCCTTTCTTGATCAAAACTCGTCAAAGTATGGGGATAGAGGGTGCCTACCTCAATATCATCAAAGCCGTCTATGAAAAACACACAGCGAATATCATTCTCAATGGGGAAAAACTGAGAGCTTTTCCCCTAAGGTCAGGAACATGGCAGGGATGTCCATTATCACCACTGCTATTCAACATAGTACTAGCAGTCCTAGCCTCAGCAATCAAACAACAAAAAGAAATTAAAGGCATCCAAATCAGCAAAGAAGAAATAAAAATATCACTCTTTGCAACTGATATAATACTCTATGTGGAAAAGCCAAAAGACTTCACTCCAAATCTTCTAGAACTTGTATAGGAATTCAGTAAAGTGTCAGAATATAAAATCAATGCACAGAAATCAGTTGCATTTCTATATACCAACCACAAGACAGAAGAAAGAGAAATTAAGGAGTCAATCCCATTTATAAGTGCACCCGAAATCATAAGATACCTAGGAATAACCCTAAACAAAGAGGCAAAGAAACTGTACTCAGAAAACTTTAAAGTACTCATGAAAGAAACTGAGGAAGACACAAAAAAATGGAAAAATGTTCAATGCTCATGGATTGGAAGAACAAATATTGTGAAAATGTTTATGCTACCTAAAGCAGTCTACATATTTAATGCAATCCCTATCCAAATACCATTTTTTTTTCAAGGAAATGGAACAAATAATCCAAGAATTTTACGGAACCAGAAAAGACATTGAATAGCCAGAGGAATGATGAAAAAGAAAGCCAAAGTTGGTGGCAGCACAATTCCAGACTTTAAGCTCTATTACAAAGCTCTCCTCATTAATACAGCTTGATGCCAGTATGCTACGGGCATAAAAACAGACATATAGATCAATGGAACAGAATAGAGAGCCCAGAAATAGACCCTCAACTCTATGGCCAATGAATCTTTGACAAAGCAGGAAAGAATGTCCAATGGAAAAATGACAGTCTCTTCAACAAATGGTATTGGGAAAATTGGATAGCCACTTTCAGAAAAATGAAACTGGACGATTTCCTTACACCACACACAAAAATAGATTCAAAATCGATGAAAGACCTCAATGTGAGAAAGGAATCCATCGAAATCCTTGAAGACAATACAGGCAGCAACCTCTTTGATCTAGCTGCAGCAACTCCTTCCTAGAAACATCGCCAAAGGCAAGGAAAGCAAGGGCAAAAGTGAATTTTTGGGACTTCATCATGATCAAAAATTTTTGCACGGAAAAGAAAGAGTCAACAAAACCCAAAGACAACTGATAGCATGGGAGAAGATATTTGAAAATGACATATCAGATAAAGGGCTAGGATCCAAAATCTAAAAATAATTTATCAAATTCAACACCCAAAGAACAAATAATCCAATCAAGAAATGGCAGAGGACATGAACAGACATTTCTGCAAAGAAGACATACAGATGGCCAACAGACAGATGAAAAAGCACTCCACATCACTTGGCATTGGGGAAATACAAATCAAAACCGCACTGAGAAACCACCTCACACCATTTTAGAATGGCTAAAATTAACAAGTCAGGAAATGACAGGTGCTGGTAAGGAAACAGAGGAAGTGGAATCCCCTTACAATATTGGTGGGAATTCAACCTGTTGCAGTCACTCTGGAAAACTGCATGGAGGTTCCTCAAAAATTTGAAAATATAACTAACATATGACCCATAAATTGCACTACTGGGTATTTACCCTAAAGATCCAAATGTAGTGATCCGAAGGGGCATGTGCACCCAAATGTTTATATCAGCAATGTCCACAATAACCAAACTATGGAAAGAGCCTAGTTGTCCACCAACAGATGAATGGATAAAGGAGATGTGATACACACACACACACACACACACACACACACACACCTACACACACACAGTGGAATACTATGTAGCCATCAAAAGAAATGAAATCTTGCCCTTTGCGATGATGAATGGAACTAGAGGGTATTATGATCAGTAAAATAAGTCAATCAGAGAAAGACAGTTATCATATGATCTCCCTGATATGAGGAATTTTAGAGGAAAAGTGGTGGGTTTTGTGAGTAAGGAAGAAAAAGTGAAACAAGATGGGAGGGAGACAAACCATAAGAGACTCTTAATCTCGCAAAACAAACTGAGGGTTATCTGGTAAGGCAGGTAGGGAGAGGGTGGTTATGTTAAGGACGTTGGGGAGAGTGTGTGGTATGGTGAGTGCTGTGAAGTGTGTAAGACTGGCAATTCACACACCTTTAGCCCTGGAGCTAATAATTTATTATATGTTAATTTTAAGAGATGATAAAAATAAACAAATATATGAGCATATTATTTTTGTCTCTTGAAAATAACATTTTAATATTTATGTGTGAGGTTAGAGTATGAAGACTAGCCAACTTGATTTGAGAGTGAAAAGGGGTAGTTCACTTTCATTTTGTTGGTGAGAGTATAAATTGAGGAAAAATATCTAGAAATTCTAAATCCAAGCATTTAGCCTAACAAAAAAACCAAGTTTGCAAATAGAGCATCCTACTAACACATATGCATACCAATTCATAAAAAAAAATATTTACAGATTTCAAGGCAACTATATAATTATATTATATTATATTATATTATATTATATTATATTATATTATATATTATTACTTATAATATATACAGTTTATATTATATATATGACATTATTTGAAGAAAATAATATATTTTAAGTCAACATATTATTTAAGACAATTATTTAAGACATAAAGATGCAATCGTCTACACAGTTGACCATTGACCAATACAGTTTGGAACTACCTGAGTCCATTTATAACGTGGATTTTTTTCAATAAATATATTTGAAAAGTTTTTATAGATTTGTGAAATTTAAAAAACTCACAGACAAAGCACATGTCTTACGGAAAAAATTAAACACGTTTTATTGTATGAATACAGTACATAATACATATACCATACAAAAATATGTGTTATTGACTATTTATGATGTCAGTAAGGTTCCAGTAAACAGTATGTTATGAGTAGTCAATGTTTGGGGAGGCCAACAGTCATACACAGATGTCTGACTGTGGGGAGTGTTGGTGCCTCTAATCACATTGTGTGTGTGTGTGTGTGTGTGTGTGTGTATCATGCTCTTTCCTACTAGACACATTAAAAGAATTATCTAGCACTGCCACAAAGAGAGATCATCCATCATCCATTAACTGACTTGGAATAATATCCACAGTATATTTTATGTGAAAAAGGGGGTGAAAATACTATGAACATTATAATGCAAAAGTGGATTTTTTTTATAAGATGAGGAAATTGTATCTATTGATAGTCCCCTGGGACAGAGCTTCATGTATATTTGAGAAAAAAATGGTTTAGACTGGTGTAGAGCCATGAGGGCCATACCCATGTAGCAGGTGCTTGTCTTCAAAAGAAGGCAGAGATTATGAACACAGGCATTTAGTTCATCAAGACGGGTTTGGACATATTGATGATGGGGTGTCAGCTCAGAAAGAACCGACCAATTCATTGTGTGTAACAAAATAGATATCTGAGTGATATCTATTAAGAAGAGGCCAGATATTGGTGAAGGAAGTAGGGGAAGAAAATATAGATAGCTCTGTGATCAGGGTTGATATTGTACTTGTGGGAGAAAATAAATTGTCTTGGGGATTTTTAAGTTGTTTTTTTTTTAATTGTGGGACGTGTGATATAAACAATTGCATTCATCTCCTCAGTGAAATCCACAGTAAGTTTTGCATATTTCACCATCAATAAGAGTGTATGTTTCCAGAGTGTGAATGAGAGAATATGCTGAATTATGTATCCAGCACAGACACAGCCACAGGGATGCTGAAGTGAGAGGAACAGAGACCAGTGATGTGTTTGTACCTTGTGCAAAAGTCAAAAGGGACAAGTGCTGGAGCTCTCCATACAATGCACCAAAGTGTTAACTGCCATTTGTTGCTTTCTGTTTCTTCGTTTCAAATTATATATAGCCTAATCTTTCATAACAAACATGTGCTGATAGCTAGGAAATATATTGGTTTTAGTAAAAGAGCTGTGCTCATCAAGTGGCTTGTTTAGAGTCTCATCCATACTGATTAGGTATGAATCATATGTCAGGTGTCATGTGTTTCTTGACTTTTAAAATTTTACTTGTTCAAAACTCACATCATCCTGACTTGGCTTTCCTTGTAACTGCATGAGTTCAAGGTGCTCCTCACAAAACCCTTTGTCCTTCTTTATCTTGGCCCAGACGTCACCCTGCATCACAGCACAAAGGTTTCTCCACCTCCTCCCACTCCCTGGTAATACATCCTTTACAGAGGGTGGCCCCACTGATCTCGTCCTGTCTGCCATCTGCACCCAGAGGCCCTAGGTGATATTGCTAGTGACAAGTAGCTTCCAAGTCTGAGCATTTGACACACATCTTTCCCACATCCTATCAGGTCATGAAATGTCATTCGGTGACTCAGTCCTGCCTGATACTCAAGCCAGAAAATACTGCTTAGTAGGAATCAAGTGAGTAGCATCTTTTTTTAAAGATTTTTATTTATTTATTTGACAGACAGGTCACAAGTAGTCAGAGAGGCAGGCAGAGAGAGAAGGGAACAGGCTCCATGCTGAGCAGAGAGCCTGATGCGGGGCTTGATCCCAGGACCTTGAGACCATGACCTGAGCTGAAGGCAGAGGCTTCACTGAGCCACCCAGGGGCACCAAGTGAGTAACATCTTGATGGCCACCAAAAATAGCCAAGAACTCGGAGCATTTATTTTGCCATGGTAGATTTTGCTTTTGGTTCTGTTTGCTCCCCTGCTGCCAGCATGGCCTCTGAACTAGAATCTCACTGAATCTCCAGAAACCTAAGATTTGGGTGCCCTGAAGTACAATTGCCTGTAGCCGTGAGTTTCATTCTTGTGTTTCCCATTAAAATTCTGAATAAAGCAGAAAAATGAATACGAAGATGGCGGAGAAGTAGCAGGCTGAAACTACATCAGGTAGCAGGAGATCAGCTCGATAGCTTATCTAAACATTGCAAACACCTACAAATCCAACGGGAGATCGAAGAGAAGAAGAACAGCAACTCTAGAAACAGAAAATCAACCACTTTCTGAAAGGTAGGACTGGCGGAGAAGTGAATCTAAAACGACGGGAAGATAGACCGCAGGGGGAGGGGACGGCTCCCGGCAAGCAGCGGAGCAACGGAGCACAAAATCAAGACTTTTAAAAGTCTGTTCCACTGAGGGACATTACTCCAGAGGCTAACCCAGGCTGAAGCCCATGCGGGGTCAGCGTGGCCGCAGGCCTGCAGGGTCACAGAAGGATCGGGGGTGTCGGAGTGTCGCAGAGCTCGCAGGTATTAGAACGGAGAAGTCGGCTGCAGAGACAGAGCCGAGGACTGAACTCTCAGCTCGGGGTTACCTTGAACTGGTCACAGGCTGGGTGAGCTCGGAGCGTGGCTAGAGGCTGGGGATACGGGAGTGATTGGGTGCTGTCCTCTGGGGGCGCACTGAGGAGTGGGGACCCAGGCTCACGGCTCCTCTGGGCCGGAGACTAGGAGGCCGCCATTTTCATTCCCGTCCTCCGGAACTCTACGGAAAGGGTTCAGGGAACAGAAGCTCCCAAAAGCGAACCCGAGCCTATTACTTAGTCTGGCCCCCGGTAAGGGCGGTGCAATCCCGCCTCGGGCAAAACACTTGAGAGTCACTACAACAGGTCGCTCCCCCAGAAGATCAACAAAATATCCAGCCAGGACGAAGTTCATCTATCAAGGAAAGTAGGTTCAACTCCTAAGAAAGCAGCGCAATTCCAGAGGAGGAGAAAGCAAAGCACGGAACTCATGGCTTTCTCCCCATGATTCTTTAGTCTTGCGGCTACTTCAATTTTTTTTTTCTTTTTTCGTTTTTCAATTTTTTTTCTTTTTTTCTTCTTCTGCTAAATTTTTTAAAACTTTTACCCTTTTCTTTTTTAACGTTTTTTGACTAGTTTATCGAAATATATATATTTTTTCTTTCTTTTTTATATTTTTTCTTTATTTGTTTTATTTTTTAAATTTTTTTCTTTTTTTTTCTGAACCACTTTTTATCCCCTTTCTCCCCCCCACAATTTGGGGTTTCTTCTGATTTGGTTACAGCGCATTTTTCTGGGGTCTTTGCCACCCTTTTAGTATTTTATTTGCTCCTTCATATCCTCTTATCTGGACAAAATGACAAGGCGGAAAAAATCACCACAAACAAAAGAACAAGAGACAGTACCGAAGGCTAGGGACCTAATCAACACAGACATGGGTAATATGTCAGATCAAGAGTTCAGGATGACGATTCTGAACATTCTAGCCGGGCTCGAAAAAGGCATGGAAGATATTAGAGAAACCCTCTCTGGAGATATTAAAGGCCTTTCTGGAGAAATTAAAGAACTAAAATCTAACCAAGTTGAAATCCAAAAAGCTATTAGTGAGGTGCAATCAAAAATGGAGGCTCTCACTGCTAGGATAAATGAGGCAGAAGAAAGAATTAGTGATATAGAAGACCAAATGACAGAGAATAAAGAAGCCGAACAAAAGAGGGACAAACAGCTATTGGACCATGAGGGGAGAATTCGAGAGATAAGTGACACCATAAGACGAAACAACATTAGAATAGTTGGGATTCCAGAAGAAGAAGAAACAGAGAAGGGAGCAGAAGGTCTATTGGAGAGAATTATTGGAGAGAATTTCCCTAATATGGCAAAGGGAACAAGCATCAAAATCCAGGAGATGCAGAGAACCCCCCTCAAAGTCAACAAGAATAGGTCCACACCCCATCACCTAATAGTAAAATTTACAAGTCTTAGTGACAAAGAGAAAATCCTGAAAGCAGCCCGAGAAAAGAAGTCTGTAACATACAATGGTAAAAATATTAGATTGGCAGCAGACTTATCCACAGACACCTGGCAGGCCAGGAAGAGCTGGCATGATATATTCAGAGCACTAAACGAGAAAAACATGCAGCCAAGAATACTCTATCCAGCTAGGCTATTATTGAAAATAGAAGGAGAGATAAAAAGCTTCCAGGACAAACAAAAACTGAAAGAATTTGCAAACACCAAGCCAGTTCTAAAGAAATCTTGAAAGGGGTCCTCTAAGCAAAGAGAGACCCTAAAAGTAGTAGATCATAAAGGTACAGAGACAATATACAGTAACAGTCACCTTACAGACTAATAATGGCACTAAATTCATATCTCTCAATAGTTACCCTGAATGTTAATGGCCCAAATGCCCCAATCAAAAGACACAGGGTATCAGAATGGATAAAAAAACAAAACCCATCAGTATGTTGCCTACAAGAAACTCATTTTAGACGCGAAGACAGCTCCAGATTTAAAGTGGGGGGTGGAAAACAATTTACCATGCTAATGGGCTTCAGAACAAAGCTGGGGTGGCAATCCTTATATCAGATCAATTAGATTTTAAGCCAAAGACTATAATAAGAGATGAGGAAGGACACTATATCCTACTCAAAGGGTCTGTCCAACAAGAAGATCTAACCATTTTAAATATCTATGCCCCTAACGTGGGAGCAGCCAACTATATCAACCAATTAATAACAAAATCAAAGAAACACATCAATAATAATACAATAATAGTAGGGGACTTGAACACTCCCCTCACTGAAATGGACAGATCATCCAAGCCAAAGATCAACAAGGAAATAAAGGCCTTCAATGACACACTGGACCAGATGGACATCACAGATCTATTCAGAACATTTCATCCCAAAGCAACAGAATACACATTCTTCTCTAGTGCACATGGAACCTTCTCCAGAATAGATCACATCCTGGGTCACAAATCAGGTCTCAACCGGTATCAAAAGATTGGGATCATTCCCTGCATATTTTCAGACCACAATGCTCTGAAGCTAGAACTCAATCACAAGAGGAAAGCTGGAAAGAACCCAAATACATGGAGACTAAACAGCATCCTTCTAAAGAATGAATGGGTCAACCAGGAAATTAAAGAAGAACTGAAAAAATTCATGGAAACAAATGATAATGAAAACACAACGGTTCAAAATCTGTGGGACACAGCAAAGGCAGTCCTGAGAGGAAAATATATAGCGGTACAAGCTTTCTCAAGAAACAAGAAAGGTCTCAAGTACACAACCTAACCCTACTCGTAAAGGAGCTGGAGAAAGAACAAGAAAGAAACCCTAAACCCAGCAGGAGGAGAGAAATCATAAAGATCAGAGCAGAAATCAATGAAATAGAAACCAAAAAAACAATAGAAAAAATGAATGAAACTAGGAGCTGGTTCTTTGAAAGAATCAACAAGATTGATAAACCCCTGGCCAGACTCATCAAAAAGAAAAGAGAAAGGACCCAAATCAATAAAATCATGAATGAAAGAGGAGAGATCACAACTAACACCAAAGAAATACAGACAATTATAAGAACATACTATGAGCAACTCTACGCCAACAAATTGGACAATCTGGAAGAAATGGATGCATTCCTAGAGACATATAAACTACCACAACTGAACCAGGAAGAAATAGAAAACCTGAACAGGCCCATAACCAGTAAGGAGATTGAAACAGTCATCAAAAATCTCCAAACAAACAAAAGCCCAGGGCCAGACGGCTTTCCAGGGGAATTCTACCAAACATTTAAAGAAGAACTCATTCCTATTCTCCTGAAACTGTTCCAAAAAATAGAAATGGAAGGAAAACTTCCAAACTCATTTTATGAGGCCAGCATCACCTTGATCCCAAAACCAGACAAGGATCCCACCAAAAAAGAGAACTACAGACCAATATCCTTGATGAACACAGACGCAAAAATTCTCGCCAAAATACTAGCCAATAGGATTCAACAGTACATTAAAAGGATTATTCACCACGATCAAGTGGGATTTATTCCAGGGCTGCAGGGTTGGTTCAACATCCGCAAATCAATCAATGTGATAGAACACATTAATAAAAGAAAGAACAAGAACCATAGGATACTCTCAATAGATGCTGAAAAAGCATTTGACAAAGTACAGCATCCCTTCCTGATCAAAACTCTTCAAAGTGTAGGGATAGAGGGCACATACCTCAATATTATGAAAGCCATCTATGAGAAACCCACCGCAAATATCATTCTCAATCGAGAAAAACTGAAAGCTTTTCCGCTAAGGTCAGGAACATGGCAGGGATGTCCATTATCACCACTGCTATTCAACATAGTACTAGAAGTCCTAGCCTCAGCAATCAGACAACAAAAAGAAATTAAAGGCATCCAAATCAGCAAAGAAGAAATCAAAATATCCCTCTTCGCAGATGATATGATATGATATGTGGAAAACCCAAAAGACTCCACTCCAAAACTGCTAGAACTTGTACAGGAATTCAGTAAAGTGTTAGGATATAAAATCAATGCACAGAAATCAGTTGCATTTCTGTACACCAACAACAAGACAGAAGAAAGAGAAATTAAGGAGTCAATCCCATTTACAATTGCACCCAAAACTATAAGATACCTAGGAATAAACCTAACCAAAGAGGCTAAGAATCTATACACAGAAAATTATAAAGTACTCATGAAAGGAATTGAGGAAGACACAAAGAAATGGAAAAATGTTCCATGCTCCTGGATTGGAAGAATAAATATTGTGAAAATGTCCATGCAACCTAAAGCAATCTACACATTTAATGCAATCCCTATCAAAATACCATCCATTTTTTTCAAAGAAATGGAACAAATAATCCTCAAATTTATATGGAACCAGAAAAGACCTCGAATAGCCAAAGGAATATTGAAAAAGAAAGCCAACGTTGGTGGCATCACAATTCCGGACTTCAAGCTCTATTACAAAGCTGTCATCATCAAGACAGCATGGTACTGGCACAAAAACAGACACATAGATCAGTGGAACAGAATAGAGAGCCCAGAAATCGACCCTCAACTCTATGGTCAACTCATCTTCGACAAAGCAGGAAAGAATGTCCAATGGAAAAAAGACAGCCTCTTCAATAAACGGTGCTGGGAAAATTGGACAGCCACATGCAGAAAAATGAAATTGGACCACTTCCTTACACCACACACGAAAATAGACTCCAAATGGATGAAGGACCTCAATGTGAGAAAGGAATCCATCAAAATCCTTGAGGAGAATGCAGGCAGCAACCTCTTCGACCTCAGCCGTAGCAACATCTTCCTAGGAACAACGGCAAAGGCAAGGGAAGCAAGGGCAAAAATGAACTCTTGGGATTTCATCAAGATCAAAAGCTTTTGCACAGCAAAGGAAACAGTTCACAAAACCAAAAGACAACTGACAGAATGGGAGAAGATATTTGCAAACGACATATCAGATAAAGGCCTAGTCTCCAAAATCTATAAGGAACTTAGCGAACTCAACACCCAAAGAACAAACAATCCAATCAAGAAATGGGCAGAGGACATGAACAGACATTTCTGTAAAGAAGACATCCAAATGGCCAACAGACACATGAAAAAGTGCTCCACGTCCCTCGGCATCAGGGAAATACAAATCAAAACCACAATGAGATATCACCTCACACCAGTCAGAATGGCTAAAATTAACAAGTCAGGAAATGACAGATGCTGGCGAGGATGTGGAGAAAGGGGAACCCTCCTCCACTGTTGGTGGGAATGCAAGCTGATACAACCACTCTGGAAAACAGCATGGAGGTTCCTCAAACTGTTGAAAATAGAACTACCCTATGACCCAGCAATTGCACTGCTGGGTATTTACCCTAAAGATACAGACGTAGTGATCCGAAGGGGCACGTGTACCCGAATGTTTATAGCAGCAATGTCTACAATAGCCAGACTATGGAAAGAACCTAGATGTCCATCAACAGATGAATGGATAAAGAAGAGTGGTATATATACACAATGGAATACTATGCAGCCATCAAAATAAATGAAACTTGCCATTTGCGACGACCTGGATGGAACTAGAGTGTATCATGCTTAGTGAAATAAGTCAATCGGAGAAAGACAACTATCACATGATCTCCCTGATATGAGGACATGGAGAATCATCATGGGGGGTTAGGGGGATAGGAGAAGAATAAATGAAACAAGATGGGATTGGTAGGGAGACAAACCATAAATGACTCTTAATCTCACAAAACAAACTGGGGGTTGCTGGGGGGAGGTGGGATTGGGAGAGGGGGAGGGGGCTATGGACATTGGGGAGGGGAGATGAACCATAAGAGACTATGGACTCTGAAAAACAACCTGAGGGTTTTGACGGGTCAGGGGTGGGAGGCTGGGGGAGCAGGTGGTGGGTAATAGGGAGGGCACGTTTTGCATGGAGAACTGGGTGTTGTGCAAAAGCAATGAATACTGTTATGCTGAAAAAATTAAATAAAATGGGGAAAAAATTTTGAATAAAGCGCATAAGCAAATATATTAATATATATCCTGTATATATCACTGTAATTTGGTCAATATCTGCCCATATTTTATAACAGAAAAAAACTGTGTAGTCTTCTTTTTGCAGTCCTAGAAACAAATTACTGTCTCAAATAATATTTATTTAAGAGAATTTAATTTAATAGAAATCATTAATTTAATTAATAGAAAATGCTGGAAGAAAGAGGTAAAAATGTTAATAAGAGCTTTTCTTGGGCGGTACATTGATCTAGAGTTTTTTAAAATAATTGCATAAATTTTTTTTAAGATTTTATTTATTTGAGAGAGTGAGAGAGAGCATGAGAGGGGAGAAGGTCAGAGAGAGAAGCAGACTGCCCATGGAGCTGAGAGCCTGATGCGGGACTCGATCCCGAGACTCCAGGACCATGACCTGAGCTGAAGGCTGTCACTTAACCAACTGAGCCACCCAGGCATCCCAATAATTGCATAAATTTTATGTATTTGGCATACATATTAATCAGAGACCAGTCCAGAGAAAAAGAGAACACACCAATTATTTAAACCAATGCATTTGCTGTATGGAATTGTTAACCACATATTTCAGAATTGGAGCAGCAAAAAGAAAGCACAAAGACATTATGGAATAGGAACTGTACAAAGAAGCTGCTACCCTCAGAGGTCAGGGAACAAAATAAGGAGATTGCTTGCAGAGGGGCTGAGGGTTGGCCTATGTGGCTAGAGCTGAGCTTGGCATAGAAAGAGCTGTGCACTTAGTGTAAGTCCTTCTGCGGCTCAGAGGGATCACAGTGCTGTCATCTTGACCTCAGATCATGGAATCATTGCAGGTGTAACTGCAGGGAGTGCAGAATTGGGCAGAAGCCATCCTGTACCACTCCTTTCACCAAGACATATCCCTCTGGGGCTCTTTGAGCTGCCCCAAGGACGGAGTTGGAATCTCAAGGGGGAATGTGGTTGTCTGAGATAACCCACAAATCGCAAAAAGAGAAGTATGGATTGAAGCTTAGGACAACAACATAATACTTGGCAGAGAATATATCACTTCAATGGAAAAAAAACGCACCCCCATGTTTTATCAAAGTCAACAGACCATTTAGTGCCTAGATGGGAGTCTATAAACAGTAGAAGATCATTGATGGAAGTCCAAGGTTACTTGGCCATTAACAAGCTAATTGGAATTAGCAAAATGTGATGTAAAATCTCCTCACACTATGCCAAATTTATAACAATAACAATAGCAACAACAACAACAACACTATAGGCCTTCACAAGAGTAGAAAATCTTGGGAAATTATTGTGAGATATAAAGTTTGAGGACTTAGCTTCCAGAAGTTGAGAAAGAGAATTGAATTCGGTAATTGCTTTTACATTTTCAGAGCTCAGATATTTTATGTTTAAAGCAGAAGCAGTTTGATCTTTGGGTGACTGTATTCTTGATTTGACCCATTTTTCAGTAAATGAGTACACACACGGATAAAATGATGATCCCTCAATTTGCACATAAGGTCAGGTAAAGAATTAGATTCCCTGGAATCATTCCAATGAGTAGAATTCATTGAAGGGGACCAAGCATGGGTCTGAGAACCCAGATATGAGCTACTGCTAGAAGCCACTGCATCCCCTGGGGACAAAAAAGCAAGGGGATAATTTAAAGAGGATGCGGTGCCTCTTGGAATTCTACAGTGTGGAAGAACATTGCAATTTCTCTCACTCCAGAGCTACAACCAGGAGTAAGAAGGAGAAATTCTGAAGCTTCCTCCAGGCTAGGCATATTCTACCAGTGCTCAGGTAGGCTAATCCTCACCTCTGGACATCTATTCTGGTAGTCTGGGTTATTCAGAACAAGGCCATAGCCTTTCTGTGTAAAGGTCAAGGCAAGCATGAACAGAGATTAATTTAAAACAAGGATGATGAGCAAAAGAGCTCCAAACGGTTTTCCAGCCCACCGGTATAATGCAACTTGTGACTGAGTAGCTTCCTTTTTAAGAAAAGGAATTTTCTTAATTTTAAGAGTGGATTTCTGAATACAGGTTATGACTAGTTTACAGGATAAGAGCTAGTTTGGGTGACTGAGAGGTTTTATGTTCTGCCAACAGCTAGGATCCAGCAAGGTTTCACATATTTTTAAATTAAATATCATATTTCCTATGATAATAATTATCTATTCATTTTTATTGAACTCACAGTGCCTATCATAAATTTTACACATTTCTCGTGAAGATAAACCACGACCTCCCATAGTGGGGGACCCTCAAACAGGATCTTTGGTGAGTCTTCCAATGGCAAGTGGTTTAAATGTCAGAGAGTGAACAAGACAAATTATGGCAAATACAAGCAAAAGTAATAGAAACAAAATGCTAATACAAACCTTTTCCTTGTATTTTGTACAGAATATTATTTAGAAATGTGTTTGAGAGATGGTTAATACAGCTAGACTACATTGGAATGAAGTCTTTTTAAGATAAATTTTTATTTATCAGCTGCAATTGTGATATACCTTGGTGCTATTTATTAAAGTATTCCCAAATCTTTGTCTTCCAGGAACAAGTGAAAGTGACAATCCCTTGTTCTTTACTTTGGCCAATACAATCTGAATGGCAGTGTCATGTTCATTCCTAGGGGCACTTGGAGACTCTCCCCCCCACTAGCACAGTTAACAGTAATTCTGCAAAGACTGGCCACAGTACAGGCTCAGGTCCTTAATGAGAAGAATGCAGGGAATCATAGCGGCTATATTGTTTGAAGCCACCATAATGTGAGTTTGTTTTACTGCAGGGTGATGTTGCTTGGGTTGTTTGGTAGAGCAAGTGTTCAAAATAAAAGCGGCTCATGTTTGCAAATCCTACCATCAACGAAGGATGTGGTAGCGATGATATGATCAAGTTCTTCATGATGGTGGCTTCATAGCTTGAGAAAATGGCTCCCACATTCAAACCTTCCCTTTGTTACATATTTTATATTAAAAAAAAAAAACCCGAGACCTGGGAGACTCTTGGTAATGGAGGTTATTTGTGACTTAGAGGTCTGTTGGTGAAGTGCTTGGGGGAACACTACCCTCTGCACTGACGCCACCATGCAATGCCTTGGTTGGTGGCAAACAGTGGGTTCCCATATTTATGCAAAGGTGAGCTTCACACAGCTCACACATCTGAGTTGTGGGGTGTCTTAAAAATAATTAAAAGCAGACATCTGGAAAACACTGATTACTGAGGCTTTCATAGCCTCACCAACATTCTCTATGGATATTCCTCCAAGGATTATTTTTATTTTTGTTAAAAAAAGGAGTATTTTCCATTTTGTTTTAAAAGAAGCTCATTGACCATGCATATAAAACACAAATATTTAAATGGGGAGAGCTCATTCTGAACTTTTTCTTAGAAATTTCAAAAGCAGAATGATTTCTCCAGAAAAGAGAATTTGGCAGGATCACAGTAGGTATTGCACAGTAGGCCCGTAAAGTATTATGCCAGCATTCATTCTGTAAACGTTTCCAGAAAACTTGCATTATGATGGACGACTGTGCCAATTTCTGTGAATACAAATGTGAATGAGACATTTTCTCCAGTCTAGTGGGATTTAGAAACAGCACATCAGTGGAAACAGAGGGGTGCTCTAGTGGAAGCATTTACATTGTTGGTCCAAAGCAAATTTACTTGGTAATTTTTTTTAATTTATTTATTTTTTCAGCATAACAGTATTATTTTTGCACAACACCCAGTGCTCCATGCAAAACGTGCAAAACGTGCCCTCCCTATTACCCACCACCTGTTCCCCCAACCTCCCACCCCTAACCCTTCAAAACCATCAGGTTGTTTTTTAGAGTCTACAGACTCTTATGGTTCGCCTCCACTTCCACTTTTTTTTATAAACATATAATGTATTTTTATCCCCAAGGGTACAGGTCTGTGAATCACCAGGTTTACACAATCCACAGCACTCACGATAGCACATACCCTCCCCAATGTCCATAACCCCCTCCCCCTCTCCCAACCCCACCTCCCACCATCAACCCCCAGTTTCTTTTGTGAGATTAAGAGTCATTTATGGTTTGTCTCCCTCCCAATTCCATCTTGTTTCATTTATTCTTCTCCTATCCCCCTAACCCCCCATGTTGCTTCTCCTTCTATTTTCAATGATAGCCTAGCTGGATAGAGTATTCTTGGCTGCATGTTTTTCTCGCTTAGTGCTCTGAATATATCATGCCAGCTCTTTCTGGCCTGCCCAGTCTCTGTGGATAAGTCTGCAGCCAATCTAATATTTTTACCATTGTATGTTATAGACTTCTTTTCCCGGGCTGATTTCAGGATTTTCTCTTTGTCACTAAGACTTGTAAATTTTACTATTAGGTGACGGGGTGTGGACCTATTCTTGTTGACTTTGAGGGGGGTTCTCTGCATCTCCTGGATTTTGATGCTAGTTCCCTTTGCCATATTAGGGAAATTCTCTCCAATAATTCTCTCCAATAGACCTTCTGCTCCCCTCTCTGTTTCTTCTTCTTCTGGAATCCCAATTATTCTAATGTTGTTTCGTCTTATGGTGTCACTTATCTCTCGACTTCTCCCCTCGTGGTCCAGTAGCTGTTTGTCCCTCTTTCACTCAGCTTCTTTATTCTCTGTCAATAGGTCTTCTAGATCACTAATTCTTTCTTCTGCCTCATTGATCCTAGCAGTGAGAGCCTCCATTTTTGATTGCACCTCATTAATAACTTTTTTGATTTCAACTTGGTTAGATTTTGGTTCTTTAATTTCTCCAGAAAGGCCTTTTATATCTCCAGAGAGGGTTTCTCTAATATCTTCCATGTCTTTTTCGAGCCCAGCTAGAACTTTCAGAATCGTCATTCTGAACTCTTGATCTGACATATTACCAATGTCAGTGTTGATTAGGTCCCTAGCCTTCGGTACTGTCTCTTGTTCTTTTTTTGTGGTGATTTTTTCGGCCTTGTCATTTTGTCCAGATAAGAGGATATGAAGGATCAAATAAAATACTAAAAGGGTGGCAAAGCCCCCAGAAAAATGCGCTGTAACCAAATCAGAAGAGACCCCAAATTCTGGGTGTGGGAGAAAGGGGATTAAAAGAGGTTCAGAAAAAAAAAAGAAAAAAATTAAAAAAAAAAAACAAATAAAGAAAAATATAAAAAAGAAAGAAAAAATATATATATTTAGAGAAACTAGTCAAAAAAAAGTTAAAAAAGAAAAGGGTAAAAGTTTTAAAAAATTTAGCAAAAGAAGAAAAAAGAAAAAAAATTGAAAAAAGAAAAAAAATTGAATTAGCCTCAAGACTAAAAAATCATGGGGAGAAAGCCATGAGTTCCGTGCTTTGCTTTCTCCTCCTCTGGAATTGCACTGCTGTCTTAGGAATTGAACCTGCTTTCCTTGATAGATGAACTTCGTCCTGGCTGGATATTTTGTTGATCTTATGGGGGAGGGGCCTGTTGTAGTGACTCTCAAGTGTCTTTGCCTGAGGCAGGATTGCACTGCTCTTACCGGGGGCTGGACTAAGTAATCTGCTCAGGTTCGCTTTTGGGAGCTTCTGTTCCCTGAACACTTTCCATAGAGTTCCAGAGGATGGGAATGAAAATGGCAGCCTCCTAGTCTCCGGCTGAGAAGAGCCGAGAGCCCAGGGCCCCACTCCTCAGTGCGCCCCCAGAGGACAGCACCCAATCACTCCTGTATCCCCAGTCTCTATCCACGCTCCGAGCTCACCCAGCCCGCGACCAGTTCAAGGTATCCCCGAGCTGAGAGTTCAGTCCTTGGCTCTGTCTCTGTAGCCGGCTTCTCTGTTCTAATACCTGCGAGTTCTGAGACACTCCGACACCCCCGATCCTTCTGTGACCCTGCGGGACCTGGGGCCACACTGACCCCGCGTGGGCTTCACCCTGGTTTAGCCTCTGGAGCAATGTCCCTCAGTGGAACAGACTTTTAAATGTCCTGATTTTGTGCTCCATTCCTCTGCCGCTTGCCATTAGCTGGCCCCTCCCGCTGCGGTCTATCTTCCCATCGTTTTAGATTCACTTCTCCGCCAGTCCCACCTTTCAGAAAGTGGTTGATTTTCTGTTTCTAGAGTTGCTGTACTTCTTCTCTTCGATCTCGCGTTCAATTTGTAGGTGTTTGCAATGTTTAGATAAGCTATCGAGCTGATCTCCTGCTACCTGATGTAGTCTCAGCCTGCTACTTCTCCGCCATCTTGACTCCTCCCCCCCACTCGGTAACTTTTAGTAATAAATTTGATGCCATGCTTGACTTTTAATAAGTGATCAAGGAAAACTGAAAATATCCTAAATTCCTGCTCATTTAAAAACTCCATTCTTTAATGTCTGGGTAGATGTGTGATAATTGGTTTATGGTAACTTCAAAGCTATCCGAGACCTATTTCTCCATCCCGCCTCCCTCCCTGAATGGTGGTAGTGCTGCCGAGGGACCAAATGGAATATTAAGAAATAGAATACAGTATGATCTTACTGTGGAGAATAAACATCAAGTGGATGCTAAATACACAAAGCTAATTATTTTCCTGAACTGGTGTCCTTCAGAGATTAAATTGTAATTTCCTGCCCATTCACAGTTGTGTCAAGAAATCTCCAAGCAATGCAATCTAAGAACAGCAACCATGATATAGAGTATTCCTGCCATGCTGGCCCTTGAATATATTTTGGACTGACTTGAAATACGTGGCTAATTATTTCAAGTGTCCACTTTCCTTTGCTGGTGTTGACCTGAAGAATGTATGGTTCTTTCCTCTAAATCTCAGTGGGTGTCTTTGAGAGAGGAAAAACTCATCTGTGGAAGACAGCTGAAATGTTTATACAGTGAGAAGGGATAATAATGCAGCATTTATCAGACTCAAGAGCTGTCTGAGCTGGGCTTCCGTCTCTTCAGGTTTATTTCCTGGAGATGCTGACTAAGGTTAGACCCCAACCAGAGTCATTAAAGTGAGTTTTTTGATCTCTGTATGGGAACAACTAGATTGCTTCTCCAAGTATAATGGCTATCAAGAGGAAAGACAGTTCTTTGAAAGTTTAGAGGAAAGCAAACTGCACCCACAATTCCATCTCAGAGAGAGGCGTCAGTCTATTCCCCATCTGGGTGGCCCAGAGCACATAGACTTGCTCTCTGCTACATTCCACTGGCAGAGCACGGCCCCAGCCACTGTCTCAGGGGTCACAGTAGCTCTGGCTTGTCTCTACACCATGGTGCTACTAAAACTGCAATATTTGTCCAGAGATACTGCTTTTTATGAAGCCAGAATTACCCTGATCCCCAAATCAGGCAAAGACCCCCAAAAAGAGAATTTCAGACCAATATCCTTGATGAATATAGATGCCAAGATTCTCAACAAGATCCCAATCAATAGGATCCAACAGTACATTGAGAGGATTATGCACCGAGAACAGGTAGGATTTATCCCTGGAATGCAGGGGTGGTTTGACATTTGCAAATCAATCATTGTGATACAACAAATCAATAAGAGAAGAGAGGAAAACCACCTGTTCCTCTCAATTGATGCAGAAATAGCATTTGACAAAGTCCAGCATTGTTCCTGATTAAAACACTTCAAAGTATAGGGATAGAGGGAACATTCCTCAACTTCATCAAATCTGTCTATGAAAAACCCACAGCAAATATCATTCTCAATGGGTAAAAGACGACAGCCTTCCCTTTGAGATCAGGAACATGACAAGGAAGTCCACTCTCACTGCTATTGTTCAACATAGTATGAGAAGTCCTAGGAACAGCAATCAGACAACAAAGAGAAATAAAAGGTATTCAAATTGGCAAAGAATAAGTCAAACTCTCTCTCTGCAGATGACATGATACTTTATATGGAAAACCTAAAGTATTAGAACTCTTACAGCAAATCAGCAAGTACAGGGTACAAAATCAAAGTACAGTGGTGCCTGGGTGATTCAGTGGCTTAAGGCCTCTGCATTCAGCTCAGGTCATGATCCCAGAGTCCTGGGATCAAGCCCTGCATTGGTCTCTCTGCTCAGCATGGATACTGCTTCCTCCTCTCTCTCTGCCTGTTTCTCTGCTTACTTGTGATATCCGTCTGTCAAATAAATAAATAAAATCTTTTAAAAAATCAATGTATAGAAATCAGTTTCTTTTTTTATACACTTAATACACATTTTTATACACTTTTATACACTATATTTTCATTTTAACAATGAAAATATAGAAGGGAAAATTAGAGAATTGATTCCATTTAATATAGCACCCAAAACCATAAGATAGCTGAGAATAAACCTAACCAAAGAGGTAAAGGATCTGTACTCGAGGAACTACAGAACACTCATGAAAGAAACTGAAGAAGACACAAAAAGATGGAAAAACATTCTATGCTCACGGATCAGAAGAATAAACATTGTTAAAATTCCTATAAAATGCCTAGAGCAATCTATACTTCCAATACCATCCCGAACAAAACTCCACCAGCATTTTTCAAGTCCGGGAATAATCAATTCTAAAATTTGTAGGGAGCCAGAAGAGACACCATATGGCTAAGGAAACGTTGAAAAGAAAAACAAACCTGGGGTTATCGTGTTGCCTGATTTCAAGCTTTACTATAAAACTGTGATCATCAAGACAGCATGGTACTGGCACAAAAACAGACACATCAACCAGTGGAATAGAGTAGAGAGTCCAGAAATGGACCCACAGCTCTATGGTCAAATAATCTTTGACAAAACAGAAAAAAATATCCAGTGGAAAAAAGACAGCCTCTTCAATAAATGGTTCTGGGAAAATTGGAGAGCTATGTGTAGAAGAAGATACTCGACCATGCCCTTACACCATTCACAAAGATAAACTCAAAATAATTAGAAGACCTCAACGTGTGCCAGGAATTCATCAGAATCTTAGAGGAGACAATAGACAGTAACCACTTTGACATGGGCCACAACAACTTCTTTCAAGACATGTATCCAAAGGCAAAGGAAACAAAAGCAAAAATGAAATTTTGGGACCTCATCGAGGTCAAAAGATTCTTCACAGCAAAGGAAACAGTCAACAAAACAAAGAGGCAACCTACGGAATGGGAAAATATATTCTCAAATGACACTACAGTCAAGGGTCTGATATCTAATATTTATAAAGAACACCTCACCTCAACACTCAAAAAACAAATAATCACATTTAAAAAAAAATGGGCAGAAGACATTAATAGACACTTCTCCAAAGCAGACATACAAATGCTAACAAACACATGAAAAAAAAAAAAAAAGAAAACAAAACTGCTCTTCCTTATTAACCATCAGAGAGATTTCGTTAGGGAGTTCCTCCAGTACACATCATTTACCTCTTTGGTTAGGTTTATTCACAGGTATCTTATGGTTTTTGGTGCCATAGTAAATGTAATCGATTCTCCAATTTTCCTTTCTATATTTTCATTGTTAATGTATAGGAAACCAACTGATTTCTGTACATTGGTTTTGTATCCTGCACATTGCTGAATTGCTGTATGAATTCTAGTAATTTTCAGATGGAGTATTTTGTGTTTCCCCTATAAAGTATCATGTCGTCCTTGAAGAAAGAGTGTTTGACTTCTTCTTTGCCAATTTGAATATTTTTATTTCTCTTTGTTGTCTGATTGCTGTTTCTAAGGCTTTTAACACTATGTTGAACAAGAGTGGCAAAAGTCAGCATCATTTTCGTGTTCCTGATCTTAAAGGGAAGGCTGTCAGCTTTTCCCCATTGAGAATGATATTCACTGTGGGTTTTTCATAGATTTGATGACGTTGAGGTATGTTCACTCTATCCCTATACTTTGAATGGTTTTAATCAGGAATGGATGTTGTTGTCAAATGCTATTTCTGCATCAATTGAGAGGACCATGTGGTTTTTCTCTCTTCTCTTATTGATTTGTTATATCACAATCATTTGAGAATGCTGACCCACACCCTGCATCCCAGGGATAAACCCCACCTGGTCATGGTGGATAATATTTTTAAGGTACTGTTCAAATCTATTAGCTAGGATATTGTTGAGAACCTTGGCATCCATATTCATTAAGGATATTGGTCTGAAATTCTCCCTTTTATAGGGTCTTTTTCTGGATTGGGGGGTAAGGGTAATGCTGGCTTCATAGAATGAGTCTGCAAGTTTTCCTTCTGTTTCTATTTTTTTAAAAGGATTTTCAAGAGAATTTGAAGAAAGAATATTCAAGAGAATAGGTATTATTTTTTCTTTGAAAGTTTGATAGAATTCCCCAGGGAATCCGTCAGGTCCTGGGCTCTTGTTTTTTGGGAGGTTTTTGATCACTGCTTCAGTCTCATTACTAGATATTAGTCTATTCAGGTTGTCAGTTTCTCCCTATTTCAGTCTTGGAAGTTTATTCATTTCCAGAAATGTATCCAGTTCTCCTAGATTGCTTAACTTTTTGGCATAAAACTGTTGATAATTTTTGATGATTGTTTCTATTTTCTTGATGTTAGTTGTGATCTCTCCCCTTTCATTAATACTTTTATTAATTTGGGTCCTTTCTCTTTTCTTTTGGATTTATTTGGCCTTTGTTTTATTAATCTTATCAATTCTTTCAAAGAACCAACTTATTGATTTTTTTATGTGTTCCACTGTATCTCTAGATTCTATCTCATGGATCATTGCTGTAATCTTGATTGTTTCCCTTCTTGTGCATCACGTTGGCTTAATTTGTTGTTGATTTTCTAGTTCTTTAAGGTGTAAAGAGAACTAGTGTGTTTAGGATTTATCAATTTTTTTTGAGTGAGGCTTGGATGGTTATCTATTTCCCCCTTAGGCCCATCTTTGCCATATCCCATAGGTTTTGGACCGACGTGTCTTCATTCTCATTGGTTCCATGAATTGTTAAAAGTTCTTATTTGACTTCCTAGTTGATCCAAACATTCTTAAGTAGGGTGATCTTTACGTTCCAAGTGTTTGAATTCCTTCCAAACTTTTTCTTGTGGTTGAGTTTCAAATCACTGTTGTCTGAGAATAGGCAGGCACTAATCTCAGTCTTTTGGTATTGGTTGAGCCCTGATTTGTGACCCAGTACCTCGTCAATTCTAAAGAAAGTTCCATGTGCCCTTGAGTGGAATGTTCTGTATATATCTATGAAGTCCATCTTGTCCAATGTGTCATTCAGAGTTCTTATTTCTTTATTGAGTTTCTGCTAGGATGATATGTCTATTACATGTGGCATGGCAGGTTAAGACCCGATACTATTAATTATTCATATCAATCTGACTATTTTGATTAACTGTTGGCTTATATAGTTGGCTGCTCCCATACTGGGGTCATAAATATTTACAATTGTTAGATCATCTTGGTGGATAGACCCATTAAGAATTAGGTAGTGCCCTTCTATATCTCCGACTACAGTCTTTAGTTTAAAATCTAATTTATCTTATGTGAGAATTGCTATACCAGCTTTCTTTTGAGGTCCATTGGCATGAAAGATGTTTCTCCATCCCTTCACTTTCAGTCTGGATCTATATTTAGGTTCCAAAAGGGTCTCTTTAAGACATCATATGGTGGGTCCTATAAATTTATCCAATCTGCAACCCTGTGTCATTTTATGGGAGCATTTAGGCCATTCACATTGAGAGTGGTTATTGAAAGATACATTTTTATTGATATCATGTTGCCTATGAAGTTCTTGTTTCCATAGATTGTCTCTGTAAATTTCTGTTCTTTGTCACTCTGTGGTTCTTTGTTCTTAATATTTCTTGTAGTGCCAGCTTGGTGGTCATGTACACTTTTAAACCTTGCCAATCTTGGAAGTTCTTTATCTCTCCATCCATTTTGAATGTCAGCCTGGCTGTATAAAGTATTTGTGGCTGCATGTTCTTCTCATTTATTTCCCTGAATATGTCTTGCCAGCCTTTCTGGCTTGCCAGGTTCCTGTGGACAGGTGTGACGTTATTCTGATGGTCCTCCCTCTGTATGAAGGGGTCTCTTCCCCCTAACTGCCCTCAAGACATATTCTGTTTTTATAATCAGGAATTTCACAATTATATGTATGGAGCTCTTTCTAGCGTCATTGTTCTTGGGTGGTGTCTTCTCTGACTCTAGGACATGAACACTTGTTCCATTCTCCAGGTTAGGAAAATGTTCATCCAGGATATACTCAACTATATCTTCTAGTGTTCTCTCTCCTCCCTCTCATTCTTCCCAATAATTTTGACACTGGAACATTTCATTGCATCATTTATTAGCCTAAGTCTGTTGTCATGGCTTCTAAGCTATTTGTTCCAGGCCTCCTCATTATTCTTCTTTTCTATCCATTATTTTCTAGATCAGTAAGTTGATCTTCTGCCTTTTTTAGCCTAGCTGTTAGAGTATTTAGATTAGATTGGATCTCACTGATAGCATTTTTAACTTCTGCCAGATTTGCTTTCATTTCAGCCCTTAGAAATTCTATGTTGCCACCCATGGTCTTTGAAAACCTAGCTAGTGGCTGGATAATTGTTACCCTGATTTCCATTTCCAACACCTTGTTTATATTGATATCCAATAGTTCTGTAGCAGAAGTCATGGTCTCTGAATTTTTCCTCTGTTGGGTGTTCCTCCTCCTAGTAATTTTGGTGAGAGGTGTATGAGGGGATGTACAGCTGAATATATCAACCACAATCCAGGCAAGGTGCAATCTGGAACATTGCAGAGCTATGGGAAATCACCACCAAAAAGAAAGAAGTAAGAAAAAGAAAAAGGGGAGAGAGAAAGAGAGATAGAGAGAAAAAAAGAGAAGGCCAGCCAAAATGAGCCCCCAAAGTAAGATTTATAATGTATATGAACAGAAATGAAGAAACAAAAAGACTGACAAAAGTAAATGAGATTAAAAAAGAAATAAACAAATAAAAAAAGAAACTTTAAAAAAAGAAATAAAAGAAATAAAGCCAAAATAAACTCCAAGAATAATATTTATATAATACCAAAAAGAAAAAGAAAAAAAGATATGCAGAAACACTGAGAGAAGAAAAATATGGAAGGTGATTACAAATCCTCAATGTGGGTGAGGAATGTTATTTTGGTTCTTCCTGGGAGCATCTAGATATCTTTGTTAAAGGACTCAACTTTCCAGTGATAAAGGGAGATTAAAACTGGTTTATATACAGGGATAGTATTGAGTAGGGAAAAAGGAATACCTCAATGCTTATATCTATATGTATATTTAAAAAAGAGAAAAAAAGAAAAGAAAAAAAACCAAATGTATATGTATGAAAAAAGTTCAAGTTAAAAAGTTATTATGAAATATGTTGTATCAAACCTCTAGTTGTAATGTTAAGTATGCTAAAAATTTTTCAAAAAACAAGAATCTTGAGAATGAATTTTAAAAAAGTTATTTCCATGAAATTTACAGTTTTTAGGGAAATAGCATTCACTAATATATTGTTTTTTTCCCCTGATGTTGGAGCTTTATAGTTTTTGGAGACCCTGTAATGATTGTTTTCTCATTCTTTTGGCTTGCCTTATGGGGGAGGAGCATGCCACATTGTTTTTCAGTCAGTCTTGCTTGGGCTGAGTCTCCCTGACTCCGCTCAAGGGGCTGGACTCTGTGGAGACTGGTTTTTTAGGATTTTGTTCTCTGGAGTTTTTTTTTTTTTTTCCTTTGGTGGCTTTTTGAAGGTTTAGTGGAAAGAAAACTGCACCCAGACCTCTGCCTCAGAGAGAAGCCCCAGTCTGCTCCCCTCTGTGGTCCAGAACACATAGATACCACCCCACTGCAAACTTCACTGAGCAGCACAACCTCCCACAATCAGTGCGCTCCCACAGCCACCGTCTCAGTGTTCACCAGAGGTGCCTGCTTGTCTCTTCACCTCTGTGCCACTAAAACTGTGAGTGATATTGGTCCAGGGAGCCCCCTTCCAGAGGTGGTCTTTGCCAGGATTACTGTCCAGGCCCAAGGTAGGGTGCGTTCAGACCCCAAGGTCAAGCAGTTTGTGGGAGGCTGCCACTGAAGGATTCTGACCAGAGATGATGCAGTGTTCTCTCAGGCATGGCCTGGAATCATTCAAAACCTCTGGTCAGTGATAGAAAGCCACAGTCCTAGAGAACACAAGCTGGTTCCCATACCAGACTCTATCACACATGGGCAATAGTGCACTCAGACCCCACGTTCCATGCAGCGCATGAAGATTGTAGACGTCTGTGGACCTAGAGAGCACCAGCAGGAGCCCACACAAGATTCTCACATGGGGGAAGGAGTGCGCCCAGCCAAGTGGTGGTGCAAGCAGCAGAATGCTAGGGTCTCAGGGACCATGGACTGGAGGCTCTGCCCACTCTCTCTGGCATGGGTTGTCATTGGTAGTGGCCTTCCTGGGTTTGTGGGATTAGGCCATGTTCATGACTGCCTTATTCCATCAGTTGCCCTTTAAGATCTTTTGCTCTTTTTGAGTTCTTTTAACCAGACTCCAAGGTAATGCTGGTCCCCTACCACAGGGCATTTTCATATTGGGGTATTACTTTCCATTGGGGTTGCTTCTGGTGGCTCCCTCCCCCTTCTGCTTATGCTCTGATATCAGTCTGAGCATCCCCACTCTGCTTTACCTCTCAACTGATGTCTTCTGCTCTCATAGAGATCGGAAGTGTATAATCTTACATCTCAGACTGATTTTTTAGATGTTCAGAGTGTTCTGGTAGATATGTAGCTGAATTTAGGGGACTGGTTGAAACAGGTCTCCTAATTCTGCGCCACCTTGCCTCTCCTTCCCAAGGACACTATTTAATACTCAGTTCACTATCACATTGAGAAAGTTATGGGAGTTTAAAATTCATTCTATCCTGAAAATAATGAAACTCCGGGAATCTAGTTAAGGGAAAGGAATAGGAAGTAATCATCATGTTTGACCACCTAGAAATTATCTAAGTTCATAATTTTATTTTCAATTTCTTTTCTATGATGAACTAGAAGTGTTCCCATAAAAAGACAAAGGTTCTACTATGATGACAAAATTCTTTACTGCATTGCCTAGAGGCAAAAATTACATAAATATCAGTACTTTGAAAAATAAATCTTGCTTTATATAACATGCTTTTTAAGTTAAAAACAAGGTATATTTTTGGGAAAATATACAGTCTTACTATTTTAATAAAAATACTATTTGTACTTCAAGCAAGAAGTACAAAGTTAAACAAGTATATTTGATCCAATTCTATTTACACAATGAGAAAACTCTCCTCATTGTATTTTAACTGATGTTTTATAAATATCAGGAAATTTGTTGCTCAGGGAGATCACTACAGTAAGGCCAATAATTTTTTTTTCTTTCCTCTCAAGGAAGAAATCCAATTCTTCTTTTTTTTAAAAGATTTTATTTATTTATTTATTTATTTGACAGAGAGAGAGTTCACAAGTAGACAGAGAGGCAGGCAGAGAGAGAGTGGCAAGTAGTTTCCCCGCTGAGCAGAGAGCCTGACATGAGACTTGATCCCAGAACTCAGTGATCATGACCTGAGCTGAAGGAAGAGGTTTAACCCACTGAGTCACCATGTGCCCCCAATTCTTCTTTTTCTTAAGAAGTTTCCAGTGAAATTATTATTCTAACTCTAAAGTAGACCAAAGAGAAAGTAATAAAGCATTTATGTTTCAGTTGGGAACCAAACTGGAAAGGGTTCTACTACTTATAATTTCAATCACTAAATTAACAATAAATGTATATTCTGGTAACATTCCAACATTCAGATAACAAGCCCTTGAAAACCATGATGTTTCCCTGACATTGGGTCTGCAAAAAGCTCTGGAACCATAACTGTTAATATTACACCAGTTATATATAACTTTTTCAACAGGTGATGTCAATGAAAAAGTCAGGATGCTTGTAGGGTAGATTTGGTGTGGAAGGAAAATGCTAAGAGTCAAAAAATGGTGTCTTCTTAGTCATGATTTAACTTCAAATAAAACTTGAATATAAAACGTGCTTTTAGGGGAACCTGCATGGCTCAGTTGGTTAAACATCTGTCTTTGGCTCAAGTCATGATCCTGGAGCCCTGGGCTAGAGCCCAGTGTCTGGTCAGCCTCCATACTTTGCGGGGAGTCTGCTTTCTCCCTCTCCCCTGCCCCTGCTCCTGCCCCTACTCATTCTCTCTTTCAAAAAAAATAAGTGTAATCTTTAAGATGTGTTGTTAGTGAAGATTTGATAAAGAAAAACAAATTCTGATCAGTGCAATATTTGATAAGTCTAGTAAACGTTTCTGAAAATCATGAATGCTTCAAATAGAGGTTTTAGAGATATTGGCACAATGCTTCTAAATTTAAGGTATTGAAAATAATTTGAGGGTACCGCTTTAAACATTGCCCTAATCAAAATCCTGGACTGGTTCTCATGTGAGAATAAGATGTTCTATAAAATCAGAAATCAAAGAGAAGCACTTCAGTATTTAAGTGGACGTGGGATCCACATTTGAAGCTAAAAGGTCAACCTGATACATTATCAAGCACAAGTGGAAATGGATTCCCATTCTAACAAGTGACTATGTATTTTTAATAAACTTCCATGTTTCAAAAATAATAGTAATAAACTCCCATGTTTCAATCAGCCTCTGCCATTTAATAGCTGTGACTTTGGGCAAGTTACATAATGTCTTGAACCTCTTTTCCTATGGAAACTAAGAAAAATCAATACCTCATAACCCATTGTGGACGAAAGGCCATGGTAAAGACTAATTCTATAACAAGTTTCATGCCTTTTAATATGTATTGAGTTTTTGCAAACCACCTAATATCTGTGTTTCTCTAATAATATTTTTATTTGCTATTCCATTTTCCCCCACAGATAAAAGTTCCAATGAAGATATTTTCCCCAAGCCCACAATACTTCTTCCTTCAATTTTCGAGATCACTCCATAGGCCTGGAATATATCTTTGCTTTCTTGAGGACTTTCCCCCTGATTTTTTCAAGATATATTGGAAATAATAGAATGGCATACCAATTCTGAAATCCCAGCCGGGAGACATCATGAAAACAAATGACACATACATGAAATTCAGCTGGCTGGCTGTGATCGGAGTGTCAATGGATAAAGAATACAAATGTATCATTAAACATGAGTGTAATAATGGAAAGATTGATCAAGAGAGTCTTTCACCTTCAATAAACAAAGTTATGTGCTTACAGAAAATGATATAATCTCCTAGAAACTTTTTTTTTCCACCAAAGGGAATACTGTATCTTTCTGTCAAGTATTAATGGAAAACAAAGGACTAGAAGTCTTTCTTTCATGTTGATGTTTTTCACAGTAGCATAAATGTCCTGCTATATGTCCCCATTGAATCAAAATAGTATAGGCTTTAGAACATACAGAGAAAATGAAAAAGATAAAATCACTTGACCTTTCTCCCCTTAGTTTTGTTATCCAAAATATTAATGGCACAGTGAGTTTTTTTTAGTGTCATTGTATGCATCAAATGAAATAATACACATGAAAGCACCTAGCAACCTCACACACAATAAACTCACAAAAGAGAACCAGTTTTGATTATCTTAATCGATCTGGAAATAAGAGCAATTATACATATTTCAGGAATGTTTTAGTCAGCATTCAAATTCCCTCTCATTTCAATCTTACTCTACTCAAATTATAAATCATAAACAATAAGATGAAGGCAACAAAATGCTGTTCATTTCTTGGATCCCCATTGCAGCTGTACAGAAAGTAATAATTTGTCTGCTGAGGTTTTAATATGGTCTTGGGTTTCTCAAATTTAGATTTTATATATCACTGTAAGGTGAAATTTCTTTTTTTTTCCCTTTTTATTAATTTTTTCAGCGTAACAGTATTCATTCTTTTTGCACAACACCCAGTGCTCCATGCAAAACGTGCCCTCCCCATCACCCACCACCTGTTCCCCCAACCTCCCACCCCTGACCCTTCAAAACCCTCAGGTTGTTTTTCAGAGTCCACAGTCTCTTATGGTTCGCCTCCCCTCCCCAATGTCCATAGCCCGCTCCCCCTCTCCCAATCCCACCTCCCCCCAGCAACCCCCAGTTTGTTTTGTGAGATTAAGAGTCATTTATGGTTTGTCTCCCTCCCAATCCCATCTTGAAACAAGATGAAATTTCTTTTTTTAAAGATTTTATTTATTTATTTGACAGACAGAGATCTCAAGTAGGCAGAGAGGCAGGCAGAGAGAAATAGAGAGAGGAAGCAGGCTCTCTGCAGAGAGCCTGATATGGGTTTTGATCCCAGGACCCTGGGATCATAACCTGAGCGGAGGGCAGAGGCTTTAACCCACTGAGCCACCCAGGCTCCCCTGTAAGGTGAAATTTCAAGTGAAGATTGGGCGAATCTAATGTGCCTGTTTTTCCATTGTACACAAGGAATGTATTCCTTACCATTGGTAAATGCTGCTCAGCAAACATTATCTCAGTTCTAGTATGTGCCAGGTGTGGGAGGGATGCAGGATGAACTCTGTCCCAAGGAGGATCACTAGAGTAAGGCCAATATACTTTTCCTAACCACTCAAGGTTATTTGTGATTCAGGCATGGTATCCTAAATTAACCTCATTGGTGCAGACTCTGTTCATATTTATAAAGTGTGTGCAGATGGCTGAATGTTCCCTGGGCAGGCAGTGGTTCAGTAACTCACCAGATTCAGAAGTCAACTCCTGAGCATTAACATCACAGATTAAGGCTCCAAAGAACCCATGAGAAGGAATTTTTGTTTGTATTTTCCCCTGTTCTTAAAGAGCAATTTTTCAGCAGTGGGTGGAAAGCACATAACAAGACCTGTGAAGAGCTTTCTATATAGAATTCTAAAATTTTAAAGTCAGTCTTCATCTTCTTGGGTCTGTTAAAAAGAAAGCCATAGAGATCCCTGGGTTTCTCCATTGGTTAAGCGTCTGTCTTATGCTCAGGTCATGATCTGAGTGTCCTGGGATCAAATCCCATTGGATCCCTGATCTTATCCCTCTGCCTGCTGCTTGTCTTGCTTGTGTTCTTTCTCTCTCTGACAAAACAAATAAATAAAATCTTAAAAAGAAAACAACCTACGTACCCAAAATGGCAACCTTTAACTTAAGGCCCAGGTCACTAAACCAAAACTTACTACCTAACTCAAGTGCAATTTCAACCCCCAAAAGAGACCTTTAAGCAGTGAACATGGGAGTTTGCGGTTCAGCCCCAGGAAGATTCCTGATTGATCCCTTCCATTCCTCTTGGGAGAGAAATAATACCTAATACAATGGATTTTTTAAAAAGATTTTACCCATTTATTTGACAGCAGAGACTGCAAGTGAGCAGAGAGGCAGATGGCAGCAGGTGAACAGACTCCCTGCTGAGCACAGAACAAAATGTGGGGCTTCATCCCAGGACCCCGAGATCATGACCTCAGCCAAAGGCAGTGGCTTAACCCACTGAGCCACCCAAGAATCCCACAATGGACTTTTTGTTAATGATTTCCTTTTTTCTCCTTTTGCTTTGCTGTAATCCTTTGGAGCTCACCTGTACTTGCAAGGTGGGATGATGCCTCACTCATGAATTTATTAATACAGCCTTTGTATCTTTAACATTTACCTGGTTGAATTTTTGTTACTTCATAAATTTGATGACAACAATGGGATCAGAAGTGCACTTCCATGGACATTCAGACACAAGGAGAAACCAGTGTGGGAACCTTGATTCCTTTGTGTTCCCTGGTTTTCCTGCTATTTTCAAGTCTTATGGGTGAGTTCCTCTTGGTTCTGAGCTCCTCTTTCTTTCTATTCAGGCTCCTGATCTAATTGGATTTCAGGTAAGCATGGGCTGGCCAAGGGTTATGCCCAGAGTCCAATTGAACTGGCAGAAACGTCTGCCCTGAGCCAAGCCCCTAAGCTTTCAGATCTCAGTTCCCTGGGTATAATCCAAACATGGTTCCAGGGTGAATTGCTGGTTCACACAGAGCCTTCCTTGTTCAGAACACAGAAGTATCTTTACTGTCCATACACCAAGGTGTACATTGTTTGTCCTGTTTTGCTTGTAGATAAAGACTACTCCTAATAGGGATCTCAGACGCAGAATAACCTACAAAAATTGGAAGGCATTGGTCAAGCAATCAAATTCTATTAGAGTCCTTGCCACCCCAAGAACACCCCCTTGATAATATAAGTTGGTCAGGGAGTGGGTAGGCAGGAAAATAGGTCAGCCATTAGCCTCAAGAAAACTTGTGTACTGAGAGCTAACACTGTAACACACACACAATCCCAAATTCCAGAACACATCCCTGCAAGTTGTTAGATCTGCTCAGATAACTCTTAGCTGATAGGATCCTTAAATTATGATGAGTCAAGCTCACCACCTTCTAATACACCTGCATATTGTAAAACTAACAATTTTCCGAAATATTACAGATATCTAGCAAAAACGGCAAGATCCTACTAAGCTTGTTTTGTGTTCTAAGGAACTAGCTTGATACCTGTCAGGTTGGAGATACAAAAATAAGGCCTGACAGATATGTGGACTACTACTTATTTGTGGATATATAGCTAGGCAGAAATGGATGTTAATTCCATTAGTGGCTAGTTTCCTACCATTCTGCTGCCAGCCCTCAGGACAATTAGAACCTAAAAGTACAATGTCCAAAATGGGGAACTTTCCAATTAGATAAGATCACTTAAGAAATACACTTAGAAGCAAGCATTCTCCAATTAGTCCAACTAAGACACCTCTGTTAATTGGCAAGCAGAAGTCTCTATAATGTTTCAAAATTCCGAAGTCATTGCAGCATTCATTGTAAAAGTTTAATGAAAAATTAAAGGTTGGAGAAGTACCTAAAACAGAAAAACCTATGGAACACTGACATAACTCCTCGTACTCCCCTTTTTGCTCCTTTGAGCACTTATTCTAGTCTGAATTGTTTTTCGACTCTGCAGACTACACAGCCATAAACAGATGTCTGCCATGGTCATGGCCTTAGACACACCCCAGTATCTACCTTCATGGTAGGGCCCCCAAATGAGCTCCTCCCAGAGCTGATGAAACTGTATGGTTTCTGGCAAGCTACTATTATACCCTCAAACAGCCAAGTGGAAATTCTAGTAAAGTCCAGGACCTGCAGAAGGGATCCTGCAGAAACTGGAACTGTAAAGGAATGGGTAAAAAAAAAAAACCCTTAGCAGAATTAGCTCCTTCCAAATCTCTCTGTCTGCTGTGCTTGATGCAGAGAGGATAATAAAATTTCACATTGTCTCATCCCTTTCAAGTCCAGACCCCTTCCTATGGATCTCTTCTCTCACAGAAATAGGCTATTGCCTTCTTGCTGGTGGCATCCTACATAATTGTTCTTAGCTTTCTGTCTGCTGGGAACCTGCGACTGGTTGGTTCCTTCCTTTGGCTTTCACTGTGAGGGACTCTGAAACTTGGGAGAGAGTATCTTTGCACCCTCTTTGGGAACCTAACTTATACCCAGGTGGTGTCATTCCATACTGCCAAAAATCCTTAATATTCAAATTATGCACCCAGAGGGAAGGAAGCAAATTGAAGCTCATATGCTGGATAGGTTGGATCAACAACATAGGATGTCATTTCATGTAAATACAAGTCTATGAGTCATTGAGAGCAACTGTCCTCACAAATCTTAACAGAACTGTTAATGTAGCTCTTTCAGCAATTCAAAGTTCCCCTATTCCTTTTCCCAATCGCCCCAATTCTCCTGCTTATCAAAGGGGGCTTATACAAGATTGGCTTTTTTTCTCCTTAAAGTTACACATCTTATTGTATCTTTGAAATATAAAACCAACCTACAGATGCCTGAAACTGAGTGAAACAAAATGAAAGACGACTTTTGAAAATACAAACTGCTAATAATACATAAATATAAAATATGAACTGTTAAAGGGATCCTGTGCCTGAACTCTACCACAGTCTCCTTAATATTCCAGGGACAAAAACAGATCTTAACGTTTTTTCCATCAATGTTAGTGACTATAGGCTCCATGCAGTGGTCTTTGTGTCCACAAATATATGTTGTCAATGTGAGATATTTTTCTCACTGGATGGATATTGCCCAAATTAATTTGTAGAGAGGTCTATCTCCTTGGATTGGAGACAAGTACTTGTAAGGATTGGGAATTCTAAAACTGTAGAAAGATAGAAACTAACCTAAATGTGTTTCAAATTCATATGATCTGGACAAATAATCTTGGCTTTAGTTATCAGCTAAAATTAAAACTAAAATTAAAACTTTCATGTGCCTTGGTTTACTAAAATAAGTAGAGGTGATCTCTATTCTAAAATGTTAAAAAAATAGCTTTGAAGAATGACAAGCTTTTATGTTTCCAAATTTTTTTAAATTTTTATTTCAATTAATTTTTATTTTATATTTTAAAACTTTATTTTAACTCCAGCTACTCAACACACCATGTTATATTAGTTCCATGTGCACAGTATGGTGATTCAACACTTCCATCCGTCACCTGTGCACATCAGGACAAGCACAACCTGCAATTCTCATCTCCTACTTCACTGATCTCACCCCATGTCTCACACAATTTTTATGGGTAATCTCAGTGAAACTTTTAGGAACAAGTTACATTGAATAGATGTAAATAAAATTAGATATTTTAGATAAAGTCTTAGTCTTCCAAATCTTTTTTTGTAAACTAAAACTTTAATTTTTGGTGACTTAGGTCTATGGCTAAATGAAATTACATTCATTAAATATCTAGATCATTACTGGGTAAGATAATACTAAATTATTAGTAAATGAACATGAGTTTACCTCCTTTTAGTTACCTTATAGCAAAGAAACTGGGCTTTTTTAAAACACGTTTTGTGCATTCCTGAAAGATTGTTTAATGAAGAATTACATATTTCAGCAAATTATGAAATGCATTCATAGATTTCCCAACCTAAAGAATACTTATTCACAATTCACAACTGCTTTCTTTAAAAATGAAATTTTCCGGCTCGGCAAGATGGCGGGGAAGTAGGAGGAGGCACCATTTCAACCTGTACCCTAAAGTGAGCTGATTACCTACCAAAGAACTCCGACCACCCATGAAATCAGCCTGAGATCAGAATTATACATGTCTGGATCTCTACTGGAGCAGAAGACGCCAGTGGCAGGTAAAGCAGACTGGGAGCATCGGACTGATATCGGAAGATAAACAAAAGGGGGAGGGAGCCACCAGAGGTGACCGATTGGAAAGTAACACCCCAACACGAGAGTGCTCTGCGTCTGGGGACCAGCATTAACTTGGAGTCTGGTTGAAAGCACTCAAAAAACAAACAGCAAAGGATCGCGGTGGGGGGGGGGTAATAGTGGGAACCTGGGCGGTTAGGGTCAGGGACCTAAGTCCCCGGACCCAGGACAGCCTCCCCTGGCGCGGAGCCAGAGAGAGTGCGGCGGAGAAATCAGGTCTCCGTCCCTGAGCCACGAGTGCACCTGAACGCCAGCGCACCTGAGAATGAGTGGGGTCTGTCTCCCATGAGGGGCTGGGAGCCTGGCCTGACGGCAATCCTGAAATGCGCGCGTCCCACACCCTCCCTTGGGATAGGTGCTCATAGGCGCTAGCCTGGAGCTCTGGCAGCAGGAAAAACCAGACATTCCCAGCCCGGGACAGCGGGAAAATCTCAGTGCGCGATCTCTGCTCGGAACCTCTCTGGCGGTCTGGAGCTGCCTAGACAGCCACAGCTGCCCTGGTTTTGGGCACAACGAGGAGCTCCTGCATCCCCAGGGATAGTGACCCAGAACCAACTCTGCCAGCAGCTTTTGCAAAACAGTCTGAGGCTTCTCTCTGAGAGGGAGGTTGGGGTGCTGTTTGCTCTCCTCTAAACCTCCAAAAACCATCAAAAGCTGTCAAGGCGAGAGAAAGCAGATGAAAGAACATAAAACCCCCCAGAGAACAAAAGGCTGAAAATAAAAACAGTTTCCTGAAAAAAAAAAAGAGCTCACCCCCTTGAGGGGAGTGGGAGGACCTAACTCAGGGAACAACATTGTCTGAAAACCCACGTGGCAGGCCCCTCCCCCAGAAAACCAACCAGGAAGGAAGGAAAAAAAAAAAAGACTACAAGAGAACAACCACCACTACTTCATAAATACAACTTTTATTTTTAACTCTTTACCAATATTCTGGTTCTTTTTTTTTTATACATACAGATAATTTTTTAACCTATTTACCATCACACTGAGATGTCCAGTACGTCAAATTCTTTAATAACCTTCTAACCTGAACTTTTTGATACATACACCTGTGTTTTTCTTTTGTTTTTCTATTTTTTTAATTTTAACTTAGTTTAGTCTAGTTTATTCTTTTTTTAATTTTTATTTTCTACTATACATATAGAGTTAAACTTCAAGGTACCCCCTTTCCCCAATCAATGCTACCCCTATAGGCAAACCAGTTTCTAATCCCCCTGTAACTTAGGAAAGTTGAGTCCCTTAACAAAAACATCAAGATACCTTCAGGAAGAATCAAAATAACCTTCCTCACCCACACTGAGAATCTATAACCATTCTCCCAATTTTTCCTTCTGTCAGTGTTTCTGTGAATTTGTGTCTGTCCTGACAATATATAAATCTTATACTTGGGGTTCTTTCTGAGGAGGTTTTTCCCTTTTTTTTTTGCTTATATATACATATTTTTTTCTCTTGTCATATACTTTTATCACTCTTTTTGTCTGTCTGTTTTTGTTTGTATACTCCACAAATCTTACCTTGTGGCCCATTTGGGCTGAGCCTTCTCTTGTATCTTCCCTTTTTTTCCTATCTCTCTCTCTCTCTCTTTTTTTTTTCTTCCTTTTTTCTTTCCCCTTTTTTTTCTTTCTTCTTCTCTATTTCTTTTTCTTTTCTTTTTTCTCTCATTTGGGTGGGGAATCCTGATTGCACAGAAGCATTCCAGGGTGCACATTGACTGCACCACAAGCGATAAGTCCAGCTGCATCTGTTTAGTCATCTCTTACCAAAATGACTAGGAGGAGGAATACCCAACAGAAGAAAAATACAGAGGATGGGCCTTCTGCAACAGAACTAATGGCTATCGACATAGACAATATGTCAGAAAAGGAATTCAGACTAACAATTATCCAGGCAATAGCTAGGTTGGAGAAAGCCATGGATGACCAAACAGAATTGATTAGGGCAGAACTGAAAGCCACCAGGGATGATGTTCACAATGTTAGGGCAGAACTGAAAGCCACCAGGGATGATGTTCAAAATGCTCTCAATGAGTTCCAGTCCAATCTAAATTCTCTAAAAGCTAGGGTAACTGAGACAGAAGATAGAATTAGTGATCTGGAGGACAAACAGATAGAGAGAAAGGATCAGGAGGAAGCCTGGAACAAACAGCTCAGAAGCCACGAAAACAGAATCAGGGAAATAAACGATGCCATGAAACGTTCCAACGTCAGAATTATTGGAATCCCTGAAGGGGAAGAAAAAGAAAGAAGTCTAGAAGATATAGTGGAAGAAGTTGTCTATGAAAATATTCCCAATCTCACGAATGGAAACAATGTTCATGTACTAGAGGCAGAAAGATCTCCTCCCAAGATTTTAGATTCTCGAAAGTCCTCACGGCACCTTATAGTTAAAATGGGGAATTATGTTTCAAGAGAGACCCTCTTAAAAGCAGCTAGGACAAAGAAGCTTCTTACATACAGAGGAAAGCCCATTAGAATAACGTCAGACCTTTCCACAGAGACATGGAAAGCCAGGAAGGGCTGGCAAAATATATTCAGAGTACTAAACGAGAAGAACATGCAACCAAGAATACTCTATCCAGCAAGACTGACATTTAAAATGGATGGAGAGATAAAGAGTTTCCAAGACCGGCAAGGCTTAAAAGACTATGCAACCACCAAGCCGACACTGCAGGAAATATTAAGGGGGGTCCTATAAAAGAGAAAAAATCCTAAGAATATCATTGAACAGAAATATAGAAACAATCTATAGACAGAAAGACTTCAAAGGCAACACGATGTCAATAAAAACCTATCTCTCAATAATCACTCTCAATGTGAATGGCCTAAATGCGCCCATAAAATGACACAGGGTTGCAGATTGGATAAAACGACAGGACCCATCCATATGTTGTCTACAAGAGACCCATTTTGAACCTAAGGATACACCCAGACTGAAAGTGAAGGGGTGGAGAAGCATCTTTCATGCCAATGGGCCTCAAAAGAAGGCCGGAGTAGCAATTCTCATATCAGATAAATTAGATTTTAAACTAAAGACTGTAGTCAGAGATACAGAAGGACACTACATAATTTTTTTTTTTTTTACCAAAGAGTTAACATTTATTAAATCCAAATTCTATGTCCAATACACATTAAATGCTCAGCTGAATTCCCATGTAGTCGTCATGACTGCCCTGTGCCGGAAGCCTGTTCTCAGCTTCATGGTTGAGAGTCACGCACCCACCCCAGGTCCATACAGCTGGTGCTCAGCAGGCTCAGAGTCTGAAACCAAATCTGTCCCATGCCCGAGCCCATGCACCCAGCCACTAACCTCAGCCGCTCCCCGGCTGTACCAGCATGAGGATCCTGTGTGGGAAACCGTCGGTGTCCTAGCCCTTTTATTTCGGGTTATTTTCCTTCATCGGAGACTACATAATTCTTAAAGGTACTATCTGCCAAGACGATCTAACAATTGTGAATATCTATGCCCCCAATATGGGAGCACCCAATTACGTAAGAAAACTATTAATCAAGATAAAGAGCCATATTGATATGAATACAATAATAGTAGGAGATCTTAATACGCCTCTCTCAGAAATATACAGATCATCAAAGCAGAAAATTAATAAAGAAATAAGAGCATTGAATGAAACATTGGACCAGATGGACCTCATAGACATATACAGAACATTCCACCCTAAAACAACAGAATACTCATTCTTCTCAAGTGCACATGGAACCTTCTCCAGAATAGACCACATACTGGGTCACAAAGCAGGACTCAACCAATACCAAAAGACTGACATTATTCCCTGCATATTCTCCAATCACAAAGCTTTGAAACTGGAGCTCAATCACAAGGAAAAGATCAGAAGGAACTCAAACACCTGGAAGCTAAAGACCACCTTGCTTAAGAATGCTTGGATCAACCAGGAGATCAAAGATGAACTTAAACAATTCATGGAAACCAATGAGAATGAAGACACCTCGGTCCAAAACCTATGGGATACAGCAAAGGCGGTTCTAAGGGGGAAATACATAGCCATCCAAGCCTCCCTCAAAAACATTGAAAAATCCAGAATACACCAGCTGTCTCTACACCTTAAAGAACTGGAGAATCAACAACAAATCAAACCAACTCCACATGCAAGAAGGGAAATAATCAAGATTAGAGCAGAGATCAATGAGGTAGAAACGAGAGATACAGTAGAACGTATCAATGAAACTAGAAGCTGGTTTTTTGAAAGAATTAATAAGATCGATAAACCATTGGCCACACTAATCCAAAAGAAAAGAGAGAAAGCCCAAATTAA
Organism: Meles meles; assembly: GCF_922984935.1. Taxonomy (NCBI): domain Eukaryota; kingdom Metazoa; phylum Chordata; class Mammalia; order Carnivora; family Mustelidae; genus Meles; species Meles meles. The sequence goes on from NC_060081.1 coordinate 330,904, forward strand.
TAAAATTATGAATGAAAAGGGAGAGATCACAACTAACACCAAGGAAATAGAAACAATCATCAGAAATTATTACCAACAGTTATATGCCAAAAAGCTAAGCAACCTAGATGAAATGGATGCATTCCTGGAAAGCTACAAACTCCCAAAATTGAACCAGGAAGAAATTGACAACCTGAATAGACCGATATCTAGTAATGAGATTGAAGCAGTGATCAAAAACCTCCCAAAAAACAAGAGCCCAGGACCTGACGGATTCCCTGGGGAATTCTACCAAATTTTCCAAGAAGAAATAACACCAATTCTCCTGAAGCTGTTCCAAAAAATTGAAGCAGAAGGACAACTTCCAGACTCTTTTTATGAAGCCAGCATTACGCTGATCCCCAAACCAGGCAAAGACCCTACCAAAAAGGAGAATTTCAGACCAATATCACTGATGAATTTGGATGCAAAGATTCTCAACAAGATCCTAGCAAACAGGATCCAGCAGCACATTCAAAAGATTATCCACCATGACAAGGTGGGATTCATCCCTCGGTTGCAAGGTTGGTTCAACATTCGCAAATCAATCAGTGTGATAGAACACATCAATAAGAGAAGAGAGAAGAACCACATGGTCCTCTCAATTGATGCAGAAAAAGCATTTGACAAAATCCGGCATCCGTTCCTGATGAAAACGCTTCAAAATATAGGGATAGAGGGAACATTCCTGAACTTCATCAAATCTATCTATGAAAGACCCACAGCAAATATCATCCTCAATGGGAAAAAGCTTGCAGCCTTCCCGTTGAAATCAGGAACACAAGGATGCCCACTCTCACCACTCTTGTTCAACATAGTATTAGAAGTTCTAGCAACGGCAATCAGACAACAAAGAGAAATAAAAGGTATCCAAATTGGCAAGGAAGAAGTCAAACTCTCTCTCTTCGCAGATGACATGATTCTTTATATGGAAAACCCCAAAGACTCCACCCCCAAACTACTAGAACTCATACAGCAATTCAGTAACGTGGCAGGATACAAAGTCAATGTACAGAAATCAGTGGCTTTCTTATACACTAACAATGAAAATACAGAAAGGGAAATTAGAGAATCGATTCCATTTACTATAGCACCAAGAACCATAAGATACCTGGGCATAAACCTAACCAAAGAAGTAAAGGACCTGTACTCGAGGAACTACAGAACACTCATGAAAGAAATTGAAGAAGACACAAAAAGATGGAAGACTGTTCCATGCTCTTGGATTGGAAGAATAAACATTGTTAAAATGTCTATACTGCCTAGAGCAATCTATACTTTTAATGCCATTCCGATCAAAATTCCACCGATATTTTTCAAAGAGCTGGAGCAAATAATCCTAAAATTTGTATGGAGTCAGAAGAGACCCCGAATTGCTAAGGAAATGTTGAAAAACAAAAACAAAACTGGCGGCATCACGTTACCCGATTTCAAGCTTTACTACAAAGCTGTGATCACCAAGACAGCGTGGTACTGGCATAAAAACAGACACATAGACCAGTGGAACAGAGTGGAGAGCCCAGATATGGACCCTCAACTCTATGGTCAAATAATCTTCGACAAAACAGGAAAAAATATTCAATGGAAAAAAGACAGTCTCTTCAATAAATGGTGCTGGGAAAACTGGACAGCGATATGTAGAAGAATGAAACTCGACCATTCTCTTACACCGTTCACAAAGATAAACTCGAAATGGATAAAAGACCTCAACGTGAGACAGGAATCTATCAGAATCCTAGAGGAGAACATAGGCAGTAACCTCTTCGATATCAGCCACAGCAACTTCTTTCAAGATAAGTCTCCAAAGGCCAAGGAAACAAAAGCAAAAATGAACTTTTGGGACTTCATCAAGATCAAAAGCTTCTGCACAGCAAAGGAAACAGTCAACAAAACAAAGAGGCAACCCACGGAATGGGAGAAGATATTTGCAAATGACAGTACAGACAAAAGGTTGATATCCAGGATCTACAAAGAACTTCTCAAACTCAACACACACAAAACAGATAATCATATCAAAAAATGGGCAGAAGATATGAATAGACACTTCTCCAACGAAGACATACAAATGGCTATCAGACACATGAAAAAATGTTCATCATCACTAGCTATCAGGGAGATTCAAATTAAAACAACATTGAGATACCACCTAACACCAGTTAGAATGGCCAAAATTAGCAAGACAGGAAACAACGTGTGCTGGAGAGGATGTGGAGAAAGGGGAACCATCTTACACTGTTGGTGGGAATGCAAGTTAGTGCAGCCACTTTGGAGAACAGTGTGGAGATTCCTGAAGAAATTAAAAATAGAGCTTCCCTATGACCCTGCAATTGCACTGCTGGGTATTTACCCCAAAGATACAGATGTAGTGAAAAGAAGGGCCATTTGTACCCCAATGTTTATTGCAGCAATGGCTACGGTTGCCAAACTGTGGAAAGAACCAAGATGCTCTTCAACGGATGAGTGGATAAGGAAGATGTGGTCCATATACACAATGGAGTATTATGCCTCCATCAGAAAGGACGAATACCCAACTTTTGTAGCAACATGGACAGGACTGGAAGAAATTATGCTGAGCGAAATAAGTCAAGCAGAGAGAGTCAAGTATCATATGGTCTCACTTATTTGTGGAGCATAACAAATAACATGGAGGACATGGGGAGATGGAGAGGAGAGGGAGTTGAGGGAAACTGGAAGGGGAGATGAACCATGAGAGACTATGGACTCTGAAAAACAACCAGAGGGTTATGAAGGGGTGGCGGGAGGGGGTGGGGTGGGGTGGGAGTTTGAGGAACCAGGTGGTGGGTAATAGGGAGGGCACGTACTGCATGGAGCACTGGGTGTGATGCCAAAACAATGAACACTGTTATGCTGTAAATAAGCAAATAAAAATAAATAAATTAATTTAAAAAAAATGAAATTTTCCAAGGGTTAAGAATTCTAAGTAATTTAATGAAAGATACTGAAAATAATAACAAAAACAACTCAGAATGCAAAGAAAGTTAAGAGGTGTGTTTCTCATAAGTAAAGGAATGAGGAATGGAAATCTTTTTTTCCCCCAGGGGAAAAAAAGAAACGAATTTTGTTCTACAGCAAAGCTGGTTATCTAAAGAAGGTAAACTCAGGACAAAAATCTGAATGTAAAAGAGAAAGTTGTAAAGCCTTCTAAAAAGGGAATGTTTGGAAAGGAATGTTATGTGTGGTCAGGAAGGTCTAAGATTGGAATGAAGAATTTTCCAATCAAAAGTAAGCTGGTAAAACATCAGAATTTGGTTTTCCTTCCTCAAGAGAATGAAAGGGTTTTTTTTTTTATTTTAATTTTATTTTTTTCTAAGGATTTTATTTATTTACCAGAGAGAGAGAGAGAAGACAACGGGTTGGGGGGGAGCTGGTGGAGGGGAGGGAGAGGCAGAAGAAGAGGGAGACACAGACGCCCCACTGAGCAGGGAGCTCTGACATGGGTCTTAAGCTTGATCTCAGGACCCTGGAGATATGAGCTGATCTGTAGGCAGACACGAGAATGAAGGGTTTTGTGGGGTTTTATTATTATTATTATTTTCTTTGGAGTATTGGCCTGCTTAAATCTCATCGACTTGAAACATCCCAAAAGATTTGCTAAATTAATCTAGCTTATTTGATATGTTAAATTTCATGGGAATCATTGTCAAATAAAACTTCATACCAAGTTGTTTTTGTTTTTGTTTTTTTGTTTGTTTGTTTTGGGTTTTTTGTTTTTGTTTTTGTTTTTTTATTTTGTTTTGTTTTTTGCTACTATAGTTATAAGATTGTGGCACATGTAGATAAGGTCCATTCGGGTTTGACAAAATATGGCTTCTAATTGCCAGATGCAGGCCATCCTGATGTCCTTGTAACATGGCACCTGTTTCCTTCTGGATCAGAGAGAAGAAGGTGGGCAAAGAATGGGAGTGATTTAAAGAAAGAGTCAGGGCTAAGGGAAAACTTAGACAACCACTTGATTCTCCCCAGATCCCAGGCAAGTCCCAGTTTTCTTGATTCTCTTTTTCATTCCTTCACCCACCATAGGGCAGTTAAGATGATTCAAATGATAATTGGACATCAGTGGGAAGCCTTCTAAAACAGTAAAAAAAAAAAAAAAAAACAAAAACCTGTTTACCCTCGATGTCTGACCTGTCAGTTGCATAACCCTGAACAACTTTTTGTCTCCAGAGTTTTCAGGCCTCGTTCCTGTGGACCCTTTGAACATCAACAGCTGGGTACATTCCACTGCCACTTCAGACCAGGTGCTGAGAGAGACGTTAATGCTTTCAATTTAGAGCCCATTTTCAGTTATGCTGAGTGTATGATCAAAAGGTAGGGTTGTTGGGGGTGCCTGGGTGGCTCAGTGGGTTAAAGCCTCTGCCTTTGGCTCAGGTCATGATCCCAGAGTCCTGGGATCAAGCCCCACATCGGTCTCTCTGCTCAGCGGGGAGCCCGATTCCCCCTCTCTCTGCCTGCCTCTCTGCCAACTTGTGATCTCTGTCTGTCAAATAAGTAAAGAAAATCTTTTAAAAAACGGGTGGGGTTGTTGAAAAGGAAAACCACAGGCTCAAAATGCCCTCACATGTCTTAAGGCCCTAAGTTGGTAAGCCAAGACATAATACTGACCCAACTGAAGTTTCAACATCCAGAACTACATAACCTTTAGCCAGCCCAGGTGGGAATTTCCTGGCCAGCGCTCGGAAGTTTACTGATTGATCCACTCTGTTTCCCTTAGAAGGGTGATCTTGCCTAAAACAATGGATTCTTAGCTGATAATGTTTTGTTTTCTCCCTTGCTGTCTTATTTTTGAGATTTATTTATTTGTGGGGAGTTCAAAGGGAGAGAGACAGTGAATCACAAACAGGCTCTGTGCTGAGCACAGATCCCTATGAAGGGCTGGATCCTAAGACCCTGAGATCAGGACCTCAGCCAAAGCCAAGAGTAGTGACACTTAACTGACAGCACCACCCACGCACTCCATCTCACAGGCTATCTTGGAAGTCTTTTCTTTCTTGTGGCCATTTGGAGTGCCCTTCGATCTACTGGATAGGATACTATCCAAGTCATTAGTAGATAAATTAATGCAGCCCATTAGGTCTTAAAACTTACGGGGCTGCATTTGTCTTTTTTCACAGATTCCTATTTTGTGCATTTACCTTTGCTTACCTTTTATATACCATAAACATTTACCTTTGCTTTCATCTGGACTGTGATGAAGGTCCCATGAAATTATGTCAGTGAAAATGCTTGCTGTGGAAAACATAACTGTTGGGGTCCATTATCAAATGAACAAAACTGAAACAAAGTGAAATTTAAGCAAAGTCTTATTCTATGCCAAGCATTAGAAGTTAGACTGACCGGCCAGGAGAATGAGACTGAGACAAAGTGAAAGTGTGAAGCTTTATTCTATGCCAAGCATTAGAAGTCAGACTGAGCAGCCAGGGCCGCCTCTGAAGAGAACGACCCCCTCCCGATCTCACAGGCTGGTTTTATAGGGCATAACCACAGACCCAAGGTACGTGACTTCTATTGTTAAGGCAATTACTCCCGGAATCGATACCCGGAACCATACCAGGAACTACTGGGGCATTTATTCCCGGAATGAAGTCCATGGATATAAACAACAATATGGCTACCTAGGCAATATGGAGTTGCTCTGGCTAAGCAGGCCCTAATAGTTAAACAGGTTTTAAATTTAAATTGGCCCTAACTATAACAAGGGTTAATTTATTCATATACTTATATTAATGTACGTCTTATCCTAAAAGTAACACAAGTATGACCACAGAGTCAGCCCCAAGGTTTCAGTTCTACCACTAACAGAGAGCAAAGCATATTTTAATATAACCACTGGGCTACGTGTGCTGTTAAGTTTTGATTTTTCTGGTGATCAGAGAAAAGTAAAATCGAGAGTTAAGCTCCCCAGTGAGCATTATGGTAAGGGAGAAGTTCTTGTTTATGATGTATTTCACTTGACACTTATTTCTGAAATGAGTATCTCCCAAGGTCTTCTCATACAACAAAGCTAATGAGGGCATGTCTGTTCATGCAATTCTACAGTGGACGTCTAGTGCTGGTTCTTGGGAGCTTTTTCTCCTTTTAGTTTTTGAGAAAAGCTTGTTCATATGTATGTACATTATACATGAAAGCACAGAACAGTGAGTGATTCTGAAGATAAATAAAACTCACCTTTTCCATGATTTTGAACAGCATTGGTGATAAAGAGCACCTAGACACGTATTCACACTTTATTATGCAAACTGTTTCCTAAATATCTGTATGTCAATCGATGTATGATGTTAAAAGGTTTTTATTTATCTTTTTTACAGTTTTTATTTTCATCCCAGTTAGTTAAGATTATATTATTTTCAGGTGCACAATACGATGAGTAAAGTCACTGCATGGAAAAGAAGGAGACATGGAAAGCACTTTAAATTTAGCTTTTAAGGCTATTTTAACACTTAACATAATTATGCTAACATTTTCCTTCTTGGGATTTACCCCCATGCCTATACCTCCGACCCATTTCCAGAACACACCTACCGCCAGTCCCTATGCAGAAATTCTCTTAGGGCTGTCTCCCACTGATGAGGGGTTGCAATGAGGCAGCAGGGGCAACAGGGTGGGGCAGTGGGGAAGCTATGTCTTGGGTGGTGGGCTGGTAGGCAGTGGCTGGGCTGTAGCGGTGGAGAAATGGGGAGGCCAACAATAATACAGAGGCTTGAGGTGGTATGCACCTGGGTCTCAAGGGTGCAAGGGAATGAGGTGGCCAAAGGGAGGCATGGCGGGTGAGTCAAGGATTTGGCAGGGGCAGCCAGGCAGTAGCAGTGGGGAAAGGAGGCGGGAACAGCGGGGTGGGAGCCCTTGAAAATGGGGAGGCTGGGATGCCTGGGTGGCTCAGTGGTGTGGCCCCTGCCTTTGGCTCAGGTCATGATCCCAGGGCCCTGGTATCGAGCCCCATGTCAGGCTCTCTGCTTGGCGGGGAGACTTCTTCCTCCTCTCTCTGCCTGCCTCTCTGACTACTTGTGATCTGTATCTGTCAAATAAATAAATAAAATCTTTTAAAAAAGAGAGAAAATGGGGAGGGCAGCAGGGCAGCACTTGCGGGGGAGTGAAGCTAGACAATAGCTCGCAGTGAGGAGAGGGGACCAGTGAGGGAGATGGTGGCAAGGTCACGCCTGGCATGTTGAGCAGGATAACAGGGCATGTGAAGGGGGCGGGGCTGCAAAGCCAGCGCAATAGCCCATGGGCAGTGAGGTGGCGGTAAGGGTCACAGGGACAGAGAAGTGGCAGGGTAAGTGTTTGTTGGGGCCACATGAAGGGATGGGCATGCAGCTGGGCCAGGTAGCAGTGGAGGGCAGGTGTAGCAGGGCATCAGCAAGAGGACAGGCAGCGGGAAGCAATATCACTGGGTCACAGTCACAGCGATGTTAGGGAGGTGCAGTGGGGAGGCAGTGGTATTGGGGGATCACAGTGGGTCAGCAACAGAGTGGGGTTGGAAGAAGGACAGTATTGGCGTGGAGGTTAATTGTGGGAGGTGGGCAGGACCAGTGGGGCGGTGGTCTCATGGTAGTGGGGCAAGGCAGCAGCAGCAGGGCAACCAAGGAAGGGGCAGTGGCCTTGGAAACACTGACAGCAGCACCAGGTCAGCGGGTGGTGGGGCAGGGATTGGGGGCGGGGGCAGGGTGACAAGAAGGGGCAACATGGGGAGTAGCTTGGGTAGGACTGCAGTGGCGCTGGGGGGATGTGCAGTGGGACAGTAGGTCCCTGGGGGGCGGTCACTGTGGGGGGCGGGGTGTGGCAGCAGGAATCAAGGGCAACTCATTGGGGCAATGGGGCAGTCATGGCATGGGGTGGTAGGTGGGGCTGTGTGGCTTCCCAGGCTGGAGGAGGTGGCAGCCAGGTAATAACCCTATGGTATGGGGACGGGACCCATGGGGGAGGGAGCAGGGGTCGCCAGAGCCAGGTGAGGGGATAACCAGGCAGTAGTGGCCCAGGGAGCAGTAGAGGGCCCATGGTGGGGGAGCTGTGTGACAGCCAAGTGGGGCAGCCCTGCAGTGACTGTGGGGGGGTGGGTGGAATCTAGACAGAAGCAACTGGGAGTGGGGGTGGGACCAGCCTGGAGGCAGCGGCTCAGCAGCAGCACAGCAGGGCGGGCGTGTTGGGAGGGCCCACAGTGCACGTCAAGGGGGCAGGGCAGCAGCAGTTAGGAGGGCATGGTGGGCGGGCCCACAGTGTATGTCAAGACGGCAGGGTGGGGAAGCACGGTAGAGGCAGGGATCACAGGGCTTCAGCAGAGTGGCAGCGGCTGAGGTAAGGGGGACAGGGTGAGGGGCACAGCAGTGTGGCAGGGGTGCATGTGGGCTGTAGCAATGTGGTGGAAGCGCGGGGAGGAGGGCAGATATTCAGAGTGGAAGTAGCATGGTCATACACCTGGCAATGGGAAGGCAATGGAGCAGGGGGAGGGGAAATCCATTAGATGGTTGTGGCATATGGGGTGAGGCGGACCATCCGGACATCAGCGGACATCAGCGGGGAATCAACCTCAGGCATGGTGAGTGGGGCTACATGGGCCTGAGGAGTTGGCAGCCAGGAGACAGCACTGAGGCAGGGGGATGGGATCACGGGGGAGGGAGAAGGGGTCACCAGAAGCGGGGAAGGGGGCACAGGGAGGGGTGGGAGCCGCGTGACTCCCAAGTGGGGCAGCCCTGCGGCACCTGTGGGGGATGGGTGGAATCTAGGCAGCAGCACAGGGGGTGAGGAGGTGGGAGCAGCCCCAGGCAGCAGTGCAGCAACAGTTAGGATGGCGTGACAGGTGGCCTGTGATGCATGTCAAGGGTGCGGGGCAGCAGTAATGGGGCAGGCATGGTGGGCAAGCCCATCATGGACATCAAGAGAGTAGGGCAGCAGCAGTTAGGAGGGTGTGGGGGACGGGCCCATCATTTACGTCAAGGAGGTGGGGCAGCAGCAGCGGGGCGGGCGTTGGGGGGCATCATGCATGTCAAGGAGGCATGGCAGTGAAGCACAGCCGAGGCTGGGGGCACAGGGCAACAGCAGGGATGGTAAAGGGGGTCCCATGGGGGGCACGGAAGGGTGGTAAGTGTGCCTGTTGTGGGGGCAGCAAGGTGGTAGCAGCATGAGGGGGGCGGGGTGGTAGGCGTTCAAAGCAGTAACGCCCATGGCAGCGGGGAGGCAAGGGGGGAGGGAGATGGAGAAGAAGCTCAGCGATTGTGGCGGGTGGAGGGGAGGGACCAGCCTGGCATCAGCAGGGTGTCAGTGTCACGGTGTGGTGGGGAGGTCACCGGGCTCCGTGAGTGGGAGGAGGTGCTAGAGAGGTTATAACACTCAGGGGGCGGGGCCAGTGGAGGAGGCAGTGGGGGTGTCACCAGGCAGCAGTGGTACAGGGAGGGGGAGCTTCCTGTGGGGAGGGGGAGCTTCCTCTGTAAGGGGAAGCTGCATGACTCCCGAGTGGGGCAGCCGTGTGGCACTTGGAGGAGTGGGGTGGAATACAGGTGGCAGGGCAGGGCAGAAAGGGTGGGACCAACCCTGAGGCAGTAGCACAGCAGCAGTTTGGCTGGCTTACTGGGCCTCCTCATAGTGCATGCCAATGAGGCGGGGCTGCAAAGCACAGCAGAGGCCACGGGCACAGGACCGAGGCGGTGCAGCAGTAAGGGGGCCTGTGGGGGGGGTACAGAAGTGTGGCAGGGGTGCATTTCTGGGGAGCAGCAAGCTGGTAGCAGCGCGGGAGGTGGTGGACATGCTGGTGCAGCCACACGCTTAGCAGCCAGGAGGCATCAGAGTTGGGGGTGGGGAGTAGCTAGGCAGTAGTGTCCTTGGGGGTGGGCAGGACTAGCGAAGTTTAAGCGGGATATAAATGTCATGGCAGCGAAGCAAGGGCCTGGCTTTGCTGGACTTAGTGCATGTCTACAGGGTGGGACCATTGTTAGCAGCAGCAGTGGGGACCCAGGGTAGCAGCGGAGAGGCAATGGGGGTTGTAAGTGGGGGCGCTGTGGACGGGGATGCAGCGCGGTGGGAGTGGCTCATGTTGTGGGGGCAGCCTGGTGGTACCAGTGCGGCAAAGGTGGAGTAGGACTCGTGGGGCGGAAGCAGCGCGGCAACAGGGGTAGGGAATCAGGAAGGCTCCAAAGTGGAGTCAGGGGTAGCAGCTATGTGGTAGCTGCAGGGGGGGGGCAGGAACAGCAGGGGGGCAGCGTGGCAGGTGGGGCTGTCTTGCAAGTAAACAGGGCAGGGCTGCATAGGGCTGGGTTACGAAGACCAGCAGCAGCAGCGGGACACAGGGCAGCAGCGGGACATAGGGCAAGAGTAGGACACAGCACTGCAGCAGATCAGAAGCAGGGTAGTAAGGTGGCAATGGCAGTGAGGGGCAGGCGATTGGTAGTGGGATGTGGGGCACCCGGCAGGGTAGAGGTGTAGGGAGAGCAAAGAGGGATGGTAGCAGCAATGCAGTGGGGCAGCAGGACAGTAATGAGCGTGGTGCTGGTTGGGGTGGGACAGCGCAGATGCACAGGTTCATGTGGGGTGGCAGGTGGGTGGTGACGTGCAGAGAAGAGGGGACAGAACCAGCTGGGAGGCAGCGGCACAGCAACTGCACAGGAAGTGCATGAAGGGTGGGGTAGGGCCTTAATGCATGTCAATGGGGCTGGACAGTGAAGGTCAACAGTGGCCTGGGGCAAACAGCAGAAGCTTAGCTGCAGCAGCGGTGGTAAGATGCACAGTATGAGGGGTGTACTGTGGAAGGCAGGGTCACGAGGCGGGGGCACCCAGGCAGTAATAGCATTGGGAGAAGGCTGGGATGAGTGGGGCGGCAGCAGCATGTCAACGGGGGGGCTGGAAGCACTGGAGCAGGTGTGGGGGGATGACAGGTGGTAGCAGTTTGGGGGTGTTTAGTGGGACCAGCAGGGCAAGAGCATCAGGTTAATAGCTGTGTGGGCAGGGCAGGGGCTCTGCACAGTAGCAGCAGCAAGGGGAGAGTATACAGTAAAGAAATGGCAGTGGGGGACAGTGAGGCAGCAGTGACTTGAGGAAGGCAGTGACTTGAGGAAGTGCCATGGGATTGCAGCAGAAGGGGAGGCAAAGCACAGAGGCGGAGCATGGAGGGATTGGCCGGGATGTGGTTGGGAGGGACCAGCGGGGCAGCAGCTGCAGGACAATGGTGCTGCATGGCTTGGGAGCAGGACGGGCAGTGGAGATGGGCAGGAGCAGGGTGACCGTGGTAGCAATGGTGATGCTATTGGAAACACAGGCACCAGGGCAGTAGAAGCACTGGAGTGTGACGCAGCAGGGTGACAGAGTCCTGGGGGGTGGGCACAAGGGAGTGGAAGGGGCAGTGGGGGAGGCACAGCAGGGCATCAGTTGCAACGGGCAGGCAGTAGGGCAGCTATGGCGAGGGTTAGCCATTGTGGGACAAAGGAGCACTGCTGTAGAGTAGCAGGGTGGAGGGTGGCAATGCTCGTGGCAGTGGCCTGTCAGGAATATGGGGTGGAAGGAACAGCAGCGGGTGTGTGGGGTGCAGCATGGTGGCAGTGGGGGGATGACACAATGGGGTGGCAGTGGTATGGGGTGTGGGGACCAGCCAGGCGGCAGAGGCACAGGTAGGGGGCAGCAGTGATTTGGTAGCAGCGCTATCAAATGCTTTTTCTGCATCTGTTGAGATGGTCCTATGATGTTGATCATTCGTTTTATGAATGTGGCAAATCAGTTTGACTTGTGGATGTTGAACCGCCTTTGCACCCCTGAAATAAATCTTACTGGATCATACCTCTTCCTGTATTGTAGAATTCGGTTTGATGATATTTGGGTGAGGATTTTTATGTCTATGTTCATGACAGATACTAGTCTGTAATTTTCTTGGGGCACCATGGGAGGTTTTGATAAGGGCCATGCTGGTCTCATAAAATGAGGTGGGGAGCATTCCTTCTTGTTTTTCTGGCAGTTGGAGAAGGATTGGTATTCATTTTTTCCTGTGGATGATTCGTAGAATTCACAGGTGAAAACATGGGGTCCTGGACTTTTGCTTGTTGGAAGTTTTTGATTTCTTACTTAATCTCCCTACTGGTCATTGGTCTGTTCAGAATTTCTGTTTCTTCAGGATTCAGTCTTGGCAGGTTGTATATTTCTGAGAATGTATCCTTTTCTTTTGGATTATCCAGCATGTTGGGGCATAATTGTTCATAGTACTTTTTTTAAAATTTATTTATTTTTTTCAGCGTAACACTATTCATTGTTTTTGCACAACACCAGTGCTCCATGCAATACGTGTCCTCCCTATTACCCACCACCTGTTCCCCCAAACTCCCACACCCGACCATTCAAAACCCTCAGGTTGTTTCTCAGAGTCCATAGTCTCTTATGGTTCAGCTCCCCTTCCAATTTTTTTTTAATAAACACATATGTATTTTTATCCCCAGGGGTACAGGTCTGTGAATCGCCAGGTTTACACACTTCACAGCACTCACGATAGCACATAACCTCCACAATGTCCATGACCCCTCCTCCTCCAACCCCACCTCCCCCCAGCAACCCCAAGTTTGTTTTGTGAGATTAAGAGTCATTTATGGTTTGTCTCCCTCCCAATCGCATCTTGTTTCATTTATTCATCTCCTATCCCCCTAACCCCAATGTTGCATCTTCATGTCCTCATATCAGGGAGATCATATGAGAGTTGTCTTTCCCCGATTGACTTATTTCACTGAGCATGATACCCTCTAGTTCCATCCACGTCGTCGCAAATGGCAAGATTTCATTTCTTTTGATGGCTGCATAGTATTCCGTTGTGTATATATACCACTCTTCTTTATCCACTCTTCTGTTGATGGACATCTAGGTTCTTTCCATAGTTTGGCTATTGTAGACATTGCTGCTATAAACATTCGGGTACACGTGCCCCTTCGGATCACTGCGTTTGTATCTTTAGGGTAAATACCCAGTAGTGCAATTGCTGGGTCATAGGGTAGTTCTATTTTCAACATTTTGAGGAACCTCCATGCTGTGGTTTCCAGAGTGGTTGCACCAGCTTGCATTCCCACCAACAGTGGAGGAGGGTTCCCCTTTCTCTGCAGCCTCGCCAGCATCTGTCATTTCCTGACTTGTTAATTTTAGCCATTCTGACTGGTGTGAGGTGATATCTCATTGTGGTTTTGATTTGTATTTCCCTGATGCCAAGTGACGTGGAGCACTTTTTCATGTGTCTGTTGGCCATCTGGATGTCTTCTTTGCAGAAATGTCTGTTCATGTCCTCTGCCCATTTCTTGATTGGATTGTTTGTTCTTTGGGTGTTGAGTTTGCTAAGTTCCTTATAGATTTTGGATACTAGCCCTTTATCTGATATGTCGTTTGCAAATATCTTCTCCCATTCTGTCAGTTGTCTTTTGGTTTTGTGAACTGTTTCCTTTGCTGTGCAAAAGCTTTTGATCTTGATGAAATCCCAAGAGTTCATTTTTGCCCTTGCTTCCCTTGCCTTTGCCGATGTTCCTAGGAAGATGTTGCTACGGCTGAGGTCGAAGAGGTTGCTGCCTGCATTCTCCTCAAGGATTTTGATGGATTCCTTTCTCAAACTGAGGTCCTTCATCCATTTTGAGTCTATTTTTGTGTGTGGTGTAAGGAAGTGGTCCAATTTCATTTTTCTGCATGTGGCTGTCCAATGTTCCCAGCACCATTTATTGAAGAGGCTGTCTTTTTTCCATTGGACATTCTTTCCTGCTTTGTCGAAGATTAGTTGACCATAGAGTTGAGGGTCTATTTCTGGGCTATTTTGTTCCATTGATCTATGTGTCTGTTTTTGTGCCAGTACCATGCTGTCTTAATGATGACATTTTTGTAATAGAGTTTGAAGTCTGGAATTGTGATGCCACCAATGTTGGCTTTCTTTTTCAATATTCCTTTGGCTATCCGAGGTCTTTTCTGGTTCCATATAAATTTGAGGATTATTTGTTCCATTTCTTTGAAAAAAATGGATGGTATTTTGATAGGGATTGCATTAAATGTGTAGATTGCTTTAGGTAGCATAGACATTTTCACAATATTTATTCTTCCAATCCAGGAGCATGGAACATTTTTCCATTTTTTTGTGTCTTCCTCAATTTCTTTCATGAGTACTTTATAGTTTTCTGGGTATAGATTCTTAGCCTCCTTGGTTAGGTTTATTCTTAGGTATCTTATAGTTTTTGGTGCAATTGTAAATGGGATTGACTCCTTAATTTCTCTTTCTTCTGTCTTGTTGGTGGTGTACAGAAATGCAACTGATTTCTGTGTATTGATTTTACATCCTGACATAAAATGAGTTTGGAAGTTTTCCTTCCATTTTTATTTTTTGGAAGTGTTTCAGGAGAATAGGAATTAGTTCTTCTTTAAATGTTTGGTAAAATTCCCCTGGGAAGCCATCTGGCCCTGGGCTTTTGTTTGTTTGGAGATTTTTGATGACTCTTTCAATCTCCTTACTGGTTATGGGCCTGTTCAGGTTTTCTATTTCTTCCTGGTTCAGTTGTGTTAGTTTATAGGTCCCTTGGAATGCATCCATTTCTTCCAGATTGTCAAATTTGTTGGCATAGAGTTGCTCATACTATGTACTTATAATTGTCTGTATTTCTTTGGTGTTAGTTGTGATCTCTCCTCTTTCATTCATGATTTTATTTATTTGGGTCCTTTCTCTTTTCTTTTTGATAAGTCTGGCCAGGGGTTTATTGATCTTATTGATTCTTTCAAAGAACCAGCTCCTAGTTTCATTGATTTTTTTTTCTATTGTTTTTTTTTGGTTTCTATTTCATTGATTTCTGCTCTGATCTTTATGATTTCTCTTCTCCTGCTGGGTTTAGACTTTGTTTCTTGTTCTTTCCCCAGCTCCTTTACGTGTAGGGTTAGGTTGTGTACTTGAGACCTTTCTTGTTTCTTGAGAAAGGCTTGTACTGCTAAATATTTTCCTCTCAGGACTGCCTTTGCTGTATCCCACAGATTTTGAACCGTTGTGTTTTCATTATCATTTGTTTCCATGAATTTTTTCAATTCTTCTTTAATTTCCTGGTAGACACATTCATTCTTTAGAAGGATGCTGTTTAGTCTCCATGTATTGGGGTTCTTTCCAGATTTCCTCTTGTGATTGAGTTCTAGCTTCAGAGCATTGTGGTCTGAAAATATGCAGGGAATAATCCTAATCTTTTGATACCGGTTGAGACCTGATTTGTGACCCAGGATGTGATCTATTCTGGAGAAGGTTCCATGTGCACTAGAGAAGAATGTGTATTCTGTTGCTTTGGGATGAAATGTTCTGAATAGATCTGTGATGTCCATCTGGTCCAGTGTGTCATTTAAGGCCTTTATTTCCTTGTTGATCTTTGGCTTGGATGATCTGTCCATTTCAGTGAGGGGAGTGTTCAAGTCCCCTACTATTATTGTATTATTATTGATGTGTTTCTTTGATTTTGTTATTAATTGGTTGATATAGTTGGCTGCTCCCACGTTAGGGGCATAGATATTTAAAATGGTTAGATCTTCTTGTTGGACAGACCCTTTGAGTAGGATATAGTGTCCTTCCTCATCTCTTATTATAGTCTTTGGCTTGAAATCTAATTGATCTGATAGAAGGATTGCCACCCCAGCTTTGTTCTGATGCCCATTAGCATGGTAAATTGTTTTCCACCCCCTCACTTTCAATCTGGAGGTGTCTTCGCGTCTAAAATGAGTTTCTTGTAGGCAACATACTGATGGGTTTTGTTTTTTTATCCATTCTGATACCCTGTGTCTTTTGATTGGGGCATTTAGCCCATTAACATTCAGGGTAACTATTGAGAGATATGAATTTAGTGCCATTATTAGCTTATAAGATGACTGTTACTGTATATTGTCTCTGTACCTTTCTGATCTACTACTTTTAGGCTCTCTCTTTGCTTAGAGGACCCCTTTCAATATTTCCTGGAGAGCTGGTTTGGTGTTTGCAAATTCTTTCAGTTTTTGTTTGTCCTGGAAGCTTTTGATCTCTCCTTCTATTTTCAATGATAGCCTAGCTGGATAGAGTATTCTTGGCTGCATGTTTTTCTCATTTAGTGCTCTGAATATATCATGCCAGCTCTTTCTGGCCTGCGAGGTCTCTGTGGATAAGTCTGGTGCCAATCTAATATTTTTACCATTGTATGTTATAGACTTCTTTTCCCGGGCTGCTTTCAGGATTTTCTCTTTGTCACTAAGACTTGTAAATTTTACTATTAGTTGAAGGGTTGTGGACCTATTCTTGTTGACTTTGAGGGGGGTTCTCTGCATCTCCTGGATTTTGATGCTAGTTCCCTTTGCCATATTAGGGAAATTCTCTCCAATAATTCTCTCCAATAGACCTTCTGCTCCCCTCTCTCTTTCTTCTTCTTCTGGAATCCCAATTATTCTAATGTTGTTTTGTCTTATGGTGTCACTTATCTCTCGAATTCTCCCCTCATGGTCCAGTAGCTGTTTGTCCCTCTTTTGCTCGGCTTCTTTATTCTCTGTCATTTGGTCTTCTAGATCACTAATTCTTTCTTCTGCCTCATTGATCCATCAATGACAGCCTCCATTTTTTATTGCACCTCATTAATAGCTTTTTTGATTTCTACTTGGTTAGATTTTGGTTCTTTAATTTCTCCAGAAAGGGCTTTTATATCTCCAGAGAGGGTTTTTCTAATATCTTCCATGCCTTTTTCGAGCCTGGCTAGAACGTTCAGAATCGTCATTCTGAACTCTTGATCTAACATATTACCAATGTCAGTGTTGATTAGGTCCCTAGCCTTCGGTACTGTCTCTTGTTCTTTTGTTTGTGGTGATTTTTTCCGCCTTGTCATTTTGTCCAGATAAGAGGATATGAAGGAGCAAATAAACTACTAAAAGGGTGACAAAGACCCCAGAAAAATGCGCTGTAACCAAATCAGAAGAGACCCCAAATTGTGGGGGGGGAGAAAGGGGATTAAAAGAGGTTCTGAAATAAATAGAAAAAATTTCAAAAAATAAAACATATAAAGAAAAAATAAAAAAAGGAAAGAAAAATATATATTTTAGATAAACTAGTCAAAAAAACGTTAAAAAAGAAAAGGGTAAAAATTTTAAAAAATGTAGCAGATGAAGAAAAAAGAAAGAAAAAAAATGGAAAAAAGAAAAAAAATTGAATTAACCACAAGACTAAGGAATCATGGGGAGAAAGCCATGAGTTCCGTGCTTTGCTTTCTCCTCCTCTGGAATTCCCCTGCTGTGTTAGGAATTGAACCTGCTTTCCTTGATAGATGAACTTCATCCTGGCTGGATATTTTGTTGATCTTCTGGGGGAGGGGCCTGTTGTAGTGACTCTCAAGTGTCTTTGCCTGAGGCGGGATTGCACCGCCCTTACCAGGGGCTGGACTAAGTAATCCGCTCGGGTTCGCTTTTGGGAGCTTCTGTTCCCTGAACGCTTTCCGTAGAGTTCCAGAGGATGGGAATGAAAATGGCGGCCTCCTAGTCTCTGGCCCAGAGGAGCCAAGAGCCCGGGGCCCCACTCCTCAGTGCGCCCCCAGAGGACAGCACCCAATCACTCCCGTATCCCCAGCCTCTAGCCGCATTCCAAGCTCACCCCGCCTGCAACCAGTTCAAGGTATCCCCGAGCTGAGAGTTCAGTCCTCGGCTCTGTCTCTGTAGCCGGCTTCTCTGTTCTAATACCTGCGAGCTCTGAGACACTCCGACACCCCCAATCCTTCTGTGACCCTGCGGGACCTGGGGCCACACTGACCCCGCGTGGGCTTCACCCTGGTTTAGCCTCTGGAGCAATGTCCCTCAGTGGAACAGACTTTTAAAAGTCCTGATTTTGTGCTTCATTGCTCCGCTGCTTGCCGGGAGCCGGCCCCTCCCCCCGTGGTCTATCCTCCCATCATTTTAGATTTACTTCTCCGCCAGTCCTACCTTTCAGAAAGTGGTTGATTTTCTGTTTCTAGAATTGCTGTTCTTCTTCTCTTCGATCTCCTGTTGGATTTGTAGGTGTTTGCAATGTTTAGATAAGCTATCGAGCTGATCTCCTGCTACCTGATGTAGTCTCAGCCTGCTACTTCTCCGCCATCTTGACTCTCTCTCCCATAGTACTTTTTATGAGCCTTTGCATATCTATGTTATCAGGGAACATCTCTTTCATTTCTGATGATGAGTCCTCTTTCTTTCTTTTTTTTTTTTAGCTTGATTCTGGCTGAGACTGTCAGCTTTGTTCTTTTCATAGAACTAAATCTTTGTTGATCTGTTGTTGTTCTTGTTTTTTTGTTTGTTTGTTTTGTTTTGTTTTTGTTTTTAATCTTTCTGTTGTCTTTTTACTCTGTATTTCACTTATTTCGGTTCTGATGTGTTCCTTCCTTTCCTCTACTAACTTTGGACATTATTTTTTTCTTTCTCTGTTTCCTTGAGGTATCAAGTTAGGTTCTTTATTCTAGATCTTTCTTGTTTCTTGAGATAGGCTTGTATCACTCTAAACTTCCTTCTTAGAACCACTTTTTTAAAAGTTAGCTCTAAGGGGTGCCTCTGTGGCTCAGTCTGTTAGGCATTGGCCTTTGCCTCAAGTCATGAATTTAGGGTCCTAGAATTGAGCCCTGCATCATCTCTGTGGTCAGCACAGGGAGCAACTTTCTTCTTCTACTGCCTGCTGCTCCTTCCACTTTGCTCAGTCTCTCTTTCTCTCTCCCCCTCTGTGTGAAATAAATAAATGACATCTTTAAAAAAATAAAGTGAGCTCTATGTCCAACGTGGGGTTGAGAGTCAAAACCACAAGATCAAGATTCACAGTGCTCCACCAACTAATCGGGTGCCCCATTTTAGAAACCGTTTTACTGCATTCCATAAGTTTTGTTTGATTGTATTAGTTTTTCATTTGCTTCAAAGTATTTCTGTGTTCCTATTTCAGTTGTCCCATGAACTCAATTGTTTGTTCAGTAGCATGTTGTTTAGTCTCTGTGTTTATGAATTTCCAGTTTTCTCCTTGTAATTGATTTCTAGTCCTATACCACTGCAGTTGGAAAAGATGGTCGATATGATTTCAGTCATCATTTGGGAAAATTCTAGGCTTCTGGAGTTTATTGACTTGTCTTGTGGCCTCACATATGACCTATGGTGGAGAATGTTCTAGGTACACTGGAGAGGAATGTATTCCATGTGCTGCTTTTGGATGGAGGGTTCTGTGTGTATCTGTTAAGTCCATCTAAGTAATGGGTTGTCTGAGGCTGATGTTTCCTTTGTGATCTTCTGTCTGAATGGTGTATCATTGAGAGAAGTGTGAGGTATTAAAGTTCCGTATGGTATTGGTGCAGATTGCTTCTCTTAGGTTTGTTCATATATTCTCTACATATTTAGTTGCTCCACTGCTGGGTGGGTAAATATTTATAAATGTTGCATCATCTTACTGCATTGATTCCATTATCAGTTTGTAGTGCCCTTCATTGGGTCTTGTTACAGTGTTTGGATTTTTTTTCTTTTTTCTCCTCCATGGACTGAAAATCAGAAGATCATCTGTTAGTTCAGCAGCCTTGAACAAAGCCCACCCCTGCTCTAAGTCTGGTTTTCTTCTTTTTTTTCCTCTATAAATAAACACAATAAATTCTTCTCCCAGGACCATATCCTGACTCCAATAAGAGAGTGTGTATAAAAGTGCTTTGTAAACTAGGAGATACTGCCCAATTATGAAAACGATTATGCAACCACCAAATGTTCAGGATAAGATTTTTAAAGACATTTATTTATTGTAGAGACAGAAAGAGTGCATGCACAAGCATATGCTAGAGAGGGGAGGGTCAGAGGGAGAGGGGGAATCCTCCAGTACATCTCCACTGACTTTGGAGCCTGGTACGGGACTCTCTCCCAGGAGTTGGGATCTTTATTTGAGCCAAAATCAAGAGTCAGCTGCTTAACTGACCGTGCCACCCAGGTACCCCCAGAATTAGATTTTTATAACATTTTTTGAGGGGTTACTCTCATAGGTATTATTCTAAGTGACCTCTATTTCATTCAATTCTGAAAACTATTCATAAATTTAAAATAGAAGCTATTCAAAAAACAAATATTCATAATATCCTCAGAGGTGGGGAAACAGGCAGAAAAGAGGTTAAGTAGAGGCACCGGGGTGGTTCAGTCATTGACGATTCTGCCTTTGGCTCAGGACCTAATCCCAGGTTCCTGGGATCAAACCCCAGGTCAGGCTCCCTGCTCAGTGGGGAGTCTTCTCCTTCTCCCTCTGTCCCTCCCCCGCTTATGTCCCCCCTTCTCTGTCTCTCAAATAAATAATTAAATTAAAAAGGCAAGTTACTTGCTCAGTGTCATGATAAATATTAGAACTATATACAGTCCTGAGTGTGTTACCCTGAAGAATGTGTTCTTTCATTTTTGCATTTACAAAAAAATACCTAGCCCTCAAAATACCATAGATTAATTTAGTTTCCCCTTTCTCCATACATTGAGTATCAGAAGATGCTACAATTCCAGATCCCTGGTTGGCTCGGTCAGTGGAGTTTGTGACTCTTGATCTCCAGGTTATGAGTTTGAACCATGTTGGTGGTATAGATTACTTAATTGAAAGAAAAAAAAAAGATGCTATAGTTGGTCTTGTTTTCTTTTTTCCTTTTGACCCCTTCACCCATTTCTCCCACTTACAACCCCAAACTTCTGCCAACCCCCCATCTGTTCTGTCTGTGAGCTCATATGTTTTTTTTTTTTTTTTTTTTTTTGTTTTAAGGTTCTACATGTAAGTGATTTTTCATATTTGTCTTTCTGTCTGGTCTGTTTTACTTAGCATAATGCCTTCAAGGGCCACCATGTTGTAAATCGAAAGATTTCATCCTTCATTATGGCTGAGCAGGATTCCTTTTTTTTATCGACCACAATTTCTCTATTAATTCATCCACTGATGGCATTTAGGTTGTTTCTTTATTTTCACTGTTGTAAATAATCCTGCAGTGTTCACAGGGGTGAATACATCTTTGTGAGTTAGTGTTATAATTTCCTTCAGATAAATACTCAGAAAGGGAATTGCTGGCTCCTTTGGTTGCTCTATTTCTCATGTTTTTGATGAACTTCTGTACTGTTTTCCATAGTGGCCGCACCCATTTATACTCCCAGTAATGATGCACTAGAGTTTTCCTCTGCTCCACGTCTTCACCAAAACTTGCTATTTCTCGTGTTTTTCATAATGGCCCTCCTTACTGGTGTAAAGTGGTGCCTCATTCTGGTTTTATTTGCATTTCCCTGATAATTAATGATGTTGAGCATCTTTTCATGTTCTTGTAGACCATCTGTATGTCTTCTTTAGGAAAATGTATATTTGGATCTGCTCCTGATACACTAGATTACTTGTGGAGTTTTTGTTATTTTTGGTGCTTTGTGTGTTTTGTTTTGTTTTGCTGTTGAGTTGCATGAGTTCTTTATTATTTGAATATTAACCCCTTACCAGATATATAATTTACAAATGTTTTACCTTAGGTTACCGTTTTATTTTGTTGAACGGTTTCCTTTTTTGTTTGGATGTTTTATTTTGATGTAGGACCACACTTTGCTTCTTTGTTTGTTTTTACTTTGGTATCAGCTTAAAAGCACCACTACCAAGACCTTTGGTAGTCAAGGACATTTCCAAACCCTGTGCTTTCTACTACAAGTTTTATAGTTCCAGGACTTATATTCAAGTGTTTGACCCACTTTGAGTTAGTTTTTGTTATGGTATAAGAGAATGGTGCAGTTTTGTCCTTTTGCATGTGGCTCTCCTGTGTTCCCAGCACCATCGATGAAAGAGACTGTTTTTCCCCCTTTCTATTCTTGGCTCCTTTGTCATAAGGTCCCAGATCATAGATGTGTCTGTTTACTTCTGGGCTCTCTCCTGACTTCTGGTGATGTGTGTGTCTGTTGTTATGACAATGATAGATTGTTTTGATTACTCTAGCTTTGTCATTATTCTGAAGTGAGCAAGCGTACTAAAGGCATACTAAAGCGATGCCTTTAGTATGGTTCTTCCTTCTCTAGATTCTCTGGTATTCAGAGTCTTTTGTGGCATCATACAAATTTTTAGATCCTTTGTTCTTTCTCTGCAAAAAAATGTCCTTAGAATTTTGATAGGAATTGCAATGAAACTGTAGATGGTTTAGGGAAGTATGGACATTTTACCACTATTAATTCTTCTCACCCATGAATATGCAGTGTCTTCCAGTTTATGTGTGTTGCCTTCAGTTTCTTTCCTTACTGTCTTGTCGTTGTCATCATATAAGATTTTGCCTCATGGTGAAATATATTCCTGGGTTTTTTAATCTTTTGATGCAACTTTAGATGCGATGATCTTCCTAATTTATTTTCTGATGACTTATTATTAGCATATAGGAACACAGCAGGATTTGGGATAGTGATATTGTGTCCTGTTCCTTTTTTTAAATTTATTTTTATTTGTTTATTTACAGCATAACAGTGTTCATTGTTTTGGCATCACACCCAGTGCTCCATGCAGTACGTGCCCTCCCTATTACCCACCACCTGGTTCCTCAACCTCCCACCCACCCCCACCCCCTGCCGCCCCTTCATAACCCTCTGGTTGTATTTCAGAGTCCATAGTCTCTCATGGTTCATCTCCCCTTCCAGTTTCCCTCAACTCTCTCTCCTCTCCATCTCCCCATGTCCTCCATGTTATTTGTTATGCTCCACAAATAAGTGAGACCATATGATACTTGACTCTCTCTGCTTAACTTATTTCGCTCAGCATAATTTCTTCCAGTCCCGTCCATGTTGCTACAAAAGTTGGGTATTCGTCCTTTCTGATGGAGGCATAATACTCCATTGTGTATATGGACCACATCTTCCTTATCCATTCATCCGTTGAAGGGCATCTTGGTTCTTTCCACAGTTTGGCGACCGTAGCCATTGCTGCAATAAACATTGGGGTACAAATGGCCCTTCTTTTCACTACATCTGTATCTTTGGGGTAAATACCCAGCAGTGCAATTGCAGGGTCATAGGGAAGCTCTATTTTTAATTTCTTCAGGAATCTCCACACTGTTCTCCAAAGTGGCTGCACTAGCTTGCATTCCCACCAACAGTGTAAGAGGGTTCCCCTTTCTCCACATCCTCTCCAACAGACGTTGTTTCCTGTCTTGCTAATTTTGGCCATTCTAACTGGTGTCAGGTAGTATCTCAATGTTGTTTTAATTTGAATCTCCCTAATGGCTAGTGATGATGAACATTTTTTCATGTGTCTGATAGCCATTTGCATGTCTTCATTGGAGAAGTGTCTGTTCATATCTTCTGCCCATTTTTTGATATGATTATCTGTTTTGTGTGTGTTGAGTTTGAGAAGTTCTTTATAGATCCTGGATATCAACCTTTTGTCTGTACAGTCATTTGCAAATATCTTCTCCCATTCCGTGGGTTACCTCTTTGTTTTGTTGACTGTTTCCTTTGCTGTGCAGAAGCTTTTGATCTTGATGAAGTCCCAAAAATTCATTTTTGCTTTTGTTTCCTTTGCCGTTGGAGACATCTTGAAAGAAGTTGCTGTGGCTGATATCAAAGAGGTTACTGCCTATGTTCTCCTCTAGGATTCTGATAGATTCCTGTCTCACGTTGAGGTCTTTTATCCATTTCGAGTTTATCTTTGTGTACGGTGTAAGAGAATGGTCGAGTTTCATTCTTCTACATATCGCTGTCCAGTTTTCCCAGCACCATTTATTGAAGAGACTGTCTTTTTTCCATTGAATATTTTTTCCTGTTTTGTCGAAGATTATTTGACCATAGAGTTGAGGGTCCATATCTGGGCTCTCCACTTTGTTCCTTTACTGAATTTAGTCATAGTTTGAACAATTTTTCACTGGCTTCTTTGAGATTCTCCTTATAGTCTATATCATCTGCAAATAGTGACCATTTTACTTCTTTCTTTCCAGTTTTGATGCCTTCTGATTATCTTCTTGCATAATGGTTCTGCCTTGGATTTTCAATATTGTGTTCAGCAAAATTGGCAAGGAAAGATCAGCAATGTCCCTAACTTAGGCTATCTTAGAGGAAATAGAAACAGCTAAAACTTTTCACTATCAGATTGACGTAATCTGTGTGGTTGTCATATATGGTGTTTTTTTAAAAGATTTTATTTATTTATTTGACAGAGAGAGAGATCACAAGTACGCAGAGAGGCAGAGAAAGGGGGAAGCAGGCTCCCTGCTGAAGAGAGAGCCTGGTGCGGGGCTCGATCCCAGGTCCCAGGCATTATGACCCGAGATTAAAGCAGAGACTTTATCCCACTGAGCCACCCAGCATATATGGCCTTTTTGGTGTTGAGTTATGTTCCTGGTCTATACACTCTGTTGAGAATTTTGATTGTAGATGGATATTAAAATTTGTCAAATGCTTCCCTGCATCTCAAGATGATCACATCATTTTTATTATTTATTTTGTTACTGTGCTGTATCACTTTGATCAATGTGCACCTGTAAAACCATCATTGCATTCCTCCAAGATCCCACTTTATCATAGTATATAATCATCTCAGTATATTGGTGAACTTGGGTTGTTAGTATTTTGTTGAACATTTTTGCATCTATGGTCATCAGGGATATTGGACTGTAAATTTTTTTCTGGGGGTGTCTTCATTTATTATTGTATTAGGTTAATGTTGGCCCTAGCAAATGAGTTTAGAAGCTTTCTCTTCTGTTTAATGGAAAAGTGGGCAAATGACTGGTATGAATCTTTCCCTGAATGGTAGAATTTACCATGAAAGGCATCTGGTTCTGGAACTTGATTTTTTGGGAGGTTTTAAATTGCTGATAAGATGATTACTGGTGAGGTGGAGGAGTCAAGATGGCAGAGAAGTAGTAGGCTGAGACTACATCAGTTAGCAGGAGATCAGCTCTATAGCTTATCTAAACATTGCAAACACCTACAAATCCAACAGGAGATCGAAGAGAAGACGAACAGCAATTCTAGAAACAGAAAATCAACCACTTTCTGAAAGGTAGGACTGATGGAGAAGTGAATCCAAAACGATGGGAAGATAGACCGTGGGGGGAGGGGCCGGCTCCCAGCAAGCAGCAGAGCTACAAAGCACTAAATCAGGACTTTTAAAAGTCTGTTCCACTGAGCGACATTGCTCCAGAGGCTAAACCAGGGTGAAGCTCACACGGGGTCAGTGTGGCCCCAGGTCCCGCAGGGTCACAGAAGGATCGGGGGTGTCACAGTGTCGCAGAGCTCACAGGTATTAGAAAGGGGAAGCTGGCTACAGAGACAGAGCTGAGGACTGAGCTCTCAGTTCGGGGTGACCTTGAACCGATCACAGACTAGGTGAGCTCAGAGCGTGGCTGGAGGCCGGGGATACAGGAGTGATTGGGCGCTGTTCTCTGGAGGCACACTGAGGAGTGGGGCCCCAGGCTCTCACTATCTCCAGGCCAGAGACTAGGAGGCCACCATTTTCATTCCAGTCCTCTGGAACTCTACGGAAAGCATTCAGGGAACAAAAGCTCCTGAAAGCGAACCCAAGCAGATTACTTAGTCCGTCCCTGGTAAGGGTGGTGCAACTCAGCCTCAGGCAAAGACACTTGAGAGTCACAACAACAGGCCTTTCCCCCAGAAGATCAACAAAAACTCAGCCAGGACGAAGTTCATCTACCAAGGAAAGCAGGTTCAATTCCTAACACAGCAGGGGAATTCCAGAGGAGGAGAAAGCAAAGCACGGAGCTCATGGCTTTCTCCCCATGATTCTTTAGTCTGGCGGTTAATTTAATTTTTTTTCTTTCTTTTTTCTCCTTCTGCTAAATTTTTAAAAACTTTTATCCTTTTCTTTTTTAACGTTTTTGTAACTAGTTTATCTAATACGTATATTTTTCTTTATTTTTTTCTTTTTTTATTTTTTTTCATGAACTTCTTTTTATCCCCTTTCTACACCCCCCTATGATTTGGGGTCTCTTCAGATTTGGTTAAAGCGCATTTTTCTGGGGTCTTTGCCACCCTTTTAGTATATTACTTGCTCCTTCATATACTCTTATCTGGGCAAAATGACAAGGCAGAAAAATTCACCACAAAAAAAAAAAAGAAGAACAAGAGGCAGTACTGAAGGCTAGGAACCTAATCAATACAGACAATGGTAATATGTCAGATCTAGAGTTCAGAATGATGACTCTGAAGTTTCTAGCCAAGCTCGAAAAAGACATGGAAGATATTAGAGAAATGCTCTCTGGAGATACAAAAGCCCTTTCTGGAGAAATTAAAGAACTAGAATATAACCAAGATGAAATTAAAAAAAAAAAGCTATTAATGAGGTGCAATAAAAAATGGAGGCTCTCACTGCTAGGATAAATGAGGCAGAAGAAAGAATTAATGATATAGAAGACCAAATGACAGAGAATAAAGAAGCTGAGTGAAAGAGGGACAAACAGCTACTGGACCACGAGGGGAGAATTTGAGAGATAAGTGACACCATAAGACGAAACAACATTAGAATATTTGGGATTCCAGAAGAAGAAGAAACAGAGAAGGGAGCAGAAGGTCTATTGGAGAGAATTATTGCAGAGAATTTCCCTAATATGGCAAAGGGAACTAGCATCAAAACCCAGGAGGTGCAGAGAACCCCCCTCAAAATAAAAAAAAAATAGGTCAACACTCCGTCACCTAATAGTAAAATTTACAAGTCTTAGTGACAAAGAGAAAATCCTGAAAGCGGCCCGGGAAAAGAAGTCTGTAACATTAAATGGTAAAAATATTAGATTGGCAGCAGACTTATCCACAGAGACCTGGCAGGCCAGAAAGAGCTGGCATGATATATTCAGAGCACTAAATGAGAAAAACATGCAGCCAAGAATACTCTATCCAGCTAGGCAATCATTGAAAATAGAAGGAGAGAAAAAAGCTTCCAGGACAAACAAAAAATGAAAGAATTTGCAAACACCAAACCAGCTCTACAGAAAATCTTGAAAGGGGTCCTCTAAGCAAAGAGAGAGCCTAAAAGTAGTAGATCAGAAAGGTACAGACAATATACAGTAACAGTCACCTTACAGGCAATATAATGGCACTAAATTCACTAAATTCATATCTTTCAATAGTTAACTTGAATGTTAATGGGCTAAATGCCCCAATCAAAAGACACAGGGTATCAGAATGGATAAAAAAAATCAATATGTTGTCTACAAGAAATTCATTTTAGACTTGAAGACACCTCCAGATTTATTTTTTTAATATTGTATTTATCTGACAGAGAGAAATCACAACTAGGCAGAGAGGCAGGCAGAGAGAGAGGAGGAAGCAGTCTCCCTGTGGTACAGAGAGCCCGATGCGGGGCTTGATCCCAGGACTCTGGGATCATGACCTGAGCCAAAGGCAGAGGCTTTGACCCACTGAGCCACCCAGGTGCCCCAAGACACCTCCAGATTTAAAGTGAGGGGTTGGAAAACAATTTACCACGCTAATGGGCATGAGAAGAAACAGGGGTGGCAATCCTTATATCAGATCAATTAGATTTTAAGCCAAAGACTATAATAAGAGATGAGGAAGGATACTATATCCTACTCAAAGGGTCTGTCCAACAAGAAGATCTAACAATTTTAAATATCTATGCCCCTAATGTCGGAGCAGGCAACTATATCAACCAATTAATAACAAAATCAAAGAAACACATCAATAATAATACAATAATAGTAGGGGACTTGAACACTCCCCTCACTGAAATGGACAGATCATCCAAGCAAAAGATCAACAAGGAAATAAAGGCCTTAAATGACACACTGGACCAGATGGACATCACAGATCTATTCAGAACATTTCATCCCAAAGCAACAGAATACACATTCTTCTCTAGTGCACATGGAACCTTCTCCAGAATAGATCACATCCTGGGTCATAAATCAGGTCTCAACTGGTATCAAAAGATTAGGATCATTCCCTGCATACTTTCAGACCACAATGCTCTGAAGCTAGAACTTAATCACAAGAGGGAATTTGGAAAGAACACAAATACATGGAGACTAAACAGTATCCTTCTAAGGAATAAATGGGTCAACCAGGAAATTAAAGAAGAATTCAAAAAAATTCATGGAAACAAATGATAATGAAAACACAACGTTTCAAAATCTGTGGGACGCAACAAAGGCAGTCCTGAGAGGAAAATATTTAGCAGTACAAGCCTTTCTCAAGAAACAAGAAAGGTCTCAAGTACACAACCTAACCCTACGGGTAAAGGAGCTGGAGAAAGAACAAGAAAGAAACCCTAAACCCAGCAGGGGAAGAGAAATCATAAAGATCAGAGCAGAAATCAATGAAATAGAAACCAAAAAAACAATAGAAAAAATCAATGAAATTTGGAGCTGGTTCTTTGAAAGCATCAATAGGATTGGTAAACCGCTGGCTAGACTTATCACAAAGAAAAGAGAAAGAACCCAAATAAATAAAATCATGAATGAAAGAGGAGAGATCACAAGTAACACCAAGGAAATATAGACAATTATAAGAACATACTATGAGCAATTCTATGCCAACAAATTTGACAATCTGGAACAAATGGATGCATTCCTAGAGACATATAAACTACCACAACTGAACCAGGAAGAAATAGAAAACCTGAACAGGCCCATAACCAGTAAGGAGATTGCAACAGTCATCAAAAATCTCCAAACAAACAAAAGTCCAGGGCCAGACGGCTTCCCAGGGAATTCTACCAAACATTTAAAGAAGAAATAATTCCTATTCTCCTGAAACCGTTCCAAAAAATAAAAATGGAAGGAAAACTTCCAAACTCATTTTATGTGGCCAGCATCACCTGGATCCCAAAACCAGACAAGGATCCCACCAAAAAAGAGAACTACAGACCAATATCCTTGATGAACACAGATGCAAAAATTCTCACCAAAATACTAGCCAATAGGATTCAACAGTACATTAAAAGGATTAGCCACCACGACCAAGTGGGATTTATTCCAGGGTTGCAAGTTTGGTTCAACATCCGCAAATCAATCAATGTGATACAAAACATTAATTAAAGAAAGAACAAGAACCATATGATACTCTCCTTAGATGCTGAAAAAGCATTTGACAAAGTACAGCATCCCTTCCTGATCAAAACACTTCAAAGTGTAGGGATAGAGGGCACATACGTCAATATTATCAAAGCCATCTATGAAAAAACCACCGCAAATATCATTCTCAATGGAGAAAAACTGAAAGCTTTTCTGCTAAGGTCAGGAACACGGCAGGGATGTCCATTATCACCACTGCTATTCAACATAGTACTAGAAGTCCTAGCCTCAGCAATCAGACAACAAAAAGTAATTAAAGGCATCCAAATCAGCAAAGAAGAAGTCAAACTATCACTCTTTGCAGATCATATGATACTATATGTGGAAAACCTAAAAGACTCCACTCCAAAACTGCTAGAACTTCTACAAGAATTCAGTGACGTGTCAGGATATAAAATCAATGCACAGAAATCAGTTGCATTTCTGTACACCGACAACAAGACAGAAGAAAGAGAAATTAAGGAGTCAATCCCATTTACAATTGCACCCAAAACTATAAGATACCTAGGAATAAGCCTAATCAAAGAGGCTAAGAATCTATATGCAGAAAACTATAAAGTACTCATGAAAGAAATTGAGGAAGACACAAAGATATGGAAAAATGTTCCATGCTCCTGGATTGGAAGAATAAATATTGTGAAAATGTCTATGCTACTTAAAGCAATCTGCACATTTAATGCAATCCCTATCATAATACCATCCATTTTTTTTTCAAAGAAATGGAACAAATAATCCTAAAATTTATATGGAATCAGAGAAGCCCTCGGATAGCCAAAGGAATATTGAAAAAGAAAGCCAACGTTGGTGACATCACAATTCCGGACTTCAAGCTCTATTACAAAGCTGTCATCATCAAGACAGCATGGTACTGGCACAAAAACAGACACATAGATCAATGGAACAAAATAGAGAGCCCAGAAATAGACCCTCAACTCTATTGTCAACTAATCTTCAACAAAGCAGGAAAGAATGTCCAATGGAAAAAAGACAGCCTCTTCAATAAATGGTGCTGGGAAAATTGGACAGCCACATGCAGAAAAATGAAATTGGACCACTTCCTTACACCACACACAAAAAAATAGACTCCAAATGGATGAAGGACCTCAATGTGAGAAAGAATCCATCAAAATCCTTGAAGAGAACACAGGCAGCAACCTCTTTGACCTCAGCCACAGCAACATCTTCCTAGGAACATTGTCAAGGTCAAGGGAAGCAAGGGCAAAAATGAACTATTGGGATTTCATAAAGATCAAAATCTTTTGCACAGCAAAGGAAACACTTAACAAAACCAAAAGACAACTGACAGAATGGGAGAAGTTATTTGCAAATGACATATCAAATAAAGGGCTAGTGTCCAAAATCTATAAGGAACTTAGCAAACTCAACACCCAAAGAACAAACAATCCAATCAAGAAATGGGCAGAGGACATGGACAGACATTTCTGCAAAGAAGACATCCAATGGCTAACAGACACATGAGAAATTGCTCCACATCACTTGGCATCAGGGAAATACAAATCAAAACCACAATGAAATGTTATCTCACACCAATCAGAATGGCTAAAATTAACAAGTCAGGAAATGACAGATGCTGGCGAGGATGCGGAGAAAGGGGAACCCTCCTCCACTGTTGGTGGGAATGCAAGCTGGTGCAACCACTCTGGAAACAGCATGGAGGTTCCTGAAAATGTTGAAAATAGAACTACCCTATAACCCAGCCATTGCACTTCTGTGTATTTACACTAAAGATACAAACGTAGTGATCCAAAGGGGCACGTGCACCCAAACATTTATAGCAGCAATGTCTATAATAGCCAAACTATGGTAAGAACCTAGATGTGCATCAACCCTATGACCCAGCAATTGCACTACTGGGTATTTACAGTAAAGATACAAACGCAGTGATCCGAAGGGGCACGTGTACCCGAATGTTTATAGCAGCAATGTCTACAATAGCCAAACTATGGAAAGAACCTAGATGTCCATCAACAGTTGAATGGATAAAGAAGAGTGGTATATATACACAATGGAATTCTATGCAGGCATCAAAAGAAATGAAATCTTGCCACTTTCGATGACGTTGATGGAACTAGAGGGTATCATGCTTAGTGAAATAAGTCAATCGGAGAAAGACAACGATCATATGATCTCCCTGATATGAGGATGTGGTGATAGAACATGGAGGGTTAGGGGGGTAGAAGAATAAAAGAAACAAGATGGGATTGGGAGGGAGATAAACCATAAGTGACTCTTAATCTCAAAAAGCAAACTGAAGGTTGCTTGGGGAAGTGGGGGTTCTGAGAGGGGGCATGGGGTTATGGATATTGGGGAGGGTATGTCCTATGGTGAGTGCTGTGAAGTGTGTAAACCTGGCGATTCACCGACCTGTATCCCTGGGGATAAAAATACATTATATGTTTATAAAAAAATAAGAAATAAATAAAAAATTTAAAAAAATGAGTACTGGTATTTTATGTAATTTTGAATCACTAAAGATGAAACTGTTTCCACATCTTTGTGGTGGGGTGGATGAAGGGGAACAAGAGACATGGGTGCCCAGCACTCAGAGGCTCCATCTGCCACTGCAACTCTGTCATTCCTCACAGATGCTGGCAGAGGAGAGGATGAAGGACATGTTGGAAACACGGCACAGGGGTGGTGGTGGGTGGAGGGAATGTGGGGTCTGAGCGGGCTGATGAGACTGATGCATGTCCCTCCTGTCCCACCCACAGGGTATCAGATTGCCTACTGTCTGGCCAACAGCAACTCCAGGACATTCACCACAGTGGAGATGGGTGCCATGATGAAGCAATTCATGGCCACCAAGCTGGCCCCAGAGTCAGCATACATGTTCAGGCTGATGACCAAAATGAGGCAGGGCTGGGGAGCACCTAGAGGCCAACATCATCACCACTGAGAAGCGAGGTAATGCCAGAGGCCCAGGTCCACTGATCTGTTGACACAGGGAGGAGTGTTGGGCCCAATTGGGAGCCACAAACTTGCTGGGTCCATGGCTTCCTGGAGCAGGGCTTGCAGGGTAGTGTGTGTACACAGCCTGATATTTACCAGACAGCTAGGAATGTCCCTGGAGAGGAGGTTGTGTAATTGGATCAGGGTGGCTCTAAGTCACCATGGTGGAGGAAAGCTCCCTGAAGCCACGTGTTTTTCTCTGATGCTCAGAACCAAATTACCAGCTGAGCCAGGTGTTCCAAAACACGTTTCCTACCAAGTAATCTTAGGGAGATGTGTCTTCATGGATGCCGCTTCTGTTCCAAGCACTGGTGAGGTGCTTATTGTTCATTGTCTTGGTTTATCCTCGCCAAATCATGGGGGACAAAGTGCTGTGAGGGCCAGTTCTACAGAAGACGAGGGGCACAGACAGATTCAGTCATTTGCCAGGGACAGAGATGTTGAGGCAGTGATGTGGATACCCTCCATAGACACTGGGCTCCCTGTTCCCACAACAATTTGCTGTAGGTCCCCATATCAGTGAGCCCCTGATATGCCTTCCATCATCATCTTGGTATCTGCTTCAGTGGGTTCCCTTCCCAGGACCACCCCAACTACTCTAGGCCCTTTTTAAGCCACCTGACCTTGGAGGGACCACAAGGGTTCCAGCTTAGGTTGAAATCAGGACAGAGCAGGGGCGATCTGGAATACAGAGCAGCCACTGAACCCCCACTCTGAGGCTGCCAGGAGCCTCGGTGGCTTTCAGGACAGCATGTTGCCCACCAGTTTCTGTGCTACAACCAGCCCACATGCACAGATCCCTTAGAGTTATGGCTTCCAAATGTGTGGCTCAGAGACTGCATCCCTGTTCTCTCCACATCCAGGGAGCAGGCTGTGCTTTGGCCCTGCTGAGGTCACAGGGTAGCACACGGGTAGTTGCTTAACCCGGCCTACCCCAGGAGTGGTGTTGAGGGGAACATATGGCTCACTTACCTCCTGCGCTCTTGAACGGAGAGACCCATCCATGCCCCAGAGCTCTCTCCCTGGAGTTTGGAGCAAAATCAAAACAACAAAATGAAAGGATCCAGGATACATTTGGGACCATTTACCTTCAGAGGTACTCTTGGTCTGTGGCTTGCTCATCACTGTCAGAGCAGGGCTCTTACTGGAGCACAGGAAGGCTGACAACCAGGCCTACTGCAGGGTATCTGGAAATGTTGCCACCCTGGAAGAAACACATTTGCTCACGACTCAAGTGTTATTTGTGCTTTTGTGCTGAATCCTCCTCTGACCCACATGTGTACCATGAGAGGCTGAGTGAAATGCAATGCATGGAGTGCAGATTGTGTTCGCATCTCTATACTTCTGTCCTTAGGGGTTAATCAGCAGGTGCGGAGGAGGCTGGAGAGCAGGTATTTGGGGATGACGTGCCTTGCTTCAGAAGTGCCCCCTGATGCTGAGCAGGAAGGCAGGGGCTGCAGTCCTATCTGGCACTTGGGTCCACATTGGTCATCATGGTGGTTTGGTTGAGGGGAGCACAGGGCCAGCCACCCAGAGTCTGTGGCTCCACAACTGCCTGTTGATGGCCTGCAACCAGGGCCCTGGGCACTGGAGCAGAGCCAGAGTCACAGGGCCCAGGCAGATTCTCACAGGAAAGGACTGGATCCAGGGAGGGAGGCGGACAGGCCCAGGCAGCCGCATCAGCCAGGCATGTCGCTGAAGCCCGACTCTGCTTTGTGCCACATTGGAGGGTTGGCATGTCTCAGGGCAAAAAGCACACAGTGGGAAGTCTTCCATCACCACAACCCTGAAGTAGACGATGTGGTGTGGAGAGCACTCAGGCACCTGTGTGTGGTGGGCCTGTCTCCTCATCCAGTCTCCTTTAGAATGCCTAGGACAACACCTGGGCATTGGGCGGAGGGCAGCTAGCTAGGGTGTGGGAGTTCTTTTTGAGGATGCTGGCAGTTGGAATGCTGGCCCGTGGCTGGGGTGGGTGGTGGCCTGCTAAGCACTAAGGCTCAGGCTCTGTGCAAGGAGATTCTTGGAAATGCCGCAGAAGAAGAACCCCATCTGCATGTCCCTGCAGCTGTGCTCCCCCTGCACAAACCTTGGATGGGTGAAAGGCGGGAGAAATGTTGGGAAGGAGTATATTTGCTCCTTCCACCCCTATGCGGCTTACCTACTTCCAAAGAGATCCATCGAGGACATGGAACACAGAGGCTGAGTGGCCTGTTGGACACCAGGAGAGGTTGTGCTTTGCAACTGGGGGAGAAAGGGCTAGACCTGCCTGACCATGGTGGATGCAAAGGGGGCACTGAACAGTTTTGTGGGCCTTGAGAAAGGCAGTGGGCTGCAGGGTTTTGCCATTATCCAGGAAGCCTCTATGAACACTGTTGCAAATCCTTTACAACCCCTCTGGTTTTCTCCTTGGGAGAAAATTTTAGAAGCAGAACCCTTAGCTCAGAAGACATGAGCGTGTTTGGCTTGGAGATACAGAAACTCATGGACACGGCATGCCCTGGGGACCAGGATGCAGGTCTTGTGGCCTCTCTGCTTCCATGGTGATATCTTGGCTTCTATGTTTGGTGAAAATATATCTCATTAAGCATGTGCCCACAAGGCTTTCATCCCTACTGTACCATTAAATGTCTGTGACTGTACACGGTATTGTGTCTCATGGAGTCTTAGTGTCCAATCATGAAAATCCTCAAGCTCAACTGGGTACAGATTTGCAGAACTCATGGAAAAGCTGCATTCAAGCTGAACAAGAATTAATAAGGGGGGACTGAGTGAGTTGAGGAAGATGAATCTACCTTTGTGACTCTTGTTTGAAACATTGATGGTTCCTTAATGTTTCTTCTTCCAGATTGAGGGAAACTGTATCTGAAAATATCCATGATCAACAAAAATGTGATGAAATATTTCTGTGTGCAAATGGGAGCATTTTAACTTCTCTCCCCACTGAAGCCTCCATCATTCAGAAACTCTCAGGGAGAATTATTTCTTCCTTCCAAGGTACTTAGGATTATTGGAGTAAATTCAGCACACGTGCCTTTTTCTTGTAACAAGACAGCGCTGGAAACATTGGTTATTTTACCAAGGGATTGAGTGAAATGTCCAATTTGAGAGTAACGTGTATAGACTCAGATAATGACAGACAATTTTCAGGAATTAAGGGTGGCTTTGTGGAGCCCCTTGGCAATAACAGCTTGAAACCTTGATGACACAGTGCTCAGGAGCCTTGCCAGATGAGTAGGAAATGTTACTTGTTGGCAGGTATAGGAAACTCAGGATATTTGGGGGACCTCGAGAAGAGGAATTCACCCAAATTGACAGGTATTGCAGTCAAGTCTATTGTGAGTATTGCGCTTGGCTTTGGCCTGGACACACTACTACAATTTCACTCTAGAGATTCCTCATGAAAAGTTCCAGCACAGCAGGGTTTTAAAATCTGAATGGAATGGTCCGTCACTATGCCTGTCAGGCTTAGTTAGAATAGATGCTAAGAAACCAAGTGTGCTTGCGGCTGCCTTCTTGCATCTAAGAAACCATCCCAAATCTGTTGAACTGAAATCCATCACCCATGTGGACTGGCACCTGCTGCCAACACCGCCAGGTGTTTCTGTGCCTCACAATGGGTCCTGTGAAGCTCTGAATTGATTTAGTTCACAATCATGTGTGGGGACCTCACTTTGGAGGCTGGAAGTGTTTTCTGATTGGGAAAATCCTATCAGAACTATACCCCCAATCGTCCCAGAATCCTCTAGAAGCTAGTTGTTGGAGGGCTTGCCCTTTGGGTCAGTAGCATAGTCGCTGGTTAGGAGTGAAACAACTTCAATCTCCAAGGTATAGGTTACATTCATATTGGGTGGTGATTAGTTGTTTTTTTTTTTAATTTATTTATTTATTTGAGTTCCAGGGTCCATGAGAGGCATGTCTTAGAAAGGAAAGACCAGAGGCTCATTTCAGCCAAATAGAGTTGTAAAAAAAGAAAGGAAGCAAGACTAACCAAGTCACTCATATAGAGTAGAAAAGACATTGAGGAGGTTGAGTATATGCACATCTCCTATGGGAGTTCCGTGTCATTGAAGTTACAGGGTAGATGAAAGAGAATGCATGTCAAAACTGAGAGAACATTCAAGGAGACGTAAGCAACCCTAGGATGGTCATGCAAAATGCAGTTGAAATAGGGTTTCTGCAGATCTTCTGTTCAGGTTCTGGGAGCAGCAGGAACTTTATTTAGACTCTTATCACTAGTTTAAAATGGTGATTGACTTCTGGGCCATCTCCTATCCCACATCCTCCTTCTTGGGTCTGGCTTGGATATCATGGAACTCCGGTAGCCAATTGTCCATACATGTATCATTTGAAGGTCTGACAGCAGCAATGCTAAGTCTTTCACCAATTTTGGGATCCTGTGGATTTGGCCTCTTTGAGCTTGTGCTCTCTGCTGGAAGGAAGGACCATGCTTTCAGTTTTGTATGACAATGTGTGTTCCCAAGTATGGGTCCTGAGACCTCAGCTAAATGCTCTCCCTGCTTTTACAGGTGGTGCTTTGAGACTCAGGTGACTTGGCCTCATTGACAGCATCCAATGCATCTGTCTCTGTCTCTTCAGTGCAGATTTAAGTGCAATATGTACAGGAGTGTAACCCCTGTCATCTCTCTGGTGGATGTGCATGACAGTGGCAAGTTGTCCTGGTTCTGAACCTTCCGCCTTGGTTGAGGTTCAGGCCTTGACTTGGGTGCCTCTTTTGTTGGCTTCTGTCTTTTTTCTGAAGGGAATATACCCTCTTCTTTTCGATTAAATTGGGGATGTACCCTTAACCAGAATATCTAGAGTTTGTTGCTTGGGGAAAATTACTTAGTGGCACATATGGAGAAGATTCTGCAAGTCCCTGCTCCAAACAAAACATCTGAACTATAGGTTGCTTCTGTTAGCAGAATCCTGAGTTATTGCAGGGTTATCTAAAAAAAAATTCTCTCCAAAATAGTGTTTTCTGCCAACACATTCCTTTTAGGGCCAGTAAACTAGAGTAAGAATATAGGGCATTTTTACAAATAGATCTCTGAGTGGATGTGCTTTTTTTTAAGAGGGGGAGGTGTAAGAGAGAGAGGGAGACACTAGGCAAGCTCCACATGCTTTGCAGATCATGACACAGGGCTTGATCTCACAACCCTGGGATCATCATCTCAGCCAAAATCAAGAGGGTCAGTAAGAAGTTCACTCACATAGAGTAGAGAAAACATGAGGAGGTAGAGTGTATGCACATCTCCTATAGGAATTCCATATCACTGAAATTTCAGGGTAGATGAATGAGAGCATATTTCTAATATGAAGATTCTAGGAGAAGTAAGCATTGCTAAAATGGTCATGTGAAATGCAGTTGTTATAGGGTTTGTGCAAGTCTTCTGTTTGGTTCTGGGAGCAGCAGGAAGTTTAGTCTCTTGTCAGTAGTTGCCAATGGTGATTGACATCTGGGTCACCTCTTGTCCTACACACTCCTCCTTTAGTGCTTTAGTGTGGCATAGAAATCATGGAACTTCTGGTAGCCAAATTTGGAAGGGGAGGTACAGAGTGAGAGAGAGAGACCCTTAGGCAGGCTCCACCTGCTG
The DNA here is from genome assembly GCF_922984935.1 of Meles meles. NCBI lineage: Eukaryota > Metazoa > Chordata > Mammalia > Carnivora > Mustelidae > Meles > Meles meles. The sequence goes on from NC_060081.1 coordinate 368,471, forward strand.
TGCAGAGCATTTCACATATCAGGGACTTGATCTGACAACCATGATTTCAGGACCTGAGCCAAAATCAAGAGTTGGTGCCTTAAATTAAATAACCATACAGGCATTCCTGAATGTTCTTTGTGTTTATGGAAGGGGACATACGTACCCCCTCCTGTTCTATAATCTTCTAAATCAGGGACTATTTCCATATTGGCAGTGGTCTTACAACTTCTCAGGCCAAGAGATAAGTAGCTATTCTTGGTGGTGGAGAAAAGCAGTTGGCTACCAAATTCTCAGAGAGGGCGAGGAAGCCCTCACTGCCTGAATCTGAACAGTACAGTTTAATTCCTGTCCTGATACACATAGTTCTTCCAAAACAGTACCATTGTAAAAGATGAAATTAATTTGCAATCCCATGGGTGGCATAGTTGGTTAAGCATCTGCCTTTGGCTGAGGTCAGGATCCCTGGATCCTGGGAGATCAGGCCCTGCATTAGGCATCCTTCTCAATGTGAAGCCTGCTCCTTTCCCTCTTCTCTGCTGCCCAACCAGGACTGCTCTTGCTCCCTCTCTAGCTTTCTCACTCTCAAATAAGTAAAGAAAATATAAATATTTCTAAGCATGTAATTAACTTGTTAATCCTTTCCAATTTGTGAGGACAATATAAGTGGAATTAAGGACACATGAGAGGTAGATCACAAATCATGTGTTTGTTGAGTCTTGTTGCCATTCATCCTTGCAATCTACATACATCAGTAGATTAATGTTTTCGTGAACATACATCAATCACCTTGTGTTCTAAGATTCTAAGATAACCCTCCAATTGATGTTCTCATGGATCAGAGGCAGTGTCTTTATGTGTCAAACTTCTTACCAAGAGAGAGTACCTGTGTCAATTGTGAGAGCTAGTAAAAGAAAATTCCCCCGTTCTTAATTGGCACAGTGTGCATGGTTGTGAGAGCCTGCCCGTTAGGTGATACTGGCCTTTATGCAAATACTGATGGATGGGAACAGATTTGCTTTATTTCTAGGTATTGGTTACTTAAAGACTGCATCCAGCATCCCTCAGAACATGACACAGTTGTATGTGTTTGCAGTGAAAAATTGTCAGTGTCTGAGTTTGTATCGCAATTTCACCCTGAGAAATTCCTTGGGAGGTATTTGCCCAGTTATTTTCTGATGTGAGTGTCAGGGGATGAATCTGCCCCACCCATTGTGTTGGGATCAGTGTTTCCTCACTGTGAGGGTGTCATTGCTGGCTAAGGAAGAAGAGATACCTGAGGACATTCCTTTCCTAATCACACTGGGAGGATTTTCTTCTGTGTGAATCCTCCCAGGTCCTTCACATATTGACTCCATGAGGAATGGGATTCCCGCATGGATTTCATCAGCATTCAACAGCAGCGAAGATGCAGGGTGTCCCAGGAGGTCCCTGAACCTTCGCTCCTGTGTGAGGGATTACCTACTCTCTGAGATGGTAACAGGAGCTCAGGCCCGACACCTGGTTGAAGCTTCTCCCACCAGGATTCAGCACTAATGGTTCTCCCTGTGTGAGTTCTCTGGTGTTGGGAAAGGGACCACTTCTGGCAGAAGGCTCTGCCTCAGTGATCGGAGACATAGGGTTTGTACTGTGTGAGTTCTGTGGTAGTGAGAAAGGTGAGCGCTCTGGGTAAAGGCAGGACCCCAGTGATGATAGACACAGGTTTCCCTGCTCTGAGTTGTCTGGTGTCTCCAAATGTGAGAGCTGTATAGAACGGCTCTTCCACATTGGCCTCATTTGTCAGAGTTCCCACTGGTGTGGATCCTCAGATGCTGGCTAAGGGTGTCACAGAACTAATTGATTTCCCTTGAATATGGCATTCAACCAGATTCTGTGGCAACATGCCCATGGCCTCGAAGGGATGCATGTTGCTGTGAGCTCTGGTACTGCAATCCCACCACATGGCTTCTACCCCATGTGAAGCCATGGGCAAGAATAAGAGCAGAGCTCTCTGAATGAAGGGTCTCCGACCTTTGTTACATTCCTAAGGTGCCTCTCCTGTGGTTTTGCTGTGTACAGAGGTGATCCCTGCCCTAGAATTGTTTCCCCCATGCGTATCATGTCTACTTTCCTCAGAAGCATGAGTTCTCTTGTGTCTTCTGAGATTAGAGCCCTGACCAAAGGCTCTCCTACACTGGGGAGATGTGTGTGGTGTGATCCAGGATGAACAAATTCTGATGTCACTTGAACTGGGGACACATGGCTGAAGGTTCTTCCACATTGTCTGTAAATACAAGGTTTCTCTTCCCAGGACATAACACACATGGAATGAGGTGAGGTACGTGAGAAATCTTCCTCCAGTGCCCCAGCATTGGCTGGGTTCCTGTGCAGTGTGAACCCTCTGTTAATGGCCAGAACAGGAGAAACTCTGGAAGGATTGCTCACTCATGTTCCTCCCTTCCTGACTCAATGTACAAATTCCAGCCCCTCCTCTCAGGAATCATCTCTGCATCAAACTCTGCATGCCGCTTATAGTCGGTTGCCATGTTACTTTCCAGAATTCAGACAGATCTTTTTACATGGTAGCCTCACACCCACGATAACTTCTGATTAAATTTTAGATGTTTAAGTTTCAAAGACTGTATCAGTGAGTCGTGTTCAAGCCAGTGACTTTTACAGACACTCAGGCAATGGCTTTACTTGCGGCTCATTTCGACCAAGAAATAAAACTATTCAGATTTCTGTGCTATGCTGGGTTCATGATGGGAGGCTGACTCTCTAGAATGGTGTTGGGGGAGGTCAGGCAAAAGGGAGGTTTTGCAAGAACCTTGCAGTAGGACAGAGGACACACAGGATACAGGAGGCTTTGCTCTTGTCAAGTGAAGGTGGTTTTTCCTTCTAGGAAGGAATTAATAGAAAGATAGTTGGGAGCTTCCTGGAGGAATGTTACTTTACTCCTCTCACAAGTCCTTCTCAAGGGACTGCACGTTTGAATAGAAATTCCGTTTTATTGATATTTCCTTCTGCCTCAGCCTCCCTCAGTGTGATGGAGGGGAGGGGGGTGGTAGGGCTTCAGGAAACGGAGTTATGGGTCTCTGGGTGGTAGCTAGCCTCTTGTTAAGCAAGCCTCTTCCTTGAGAATCACGAGGACTTTTATAAACTGAGGGAGACTCTGGTCTTGCGGGGTTTTAATCTCTATTTGTGGAGAATCTGTTTTTTCCTTTTCTTTCCTTTTCCTTTCCTTATTTTAGGGCAGTCAGAGTGCCTGAGGAATGTCACCCATATCACAGTGTGGTGTTCTAGCTCCTGCTTTGTGCTCAGCTAGCCTTCTCCTCCCTCCTCATGTGCCTCTGAACAGGTTAGACCCTTCTGTCATTAAGGTTGTTGACGGAGGATGGTCTCATCTTTTGTAACTTCTTCCTGCTGAATGGGGCATAGAGCTTTCCCTACCTATGGGTCATTCCTGGTCAGTTGTGGGGCCTCTCTGTGTCAGAGTTGTGAAATGAAGAGGCTGCTGAGTGCAGGGGAGAAGTTGTGACTGGATCTTGCTGAGTGGAATGGACCATCTGTCCTCTGAAAGTTAACTGCAGCGAAGCGTTCCTGGCACCACCTGCAGAGATGGACAGGGGTGACAACACAACAGGGGTAGAAGAATAAAATGAAGGAAAATCCCCATGAAGAGTCCTTTGATAGTGCATGAGAACCCTCCCCCCAGGCCAAGAGTTGAGCCAATCCTTAAAGAAAGAGATCCTTGGAAGTGTGGATTTGAGCAGTGGTATCTGTTAGGAAACCAGAAATCTATTTGTGATAGTGGGGAATGTACCCACATCATTCTGTCTTTAGATTGGCACAGGCTCCACCTTGTGCAGTAGTTACAGCATCTAAAGCCTCTGTGTTTTGTAGAACTGCTTTTTGCATTGGGATAATTCCCATATTTCATTGAGAAATCCTGTTAGGGGTGATATGTAGGGTCTTGAGTGTGTACTCAGTAAGGACTTCCCCATGCCACACGACATCCTCCAGTCCCAAAGAGGGACAAAGATGGATGCTAGGTGGCCATGTCAATGAAACAGAGCACACGTGCACTGTTGCTTGAAATGGGAAAGGTCGGCTGGGTCGGTGATGGTTTTAATAATGTGCACACGCATCTAGGCCCACCCCAAATGTCTGGTGGCCTCTGGAGCTTGGGGAAGCCATGGGCACAGTTTGGAGCTTCATGACCATTGGGTCACAGCTAGGGACACTTATCTAATCCTGAGTCTCCTTGAACTGCAGTCAGGCTTTCAAGGGCTACTCAGGTTGGGAGGGCCATTCTTGGAACGTGCAATCATTTCAGGCCCATGTTGGGTTGACGGTTTATGGCTTAGGAAGAAGAGCCTTTTCTGTAAATTGTTTCATTGGCGTAGAGGACGAGGAAGGCCTGTTGGAGTCAGGGTAAATACTTGTAAGATTTTTGCCAATTGAAACCAACAGGTGGGCACAAGGATCTCTGCTTTGGGGCAGACATGTTTGCTGACAGGCTTTGGTCTCAGCAGTCTGAGTTCAACTGATGACAGCATACCTGGTTTTCCTTACTCCCTTACCATGAAACTGTTGCCATTGCTAAAGCACCTGTGTTGATTCTTCCCAGTATTCCTTTCCTGTAGCATGTGTGTGTGTCCTTCGAGTCAGTGGGACCCAGTTTCCCAGGAGCACCCCCACCAGGAACCGGCTAGTTCATTAGAGAGCAGAGGTCAGGCGAGAGAAGGGCACTCTCTAACCAGACCATGTAGCAGATTGTCAGGAAGTTTGATAGGGCACCAAGCTAATTATGCTTTCCTGGAAGTTGCCATTTGCCAGTGATCCTTCACCTGTGCATTCAAGATGTGAGCATTTTTTTAAGGCTGATGATGATGTTTTGGTAGACTAAACTAGCTTCTGATTCTTTTGTGTTTTGACCCTGTCTGAGAAATGTCCCCAGCTAGGACATATGTGGGCCCCTTCCTTTCTCCCCATCTCTGTCTGAGGAAAGGGAATCCTAAGCAAACCTTCAGGTGTAGCTGTGGTCAGCGAGGAATGTGGTGTTCTGGGGGGGGTGCATAGCGGGGATGAAGGAGGTTTGGCTTTAAAACTTTGACCCGTGCACTGAACTTCATTAAATGGGACATGTCTTCTGATGAAACGCACATACTCATCACACCCACATGCCCAGTCCCGTCGCATCGACCCACACAAAAACAAGCCACAACCATCAGACACACCAAGCACACCACCTGAATGACCTACTGGTTTGCAGCACCATAGAACAGGTCCTGGTTTTCTACAGGACACTCTGTTTGTTCAGTCCACCCCAGCCTCTGTTCCCAGTGGGAACTCAGAATGGGGGAAGCTCTCCAGACCAAAGGAAGAGAGAAAAGCCTACCTTGTTCTTCAGCTAGATCTGTCCACCAAAAGTGACTGATGGGAGAACATGTACATGGGCCCTTTCCGGTTGCTGCCTCCTGCAGTTGGAGAAAGGGAAACCCCGTGAGGATAAAAGCACCTTGTGCACACCATGTGCACACATCTCTGTGCCCTTGGTGTTGTAAGTAAGCTAGATGGGATACAGTAATTTAGTTTATGATCCAAAGAAGGAGAAAATGACCTCCAGAAAAGGCTTCAGCTTGGAATGTCAAATCTCCCAAGTCCATTTTCTTCAGCAACTCATTTCAAAGCTATTTTCCATAGACAGAATGACCTCCTGGAAAATGCTTACAACCATCTATTGCCTAAGGAATAGTGGTGATATTTTCTCAGTGCCCGTCTAAATACGGTGTCTGTTAATGGTATAAACTCACTGTAGACTCTCAGCACCAAGCAAATTGTCTCTACTCTCTGGCATGTACATGTTCAGATATTTATGTAAAGAGAAATAAAACACTAGTTGTCCCTCAGAAGCACAAAATGACTTTACTGAGGGGACCGAGTGGCTCAGACATTGAAGTTTCTGCCTTCAGCTCAGGACCTGATCATAGGGTTGTGGGATGGAGCCCCACATTGGGCACCCTGCTCAAAAGGGGAGCATGCTTCTTCCTCTCCCTCTGCTACAAGCATGAGTGCTTGCACTCTCATGCGCTCTGTGTCTCTCTTTCTCTGTCTGTCTTTCTTTCAAATAAATAAAATCTTGAAGAAAAATGAGTTTATCTGAGGGAGAGTTGGAGTTTCTTCCTTTACCATCAAAATGGGTAGCTGTTCCATCAGGTCCTATGGGGAGCTAGGAGGATACAGAGCCACTGTGAGGACACTGGTGTGGCTTCTCAGGAAGTAGGCAGGGAGTTTGGATGAATGAGGATAGGAGGCAAGTCTGTGCGTCTGGGTGCTTAGGAAGTATGGACCACATTGCTGCTGGGCCTTCTTGGTGCAGAGAGGAAGGAATGGGAGAGGAGCAGGAAGGAAACGAGAAGAGGGTTGTCTTTCTAGCTAAAGTGAGCCCAATGAAAGCCAAATAGTCAGTCCAATACATATGAACCCTAACCTGGTTTCTGTGTGAGGACCGAGTCCCATCACCTCTCCTGACTGACGTGCCACTAAAGTGTCACACGCTTCTTCTTTGGAAACGAGTTCTGGGCCCAAGACCCCCATATTCTGTGACTATATACATCATGTCTCTGTAAGATTTTGCACGGCAAAAAGAGCAGCCTTTCTTGCCGGGATGAATTCAACCCTCAGAAAAGAAGCCTAGGTGGCGCCTGGGTGGCTCAGTGGGTTAAGCCTCTGCCTTCAGCTCAGGTCATGATCTCGGGGTCCTGGAATCGAGTCCTGCATTGGGATCTCTGATCAGCAGGGAGCCTGCTTCCTCCTACTCCTCCTCTGTGTCTCTGCCTACTTGTGATCTCTCTCTCTGTCAAATAAATAAATAAAATCTAAAAAAAATTAAGAAAAGAAGCCTAGTATTTGTCTTCATTCATCTTTTGTCCTCAGAAAATCCCATCTACAATGCTTGAGAACACTGACATCGTAGCTTATGTAAACAGCTGGCAACGTCTATGAGTTTGATAGATTCCTTCCACTATTTTTGAGGTGTACCGTGTGTGTGTGTGTGTGTGTGTGTGTGTGTGTGTTTCCCATGAAGACAGTGGCTGTCCAAACTCTCCCAGGTGTTCTGACCAGTGGGAAGTTCCTTACACAGAGGAGTCTTGGAGTGTGTGCTGACACTCTGTAAGCCAGATTTGCAGGAGATTTGCCCCTGGGGGTGTTGGGTCCAAAGCTTCCAACCAAGCTTGACCTTGATTTCCTATTTGCCAGTGGTGTCTGAGTGTGTGCTTAGAGAATTTGAACCTTCCTGAGGCTTACACAAATCTTATCAAGTACACTAAATTCCCTCTGTTATGCTTTTCTGCCATTGGTCGTGTGTACACATTGAGACTGGCTATGACTGATGTTGCCCTGTTCTGTCCTCCATGGGTCCACACCCTTTCCAGCATTATGGGCTTGAGCACAAGGATGTGGCTTTTCTCTGTACACTTGACTCCAGGGACCAGGCTGTAATCTTTAACATGGGCTTCTATCCTTGACCCAGCTTCTGTGACCTTGGAGGCCACTGTGTCATGATGGGTCTTTTGGGGGACCTTGTAGAATCTAGGTTATTGGCTGTGTGCACAGATGCTGGTGCCCCTTTGCTAGCTAGCACCTATGGTATGTCATGACTCTCTGGCTGAGGGACTACCACAGGTGTGCAGGCTAGAGCAACTTTCAGATTGAAACCTGAGCTCAAATCTTCGATTTCCAAGTAGGAGGTCAAGGGTTTGGATCATTCATCTCCGCACCATGCCCATCTCAGAAAAGCAATCAGAAACATCCTCCAGGTACATGTGTGGTGGGCAGGGGAAGGAGTATATAAAGTGTGCCAGGGTGATGAGAGTGTTTTGGAAGGCTGACACTTTGGTTTTGATGAAAGTGTGAGAAATATCTCCTGAGAAAGGCACACATTTGTGTCCACAAGCATAATACACAGACGCAGACAGACACACACACACAACCACGCACCCACAAACACAAGGGCTTCATCCCACATGCACACAAATCACCCCTTCCATATGTACTAGTTATTCCAGGCCCTGGAATAACTGATGTTGCCCTGTTCTGTCCTCCATGGGTCCACACCCTTTCCAGCATTATGGGCTTGAGCACAAGGATGTGTCTTTTCTCTGTACACTTGACTCCAGGGACCAGGCTGTAATCTTTAACATGGGCTTCTATCCTTGACCCAGCTTCTGTGACCTTGGAGGCCACTGTGTCATGATGGGTCTTTTGGGGGACCTTGTAGAATCTAGGTTATTGGCTGTGTGCACAGATGCTGGTGCCTCATTGCACCACAATGTGGTGACCATGCTGGACCGTGTCCAGCAGACTGGACAGTCTCGGTCAGTTCCCCCAACCCCCATTCCTTGTTGGAACCCAGAATCAGGGGGCTGGCTTCTTTGTACTCTAGATTTCCTCCCAGAGCCCAATGCTCTTAAATATGTACAGCTGTCATTCCTCCCAGCATCTACCTGTGATTGGAGAAAAGAAAACACAGTGAGGATTCCATGATCCTATACGCCATTGGGCCAGCTCTTTGGTTTGGGGAGGACTTCAGGCAGATAATTGGATGAGGTCCCATTGAGTCCATGTCCCCCAATCGAGTTAAGGAGGACACTTTGAATGATGCTGGAGCTTTTCGTGGCAGATCTCCGAAGTCCATTCTGATCAAGAGATAGAACATTCTTTTTCAAGGAGAAACCTTTTCTGCTGAAGAAGGTGTTTTACGCCATCGAGTTTGTAACTGAGGCTTTCCTGTGTAATCACCCTTTTTGGGGTCCACTGTCCGTAAGACGTCGGACCCAGCATTCCTCCACAAAGGAAGACTGCTTCCCCCTTCCCCTAGGAGGTAAAGTGCCATATTTTCATCCTCCATTGATGCAAGAAATCAAGGAAGGAAGATTTCTGTCTCTGAGAAAGAGAGGCGAGCTTACCTCAGAGAGAGTTGGGGCGCCTTCCTCTGTCCAGTCCCTAGGAAGGTCGTTGGACTGGCCCTCCACAGGGTCTAGGAGAACACAGAGGAGCTGTCGGGACATTTGGCTGCACTACTCAGGAATGACTCAGGGAGTTAACTCTGCTGATGTGGATGCAGGCCCAGAGTGAATGGATGTGAAGAGTGACCAAGCAAGGCCTGACCTGCTGCTGGGCCAATGTCCTTGGTGGACATAGAAACACAGAGGAGGGGAGCAGGAGCAGGATGGAAAAGGGAAACGGGGCCTTGGCCTTCAAACGGCAGGGAGGGGTGATCAGTGGGAACGCATCAGCATCAATCTGGGAAACACTCAAGGCACATTGGTTTAAAGGGTGCCGTTCCCTGAGCCCTCCTGCCCACTTTGAAGCCAAGCCAGCTTTCCACTTCTTCACCTGGTTATGGGGCCTGTTCAGCTGTCTTCCCTGCATCTCTTCTGTGACCGTATCAGTCCTCTATTGCCTTGGAGTAGTGGGTTTTACAGTGATGGAATCCAAGTAATATTGATGGTTGTATTTGTTAGTAAGTGTACATTCAGTGACGCTGCTCACATCCCTGATGCTTTGTAGACAGCATTGCCATCTACGTGGAAAGCTCTGCCATCCTATCTCATGTGACCTCTGTACCCATGATGACATGACTGGCCCTCCCCCTTTCCTCCCTGCACCATACTTTCGACTTTCTGTGTATACAAATGTCCCTACCGGCATGGAGGGAAACTGCTACAGTGAAATCATAGGAAATTGTGTCTCAGCAGTTTTGAAATCTTCGGTTATGTCTGTGTTACTGAGTGGAAGAATGTGTCTCCAATCAACGTAATGAGTCAATATCCAAGGTACCTTCCTCGGTGTCCCCAATGGGGTAGACCTGATCCTGGAGGAAGAACCAGACTTTCTTCTTAGGTGGCTGTGGAGGGACCAGCATGGTTGTGGGTGGCTCCAAATCCTCAGGGGGATGCTTCACACAGATTGCTGGGAGATACATAGAAATAGAGAGCAGTATCGGCATCTTGTTGTCAGCAGACCATAGGGTGATTCGAAATTCTTTACTTCTAGTCCAACTATCTCCTCCCCCTACTCACCGGCTGCCCAGCAGGCATTCCTCCCTCCAGGTGGGACTTAGGAAGATGTTGTCATGTGCTGTGCTCCGAATTCCACCCCCCTCCCACACCCACAGTTTCTGTGGGCAATGGCTTCTATTTAGCAGAGACATGACAGAAACACAGCAGAGCACCATGAGTACTCCTGATGGCCTGGGTTCACATCCCATTGAGCAGCCACACCTACCTGAGAGCATCCCCGAGAACACTCTGTGCCCAGTTTCCCTGCCCTCCAGCCTAGACGTTAGTGTGCTGTCATGGTGTCCCAAGTGATTGACTACAAGGAGCCCCTGGGACATAGGAAAGGACAGGGTGCTTCCCATTTGCTCTGCAGGTGTTGAGGAATGGACTGCCTATGGAATCATCTAGACGGCTGGCTGTGTGTGAATCCAGATATGGGACCTGGGATGGCTCTACCTCATGGGAGGATGGAAGCCACTACTTTATCCTTCATATGAGAACAACACTTCACAGCCAGCAGAGAATCTGTGTCCCTTTCTCCTGTCCTCCCCAGAGCAGCACTGATGGGAGTGGAAACAGGCTGGAAGGCCTGTTTGACAGTGGAGGACACTGAAATGTAGGGTGGTGAAGGGATCATCCAGAGTTGCCAACCTGATGTGTGAAGGATCTGGGACAGAAATTTTGTTGTTTCTCTGTGGATGGAGATCCCTGAACCCCTGACACCAACCCAGGACCCCTCAGAAAATGTCCTGAACCCCTGAACCAAGAGCTGCCTTTACAATCTCAAATCCCATTGTGCCAGTGTTTCTGTAGGGGAGAGCGAGTGCCCTGCAGGAAGTGTCTGTGCCACAAGAACAGACTCAGTCCTCACCCACCTCTGTTTGGGGCCCTGGCATAAAATATGAGGCGGTTTCTTTCAAATGGAGCCCTAGTGAAGGAACAGGAATGTGTAGCATTGGCCACATTCTCCCCCCTCTTTGCAAGGTCAGCACAGTCACCCATAGCCTTCCTGAAGTCCAGTTGAACCTAACTGCTGCTGGTGTTCTGCTTGGCTCCCAAACTTATTCAAACTCCAGGCCCTTCCACTCCAATCTGTCACACTGTGACCCTGCCGAGAATTCACTTACCTTCAGCTGGCCAATCCTGAGGAGCAGTTCATGGTAAGAATTAACATGGATGTGGCCATCTGGGCTGGGGATGGTTGTTTTTTTTGTTTGTTTGTTTGTTTGTTTGTTTTAAAGATTTTATTTATTTATTTGACAGAGAGAGATCACAAGTAGGCAGAGAGAGTGAGAGGGAAGCAGGCTCCCCGCGGAGCAGAGAGCCCGATGTGGGGCTCAATCCCAGGACCCTGAGATCATGACCTGAGCCGAAGGCAGTGGCTTAAACCACTGAGCCACCCAGGCGCCCCTGGGGATGGTTGTTTTAAGGAAGGAGATGTTTGATGCTGAATGCCCTACTTTTGATCTAAGGACTATTCTGAGGAGCCTGGATGGAAATGAGGCTACCCTGGCTGAAGTGAGTTTGTCCCTACTCTCTCATTCCTCCCCAACACCCCGTGTCTACTTGTAGGTCTCTTGATTCTCTCTGGAGACTGTAGGTTCAGGGGACAGTCTCCTGTCTCCCTCCATAGGCCGGGCCTTGAGAACCCAGCCCAGCAGTATCTTTGAGACCAACAGTCCACTGTATAGCTGCCAAGTGTTCTTCCCACCCACCCAGTGTCACAGTCCGTCCCCATCCACTCCCAGGCATCATGCAGATGGCCCATGAAACCCTCCATATCACCCATGAAAATACCCCGATATCTTCCAGTGTCTCTCCTTCTAAAAACAGCTGCATTTTGACTGCTGACTGCTCCTCTCTGATTTTGTCATCTCCATTGAGAAGAGGTGACTGGCAATTCCTTCCTCTCAAATGTGTTGCCTGTGTCACTCCAAGATTCTCTTGATCCAGGGACAAAGGGACAACAGAGTGGCATGTGACCTGTGTGTGCTCAGTGTATGACTGGGTCTGAAATTGGCATTCTGAAATAGTACGGTTTTCTGAATGTAGAAGCTATTTAAGGAAGACAGATTCAGCAAGAAATCACACTGAAATAACACAGAAAATAACAAGAAAAATGAAATAACACAAGAAATAACACAGAAAAACTAACAAATACATGCATCAAACCAGAAGAAATCAGAGGTGGAAAGGAAAAGCTGAAGAGAAGAACCCAGTCTCTGTAAAACTGAGGCAGCCAACTTGTGAAAAGAAAATTGAGAAAATCGATAGGCACATACCCATAGAACAGCAGTTGAGGTTTCCCATTGTGGGGACTTGACACCTGTTCACCAAACTGTCATGACCAGCGTGGCAAATCGACCATGAACGTGAGGGTAAGAGGATGGTGAATAGAAGAATTCTAGAGACAAAGAGATGGGGGCAGGAGGGACACTGAGGATGATGTCCAACAGTGCCAACTTTATTCAGGGCAGCGAGGCATTATATAGCTAACAGAAATAGTTACAAAGAAGTATCTATTTTTAACTAATTATTAAAGAATTTGTTACATGCACATAAAACCCTCCAGACTTCCCCATTATCTATTTCCCAAGCTCTAGTAGCAGACCTTCCAAGGCCAGTGGTCTCTGTCTTCAGATAACTCCTTAACCAGCTGCACTGACTTCAAAGTGACTTAAGACATAGTTTACAATGTTGCAGTTTATGGCCCATGCAAGCACAACACAAACCCACAATGATTTATTGACCAGGCCTATTTTGCCCACTCCAGATAAGCACCTGCAGGCAACCACATCAGAGAGTCCAGGATCCATAGCTCAGGCCCTTTCTCAAGTGCTGCTCAACTCTTCCATCCATGAGGTTATTAACCCTTGGGCTTCTAGGAGGTGCAAGTTGGGGCCTGGTTTGGTCTCATGACTCCAGCCCAGTCCGCAGCTGCCTATACCAAACTTCAAGGGGTTCGGCTCACAGAGTGACAGTTGAAATGGAAGGATGGGTGTGTGTCATCTTGTCACCATGGCGATGGTTCATGACAGAACTCTCAGAGTGAAGGCATCCCTGCACACTGTGAGGTCATAGAGGGAAGTGGGTTGGGGAGGGGTAGATGGATGATGGGCATTGAAGAAGGCACTTGTTGTGATCAGCTCTGAGTGGTGGAGAGAAGTGACAAATCTCTGAATTCTAATGTAGAACGCAAGAGTGCACTATAAGTTAACTAACTACATTTTTTTCATTAAAAAAAAGATACTCCTGAGGGTACGTAGGAGACTAATTTTCATTTTATATCTGCTACTCTGCAAAACTCCTATTCATACGAGATTGTTTCACAAAGTCACTGTACAAATTCTTGTGTGGCTCAGTGGGTTAAATATTGGCCATCAGCTCAGGTTCTGCTCTTGGAGTCCAGGGATCCAACCTAGCATCAGGCTCCCTGCTCAGGGGGGAGTGTTTCTCCCTCTTCCCCTCACCCAAGTCATGCCTGCTATGTTGAATAAGTAAAATATGTTTTAAAAAAGTGCATCCTGAGGGACTCCCCTTCCCAGGAAGGCCTTGAGTTCCTTCCAGGAGCCCCTTGGAGCCAAGGGTGACAGTTACTAATACTGTCTTTGGGGCGGATTGCCTGAGCTACTAACTAGGATGCAAACATATGTCCGTCATTTTCCCAGTGGGTTGCATTAATTTGGATCCCAAGGTGCCCTTTCTGCAGGGGAGAGAGAGATACTCTTTGAAAACACTGGATTCCCCCTGCATGTCTGATTTGAAAGGCCCTTAGTGCACTGACCTCCTTCTTGCCTCCCACCCATCCTCAATTTCAGGTCTGCAGAGAGGGTTGCCCTTTGTGGACAGTGGGTCTTCTCCACCACTGGGTGGCGCATCCAGGGCCTGCACACTTGGCATGCATATGTGGTGTCCTTGCATGGACACAGAGGATGAGGCAGGTGACAGCTGGGTAGAACACTCTTGGCTGCCGAGGTCAGTCTGTGCACTCTGGAGAGTTTGGACCCAAAACCCTTCTGCTGGTTTCACCCCTTGTCCGTGCACTCCCTGTAGCTGTGCATGCAGGGGGCCACATCCTTTTTAAGTCCCTACAGGCCTGGCCACTGCCACGTGGTCTCTTGGAAAGTGAAAATTCAAAATCCTTACAAAACCCAGGGGATATAGGCATTTGCAGGCAGCAAATATAACGTGATTTCTTTAAAATAGTTTCTACCTGGGGTACCTGGGTTTCTTAGTCACTTAAGCAGTTGCCTTCGCCTCAGGTCCAGGCTCTGGGATCGAGCCCAAGTTGAGCTCCCTGCTAAGGGGAGGAGAGCCTGCTTCTCCTGCTGCCTCAGCCTGCCTTTCTGCCTATTTGTGAGCTCTATGTCTCTGGCAAATAAGTGAGTACAATCCTTACTAGATAAATAAACACATTAATAAAAATGAAACGTAAATAAAATATTTTATGATTTCTGCAACATAATGCGATGGGAAGAAAAAAAATCCCAGAGTAACAGCAAATATTTATACATGACAATACAATCATCATGCTGCTTCAGGTAACACATATCACTTTATCCAGTTGATATCTAAATAGATCATTTTTCTGGCACAGTTTTGGAAAACTTTCTTAATGGTCTTATGATATACGTACTTTTAAGAAATTAAGTTTTGAATAATATCAGTTAATCTCTGTCACTTTGGCAAATGTCAGATAATAGTTAATTGGAGTTTAAAAATTGGTGAGGGTTTTCTTGGTAGTGGTGATGTGAAAACAAGTATAGCTATTTAGAGTACCTTATAGACTACGATGGAGGAAATTGGATGGAGTTCTGAAGTTCTGTCAAAATAGACATTTCATTTCCAACACCCAGGGCTGATTCTTTGGAAATAAATTTTCCGAAAAGACCGAACTGGGAACACATCAATTCAGGAATCTGAATTTAAGGTGAGGTGGACTTTGGCATTTTAACGTTTCCTCTGATGTTTGCCATAACCTGACGATGCACAAATAGCCTCACATGGCCCTTTGCATTGGTACATCATCATGTCAAGAAGTGGGTGCTGGGAAAAAAAGAAAAAAAAAGGACACTTCTGTTTGGGGAATTAGGGGCAGTCATCTGGGAGACACAGAATGGAGAGAAATCAGGTGTGCTCCTGATATTGAGCAGGGAGTACAGATTCATGAGGGAAAAGCACATGCACTTGTTTTGAAAGAAGGATGATGAGTGCTGGCAGATAACAGGTGTTACATTATCTCTCTTTCAGTCCAGGAGGTGGTCCTGAGCAGGTCCTTGGGACGGAAGTCAAAAGTTCACGGTACTCAGACATTTGAAACAGGAGAGGTGTCTATGGTTTCCTTCCTGATTGTCCTTCACACTTTAGTTTCAGAGTGGCTCTCTTAGCAAAGCTTCCTTTGTTACGAATCTTTCTTGAGAATTCTCCTCCATCTCTTTTCTGCCATCATTCTAACACGAAAACACCAATGATCCAAGTGTGTTTTCCTACCATCCCTTTTCATTGTCTGGGTGGCTGGCAACTTGCTTCAGGGTCACTTCTGCACCTGGAGGATGGCACTTTCCTAGTTCCTGGGTCACGCAAGCTAGTTGAGCCTTCGGGCTACATCCCACTAAGATTTGAGGACGTCCCATCTAGATGGTACTTAAGGTCTCATTTCTGGGTAGATATGATGGCTGACATGTATTCTTGGAGTGTTGGGGCCGATTCCACTTTAAAACCTGTTAAACCCCTAAGGCCTGCCTGGGCTTACTTAGCCATAGTGACTCCATATTGCCTAGGTAGACATTTTGTTGTTTAATAAATGCCTCAGCAGTTATTGATATCAGTTCCAGGTAACTGTTGCTAAAATACATACCTAAAACAAGGCCATTTTGTTGTATTGGTTCTGGGTAATCATTACTAAAACACACAGGTAGAAGACATCCAATCAGCCAAACCCACATATGTAGAGTTCTGCAGTTGTGCCCTATAAAACTGGCCTGTAAGACCAAAGGGGGATCACTCTCTTCAGAGGCGGCCCTGGCCGGTCAGTCTGACTTCTAATGCTTGGCATAGAATAAAGCTTTACATAACTTTCACTTTGTCTCAGCCTCATTCCCCTGGCCGGTCAATCTAACTCCCAATGCTTGGCATAGAATAAGGCTTTGCATAACTTTCACATTGTCTCAGTCTCTTTCCTTTGAGAATGGACCCAACATATGGGGGCTCGTCCGGGATAAAATGATGAGACCTGAGCCAGCATCAGAATTTTGGGGAAAAGCCTCCAGAGGTAAGATCTCCATATTCTGTGAGATCCGGTCTGTCTGGTTGTGGAGCTCCAGGGTATGGCCCACCAGGGAGAAGCTGGACTCAGCCATGCTCCCCAGGGCTTGAGTGGTTGTGGGGACTCCCCATCCCTTTCTGGTAGATCATCTAGGGTCCAAGCCCCCGCTGGGCGGTCATCTGGGTCTGTAGGGGGCCGGGTAACCCCCATCTGTAGGGGGTTGGGAAAACCCCCACCAGTGGGTGAGGGCCACTGAGTCTGTGTGTCTTTGTCTTGTCTTTTTGTTGTCTGTTGTGTTGCTCATTTCTAGGGGACTGAGAAAATCTACTGGTGAGCATTTCTAGGGAACCAAGAAAATCCCTACCGGTGAATGTTTGTAGGGACCGAGAAAATCCCCACCAGCAGCCGGTTCTGGGTAAGGGCCACTGGATCTGTGTGTCTTTGTCTTGTCTTTTTGTTGTCTGTTGTGTTGTTTGCAGTGATTGAAGGAATGGGCCAAGCAGAGAGTAAGGGGACTCTGACTTTCAACTCTCTGTTCCTCATAATAGATGTGGGGCTTCTCCCTCAGTCATTTCGTGTGCTAAGGGCTATAACTGGAGCCAACTATGGTTAGTCTAACTTGAGACAGAGATTTTAAGGAATATTCCCAAGCAGCTGCCCAAACTCCCTTTGTTTGGGGGAAGTTCCTTTCCTTCTCTGACCCGACCTGGACTGCCTAGCACCTCCCCCTTGTTGGTGGGCTTTCTGGCAGCACTTTGTTCTTCTGTCTCCCTCTTCTGTTTCTGCACCAGCTGGAGTGTGGCCTGCATAACTGGATTCTAGACCATCCTCGGTGCTTCCTGCACCACGGCTCCTCCTCTCTTCACTGTGAAGGAACAAAAAGAGCACACCCTGGACCTAACATACCCCCACTTCAGATCTTCCCACCCGTGTCTCAGGTAAACATTTAAAGTGGTGTGGATCCATGTGGAATATAAATCAGTATTTAAACTAAGTTAAGTTTGTTGGTTTAATTAAGATAGACATATCTTTAAAGTTACAGCAGTAAATGTGAAACTTTGGTCAAAGTTTACTGAAGGTCAAATAAGCTCGTTTTGTTAAAATCTATTAGCAAAGGAGTCATCATCAAGACAGCATGGTACTGGCACAAAAACAGACACATATATCAGTGGAACAGAATAGAGAGCCCAGAAATCGACCCTCAACTCTATGGTCAACTAATCTTCGACAAAGCAGGAAAGAATGTCCAATGGAAAAAAGACAGCCTCTTCAATAAATGGTGCTGGGAAAATTGGACAGCCACATGCAGAAAAATGAAATTGGACCACTTCCTTACACCACACACGAAAATAGACTCCAAATGGATGAAGGACCTCAATGTGAGAAAGGAATCCATCAAAATCCTTGAGGAGAATGCAGGCAGCAACCTCTTCGACCTCAGCCGTAGCAACATCTTCCTAGGAACCACGGCAAAGGCAAGGGAAGCAAGGGCAAAAATGAACTCTTGGGATTTCATCAAGATCAAAAGCTTTTGCACATCAAAGGAAACAGTGAACAAAACCAAAAGACAACTGACAGAATGGGAGAAGATATTTGCAAACGACATATCAGATAAAGGGCTAGTATCCAAAATCTATAAGGAACTTAGCAAACTCAACACCCAAAGAACAAACAATCCAATCAAGAAATGGGCAGAGGACATGAACAGACATTTCTGCAAAGAAGACATCCAGATGGCCAACAGACACATGAAAAAGTGCTCCACGTCACTTGGCATCAGAGAAATACAAATCAAAACCACAATGAGATATCACCTCACACCAGTCAGAATGGCTAAAATTAACAAGTCAGGAAATGACAGATGCTGGCGAGGATGCAGAGAAAGGGGAACCCTCCTCCACTGTTGGTGGGAATGCAAGCTGGTCCAACCACTCTGGAAAACAGCATGGAGGTTCCTCAAAATGTTGAAAATAGAACTACCCTATGACCCAGCAATTGCACTACTGGGTATTTACCCTAAAGATACAAACATAGTGATCCGAAGGGGCACGTGTACCCGAATGTTTATAGCAGCAATGTCTACAATAGCCAGACTATGGAAAGAACCTAGATGTCCATCAACAGATGAATGGATAAAGAAGATGTGGTATATATACACAATGGAATACTATGCAGCCATCAAAAGAAATGAAATCTTGCCATTTGCGACGACGTGGATGGAACTAGAGCGTATCATGCTTAGTGAAATAAGTCAATCAGAGAAAGACAACTATCATATGATCTCCCTGATATGAGGACATGGAGAAGCAACATGGGGGGGCAGGGGGATAGGAGAAGAATAAATGAAACAAGATGGGATTGGGAGGGAGACAAACCATAAATGACTCTTAATCTCACAAAACAAACTGGGGGTTGCTGGGGGGAGGTGGGATTGGGAGAGGGGGAGGGAGCTATGGACATTGGGGAGGGTACGTGCTATCGTGAGTGCTGTGAAGTGTGTAAACCTGGCGATTCGCAGACCTGTACCCCTGGGGATAAAAATACATTATATGTTTATTAAAAAAAAAAATTTGGAAGGGGAGGCGAACCATAAGAGACTATGGACTCTGAAAAACAACCTGAGGGTTTTGAAGGGTCAGGGGTGGGAGGTCAGGGGAACAGGTGGTGGGTAATGGGGAGGGCACGTTTTGCATGGAGCACTGGGTGTTGTGCAAAAAGAATGAATACTGTTACGCTGAAAAAATAAATAAAATGGAAAAAAAAATAAAAAAAAATCTATTAGCAAAGGAATAACTGAACTGATAATTGCCTGTCTCAAAGTTTTAATGGGCAATTGTTAAAGTAGCTTTCAAAATCTTTGGTAACTGGAAACTTTAAAGGTTTGCTTGGATAACAAATGGAATTAAATTTGTTGGATATCTAGGTCTTAACCAAATAGGATAAAATACTAAAGCATTAATTACTGGAACCAGGTTTGTGCTTTAAAATTTTTACTGCAAAAAAATTTAAGTCTGTTGGTAAACATGTTTTGTGCTTAACTGATTAATAAATTTGCCATCTATGGAATTCTATTGTAACTGTTCACAATTGGTTAATACTTAGCCGTCACTAAAAACTAAAATGTTTCTAAGAATAAAAAATTCTGCTAACTGTAACTAAGACTGAGGGAAGTAAGAAAAAAACTTATATGTAAAAAAAGGTAGGAAATACATGAAAAAATAATAAGAAATGGAAATATATTTTGTTAAAGATAAAAGGTACTTTTTTCCTAAATGAGAGAATTATTTAGAAAAAAATGACTTGGGACAAAACCTAGATGCAAAAAAATCATAAAATGTTTGTAAAGGAAAATCTTCAAAAAAGAAATTTAAGGTATGGTCAGGACAGACTAAGATTAAAATGAATTTTTAAATGTAGCCTATCAGAATGATAAATGCACATAAAATGATTCCATTTATTCTAGACTACCCAAAAAAAGCTGTTAAGATTTTTATTAAAAGTTTTAATGTTGTCTAAAAAAACAGAGGAAAGGCAATTAACTGATAACTGATAGTAAGTTTAGAAAAACTACACACACAAAAAAAGAGGGCCTAAGAGAGTAAATAGGTTTGTCTTAAAATAAAAATATCTGGTTGCACCAGAACTTGAAAGGAAATAATAAAAAAATAAACTTGATGGTATTTAGTAAGTCATAGAAGGCTTGGGGAAAGTGAACTTTATTTGCCTTGGTTTATAGGTTTGATAGAGAACAATAAAATATATTGGAACTTTAACCATGTTAGATCAGTTTTGATGGATATATTCATGAAAAAGAAAAAAAAAACTAATAAATCTTTTCCTGTAAAATGTTTCTGTACAAATGAGACATAGTATTTTTTTAAAAAAAGAAAGACTAATTCCCTGTGTCATGGCAAATCTATACTGGTGATCCACTCAAGTAAATATTGACTATCATGTATACTAAAAAAAAAAAAAAAACTGGTATAAAAAAATCTGCTTTCTCTCTGTTCAAAAAGACAAAGTTTTCTTAGATTAATTGATCTGCTGTGAAGAGAATATAAATGGCTTCTCTTTGCCTGCTGGAGAATCCAGTTTCTATGTTTTCTTTCATACATAATCTTATTTAGTCGAGTGCTTTAAAACTTAGATCTTGGGGCGCCTGGGTGGCTCAGTGGGTTAAAGCCTCTGTCTTCAGCTCAAGTCATGATCTCAGGGTCCTGGGATCGGGCCTCACATCAGGCTCTCCAGCCTGCTTCCTCCCCTCTCTCTCTGCCTGCCTCTCTGCCTACTTGTGATCTCTGTCTATCAAATAAATAAATAAATATTTTTTAAAAACCTTAGATCTTAACATTTGTCAATAAGATTTAAATTGTAAATGAGATCTCTTTGACTCATAAGGCTCTTCCTTTGTATACTAAGTTACTCAGAAAGTACTGCTAAACCAATAAACCTTGGGTTACATTTGGGTAAATACTATAACTATTATAAAAATTCTATGCATTTCCTGAAGTTTTAACCTTTTGATAAGGTTATCCCTTGATATTGCAATTATTGAAATGTTATGTATCACAGAAGTCACCTGATTTTCTTTCCAGTTAAATTGTAAAACCACATCTATTCTGAGTTTTTGTCACTTATAATTGTTTTAATTCTCTTGTAAAATAAGTTTTATCTTAAAGGAGATTCATAAAAAGGACTTTCAGGACAAATACAGGTATTTAATATGTTAAAAATCCTAGAACTAAAGTGGGTAAGAATTTCCAGAACTAAGTAAAAACTGCATTCAGACTAAACCAGAATCAGTAACATGGAACTAGACGAACTTATATTTGCTCTTCCAGACTAGGGAAACTTTTTCTTAAGTTATCTGTAACTTACAGAGATGTAAAAATATTCATTTGTAAACAAATCAAAGCATTCAACTTTTCCCTTTATCTGAACCCTCTAAAATTCAAAAGGTCTCAGCAAGTATTCTTTCTTCCATGGCAATCAGTCATTTGCATAAACTTAATAAGAATCTGTTCTCCTTGTAACAGGACACCGTTGGAAACACTGGAATTTTACCAAGGCTATGACTGGAATATCATATTTGAGAAAGACTCAGATATGATCAGACAGCTTAAAGGAACTAAGGTTGACTTTATAAAACCTGGAGGCATAAATCCCCTTGAAACTGTTGGTCTGATACCTTACTTACAGAGTTCCCAGCACCCTCACCAGGTGAGTAAAGAATGTCACTTCCTGGTAGGATACTTTGGGGACCTCAGGAAGAAGAATTCACCCAAATCGGCAAGTATTGCAGGCATGTCTGATGGCAAGTATATGGCTTGGCTTCTGGCCTGAAGAGGTTACTAAAACTTCAACCTAGAAGATTCCTTATAAGAAGTTCCAGCAAAGCAGATTCTAAAAAACCTATATGATCACTCACTGTTCTTGCTGAGCTTATGTAAATAATTAGGCCACATTTGTTAAAACTGGACTTGTTTTTCAAATAAATTAGTCCTGATTTGACTATCTCTGAAAATGAGGGTTATTTTAGAAAGAAAAATTATGTTTCAGTAACACACCTTTGTAAATATTGAGTTTTATATTTTGTTGTCTTTAAATGTTTGTTTACCTAAACTAGACAACTTGAGATAGACTTCAGAGAATTTACACAATAGCTCACTTAGATGATCTTGCCTAATATTCTGTAGGGATAATAACAGAACACATTGGACACAAATATATGTTAGTTTTTTAGATACCTTTTCAGGCTGGGTAGAGACATTTTCCGCCAAACATGAGATGACAGAAATAGTACCCCAAAAAAGCTACTAAAAAAAAAAGTTCCTAGGTTTGGGTTGCCTCTCACGACCAGGTCAAACAATGGCCCTACCTTTGTGTGTTCAGTCTCACAGGCACTGGCCAAGGCCTTGGGCACTAATTGGAAGCTGCACTGTGCCTACCAGCCCAAAGTTCTGGAAAAATAGAATAAACCAGATTCTTAAAGAGACCTTCACTAAGTTAATTCTGGAAACTGGTGGTGGATGGATGGATCTCCTTCCCTTCGCCCTCCTTCGGGCACGATGTACACCCTACTAAAACAAGGTTACCCCATTTAAAATAATGTCAGGAGACTCCCCCCACAGCTACAAGAGTTTGCCTAGTGGAAATGACTGATCAGTCTATACTATAGTTACTTCAGGCACTAAAGTCTGTCTTAAAAAGAGCTCACACAAGGGATCCAAGCTGCCTACACTGAGATGGAGATGGAGATGGAACCTCATCCTTACCAACCCGGAAATTTGGTTTTGATACACTGTCACTGAATAAAAACTTGAAGCCTCTCTGAAAAGGACCATTCATTCTCATCTTGACCACCCCATGGTAGAAAAAGTAAAAGACATCAGGACCTGGATTGATATATGTCACACCAAACGAGCTGAAAGCAAGAACACCCCCCCAAAATAGGAGCTGCTGCCCATGGATCCAACCAACTGTGTACTAAAACTAAGGCTCAAAAGAGTTTCATAACTTTTAACCCTGCTTCTACTCAGCAGCAACCAGAAAACACCTCATCAGCCTAAAACAGCCCAATGGACCATAATAGTCCCTACTGTCTTCACTAACTTCCTTAAGGCCCCCACCAGAGCCTGGATTGCTTGCAGTTCACAAAATAAGTCAAAGAATTGACTTATCTCCAAAGAAAAGTGGGGAATGTTGGGGCTGATTCCACATTAAAACCTCTAAGGCCTAAGGCCTGCCTGGGATTACTTAGCCATAGTGACTCCATGTTGCCTAGGTAGACATTTTGTTGTTTAATAAATGCCTCAGCAGTTACTGATATCAGTTCCAGGTAACTGTTGCTAAAACACATACCTAAAACAAGGCCATTTTGTTGTATCGGTTCCGGGTAACTGTTACTAAAACACACAGGTAGGAGACCTCCAATCAGCCAAACCCACATATGTAGAGTTCTGCAGTTGTGCCCTATAAAACTAGCCTGTAAGACCAAAGGGGGATCACTCTCTTCAGAGGCGGCCCTGACCAGTCAAACAGAATTCTAATGCTTGGCATAGAATAAAACTTTACATAACTTTCACTTTGTCTCAGACTCTTTCCTTTGATAACGGACCCAACAGGAGGAGCAATTATTTTGACATTTTCAATAGTACTGTAAGGACAAACGAAAGGTAGAAGCCACTGGAAAATGACAAAATTAAAATACTCAAGAGTTCAAACAATGCATTTCTTTCTCAGATGCTGGGGACATTCCCCATCAGTTCTTGCAGAGAAATTCTGGAGGAATGGCAAGACCCATGACCTTGTGTTTTGGCACCTCTGCTCTTCATCTGGAAGAGAGCCTTTTGTCCCATTGATCCTGAGTGGAGGGGGGTGGAAGGGTCTGCTGTAATGCTGGTTCGATTATAGTCCCCAGTCAGGGAAGGAGGAGGATGCCACTATACAGATACTCTGGGGATGCCTGGGGTTTCCCCAAAGGACCTCAGTGTGGTTCTAAGGCAAGGAACTGGTTTCAGTCCCCCTGACCCCTTTCTCTTTCCACTTGTAGGTGTGCAGAAATACCAGCATTTTGCGGTTATCCTGACGGCTTATATGAGCATTGGCCTGAGCCTATCTAGCATACTGTGGAGGTGTTTGTGGGTGAGACTGGTATGCTCCGGGTGCCACTCCCTTCTGGGAGTCCTGGCCTACCTCTCTCAGGGGCCTAGCACCATGCCCTTGTTGCCATTCAAAGGCAGGGAAAGAATCAAGATTAAAGCAGAGATCAATGCATTAGGAACTAGAGATACAATAGAACACATAATGAAATTAGCAGGTGGTTCTTTAACAGAATCGAGAACATTGATAAACCACTGGCCAAAGTATTCCAAAAGAAGAGAGTGTTCCCAAATTAAAATTATGAATGAAAGGAGAGAGATCATGACTAACACCAATGAAATAGGAACAACCATCAGAAATTATGACTAGCAACTATATGCCAAAAAGTTAAGCAACCTAGAGGAAATGGAAAATTAATCAACCTTAGCAAAGGATCGGATTTACATCCTTTGGATCATGGATGGTCCCAGGGGGCATACACTAAAGTGAAATAGATAAGAGAGGTGGGACAAACACTATAGGATTTCACTCCTAGCTAGATTCTGAAAAGCAAACCAAACGAATAAACAAACAGAAATCAGAATGCCAATATAAAAGAATCATTGTACTGGGTGCTCTTGTATGTTCTAACTAATTTAGTTTTCCTATTATCTCCCCAAATGTAAAGAGTGAAATACATAGGGTTGCCACCCTGTTTTTGGCCTAACCTATTTTTTAAAAATAAATTTTAATTTTGAAATAAAAAAAAAAGAATGCCAATATAGATAAGAAAGAGATGGTTATCAGAAAGGAGGTGAGAGGGACATGGGAGAAATAGGTGAAGGGGTATAGGAGACACAGTCTTACCATTGTGGGTTGAGTAAGTCATGGGGATGAAAGGCACAGCATAGGGAATACTATCTGTTGTATTGTAATGGTGTCTCTGGTGACAGATGGTAGCTACACTTCTGGTCATTGTAATATAAGGGAAAAACTTGTCCAATCATTATAATGTTCAACTGACATTAACAAATTATTGTGTGTCAACTATGCTACAAAAAAAATGAGTCATAAAATATACAAATATAACAGGAATGGGTTTTTCTGAGAATGACAGAAACCCAAAGGCAATCCAGCTGGAATTATACTCACTCAACCAGTCTAGGGGCGAAAGGTAACTGGTCTCTGGGGAGACCCCACTATTCACTTCCGTGGTGATTTATTTCTAGTTCAGTCTTTTGCAGATTTCTGTTTCAGCTTCTGTTGCAAATTTTTCCTGTGTGCCACTTTGGTTGGTGTTCAGTCCAAGGCCACATGCTCTTCTATTCTTCATGGACTACACAGGGGCGCCCATCTACTCCCATTTTCCGAGGGTTCCTCTCTGCTCTTATTCATCTTTCCCCTGAGCTCTAGAGCCTGTGGATGGGCACAAGGATGGGAGTTCTCCATCTGGCAGCTTGCTCTTTCAGCAAGTAATTTATGGGACTTTCCTATGTGCTGGTGGGGAAGAGCGATGGAATTCTCCTGAAAACATTATTTTTTTTTAAGTTTCTGGAATACAATTTAGTGTTGCAACAGTTCCATATAATACCTGGAGCTCATTCCATCAAATGCCCTCTGTAATGTCCATCACCCAGTTTCCTCATGTCACAGCTGTCTCTTCTCCAGCAACCCTCAATTTTTCCCTAGTGTTGAGTATCTTTTTTTTTTTTCCATTTTATTTATTTTTTCAGCGTAACAGTATTCATTCTTTTTCCACAACACCCAGTGCTCCATGCAAAACGTGCCCTCCCCATTACCCACCACCTGTTCCCCCAACCTCCCACCCCTGACCCTTCAAAACCCTCAGGTTGTTTTTCAGAGTCCATAGTCTCTTAAGGTTCGCCTACCCTCCCCAATGTCCATAGCCCGCTCCCCCTCTCCCAATCCCACCTCCCCCCAGCAACCCCCAGTTTGTTTTGTGAGATTAAGAGTCATTTATGGTTTGTCTCCCTCCCAATCCCATCTTGTTTCATTTATTCTTCTCCTATCCCCCTACCCCCCCATGTTGCTTCTCCATGTCCTCATATCAGGGAGATCATATGATAGTTGTCTTTCTCCGATTGACTTATTTCACTAAGCATGATACGCTCTAGTTCCATCCACGTCGTCGCAAATGGCAAGATTTCATTTCTTTTGATGGCTGCATAGTATTCCATTGTGTATATATACCACATCTTCTTGATCCATTCACCTGTTGATGGACATCTAGGTTCTTTCCATAGTCTGGCTATTGTAGACATTGCGGCTATAAACATTCGGGTACACGTGCCCCTTCGGATCACTATGTTTGTATCTTTAGGGTAAATACCCAGTAGTGCAATTGCTGGGTCATAGGGTAGTTCTATTTTCAACATTTTGAGGAACCTCCATGCTGTTTTCCAGAGTGGTTGGACCAGCTTGCATTCCCACCAACAGTGGAGGAGGGTTCCCCTTTCTCCGCATCCTCCCCAGCATCTGTCATTTCCTGACTTGTTCATTTTAGCCATTCTGACTGGTGTGAGGTGATATCTCATTGTGGTTTTGATTTGTATTTCCCTGATGCCGAGTGACGTGGAGCACTTTTTCATGTGTCTGTTGGCCATCTGGATGTCTTCTTTGCAGAAATGTCTGTTCATGTCCTCTGCCCATTTCTTGATTGGATTGTTTGTTCTTTGGGTGTTGAGTTTGCTAAGTTCCTTATAGATTTTGGATACTAGCCCTTTATCTGATATGTCGTTTGCAAATATCTTCTCCCATTCTGTCAGCTGTCTTTTGGTTTTGTTAACTCTTTCCTTTGCTGTGCAAAAGCTTTTGATCTTGATGAAATCCCAATAGTTCATTTTTGCCCTTGCTTCCCTTGCCTTTGCCGTTGTTCCTAGGAAGATGTTGCTGCGGCTGAGGTCGAAGAGGTTGCTGCCTGCATTCTCCTCAAGGATTTTGATGGATTCCTTTCTCACATTGAGGTCCTTCATCCATTTGGAGTCTATTTTCGTGTGTGGTGTAAGGAAGTGGTCCAATTTCATTTTTCTGCATGTGGCTGTCCAATTTTCCCAGCACCATTTATTGAAGAGGCTGTCTTTTTTCCATTGGACATTCTTTCCCGCTTTGTCGAAGATGAGTTGGCCATAGAGTTGAGGGTCGATTTCTGGGCTCTCTATTCTGTTCCACTGATCTACGTGTCTGTTTTTGTGCCAGTACCATGCTGTCTTGATGATGACAGCTTTGTAATAGAGCTTGAAGTCCGGAATTGTGATGCCACCAACTTTGGCTTTGTTCTTCAATATTCCTTTGGCTATTCGAGGTCTTTTCTGGTTCCATATAAATCTGAGGATTATTTGTTCCATTTCTTTGAAAAAAATGGATGGTATTTTGATAGGGATTGCATTAAATGTGTAGATTGCTTTAGGTAGCATAGACATTTTCACAATATTTATTCTTCCAATCCAGGAGCATGGAACATTTTTCCATTTTTTTGTGTCTTCCTCAATTTCTTTCATGAGTACTTTATAATTTTCTGTGTATAGATTCTTAGTCTCTTTGGTTAGGTTTATTCCTAGGTATCTTATAGTTTTGGGTACAATTGTAAATGGGATTGACTCCTTAATTTCTCTTTCTTCAGTCTTGTTGTTGGTGTACAGAAATGCAACTGATTTCTGTGCATTGATTTTATATCCTGACACTTTACTGAATTCCTGTACAAGTTCTAGCAGTTTTGGAGTGCAGTCTTTTGGGTTTTCCACATATAGTATCATATCATCTGCGAAGAGTGATAGTTTGACTTCTTCTTTACCAATTTGGATGCCTTTAATTTCTTTTTGTTGTCTGATTGCTGAGGCTAGGACTTCTATACTATGTTGAATAGCAGTGGTGATAATGGACATCCCTGCCGTGTTCCTGACCTTAATGGAAAAGCTTTCAGTTTTTCTCCATTGAGAATGATATTTGCGGTGGGTTTTTCATAGATGGCTTTGATAATATTGAGGTATGTGCCCTCTATCCCTACACTTTGAAGAGTTTTGATCAGGAAGGGATGCTGTACTTTGTCAAATGCTTTTTCAGCATCTATTGAGAGTATCATATGGTTCTTGTTCTTTCTTTTATTAATGTGTTCTATCACATTGATTGATTTGCGGATGTTGAACCAACCCTGCAGCCCTGGAATAAATCCCACTTGATCGTGGTGAATAATCCTTTTAATGGACTGTTGAATCCTATTGGCTAGTATTTTGGCGAGAATTTTTGTGTCTGTGTTCATCAAGGATATTGGTCTGTAGTTCTCTTTTTTGGTGGGATCCTTGTCTGGTTTTGGGATCAAGGTGATGCTGGCCTCATAGAATGAGTTGGGAAGTTTTCCTTCCATTTCTATTTTTTGGAACAGTTTCAGGAGAATAGGAATGAGTTCTTCTTTAAATGTTTGGTAGAATTCCCCTGGGAAGCCATCTGGCCCTGGGCTTTTGTTTGTTTGGAGATTTTTGATGACTGTTTCAATCTCCTTACTGGTTATGGGCCTGTTCAGGTTTTCTATTTCTTCCTGGTTCAGTTGTGGTAGTTTATATGTCTCTAGGAATGCATCCATTTCTTCCAGATTGTCCAATTTGTTGGCGTAGAGTTGCTCATAGTATGTTCTTATAATTGTCTGTATTTCTTTGGTGTTAGTTGTGATCTCTCCTCTTTCATTCATGATTTTATTGATTTGGGTCCTTTCTCTTTTCTTTTTGATGAGTCTGGCCAGGGGTTTATCAATCCTATTGATTCTTTCAAAGAACCAGCTCTTAGTTTCATTGATTTTTTCTATTGTTTTTTTGGTTTCTATTTCATTGATTTCTGCTCTGATCTTTATGATTTCTCTTCTCCTGCTGGGTTTAGGGTTTCTTTCTTGTTCTTTCTCCAGCTCCTTTACGCGTAGGGTTAGGTTGTGTACTTGAGACCTTTCTTGTTTCTTGAGAAAGGCTTGTACCGCTATATATTTTCCTCTCAGGACTGCCTTTGCTGTGTCCCACAGATTTTGAACTGTTGTGTTTTCATTATCATTTGTTTCCATGAATTTTTTCAATTCTTCTTTAATTTCCTGGTTAGCCCATTCATTCTTTAGAAGGATGCTGTTTAGTCTCCACGTATTTGGGTTCTTTCCAGCTTTCGTCTTGTGATTGAGTTCTAGCATCAGAGCATTGTGGTCTGAAAATATGCAGGGAATAATCCTAATCTTTTGATACCGGTTGAGACCTGATTTGTGACCCAGGATGTGATCTATTCTGGAGAAGGTTCCATGTGCACTAGAGAAGAATGTGTATTCTGTTGCTTTGGGATGAAATGTTCTGAATATATCTGTGATGTCCATCTGGTCCAGTGTGTCATTTAAGGCCTTTATTTCCTTGTTGATCTTTGGCTTGGATGATCTGTCCATTTCAGTGAGGGGAGTGTTCAAGTCTCCTACTATTATTGTATTATTATTGATGTGTTTCTTTGATTTTGTTATTAATTGGTTGATATAGTTGGCTGCTCCCACGTTAGGGGCATAGATATTTAAAATTGTTAGATCTTCTTGTTGGACAGACCCTTTGAGTAGGATATAGTGTCCTTCCTCATCTCTTATTATAGTCTTTGGCTTAAAATCTAATTGATCTGATATAAGGATTGCCACCCCAGCTTTCTTCTGATGCCCATTAGCATGGTAAATTGTTTTCCACCCCCTCACTTTCAATCTGGAGGTGTCTTCGCGTCTAAAATGAGTTTCTTGTAGGCAACATACTGATGGGTTTTGTTTTTTTATCCATTCTGATACCCTGTGTCTTTTTATTGGGGCATTTAGCCCATTAACATTCAGGGTAACTATTGAGAGATATGAATTTAGTGCCATTAGTAGCCTGTAAGGTGACTGTTACTGTATATTGTCTCTGTACCTTTCTGACCTACTACTTTTAGGCTCTCTCTTTGCTTAGAGGACCCCTTTCAATATTTCCTGGAGAGCTGGTTTGGTGTTTGCAAATTCTTTCAGTTTTTGTTTGTCCTGGAAGATTTTGATCTCTCCTTCTATTTTCAATGATAGCCTAGCTGGATAGAGTATTCTTGGCTGCATGTTTTTCTCGTTGAGTGCTCTGAATATATCATGCCAGCTCTTCCTGGCCTGCCAGGTCTCTGTGGATAAGTCTGCTGCCAATCTAATATTTTTACCATTGTATGTTACAGACTTCTTTTCTCGGGCTGCTTTCAGGATTTTCTCTTTGTCACTAAGACTTGTCAATTTTACTATTAGGTGACGGGGTGTGGACCTATTCTTGTTGACTTTGAGGGGGGTTCTCTGCATCTCCTGGATTTTGATGCTTGTTCCCTTTGCCATATTAGGGAAATTCTCTCCAATGATTCTCTCCAATAGACCTTCTGCTCCCCTCTCTGTTTCTTCTTCTTCTGGAATCCCAATTATTCTAATGTTGTTTCGTCTTATGGTGTCACTTATCTCTCGAATTCTCCCCTCATGGTCCAGTAGCTGTTTGTCCCTCTTTTGCTCGGCTTCCTTATTCTCTGTCATTTGGTCTTCTATATCACTAATTCTTTCTTCTGCCTCATTTATCCTAGCAGTGAGAGCCTCCATTTTTGATTGCACCTCATTAATAGCTTTTTTGATTTCAACTTGGTTAGATTTTAGTTCTTTAATTTCTCCAGAAAGGGCTTTAATATCTCCAGAGAGGGTTTCTCTAATATCTTCCATGCCTTTTTCGAGCCCGGCTAGAATGTTCAGAATCGTCATTCTGAACTCTTGATCTGACATAGTACCAATGTCTGTGTTGATTAGGTCCCTAGCCTTCGGTACTGTCTCTTGTTCTTTTGTTTGTGGTGATTTTTTCCGCCTTGTCATTTTGTCCAGATAAGAGGATATGAAGGAGCAAATAAACTACTAATAGGGTGGCAAAGACCCTGGAAAAATGCGCTGTAACCAAATCAGAAGAGACCCCAAATTTTGGGGGGGAGAAAGGGGATAAAAACAGGTTCTGAAAAAAAAAAAAAAAAGAAAAAAAGGAAAAATTTAAAAAATAAAACAAATAAAAAAATATAAAAAAGAAAGAAAAAATATATATATTTAGATGAACTAGTCAAAAAACGCTAAAAAAGAAAAGGGTAAAAGTTTTTAAAAAAATTTAGCAGAAGAAGAAAAAAGAAAAAAGAAAAAAAAATTGAAAAAAGAAAAAAAAAATTGAAAAAAGAAAAAAAAATTGAAGTAGCCGCAAGACTAAAGAATCATGGGGAGAAAGCCATGAGTTCCGTGCTTTGCTTTCTCCTCCTCTGGAATTGCTCTGCTGTCTTAGGAATTGAATCTGCTTTCTCCTTGATAGATGAACTTCGTCCTGGCTGGATATTTTGTTGATCTTCTGGGGGAGGGGCCTGTTGTAGTGATTCTCAAGTGTCTTTGCCCGAGGCGGGATTGCACCGCCCTTACCGGCGGCCGGACTAAGTAGTCTGCTCGGGTTCGCTTTTGGGAGCTTCTGTTCCCTGAACACTTTCCGTAGAGTTCCGGAGGACGGGAATGAAAATGGCGGCCTCCCAGTCTCCGGCCCGGAGGAGCCGAGAGCCTGGGGCCCCACTCCTCAGTGCGCCCCCAGAGGACAGCACCCAATCACTCCCGTATCCCCAGCCTCTAGCCGCGCTCCGAGCTCACCCAGCCCGCGACCAGTTCAAGGTAACCCCGAGCTGAGAGTTCAGTCCTCGGCTCTGTCTTTGCAGCCGGTTTCTCCGTTCTAATACCTGCAAGCTCTCCGACACTCTGACACCCCCGATCCTTCTGTGACCTTGCGGGGCCTGGGGCCACGCTGGCCCCGCGTGGGCTTCACCCCGGTTTAGCCCCTGGAGCAATGTCCCTCAGTGGAACAGACTTTTAAAAGTCCTGAGTTTGTGCTCCGTTCCTCCGCCGCTTGCCGGGAGCCGGCCCCTCCCCCCGCGGTCTATCTTCCCATCGTTTTAGATTCACTTCTCCGCCAGTCCTACCTTTCAGAAAGTGGTTGATTTTCTGTTTCTAGAGTTGCTGTTCTTCTCTTCGCTCTCCCGTTGGATTTGTAGGTGTTTGCAATGTTTAGATAAGCTATCGAGCTGATCTCCTCTTACCTGATGTAGTCTCAGGCTGCTACTTCTCCGCCATCTTGACTCCCACTCTAGTGTTGAGTATCTTAAGGTTTGCCTCCCTCCCTATATGTATCTTGTTTTATTTTTTTTTACTCTCCCCTATGTTCATTGGTCTTGTTTCTCATATTACCTTTATGATATCAATCATATGTCATTTTAATTTCTGTGATTGACTAATTCCCTTAGCATTATAAACTCTGGTTCCATCCTCATCCTTACAAATGACAAGATGTCAGATTTTGATGGCTGAGTAATATTCCATTGTATCTATGAACCACATCTTCTTTATCCTGACTTTAAAAGGTTCTGCTTTTGCACCCAACTGTTTATAATACTTTGTGGCATCTTTCTGAAGAAGACTCCCTCCCCTCCACCATATCCTCAGCTATACCACACCATATTCAAGTCTCCAACCTCTTGCCTTCCAAATTGTGGTCACTTTTCTACTTGTAGCCTTGCAGCATTTACATGATCACACCTTTGATTGATTTATTGAGTGTTCAGAATGATTTAATAAGTATGTAGTTGTATTTGATGGAGGAGAAAAAATTAATTCTTCCCCCCAGAATTCTCTGATTGGATGCTGGACATGAAGATTGTGAACCTGGTGACAGGATGGATTTTGTTGTTCCCCTTCTATGAGAGCTAAATGCCACTATGATATTGGCAAGCAGATCCTTACTGGAGACACAGATTCATCCCTTCCAGGCTTAGGTTTACTGTGGGAAGATGTCCTAAACATAATGTCTATCATATTCTCCACTTATATTTAAGCTTTGATTGATGAGCTGGGAGTAATGATTTCTCTATTGCCCTGTTGTCTGACTTAAGTACAACTGTGACCTTTCATGAGGTCTAATGGCCCATGTCTTCATTAATATCCATGTCAGTGTTTTAATTAATGGTGCTTCTGTGTAGCACTTTTACTTTGCAGTATTTATGACCAGCATTGTAAATACAATGCAAATATTAATTTTCCCTCTTGAAGCACAGTTTACCTCTTTTCTTTTAAAGCATGGTTTAAAGGTGATGATATCAGTCAGGGGTGTCACTGAGAAATCCATCAGTAATTGGCCAGCTGACCTGTCTTGTGGCTGGTCACCAGAATGATGCCAATCTGAGAAATCCCTGGTGATTGGCCAAGGCATAGTGGTGATATACAATGCTGGTGACATCACATGAAGAAGACATTCTGGTGTCCCAGGGATGTTAAAAAAAACTTGGCAACAGCCCAGGATCCAGTGAAAATAGAAATGACAGTTCAGTCACAGTCCTTCCTTCTCTCCCTTGATATCTCTGCCCTGTTCCATGCCCCTGCCCTTGGCAGGCACACTGCCCACTCCTCCTGCCATGGCTCTCTCTCCAATAATCTACACACCACCATCATGTTAGAACCCACATTTCCCCTGCTGTGGTTTGGAGAGTCTTCGTACCCATGCACGGCAAAACCTAGACCCATTCCACACTATGAGACTGACCCAGGTCCTCAGGGAGACATTATCATTTGGCACGTGGGAGTGGGACACTTGGCTATCAGAATACCATGGATTCTCAGACAGCTGGGTCCCACACCCCTGGGGTCATGTTTTTCTTCAGTACAGGAAAGCTGAGCCCATGTCTTGAGGGAACATTTGGCACACTACTACTCTGAAGCCCTCCAACCTGACACAGCACAGGGCACATGAGTACTCTGAAAATCCAGCCAACCCAGATGCGCACAATGTGTGGAATATCTGGAGACATCAGGCAGAGAGGGAATTTTACAAAACAAGTAGGTACTGAGAAAAGGAATCGCCACATCTCTGCATGCAGTGTTAGTCCTTGGAACACTGGCCCTCCGTGCATGGACTGTCTGAAACAACTCAGCAGTGGACAAAACAATTCCCCAGAAATATGGCTAACCCAGAGCCCACAGACCATCAGTTCTCAAACACAGCCTAACAAAGAGACATTCAGACCTCAGGACAGAGCACCTCCCAGGAAACCAAAGACTGGAAGGCTTCTGATTCCATTCGACACTGGGCAGATGAGTCACACAGACTCTGGGTGGAAATGGAGCCTCCACACCTCAAGCTGGCCAGCCCTGTGAAGCAGAAGACAAGGAATCCCAGAGAACATGCTTGCCAAGTGCCAACAAACCATGGGTCCTGCATCCCAGCCATATCGGTAAAATGATTCAACTCAACAGAAGCCTTAACATGAGCCTTTGTACCCAGTGGACAAATACTCAGCTTTCCACTAGGCCAAGCAGGCACATGGAAACCAGACTCACCATGTGCCCATGGACCAGAGACCTATAATTCAGATGTCTGATAGGCCAAGCAGGCACCTTGAAGAGCCATCTCACCATGTTCCCATGGACATGGAGACTGACAAATATGCTCTCTATTACAGCAAGCAGGCACCTGGGCAGCAGGTCCACCATGTGCTCTTGGACCTGGAGACTGAAAAATGAGCTCTCTGGTAAGCTAAGCAGGCACCCTGACAGTGGGCTCACCATGGTCCCTTGGATATTGAGACCAAGAAAGGAGCTCTGGTCTAGGCCAAGAAGATAACTGGACTTGAGGCTCACCATGTGCCCTTAGACCTGAGAACCAGCAACTCAGCTCTTTGCTTGGCCAAGCAGGCACCATGAGAGTGGGCTTACCATGTGCCCTTGGACAAGGAGACCAACAACAGAACTGTCTCGTGGGTTAAGCAGGCATGTTGACAGTGGGCTAATCATGTGCCCTTGGACCTGGAAACCAACAATGCAGCTCTGTGATAAGCCAAGCAGACGACATCACAACTGGCTCAACATGGGCCCATGGAATTGGAAACCACAGAATCACCTGGACAGCTGGTTCCCCATGTGCTCTTGGACGTGGAGACAATAATGGAGCTCTGGGCTTGGCCAAGCAGACATATAGACATGTGGCTTACCATGTTCTCTAGGACCTTGAGAGCAACAACTCAGCTCTTTGCCTGGTAAAGGGGGCACATTGACAAAAGGCTCACCAAGTGCCCTTGGACCTGGAGGCCAAAAACTGAGCTGTCTGGTGGGTTAAGCAGGCACCTGATTAGTAGAATAAACCTGTGCCCTTGGACGTTGAGGCCAAGAAAAGAGATCTGGGACAGAACAAGCAGACACCTAGACAGGAGACTCAACAGTACACCTGGACCTGGAGACCCACAACTCAGCTCTTTGATTGGCCAAGTGACCACCTTGGCAACAGGCTTCTCATGTGTCCTTGGACCTGGAGAATGACAACTGAGTTGTGTAATGGGATACACTGGCATGTTGACAGTCAGTTTACTGGGTGCCCTTGGACCTGGAGTCCAACAATGCACCTCTGTGACAAGCAAAGGAGACAGCTTCACAGCTGGCTCACCATGGGCCCATGGACATGGAAGTCATAATATCACGTCTGTACTAGGCCAATCAGACACCCAGACAGGAGGCTCAACATGTGCCTTTGGGCCTCAAGACAAACAACTATTTTCGTAGCTTGGCCAAGGACACACATTGACAGAAAGCTCACCATGTGCCCTTGGACATGGAGACAAGAAACTGAGCTGTCTTCTAGGTTAAACAGTCTCCTTGGCAGTGGGATAAAGATGCCCCCTTGGACCTGTAGTCCAACAATACAGCTCTGTGATAAGCCAAGCAGGAAATTTCACAGTTGGCTCAACATGTGTCCATGGACCTGGAAACCAAAGAATGAGGTCTCTACTAGTCCAAGCAGGCCCCTGGGCATCTGGCTCACCATGTGTCCTTAGACCTCAACACCAACAACACAGCTCTCTATTAGATCAAGCAGCCACTTGGACATCAGGCTTACCATGAGACCTTGGACTTGGCGACAAGTAAAGGAACCCTCAGTTAGGCCAAGCACATACCTTGAGAGTAGGATCACCATGTACCCTTGGACATGAAACAACACAGCACTTTGCTAGGCCAAGAGGGCCCCTGGATAGCAGGCCCACCATGTGTTCTTTAATGGCAATAAGAAACACACATTTCTGCCCAAGACCAAGCAGACAAAGACAGTTGACTTACCATGTGCCCTTCAGCCAAGAGACCAAAAAATTAGCTGTCTGATAGACCAAGCAGACATCTGGGCAGCATGATCACCATGTGCCCTTAGACCTGGAGACAAACTCAGCTGTCTGATATGCCACGTAGGCACCTGGTAAGAGGGGAACCATGGGCTCTAGGACCTCAAAACCAACAACTCAGCTCTGTGCTCAAGGAACTAGGAATGTTGATAGCAGGATTACCATGGGCACTTGGTCCAGTAGACCAAAAAAAAATCAGCTGTATGCTAGGACAAGCGGGCATGATGAATGTGGGTTCACCATGTGCCCTTGGATCTGGAGACCAATAACTGAGCTGCCTGATAGGCCTACCAGGCACCTGGACAGAAATTTCACTGTGTGACCTTGGACTTGGAGAAAAACAATGCAGTTCTGCACTAGGCCAAGAAGACAACTGGACAGCAACTTCAGCATGTTTCTTTGGACACAGATCCTTCCTTCTCCCCAGAGTACAGCACACTCAAACACTCAACTTTCCAGCTGGTGTCATATTATGAGACCTGCAAACCTGTTCAGCATTGCACCAATTTGTCCATTGCAGCCATGGAGACCTGGGAGCCTCCAAATTATGAGCCTTCCAACCCAGGAAAGCATGGGAGTAAGAAGCCACAGGGACACCA
This sequence comes from Meles meles, assembly GCF_922984935.1. Lineage (NCBI taxonomy): Eukaryota > Metazoa > Chordata > Mammalia > Carnivora > Mustelidae > Meles > Meles meles. Next base: position 405,172 of record NC_060081.1, read on the forward strand.
ACTTGCCCCCCAAATCTATGGTAGTATGCTTTTCACCTCTGCAGAAAAGTGAGCATGCGAGTCTCTTCTTACTTTCGATATCCCTCAGGCTGAGGTCCTTTTAGCCTGCTATCTGTGCAATATTCATTTTGGGGACATTCTCTTCCTGAGAATAAAACTACACCATGCCCTAGGAGATGAAACAGCCCAGTGGTTTGAAGACTTTTATTCAAACTTATGGCACGAAATGAAGAGGGGTGATGGGAGGAGATAGTGGAGGAGGCCCAGGCCATGAACACTGTGAAGTCATTGACTGAAATCCTCCAGCTGAAGGATAAGTGTTACATCATCAAAGGAGAGGTGGAGGCCTTAAAGCAAGAAGCCAAGAAGTGCACTGAGAAGCAGGCTCAGCTCCATGAGGTGGAGAGTTTCTTCATTCAAATGAAGGTCTTCCTGGATATTCCTGCCTTACATGCAGTGCCCAAGTGTTAATGTTTGTGCGCCCACCCACCACTATCCCTTAGGATCCATCACATTCTCCTGAGGTTGGGGTCTCCATGGCTCTGAGAATATGTTTGTCAAGCATGCAGAGTTGTCATTGAGCATAACCTGCCTATCCTCATCAACTTGTTCAGACATACTAATCACTAGAACCAAAGTGGAGGACCAAAGTTAAGTACCATTCTCATTGGAAGGAATAGACAATCCGTGTTTCCGTTCACAGGTATTTCTGCATAAAGCATTGGCAGAGAACAATTTTTCAGATTTTTGATAAATTTGAAGTTGGCCCCTGATGTTATGGCTTCAGACTGTGGTCAGGAAAACAGATGTTGATCCAGGACAGATTCATCTGTGATGCAGTCCTTGGAAGAACAAATGTGACAAGACCATGAAAGAAGGGTAGAACGACTCCAGAGGCAGGTATGATTGCCTGTGTCTAGGTGAGTAGATTTGGGGTCAGAGCAGGAAGCAGAATGATATGAGTGGTCAGGCTGCAGGGTCCATTCTGACCAAAGAAGGGCTGCAGGAATTGGGGAGAAATATGGGATTTCACATTGGGTACTTTAGGTGCGTGGGTGTAAGCACAGAGTAAGGCACAGTGGGAGAGACTTGGCAACAGGGGGACCTTGGAGACTGTAGGGTCTGTATGGGTGTGAAGAATGGGGCCATTTCCAGAAGTCAATACTTACCTTCTGATAAATTGGACACTGGGGGTCAGAATGGAGTTGGAAGGTGAGATTCCTGGGTGGCCCCTCCTGGGCTATGGTCCATATTAGCCTCAGGGATGTGGAGTGGTAGTAAAACCACAGGGATGTGGAGTGTTGTGCAAATACCAGTGATCTGGTGTCTACATTTGACTCCAACTGAGTTTCTAGGGGATGTGCCTAGATCTGTAGCTCCTGGGCTGAACTCAGTAATGACAGTGTGCTCATAGCACCTGGGCATACACGGATGGGAACCATGAGAAAATTTCCTCTGGGGGTTGAAATGAACTTCAAGGGAACTTGGAAAATGGGAGGCATGCAAACATAAGATGGATGATGTCTGAGCTGATGTGAGGATGCTGCTTCCAAGAGCCAATGTGGAGACTGGTAGAGTCCAGGTTACTTAAGTGTAAGGGGGACATGCGTTGTTTATGTGTTCCTATAACTCAGAAACTTCTGTGATTATCTGCTCATACCATGCTCACTGTACCAACTCTTCCACAAGCATCAGACCCCTGTATTGACTGGCACCCCAGAGTTGCTCACCCTTCAGTCCCCATTCCTTCATACCGAAAATGAGGGCAACTTTTGTAGGAGGTGATTGTGTGAGCTGGAGGCAGGAGAAGGCAGGTTTTGGGAGGGAATCTACAAGGGCAGGGACAGATGCAGTCTAGAGAGAAGGGAAGTGATGGTAGACAAAGGTCCTTGTCCTGGCCTTTTCTCCCCAAAGCAAAATATCAGCTTTGGGAAATTAGTGTGTGAGATGACTGTCACATATCCAGCCTTTGCTGCCCCTTTGGACTATAGGGCATCACAGGACAGCATCTACCAAGTCACATACCAGCACCAGACCCATCCTGCCTCCTTCACTGTTGCTTGACAGCCACACCTTAGTGTTCTGGGGATTTTGGGACACTTGGAACTCCCATGACCTGGAGAGGGATTGCTTTACTTAGGGGTGTGCTGACAGGTAGAGCACTACTGCAGATAGGAAGGGAGGTACAGACGTAGATTTATAGATTCACAGAAGCTGTGGGTATTTCAGAAGGTTCCTCAAAAAGTTAAACAGAGAGCTACCCTATGACACAGCAATTGCACTCCTGGGTATTTAGCCTAAAGATTCAGATGTATTGAAAAGAAGGGTCATGTGTACCCCAGTGTTCATAGCAGTAATGGCCACAATAGTCAAACTGTGGAAAGGTCAAGGTGCCCTTCAACAGACGAATGGATAAAGAAGATGTGGTCCGTATATACAGTGGAATTATACAATGGAATATTACTGAGCCATCAGAAAGAAGGAATACCCCACTTTTGAATCAACATGGAAGGGGCTGGAGGAAATTTTGCTAATTATAAGGTGTCAAGCAGAGAAAGTGAATTTCATATGGTTTCACGTAGTTGTGGAAAATAAGGAATAACATGGAGCACATTAGGAGAAGAAAGGGAAAAGGGAAGGTGGGGGAATTGGAGGGAGAGGTGAACCACAAGAGAATGTAAACACGAAGAAAGAGATGGTTTTAGAGAAAAGGGGTTGGGGAGATTGATGAGGATGGTGGTGGCTATTAAGGAGGGCATGTACTGAATGGACATATATATAACATATATAACGTTGTTATACTTAAACCTGAGTCCAAGAACTCTACGTCAAAAACTAATGATGTACCATATGGTAACTAGCATTACATAATCAAAAATTAAAAAAAAAAAAGGATCACATACTGAGTCACAAATCAGGCCTCAACCAATACCAAAATTCTGAGATTTCCCCCTGTGTTTTTCAGATAATAATGCTTTGAAACTGGAACCTGATCAGAAGAAGAATTTTGGAAGTAATTCACACATTTAGAGATCAAGAGCATCCTGCCAGGACGCCTGGGTGGCTCAGTGGGTTAAGCCGCTGCCTTCAGCTCAGGTCATGATCTCAGGGTCCTGGGATCGAGTCCCACATCTGGCTCTCTGCTCAGCCTGCTTCTCCTCTCTCTCTCTGCCTGCCTCTCTGCCTACTTGTGATCTCTCTGTGTCAAATAAATAAATAAAATCTTTAAAAAAAGCATCCTGCCAGGTAATGATTGCATCAACCAAGAAAATAAAGAAGAACTTAAACAATTCATTGCAACTAATGAAAATGAAAACACACTGGTTCAGAACCTATAGGATGCTGAAAAGTTGGTCTTTAGAGTGGATTACACAGCCACCCAAAAAGTTAGAAAAATCCCAAATGCACAAGCTAACCTTACACGTGGAAAAGAAAGCAAATAGAGCTGAAACCAAGCAGGAGAAGGTAAAAAAAAAAATAAAGATTAGAGCAGAAATCAATGAAATTAAAACTAGTATAGCAGCAGAGTCCACTAACAAAACTAGAAGGTGGTTCTCATAACGAATCAATCAGATTGATAAACCTCTGGCCAGAGGCAGTCAAAAGAAAAGATAAAGGACCTAAGTTAATAAAATCAGGAAGGAAAGGGGAGAGATCATGACCAATGCAAAAGAAACAGGGAATTGTTAGGACACATTATCAGCAACTATATGCCAAAAAAGTAGGTCATCTGGAAGAAATAGTAGCATTCCTGGAAATTTGTAATCTACCAATTCTGAAACAGGAAGAAATAAACAATCTTAAAAGACCAATAACCAGCAAGGACATTGAATCAGAATCAAAGAACTCCCCAAAACACAAGAGTCCAGGGCCAGATTCCTTCCCAGCAGAATTGTACCAAACATTTTATTAAAGATTTTATTATTTATTTGACAGAAGTCACAAGTAGGCAGATAGGCAGGCAGAGAGAGAGGGGGAAGCAGGCTCCACACTGAGCAGAGAGTCTGATGAAGGTCTCAATCCCAGGACCCTGAGATCATGTATTGAGTCGAAGGCAGAGGCTTAACCCACTGAGCCATCCAGGCGCTCTGATCTACTAAACATTTTAAGAATAAATCATGCCTATCCTGCTGAAGCTGTTTCCAAAAAATGGAAGTGGAAGGAAAGCTTCCAAATCATTTTCTGAGGCCAAGCAATACCTTGACCCACAAGCAGACAAAGACCCCATGAAAAAGGAGAATTACAGATGAATAACCTTGGTAAGCACTACTACCAAATTATTCAACAAGATACAAGTCGGTAGGATTACATGGTACATTAAAAGAGTTATTCCCCACCACCAGGTGAGGTTTATTCCTGGAATGCATGGGAGGTTCAACATTCACAAGTCAATAGATGTGATTGGTCATATAAACAAAAGAAAGACAAGGAACATATCATCCTCTCATTTGATGCAGAAAAAAGCATTTGGCAAAATACAACACCCTCTCATGATTAAAATTCCTCAAGATACAGGGATAGAGGGGACATATCTCATATTATAAAAGCCATCTAAGAAGAGCCCACAGCAAATATCATTCTCAATGGGGAAAAACTGACAGCTCTTCCCTTCAGGTCAGGAATATGACAGGGATGCCCACTCTCACCACCTTTGTTGAACATAACATTAGAAGCCCCAGCCTCAGCATTTGGACAAAAATATCAAATAAAAGGGATTCAAGTTGTCATAGAAGAGGTCAAATCATGTCTCTTTGCTTATGACAATATGCTTTATGTGGAAAACCCAAAAGATTTCACTCCTAAATGACTGGAACTCATACAGTTCTCTACACGTTTCTCTACAGAAACGTGTAGGATTCCAAAATTAAAGCACAGAAATCTCTTGCTTTTCTTTACACTAACAAAGTGAATGGAGAAAGAGAAATGAAGGTGTCAATTCCATTAACCATAGCACCCAAACCCATAAGATGCCTAGGAATAAACCCAAACAAAGAGGTAAATTATTTCTACTCTAAAAACTACAGAACACTGAGGAAGGACATTGAGGAAGACGCAAAGAGATGGAAAAACATTCCATGCTCCTGGATTGGGAGAATCAACGTTGTAAAAATTCATATGGTGTCCGGAGCACTCTACACATTCAACGCAATCCTTATCAAAATGCCCTCAAGACTTTTCACCCCTAAAACAAACAATCCTACAATTTCCATGTAACCAGAAAGGATCGTGAATAGCCAGTGGACTGTTGAATAAGAAAACCGAAGCTGGGCACATCACAATGCTTGACTTCAAGCTAGTTTACATAGCTGTGGTCATCAAGGCAGCATGGTATTGACACAAAAATAGATCCATAGACCATGTCTATGGTTAACTAATCTTTGACAAAGCAGGAAAGACTACTCAGTGGAAAGAACACAGTGTCTTCAATAAGTGGTGCTGGAAAAATTGGACAGTCACATACAGAAGGATGACGCTGGACCTTCTCTTACACTATATGCAACCATAAATTCAAAAGGGATGAAATACCTCAATGTGAGACAAGAATCCTTCAAAATCCTAGAGGAGAACCCAGGTTGTGATCTCTTCAACTTCAGCCACAACAACTTCTTGCAACACACGTCTCTAAAGACAAGGGAAACAAAAGAAAAACGAACTACTTTTTCTCAAGATAAGAAGCTTCTCTGCATAGCAAAAGGACCAATCAACAGAACTTCTGATTGGGAGAAGATATTTGCAAATTATATATCCAATAAGGGATTAATATCCAAAATATAGAAAGAACTTATACAAAACAGACATAATATTCAAATACCTGAGTAAATATATCTGTTTACCTTCTGAATTAAACTTTAACTCAAATATTCAAGCAACTACACAATGTGTCAGAACTAATTTCTAAACTTTGTCCTAGGAATATGCTGATCAATTGATATTTTCACCTTGTTCACGTCTGTGGACCTTCTCAAGTGAATACACACATAAAACACTAGGTGTTCTCCTTCATCTACAAAGATGTCCTGAAATCACAATTGCTGTTGTTTTTTTTTCCATTTTATTTATTTTTTCAGTGTAACAGTATTCATTGTTTTTGCACAAAACCCAGTGCTCCATGCAAAACGTGCCCTCCATATTACCCACCACCTGTTCCCCCAACCTCCCACCCCTGACCCTTCAAAACCCTCACGTTGTTTTTCAGAGTCTATAGTCTCTTATGGTTAGCCTCCCCTTCCAAATTTTTTTTTAATAAACATATAATGTATTTTTATCCCCAGGGGTACAGGTCTGTGAATCACCAGGTTTACACACTTCACAGCACTCACGATAGCACATACCCTCCCCAATGTCCATAGCCCCCTCCCCCTCTCCCAATCCCACCTCCCCCCAGCAACCCCCAGTTTGTTTTGTGAGATTAAGAGTCACTTATGGTTTGTCTCCCTCCCAATCCCATCTTGTTTCATTTATTCTTCTCCTATCCCCCTAACCCCCCATGTTGTTTCTCCATGTCCTCATATCAGGGAGATCATATGATAGTTGTCTTTCTCCGATTGACTTATTTCACTAAGCATGATACACTCTAGTTCCATCCACGTCGTCGCAAATGGCAAGATTTCATTTCTTTTGATGGCTGCATAAAATTCCATTGTGTATATACACCACATCTTCTTTATCCATTCATCTGTTGATAGACATCTAGGTTCTTTCCATAGTTTGGCTATTGTAGACATTGCTGCTATAAACATTCGGGTACACGTGCCCCTTTGGATCACTACGTCTGTATCTTTAGGGTAAATACCCAGTAGTGCAATTGCTGGGTCATAGGGTAGTTCTATTTTCAACATTTTGAGGAACCTCCATGCTGTGGTTTCCAGAGTGGTTGCACCAGCTTGCCTTCCCATCAACAGTGGAGGAGGTTTCCCCTTTCTCCGCATCCTCGCCAGCATCTGTCTTTTCCTGACTTGTTCATTTTAGCCATTCTGACTGGTGTGAGGTGATATCTCATTGTGGTTTTGATTTGTATTTCCCTGATGCCGAGTGACGTGGAGCACTTTTTCATGTGTCTGTTGGCCATCTGGATATCTTCTTTGCAGAAATGTCTGTTCATGTCCTCTGCCCATTTCTTGATTGGATTGTTTGTTCTTTGGGTGTTGAGTTTGCTAAGTTCCTTATAGATTTTGGATACTAGCCCTTTATCTGATATGTCGTTTGCAAATCGATTGCTGTTAAGTTTTTATGGAGTTATCTAAAAAGTCAAGGGCAGGGATGAAAGAAAAGTATACACACTGGTTTGAAAAATATTCAAAGAAGTCTATTCAGAAAAATGACTTCATCCATAGGATGGTGGAAGGACCAATGTCAGCTCTCCAAACCAATATCTTTGTTACAATGCAAGATAACAAACAGTATATGTCTTATGACATTTTTATTTTTATTTATCATTTAAGGTTGAGATATCTCTCCAAATGCTTAAGATGATTTTAATTAGAATTAATAAAAAATATTTTAATAAAGTATTAGAATTAACAGTTGATACATTCAAGCATTTAAATAACAAAAATCCAAAGGAAAATCTTATCAAAGTCAATTTGAAGATAAATCTGTTTTCTATTTTATACTCTCACATAGATGTATAATTAAATGTTAAAAAGTAAATAAATTATTTACATACTTGTGTGTTAAAAAAACATAAACCTCTCTTTTAATTTCAAACAAAACATGATAGGATTCTTGAAAGAATTGGTGTTGTACCTTCTAATCTCTTATGAACTTGTAGTAAATGTGGTGGAAGTGATATTTTAATCAATGGGTGATATCTACAAGCATCAATGTACTTCTTTACTCAATTTATGGTAAATTAATCTAAGGTCTACATTAAATGATACTATATTGATGTGAATATGATCATTTTAAAGTAAGAATAATTCTTTCCACTGAAATATATAGTAAATAAGCCAGAGAAAACGAACTTGCAAATATGAGACTCTGAACTAAGACGTTTTCAGAAAAATAATTGAATTTGAAACAGACATATTATCGCTGACTGATACAGCTAACAGGAGCCAAATCAAAAGTTCCTATATGTCAAATTAATTCCTAAGACTATTATCTTTTTTATTTAAGTGGGTATTTGTTTTTTGTGTGTTTTTTTTCCCTTTCAATCTTAATCAAGACCTGTAGTGTTGTAAATCTGCCTCACAAAATACATCCTAAGAACGTTTCTTAAAAAAAAAAAAAAAAGTTAAGCCTCCCCCAGTCATTTCAAGTGATGCATTACTCCTTTTTTGAAATTTTATTTATTTTTATATTTTTTTCGGTGTTCCAGAATTCATTGTTTATGCAACACACCCAGTGCTCCATGCAATACTTGCCCTCCATAATACCCACCAACAAGCTCACCCAACCTCCCACTCCCTTCCCCTCTGAAACCCGCAAATTGTTTTCAGAGTCCACAGTCTCTCATGGTTAATCTCACCCTACAATTTACCCCAAATCCCTTCTCCTCTCCATCTCCACATGTCCTCTGTATTATTCCTTATACTCCAAAAATAAGCGAGACCATAAGATAATTGACTCTCTCAGCTTGACTTATTTCACTCAGCATAATCTCCTCCAGTCCCGTCCATATTGATACAAAAGGTGGGTATTCATCCTTTCTGATGGAGGCGTAACATTCCATAGTATATATGGACCACATCTTCCTTATGCATTCTTCCATTGAAGGGCATTTTGGTTCTTTCCAAAGTTTGGAGACTGTGGCCCTCCCTGTTATGAACATTGGGGCAGAGATGGCCCTTCATTTCACTACATCTGTATATTTGGGGTAAATACCCAGTAGTGCAATTGCAGGGTCCTAGGGAAGCTCTATTTTTAATTTCTTATGAAATCTCCACACTGTTTCCCAAAGCAGCTAAAACAACTTGCATTCCCACTAACACTGTAAGTGGGTTCCCCTTTCTCCACATCCTCTGCAGCACACGTTGTTTATTGTCTTGTTAATTTGGGCCATTCTAACTGGTGTAAGGTGGTGTCTCAATGAGGTTTTGATTTGAATCTCCCTGATGGCTAGTGTTGTTGAACTTTTTCTCATGTGTTTGTTAGCCATTTGTATGTCTTCATTGGAGAAGTTTCTGTTTATGTTTTCTGCCCATTTTCTGACATGATTATCTGTTTTGTTTGTGTTGAGTTTGAGGAGTTCTTTATAGACCCTAGATATCAGTCCTTTGTCTATATTGTTATTTGTGAATATCTTCTCCCATTCCGTGGGTTTCCTCTTTGTTTATTGACTGTTTCCTTTGCTGTGCAGAAGCTTTTGATCTTGATGAAGTCCCTAAAATTTATTTCTGCATTTGTTTCCTTTGCCTTTGGAGACATATCTTGAAAGAAGTTGCTGTGGCTGATGTCGAAGAGATTACTGCCTATGTTCTTCTCTAGGATTCTGATGGACTCGTGGCTCATGTTGAGGTCTTTTATCAATTTCAAGTTTATCTTTGTGTATGGTCTAAGAGAATGGTTGAGTTTCATTTTTCTACACATAGCTGTCCAATTTTCCTAGTACCATTTATTGAAGAGAATTTATTTTTCCTCTTGATATTTTTTCCTGCTTTGTTGAAGATTATTTGACCATAGATTTGAGAGACTATATCTGGCCTCTCTACTCTTTTCCACTGGTCTATGTGTCTGTATTTATGCCAGTACCATGCTGTCTTGGTGATCACAGCTTTGCAGTAAAACTTGCAATCAGGCAATGGGATGCCCCCAGTTTTGTTTTCCTTTTTCAACATTTCCTTATCAATTGGGGGTCTCTTCTGATTCCATACAATTTTATAATTGTTTTCTCCAGCTCTTTGAAAAATGCCAGTGGAATTTTGTTCAGAATGGCATTGAAAGTATAGATTGCTCCAAGCAGTATAGAAATTTTAACAATGTTTATTTTTCTGATCCATGAGAATGTAATGGTCTTCCTTGTTTTTGTGTCCACTTCAATTTCTTTCATGAGTGTTCTGTAGTTTCTTGAGTACAGATCATTTACCTCTTTGATTAGGCTTATTCCCAGGTATCTTATGATTCTTGGTGCTATAGTAAATGGAATAAATTCTCTAATTTCCCTTTCTGTATTTTCATTGTTAGTGTATAAGAAAGCAACTGATTTCTGTATATTGACTTTGTATCCTGCCACATTACTGAATTGCTGAATGGGTTCTAGTAGTTTGGGCATGGAGTCTTTTGGGTTTTCCATATAAAATATCATGTCATCTGCGAAGAGAGAGTTTGACTTCTTCATTGCCAATTTGAATACGTTTTATTTCTCTTTGTTGTCTGATTGTGGGTTCTTTGCCTTTTTTTGGGATCAGGATACTACTGGCTTCTTAAAACCAGTCTGGAAGTTTTCCTTCTGCTTCAATTTTTTGAAACAGCCTCAGGAGAGTAGGTATTATTTATTCTTTCAGTGTTTGGTAGATTTCTCCAGGGAGTCATTCATGTACTGGGCTCTTGTTTTTTCGGGAGCTTTTTTGTCACTGCTTCAATCTTGTTACTAGATATCATTCTATTCAGGTTGTCAATTTCTTCCTGGTTCAGTTTTGGAAGTTTACAGATTTACAGGAATGCATCCATTTCATCTAGGGCTCCTAGGCCAGCTTTTCCAATGGCTGATTGGAGGACAGGACTCAGGTTGTGTCAGTTTGAGCATTCCTCTCTGGGGTGGTGTACAAAAGTGGGAAGGCATCAGGGGTCATACACGTTTCCCCTAATCCAGGGTATTGTGCAGTTCCATAGGGCATTGTTTCCTTCTGGACAGCAGGGAGAGTCCTGTTGTGTGGCTCTGGAGGTCCCAAACTGGAGGGCTTATGTTCCAAGATCTGGGGACAGAAGTCTGAAAACCCAAGCTAAGTTTATAGTTAGGTTCTAGGGCATGGATCACCAATCTGCAGATGCTGACAGGAGGTACCCAGATACTGAAGTTGGGACGAGGTTCAGGCATTCGCTCAGTCTAGAATATGTGACCACTAAGGCCAATGTGTGTTGTGTGCTCTATGCTGTATGCTCTATGTTGAGGTGGGCTCCTGAGGACATGGAGGTTTCTCCTGCTCTAGGGGTTTTGTGCAGTTCCAAAGAGCAAGGTTTCATTTTGGGGAGAGGTGTAGTCGTGCTGTGTGACTCTAGGGTCCTCCATATGGAGAGATTCAAGAGCATGGCTCTGGGTATGGATGTCTGAACACTCAATCTAGGATTAGTGTTAAGGCCTAGGGGCATGGAAGGTCTGATCTGCTGACTCTGGTGCCAGCTACATGGGTGGCTGACCGAAGGTCAGGCCTAAGTCTGAGGGACCAAATGTATATTACTGTCCAGGGTCGGCTTCCGCAATGAGGTGGTGGGGCTTCGGGCTTGTGTAGCTTTCTCCTAATGTGTCAGTTTTGTGCAGCTCCATAGGGCACCTTTTCATTCTGAAGGGCAGGCAGAGTCCAGTGTTCCCTATCTGGAGGGCTTGTGAACTGGGACTCTGAGGGTAGAATTCTAAATACCCAAGCTAGGGTTAGGGTTTGGGCCTAGGGCATCACAAGCCAAATCTGTGGACACTGAGGCGAGCTCCCCAATATCTCAGGTTAAGGGGAGTGTGAGGAGATCACTCAGGCTGGAGATTGTGTCAGTGATAACTGCCTTACGTGGGGGTGGCCTTATGGGACATTGGAATTTTCTCCCGCTCTAGGGCTCTCGCACAGATCCAAAAAGCTTATTCTATTCTGGGGGATATATGGTGTCCTGTTTTTGGCTCAGGCGTCCCCCATATTAATGGATTGGAGAGCAGGGCTCCAGATTTGGTTGCCTGAAATCTCACACTAGGGTGAGGATTAGGTCCTCGTGGCATGGAAGACCTTATATCCTGGCTTTGGGGAGAGCTACCCATGGGGCTGTGTTGAAAATGGGGATCAGGCTAAGGGTCACAATAAATGATTGTGGCCAAGGTAGTTTGCAAAAGTGGGTGTGGCCTCAGGTTAGCCCTGGTTTTGTCCAACACTGAGAGGTGATTTTTTAAAAGAGTTTATTTATTTATTTATTTGACAGACAGAGATCACAAGTAGGCAGAGAGGCAGGCAGAGAGAGAGGAGGAAGCAGGCTTCCTGCCAAGCAGAGATCCCAATGTGGGACTCAATCCCAGGACCCTGGGACCATGACCTGAGCCGAAGGCAGTGGATTTAACCCACTGAGCCACCCAGGCACCCCCAACTCTGGGAGGTTTACATAGCTCCAAAAACCAAGGTTTTCTTCTGGGGGCTGGAGGAGTTCTGTTTTATGGCTCGGGGTCCCCCTTGTGGAGGGGTTTGAGAGAAGGGTTCTGGTTATGGATGCCTGAAAACCCAGGCTAGTGTTAGGATTAGGGCCTCGGGGCATGGCAGGTCCAATCTGCTAGCTCTGGTGCTGGCTGTCCTGGTGGTTGATTGGAGGACAGGACTTAAGTTGTGTCAGACTGCACATTAGTGTCTAGGCTGGCATACAAAAGTGGGGTGGTATTGGGGGCCATGCACATATGCCCTAATCTAGGGGTTTGTGCAGCTCCCTAGGACACAGTTTCCTTCTGGAGTGCAGTGACCATCCTTTGGTGTGGCTCCGGAGACCCCAGTGTGGAGGGCTTGTTTTTCTAGTCTCTGGGGACAAAGTTGTGAAAATCCAAGCTAGGTTTATGATGAGGGTCTAGGGAATGGATCACTGACCTTCAGATGCTGAGGCGAGGTCCCTGGTTTCTGAAGATAGGGAGAATGTCAGGCATTCGCTCAGACTAGAATTTGTGTCCATTAGGGCTGTCGTCTGTGGGTGGCCTCCTCGGGCCGTGGAAGTTACCCCTGCACTGAGGGCTTTAAACAGCTCCAAATAGTATGGTTCTATTCTGGGGAACAGGTGCAGTCCTGTTTTATGGCACAGGGGTCCAAAATATGGAGGGATTTGAGAGCAGTTTTCTAAGTATGGATGTCTGAAAACCCAAACTATTGTAAGGATTAGGGACTAGGGGCATATCAGGTCCTATTTGCTGACTCTGGGGCCATATAAGTGTGAGGCGACTGGAGGTCTGGGCTCAGGTTGAGGGACAGAATGTGTATTAGTGTCCAGGGCCAAGTTCCGTAAGTTGGTGTGGCCTCATTGGCCATGCAGGTATCTCCTAATCTCAGGGTTTTGTGTAGCTCCATAGAGCACGGTTTTCTTCTGGAGGGCAGGCAGAGCCCTATGGTGGAGCTCTGGATTTCTCTATCTGTAGGTATTCTGGGCCAGAACTCTGGAACAGAAGTCTAAAAACCAAAGCTAGGGTTAGAGTTCGGACCTACAGCATGCCTGGCCCAATGTGAATATGCTGAGGCAAGCTTCCTGGGATGTGAATGTAGGATGAGTGTCAGGCATTCGCTCAGACTGGAGTTTGTGTCCATGAGTTCTGCGAAATATGTGGATAGCATCAAGTGGCCACGGAGGTTACTGTAGCCCTGACGATTTTACACAGCTCCAATTAGCAAGACTTTATTCCAAGGGATATTACAATTCCTTTTTATGGCTCTGGGATCCTCCGTATGGAGGAATTCCAGGCAAGACTCTAGGTATGTATTCCTGAAAACCCAACCTCAGGTTATGATTAGGGCCTAGGCGTATGTCATGTCCAGTCAGCTGACTCTGGGGTGAGCGATCTGGGGAGTTGAGTTATAAACGTAGCTCAGGCTGAGGGTCACAATGCGGGTTTGTGTCCAGTGATTTCTCTGAAGGTGGGGGTGACCTGGACCATTCAGGTGGACCCTACTCTGGGGATTTTACACAGCTCCAAACAGCAAGGATTACTTTTGGAGGGCAGGAGAGTTCTGTTTCCTGTCTCAGGGGTCTCCCATATGAAGAGATTTGAAAACAGGACACTAGGGACAGATGTCTGGAAACACAAGCTAGTGTTAGAATTAGGACCTACGGGTATATCAGATCTGCTATTGCTTGGACTAGGTTAGTGGGTCCCAGACTGGAGGTCTGGGCCCAGGAGGAGTGACAGAATGTGTATTAGTGTCGAGGGCCGGCTTCTGTCCATGGGTGTGGTTTTGGGGGCCATGAATATTTTTCCTCATCTGGGGGTTTTGTGCAGCTCAGTAAGCATGGTTTCCTTCTGGAGGCAGGGAGAGTCCTGTGTTGTGTCTCCTAAATCCCCAATCTGGAAGACATGTGGGCCAGGACTCTGGGGAAAGAAGTGTGAAAACATGAGGTAAGGTTTGCCTTAGGGCCTAGGGAATAGCAGGCCTTATCTGCAGATATTGAGGTGAGCTCCTCAGGATCTGAAGTGAGGGTGACTGTTAGTCATTCACTCAGACTAGAATATGTGATGACTAGGGCCACCAAATGTTGAGGTGGCCTCCTGAGGACATGGAAGGTTCTCCTGCTCTGGTGGGTTTTGCGCAGTTCCAAATAACAAGGTTTCTTTTGGGGGGCAGGAGGAGCTCTGTTTTGTGGCTCAGGAGTTCCCCCATGCAGAGGGACTCAAGAAAAGGGCTCTGGTAATGAATGCCTGAATAACCAACATAGGGTTAGGATTAGGGCCTTGGGGCATGGAAGGCCTGATCCGCTGGCTCTGGGGCCAGCTATCCTGGTGGCTGATTGGATGACAGGACTCTAGTTGTGTCAGACTGCATATTACTGTCCAGGGTGGCATAACAATGTAGGGCAACATAAGGAGCCATGCAAATTTCCCCTACTCTAGGGGTTTTAAGCAACTCCCTAGGGCACAGTTTCATTCTGGAGGGATGAGAGAGTCCTGTGGTGTGGCTCCAGAGACTCCAGTGTAGGGGGCTTGTGTTCTAAGACTCTGGGGATGGACGTCTAAAAACCCAAGCTAGTTTTATGGTTAGGGTCTAAGGCATGGATCACCTATCTGCAGATGCTGAGGCAAGGTCCCAGATTCTGAAGTTAGGGCGAGTGTCAGGCATTGGCTCAGACTACAATTTGTGTCCTAGGGCTACCGAATGTGTGGGGGGCCTCCTAGCGTCATGGAGGTTTCTCCTGCTCTGGGTGTTTTGTGCACAAAACATACTGTGCACTCCACATACTGTGGTTTCACGCTCAGGGACAAGTGGAGTCCTGTTGTATGCCTCAGGGATGCCCCATATGGAGGGATTTGAAAGCAGGTCTCTGGGTATGGATGCCTGAAAACTCAACCTAGGGTTCTGGTTAGGGCCTAGGGACATAAAAGTTCTTATCTGATGAATCTGACGCCAGCTACATATGTGGCTGACTGGAGGTCTGTATTCATCTTGAGGGACAGAATGTATATAAGTATCCAGGGCCAGCTTCTGTCAGTGGGGGTGGCTTCGGGGTTTCTTCCAGCATTCTCCTAATCTAGGGGTATTGTGCAGCTCCATAGCACATGGTGTCCTTCTGGAAAGCAGGGAGAGTCCTATGGTGTGGCGACTGAGTCCCCAATATGGAAGGCTTGTGGGCCAGAACTCTGGAGAAAAAAGTCTGAAAACCCAAGCTAAGGTTTGGTTTAGGGCCTAGGACATGGCAGGCCCGATCTGCAGATGTTGAGACCAGCTCCCCAGGATCTAAATTTAGGGCACGTGTTAGGCCCTCACATAGACTAGAATTTGTAACAAATGGTGCTGCTGTATATTGAGGTGGCCTCCTGAGGACATGGAGGTTTCTCCTGATCTGGGGTTTTGTGCAGTTCTATATATCAAGGTTTCATTGGGGGACAGGTGGAGGCCTGTTGTATGGCTCAGGGTTCCCCCATGTGGAGGGAATTGAGAGCAGGGCTCTGGGTATGGATGCCTGAAAACTCAATCTAGGTTTATGATTGGGAGCTTGGGGCATGGCAGGTCTGAACTGTTGGCTTTGGGGCCAGTTGTCCCTGTGTCTGATTGAAGGATGTGATTCAGGTTGTGTCAGACTGCACGTTAGTGTCTAGTGTGGTGTGCGAAAGTGGGGTGTCACCGGGTCTGTGCATGTTTCCCCTAATCAAGGGATTTTCTGCAGCTCCATAGGCCATGGATTCATTGTGAAGGGCAGGGAAAGTCCTTTGGTGTGGTTCCGGTGTCCCCATTCTGGAGGGTTTATGTTCCAGGACTCTGGGATGGAAGCCCGAAAACCCAAGCTAGGTTTATGGTTATGGTCTAGGGCATGGATCCCCAATCTGCAGATGCTGAGTCTAGGTCCCGGATTCTGAAGATAGGGAGAGTCAGGCATTCGCTCATACTAGAATTTGTGTTCTAGGGATGCTGAACTTGTCGGGGGCCTCCTGAGGGCATGGAGATTTCTCCTGTGGGAGGGCGCGGGGGGAACTGTGCAGGTCCAAATAGTATGGTATCAATCTGCAGGACAGGTGGAGTCTACCTGTATGGGTCTAGGATTCCTGATATGGAGGGTTTCGAGACAGTGCTCTGGGTATGGATGCCTGAAAACTCAACCGAGGGTTAAGCTTAGGGCCTAGGGGCATGGCAGGTCCTATCTGCTGACTCAGTCGCCAGCTAATGGTGGCTGATTGGAGGTCACTGACCAGGTTGAGGGACAGAATGTGTGTTAATGTCCAGAGCTAGCTTCCCTAAATGGGGGTGGCTTTGGGTTTTCATGCAGCTTTCTCCAATTCTGGGAGTTGCATGCTGCTCCATAGAGCATATTTTCCTTCTGAAGGGCAGAAAGAGTCCTGTGCTGTGGCTCTGGTGTACCCTATCTGGAGGGCTTGTGGACTAGGACTTTGAAGATGGAAGTGTGAGAAACCAAGCTAGGGCTTGGGTTAGGGCCTAGGGCATGGCAGGCCCAAACTACAGATGTTGAACCAAACTCCCTGGGATCTGAGGTTAAGGCGAGTGTCAGGCATTAGCTCCAACTAGAAGTTGTGACCACTAGGGCCCCTGTATTTTGAGGTGGCTTCCTGAGGACATAGATATTTCTCCCGCTCTGGAGTTTTTCTGTGGTTCCAAATATCTTGGACTACTCTGGGGGAAAAGTGGTGTCCTGTTTTTGGCTCTGGTGTCCCCCATATGGAGGGATTAGAGAGCAGTTTTCTGGGCATGGATGCATTAAAATGCAACCTAGGTTTAGGATTACATCCTATTGGCATGGAAGGCCTTATATTCTGGCTCTGGGCCGAGGTACCCATGGGGATGTATACAAATGGGGCTAAGGCCAAGGGTCAAAATGGGTGTTTGAGACCAGGGCATCCTGCAAAATGCAACGCAGATTTCTTCTAACTCTGAGGGTTTTATATAGCTCCAAAATGCAAGGTTTCCTTCTGGAGGGTAGGAGGAGTTCTGTTTTGTGACTCAGGTGTCCCCCATGTGGAGGGATTTGAGACCAGGGCTCTGGGTATGGCTCTAGCTCTGAAAACCCAACCTAGGTTTAGGATTAGGGACTAGGGGCATGGGAGGTCTGATCTGTTGTTTCTGAGTCCAGCTATCCCGGTAGCTGATTGGAGGACAGGACTCATGTTTTGTCAGACTGTGAATTAGTGTTCATGGGGGCATACAAAAGTGGGGTGGCATCAGGGCCCATGCATGTTTCCCCTAATGAAGGAGTTTTGTGCAGCTCCATATGGCACACTTTCCTTCTGGAGTGCAGGGATAGTCCTGTGGTATGGCTCTGTAGTCCCCTATCTGGGGGACCTGTGTTCCAGGATTCTGGGGACAGAAGTCTACAAACCAGAGCTAGGTTTATGGTTATGAGCTAGGGCATGAATTCCTGATCTGCAGATGCTGAGGCAAAGTCCCAGATTCTGAAGTTAAGGAGAGTGTCAGGCATTCGCTCAGACCAGAATTTTTGTCCTAGGGGCGCCATATGTGTGGGAGATTCCTGGGACCCAAGAGGTTTCTCCTCTTCTGGGGGTTTTGCACAGCTCCAAATAGTATGGTTTTATTCTGGGGGAGGGGTGGAGTCCTTTTGTATGATTCAAGAGTCCCTCATATGGAGGGATTCGAGAACAAGCTTGGATATGGATGCCTGAAAAATTCACCTAGGGTTAGTGTTAGGGCCTAGGGGCATGGCAGGTCTGACCTGATGGCTCTGGCTCCAGCTACGTGGGTAGTTGACTGGAGGTCGGTGCTGAGGGTGAGTGACAGAATGTGTATAAGTGTTCAGAGCCAGGTTCCATAAAAAGTGGTGGCTTCAGGGCATCGTGCAGTTTTTTTCCTAATCTGGGTGTATTGTGCAGCTACAAAGGGCATGGTTTCCTTCTGGAGGGCAGGAAGAGTCCTGTGGTGTGACTTCATAGTCCCCAATCAGGAAGGCTTGTGGGCCAGAACTCTGAAGAGAGAAGCCTGAAAACACAAGCTAGGTTTTGGGATAGGGCCTAGGGCATAGCAGGCCCGATCTGCAGATCCTGAGGTTACCTGCACAGCATCTGAATATAAGGCAAGTGTCAGGCATTCACTCAGACCAGACTAGAACTTGAGGGCACTAGGACCGCTGTGTGAGAAGGAGTCCTCTGGAGTTTTTGTGCCATTCCAAATAGTAAAGTTTCATATGGGTGGACAGTACAATCCTGTTGTATAGCTACAGCATCCTCTATGTGGACGGATTTGAGAGCAGGCCTCTGGGTATGGATGCCTGAAAACTCAAACTCGGTTTGGCTTAGGGCCTAGGGGAATTGGTCCGATCTGCAGACACAGTCACCAGCTACTTGGTGGCTGACGAGGTAAGTGCTCTGGTTGACAGTAAAAGGTATATTAGTGTTTAAGGCCAGCTTCCATAAATGGGGTGGCTAATGGGTTTCGAGCAGCTTTCTCCTAATACGGGGGTGCATGCAGCTCCAGAGGGCATGTTTTCCTTTCAGAGGGCAGGAAGAATCCTGTGTTGTGGATCCTGTGTTCCCTATCTGGAGGGCGTGTGGACCAGGAGTTTGAGGATAGAAGTGAGAGAACCCAAGCTAGGACTAGGGATAGGGCCACGGCATGGCAATCTAAGACACTGAGGCAATCTCACCAGGATCAAGGTGAAGGCCAGTGTCAGGAAGTCACACAGGCTGCAGTTTGTGTCCATGAGTTCCACCTAACTCATAGGTGGCCTAATGGTAGCATGGAATTTCCTCCCACTCTGAGGATATTGCAGTTCCAAATAGCTTGGTTTTCTGGGCTGCAGGTGGTGTCCTGTTTTATGGCTCAGGGGTCCCCCATATCGAGGGATTCGAGACCAGCTGTCTGGGTATTGATGCCTGAAAACCCAACTGCGGGTTAGGATTAGGTATTAGTGGCATGGCAAGCCTTATACCCTGGCTCTGGGCCGAGGTACCCTTGGGGCTATCTTCAAAATGGGGCTCAGGCTAAGAGTCACAATGGGTTAAGTTGTCCATGGCAGCCTGCGAAGGTGGGCGTGGCCTCAGCGGCCCAAGCAGATTTCTTCCATCTCTATGGGCTTTCCATAGCTCCAAAAAGCAATGTTTCCTTCCTGGGGGCAGGAGGAGATTTGTTTTGTGGATTGGGGTCCCCCATGTCGAGGGATCCCAGAGAAGAACTCTGTGTATGGATGCCTAAAAACCCAAAGTAGGGTTAGGATTTTGGCCTAGGGGCATGGCAGCTACGGTCACCTGACTTTGGGTCTATCTGCTTTGATGACTGATTGGTAGTCAAGACTCAGGTTGTGCCCCTCTGCGCATTAGTCTCCAGGGAGGCATACAAAAGTGGGGTGACATCAGGGGCTGTGCACTTTTCTGCTAATCTAGGGGTTTTCTGCAGCTCCATAGGGCACGTTTTCAGTCTGAAAGGCAAGGATATTCCTGTGGTGTGGCTCCTGAGTCCCCAATCTAGAGTGTAGGTATTCCAGGACTCTGGGGACCGATCTCTGAAAACCCAAGCTAGGTTTATGTTTAGGGTCTAAGCCATGGATCTCTGATCTGCAGAAGCTGAGGCAAGGTCACTGGATTCTGAATTGAGGGAGAGTGTCAGGCATTCACTGACTGTAGAATTTGTGTCATAGGGCCGCTGAATGTGTGGGTGTCCTGCTGGGTCATGGAGGTTTCTCCTGCTCGGGGTGCTTTGCACAGCTCCAAATAGTACAGTCTCAGTCTGGGGAACAGGTGGACTCCTGTTGTATGGCTCTAGGGTCCGCCAAATGGAGGGATTCCAGAGCAGGGCTCTGGTTATGGATACCTGAAAACTCAAACTAAGTTTAGGCTTAGGGCATGGGGCATGGGATGTCTCATCTGCTGACTCTGGCACCAGCTTTGTGGATGGCTTACTGGAGGTCGGTGCTCAGGTTGAGGGACCGAATGTGTATTAGTATCGATGGTCAGCTTCAGCAATTGTGGATGGCTTATGGGTATCATGAAGCTTTCTCCTAATTTGAGGTTTTCATGCAACTCCAGAGGACACATTTTCCATCTGAAGGGCAGGCAGAGTCCTGTGGTGTGGCTACGGTTTTCCCTATCTGGGGGATTGTAGACCACAACTGTCAGGGCAGAAGTCTGAAAAGCCAATCTAAGGGCTATGGTGAGGGCCTAGGACATGGCAGGGCAAATCTGCGGTCGCAGAGGCAAGCTCCCCAGGATCTGAGGTTAAGGCGAGTGTCAGGAGGTCGCTCAATCTGGAGTTTGTGTCCGTGAGATCCGTTGAATCTGGGAGTGGCCTCATGGGACCATGGAGCTTTCTCCCACTTGGGATTTTTGAGTTGTTAAAAAATAGCTTGATCTATTCTGGGGAACAGGTCCTGTCCTGCTGTATGGCTTAGGGGTCCCCCATATGGAGGGATTTGAGAGCAGGGCTCTGGGTATCCATGCCTAAAAACCCAACCTAGGGTTAGGATTAGGTCCTAGGGGCATCTCAGACCTTAGATGCTGGCTCTGGGCCGAGCTACCCATGGGGCTGTGTTGAAAATGGGGCTCAGGTTAAGGGTCACAATGGGTGTTTATGTCCTGGACGGCCAGCATTTATGGGTGTGGCTTCAGGGGCAATGCAGGTTTTGTCCAGTTCTGGAGGATTTCCATAAATTCCAGAAAGCTTCTGGGGGGCAAGAGGAGTTCTGCTTTGTGTCTCAGGGATTCCCCATGTGGAGGGATTTGAGAGAAGGGCTCTGGGGATTGATGCATGAAAACCCAAACTATTGTTACGATTACTGTCTAGGGGAATGGCCAGTGTGATCTGCTGACTCTAGCACCAGACACATGGGTGGCTGACTGGAGGCTGGGGCTCAGGTTGAGGAATGTGTTTTAGTGTCCAGGGCCAGCTTCCATAAAGGAGGGTGTCTTCGGGGTTTCATGAAGATTTCACCTAATCTGTGGGCCGTGTACAGCTTTATAGGGCACGTTTTCCTTCTGTAGGGCAGGAAGAGTCCTGTGCTGTGGCTCCAGTGTACCATATCTGGAGGGCTTGTGAACCAGGACTCTCTGGAAGGAGGCCTGAGAACCAAGCTAGGGCTAGGGATAAGGCCTAGGGCATGGCAGGCCCAGCGTATGGATGGTGAGGCAAACTCCAGGGAATCTGAGGTTAAGGCAAGTGTCAGGATGTCGCTCAGGCTGGATTTTGTGTCGATGAGATCTGCCAAGTGTAGGTTTAACCTCATGGGGGCAAGAGTTTTCTCCCGCTTGGGGGTGTTTGTGCAGTTCCAAATAGCTTGGTCTCTTCTGGTGGGCAGGTGTGTTGTTTTATGAATCAGGGTTCCCCCTATGGAGGGATTCGAGAGCAGGGTTCGGGTATGGATGCCTGAAAACCCAGCCTAGGTCTTAGATTTGGTTCTAGTGGCATGGGAGGCACTATATCTTGGCTCTGGGGCGGGCTGCCCATGTGGCTTTGCTGGAAATGTGGCTCAGGCTATGGGTCACAATGGGTGTTTGTGTCCAGGATGGCCTGCAAAAGTGGGCGTGGCCTCAGGGGCAGCAGAGGTTTCCACCATCTCTGAGGGTTTTAAATAGCTCCAAAAACCAAGGTTTCCTTATGCGGCGGTTTGGGGGGCAGGAGGAGTTTTGTGTTCTGACTGCAGGGTCCCCCATGCGGAGGGATTCAAGAGAAGGGCTCTGGGTATGGATGCCTGCTAACCCAAGCTAGGTTTAGCTTAAGGGCATAGGAACATGGCAGGTCTGATCAGCTGCCTCTGGGTCTAGCTGCCTTGATGTCTTATTGGTGTTCGGGACTCAAGTCGTGCCCGCCTGCACATTAGTACACAGGGTGGCATGTGAAGTTGGTGTGGCATTGGGGGCCTTGCATGTTTCCCCTAGTCTAGGGGTTTTGTGCAGCTCCATAAGTAACAGTTTCAAACTGGAAGGCAATGATATTCCTGTGGTGTGGCTCCTGAGTCCACAATATGGAGAAATTGTGTTCCAGGACTCTGGGGATTGATATCTGAAAACGCAAGCTAGGTTTATGTTTAGGGTCTAGGGCATGGATCTCTGATCTGCAGATGCTGAGGCAAGGTCACCGGATCCTGAATTGAGGGAGAGTGTCAGGCATTCGCTCACACTGGAATTGGTGTCCTAGGGCCAACAAATGTGTAGAGGCCCTGCTGTGGCATGGGGATTTTTCCAGATCAGGGGGCTTTGCACAGTTCCAAATAGCATTCTTTCAATCGGAAGGACAGGTGGACTCTTGTTGTATGGCTCTAGGGTCCTCCAAATGGAGGTATTCCAGAGCAGTGCTCTGTTTATGGATGTCTGAAAACTCAGCTATGGTTCAGCTTAGGGCATGGAGCATGGGAATTCAGATGTGCTGACTCTGCTGCCACCTATGTGTGTTGGTGACTGGAGGTCTATGTTCATGTTGGGGATAGAATGTGTATTAGTGTCCAAGTTCAGCTTTCTCAACCCTGGGTGGCTTAGGGGTATTGTGCAGTTTTCTTGAAATCCGGGAGTTGTGTACAGCTATATAGAGCACATTTTCTATCTGGAGGGCAGGCAAAGTCTTGTGGTGTGGCTCCAGTGTTCCCTAACTGGTGAGATTGTAGACCACGACTGTGAAGGCAGAAGTCTGAAAAGCCAATCTAGGGGTATGTTGAGGGCCTTGGACATTGCAGGGCTATTCTACAGTCGCTGAGGCAAGCTCCCGGGGATCTGAGGTTAAGGCGAGTGTCAGCAGGCCCCTCAGGCTGCAGTTTGTGCCCATGAGATCCGTCAAATCTGGGAGTGGCCTCATGGGGCCATGGAGTTTTCTCCTGCCCTGGGATTTTTGTGTAGTTAAAAAATAGCCTGGTCTATACTGGGGAATAAGTCCTGTCCTGTTTTATGGCAATGGGGCCCCCCATATGTAGGGATTCTAGAGCAGGGCTTTGGGTATGGATGCCTGAATCCCCATCCAAGGGTTAGGATAGGATTAGGTCTTAGTGGCATTGCAGACCTTAGAATCTTGCTTTGAGCTGAGCTACCCATGGGGCTGTGTTGAAATTGGGGCTCATGCTAAGGGTCACAATGGGTGTTTGTGTTCTGGGCAGACAGCATAAATGGGTGGGGCCTCAGGGTCAATGCAGTTTTCACCCAACTCTGAGGGATTTACATAACTCCAGAAACCTTATGGGAGACAAGAGGAGTTCTGCTTTGTGGCTCAGGGGTTCCCCATGTGGAGGGATTTGAGAGAATGGGTCTGGGGATCGATGCTTGAAAAAGAAATGTATAGTTACGATTAGTACCTAGGGGAATGGCCAGTCTGATGTGCTGAATCTGGGACCAACCCCATGGGTGGCTGACTTGAGGTTGGGGCTCAGGTTGAAGGACAGAATGTGTTTTAGTGTCCAGGGACAGCTTCCATAAAGGAGAGTGGCTTTGGGGTTTCATTCAGCTTTCTCCTAATCTGTGGGCTGCATGCAGCTTCATAAGGCATGTTTTCCTTCTGCAGGGCAGAAAGAGTCCTGTGCTGTGGCTCTGGTGTACCTTATTTGGAGGGCTTCTGGACCAGGACTCTCTGGCTGGAAGCCTGAGAATCAATCTAGGGGTAAGTTTAGGGCCTAGGGCATGGCAGGTCCAACCTACAGACGCTGAGGCAAACTCCAGGGAATCTAAGATTAAGGTAAGTGTCAGGATGTCATGCCGGCTCAAGTTTCTGTCAATGAGATCTGCCCAATGTGGATTTAGCCTCATGGGGGCAAGGAGTTTTCTCCAGCTCGGGGGTTTTTGTTCAGTGACAAATAGCTAGGGTTAGGGTTAGGGTATAGGGCATGGGAGGCCAAATATATAGACACTGTGACATGCTCCCAGGGACTGAGGTTATGCCGAGATTAGGTGGTACACTCAGGCTGGAATTTGTGTCCATGCGATCCGCTGAATCTGCTCAGGAGTTCCCAATCTGGAGGGCTTGCATTCCAGAACTCATGGGATGTAATTTTGAAACCCAAGCTCATGTATGGTTAATGTGTAGGGCCTGGATCCCTGAACTGCAGATGATGTCGAAACCACCCCAGATTCTGAAGTTAGAGCAAATGTCAGGCATTCGCTCCATCCAGACTAGAATTTGTGCCCACTAGGGATACCGAATGTGTTTGTGGCCTCCTGGAGCCATGGATATTTATCCTGCTCTGGGCCATTTGTACGGCTCCAAATACTATTGTTACTTTCTAGGAGGAGAGGTAGAGTCCCATTTTATGACTCAAGGGTCCCCATATGGAAGGATTCAAGAACGGGGTTCTGTGTATGGATTCATGAAAACCCAACCTGGGTTAGCATTAGGGACTAGGGGCATGACATGTCCGATCTGCTGACTCTGGGTTCAGGTACTTGGGTGGTGGGATGGAGGTAAGGCAGAGGTGAGGACAGAATATGCATTAGGATCCAGGTTCGGGTTCTGTAAATGGGGGTGTCCTCGGCCATGCAGTTTTCTCCTAATCTGGGGTTTTGTGCTGCTGCATTGAGCATGGTTTCCTTCTGGAGTGTAGGCAGAGTCCCGTGATGTGGCTCCAGAGTTCTCTTTCTGTACCGCTTGTGGGCCAGGACTCTTAAGACGGAAGTCTGAAAACCCTAGCTAGGGTTCAGGCTAGGGTGTAGGGCATGGGAGGCCCAATGTACAGACACTGTGGTGTGCTCCCGGGGACTGAGGTTAAGCCGAGTGTCAGGAGGTATGCTCAGGCTGGAATTTGTGTCCATGAGATCCGACAAATATGGGGGTGGCCTCAGGAGGCATGGAGTTGACTCCCGCTCTGGGGTTTTTGTGCAGTTCCGAACAATTTGGTATCTTCTGGTGGATACATGGTGTCTTCTTTTATGGCTAAGGGCTGCCCCTTATGGAGGGACTTGGGAGCAGTTTTCTGGGTATGGATGCTTGAAAACCAAACCTACATTTAGGATTACGTCCTTGTGGCATGGTAGGCCTTATATCTTGGCTCTACAGCGAGCTACCCATGGAACTGTGCTGAAAATGCGGCTCAGACTAAGGATCCTAATGTCTGTTTTGTCTAGGGATGGCCTGTAATAGTGGGCATGGTCTCAGGGGCAAGGCTGGTTTCTTCTATGTCTGAGGGTTTTACACAGCTAAGAGCAATTTTCCCTTCTGGGGGCAGGAGGAGGTCCTATTTCTGGCTCAGGGGTCTCCTGTGTGGAGGGATTCAAGAGGAGGGCGAGTGTCAGGATATGGCATAGGCTGGAGTTTGTGACTTGAATTCCACCGAACTCATAGGTGGCCTCATGGTGGCATGAAGTTTCCTCCCACTTGGGGATTTTGCAGTTCTAAATAGCTTGGTTTATTCTGGGATGTAGGCGGTGTCCTGTTTTATGGCTCAGAGGTCCACCATATCGAGGGATTCGAGAGCAGCAGTCCGGGTACCAATGCTTGAAAAACCACCTGAGGGTTAGGATTAGGTCCTCGTGGCATGGCAGGCCTTATACCTGGCTCTGGTCCGAGGTACCATTGGGACTATCTTCAAAATGGGGCTCAGGCTAGGGGTCATAATGGGTGATTGTGTCCATGGCGGCCAGCAAAAGTGGGCCTGGCCTCAGGGGCAAAGCAGATTTCTTCCATCTCTGAGGGTTTTCCATAGCTCTAGAAAGCAAGGTTTCCTTCCTTGGTGCAGGAGGAGATTTGTTTAATGGATCAGGGGTCACCCATGTGGATGGATTCCAGAGAAGGGCTCTGTGGATGGATGCCTGAAAACCCAAAGTAGGGTTAGGATTTCGGCCTAGGGTCATGTCAGGTCCGATCAGCTGCCGCTGGGTCTAGCTGCCTCGATGGCTGATTGGTGGTCGGAACTCAGGGTGTGCCCGCCTGCACATTAGTCTCCAGGGTGGCATTCGTAAGTGGGGTGGCATCGGGGACCCTTCATTTTTCCCCTAATCTAGGGGTTTTGTGCTGCTCCATAGGGCATGGTTTCAATCTGGAGAGCAGGGATCATCCTGCGGTTTGGCTTTGGAGTCTCCAATCTGGAGGACTAGCATTCCAGGACTCTGGAGACCAATATCTGAAAACCCAATCTAGGTTTATGTTTAGGATTGAGGGCATGGATCTCTGATCTGCAGATGCTGACGCAAAGTCACCAGATTCTGAATTGAGGGAGAGTGTCAGGCATTTGCTCACACTAGAATTGGTGTCCTAGGGCTGCAGAATGTGTAGGCAGTCTTGGACACAAACTCCCATCGTGACCCTCAGCCTGAGTCCCATTTTGACAGAGCGCCCAGGGTACGTAGCCCCAGTGCCAGGTCATTAGGCTTGCTATGCCACTAGGACCTAATCTGAACCCTAGGTTGGGTTTTGAGGCATCAATCCTGGAACCCTACTCTCAAATCACTCCTTATGGATTTGAGCCATAAAAGAGGACTATCCCCCAGAATAGACCAAGCTATTTGGAGCTATGCACAAACCCCAGAGCGAGAGAAACCTCCATGTCCTCAGGAAGCCACCTCAACCTATGGCAGCTCTAGTGGTCACAAATTGTAGTTTGAGTGAAAGCCTGACACTCGCCTTAACCTCTAATCCTCGGAAGCAAGCATCAGCATCTGTATATCAAGCCTGTCATGCCATAGGCCCTAATCTTAGCCCTAAGTTGGGTTCTCAGACTCCACCCTCTATGTCCTGCTCCACAAATTTTCCAGATACGGAACAACAGAGCCACGCCACAAGACTCTGCCCACCCCCCAATTGGAAAATATGCCTTATGGATATGCACGCAATCCACATATTACAAGGAAACTGCACAAAACTGCGAAGCCACTCCCAATTACGCAAGCCAGCCCTGGAAACAAACACACATTCTGTCCCTCAGCCTGAGCTCCAAAGTCCAGTTAGCCAGCCACATACCTGGCCCCAGAGTCAGCAGATTGGACCTGCCATACCCCAGGTCCTACGACTAACCCTAAGTTGAGTTTTCAGGCATCAATACCTAGAGCCCCGCTCTCGAATCCCTCAATACGGGGGAACTTAGGTGAAAAAACAGGACTCCACCTGTCCCCCAGAATGAGAACTTCCGATTTGCAATGGCACAAAACCACCAAAGCGGGAGAAACCTCCATGGGCTCAGGAGGCCACTTCAACATACAGTGGCCCTAGTGGACACCAAATATAGTCTGAGTGAAAGCCTGACACTCTCTTAACCTCAGACGCCAGGAAGCAAGCTTCAGCCTCTGCAGATGGGGCCTGCCATGCCCTAGGATCTAACCCTAGCCCTAGCTTGTGTTTTCAGTCTTCCGCCCCAAGAGCGCTTGTGCACAAGCCCTCCACATTGGGAATTCAGGAGCTCCAACACAATAAAATTGGCCATGGGACAGCACAGAAACCCTAAATGAGGATAAACCCGCATGGCCCTCAATGGCACCACAATTTCATAGGCTGCCCTGTGCACTAGTGTTCTCTCTGCCACAGCCTGAGTCCTGACCTACTGTCAACCAACCAGGTAGCTGGCCTCCTATTCACGATCAGACCTGCCATGCCCATAGGCCATCATCTCTACCCAACTTTGGTTTATAGGCATGTCCCCAGAGGCCTGGTCTCCAATCCCTGCATATGGAGGAACATGATCCAGAACATGAAGTCCTCCTGCCTCCAGCAAGAAACCTTACTACTGGGATGTGTGTAAAACCCTCAGAGTAGGAGAAACCTACATAGCCCATGAGGTCCTACCCACTGCTGAGGGTTACCCTGGGCACAAGCCCGCATTGTGAACCTCAGCCTGAGCCACGTTTTCAACTAAGTCCCATCAGTAGGTTGACCTAGAGCCAGCGTATGAGGTCTGACATGACACTAGGCCCAAATCCTAACCCAAGGATGGGTTCCCTGGCACCCCTACCCATAGCCCTGCTCTCAAATCTCTCCTTATGGGAACCCCTGAATCAGAAGACAGGATTCCTCCTTTCCCCCATAATGACACCATGCAATTTGGGCCAGTGCCCAACAAATAGGGAGAATCTTCCATGGTCCATGAGGCCACCATTCCATTCCACGACCATCAGAGACACCAAAACCAGAGGCAAGAGCCTGAGCTTCCGCCTGACACTTAACCTCATTTCAGGTCCCAAAGAGCTCACCTCAGGGTCTGCAGATTGGGCCTGCCATACCCTTGGTCCTAATCCTAAGCCTAAATGGTGTTTTCAGACTTCTGTCAGCAGAGTTCTGCCCCACAAACCCTCCAGCCTGGGTATTCCATAGCCACAACACAGGACTGTGTCTGCCATCCAGAAGGAAACTGGGCCCTTTAGAGCTTCAAGAAATCTCAAGAATAGGAGAAACCTGCAAGGCCCCTGAGGCCACCCCAGTTTCATAGGATGTGTCTGCTTGGAGATAGGTACCTATGGTGTGTCAGATTGCACATTTTTGTTCAGAACACCGTACGAAATTGGGGAGACCTCGGGGGCTTGTGGGATTCTCCTAATTTGGTTTTGGGCAACTGTAAAGGACACTGTTTCCTTCGGCAGGGAGGCACAGTCCTGCCATGGGGCTTTGCAGGCCAAACCTTTAAATTGTGTGGGCCAAGCCTCCGTGGACAGAAGCCTGAAAACACAAGCTCGGGTTAGTGCTAGGCCCAAAGGTTTGGCAGGCCCAAACTGCAGACCCTGATTGCTGCGCCTCAAGATCTGAAATTAAGGCGAATGTGAGGCGGTAGCTCTGGCTTTTGTCTCTGGATTTTGTGTCTCGGTTGGACCCGGAATGTAGGGATGGCCTGATGGGGCCATGGAAGATTCTCTCTCTGGAGATTTTCCCCAGCTCTCAATAGTTTGGTGTCATTTTGGGGGAAGGAAGGAGTCCAGTTTTCTGTCTCAGGGGTCCCCCAAAAAGAGGGATTTCAGAGTAGGGCTCTGGGTA
The DNA here is from genome assembly GCF_922984935.1 of Meles meles. Classification (NCBI taxonomy): domain Eukaryota; kingdom Metazoa; phylum Chordata; class Mammalia; order Carnivora; family Mustelidae; genus Meles; species Meles meles. The sequence continues at coordinate 434,304 of NC_060081.1, forward strand.
TGGGTGCCTGGAAAACCACACTTTGGGTCAGAATTTGGCCTAGGGATATGGCAAGCCCAATATAGGTACCTATCTCCAAGCAGACACAGAGGTAAAATGGCCCTAGAGTCAGAAGATTGAAACAGACATGCCCCTAGGACCTCATCGGAAACCAACCTTAGGTTTTTAGGCATCTGTATCCAGAGGCCTGTTCTCGAATATCAACATATGTTCCAACATGTGGTCCCTGAGCCACAAAACAGAACACCCCCTGTCCCCAGAAGGAAACCTTGCTATTGGGAGCTGTGTCAAACCCTCAGAGTAGGAGAATGTTGGATGTCCCCTGAGCCACCGCCACATTCCAAGGTCTCCCTCAACACAAACCAGAGTTGTGACCAATCAGCATGGGACTCCATGTAAACTCATCCCCCTAGGCACTTCACCCCAGAGCCACCAGATGTAATCTGCCATATTCCTAGGCTGCAATTGTAAGGTGAGTTCACATTTCTAGGCATCCCTGCATAGAACTCTGCTATCAAAACTTCTATATTGGAGATGTTAGAGCCATCAAACCAGACTCCCCATTTCCCATATAAGGACACCTTGCTGTTTGGAGCATCCCACAAGCCCCAGCGTGGAAAAATCTCCATGGCCTCATGAAGTCACCCCTCCATTAGTTGGCCATCATGAACACAATCTCCAGCATGAGCGAACCTCTGAAACTCGCCATTACTCATGTGCTTGAGATCTCGAATAATCAGCTGCACATTGGAATTGGCATGCCCTCGGCCCTGAAGCGAACCCTAGCTTAGCCCCAATCCTAAGCAAAGGTGGGGTTTTCCAGCCGCCCATACCTGGGGCTCTGCTCTGGAATCCCTCTTTTGGAGGGATCCCTGAGACAGAAGACAGGACTCCTCCCTTCCCACACAGTGACCCAAAGCAATTGGAAGCTAGACCAAATCCCCAGAAAGGAAAAATCCCCCATGGCCCATTAGGGCACCTCTATATTCCATGGCCATCCTCGACAAAAAAACCCAGAGAAAAAAGATTGTGCTACCGCCTCACACTTGCCCTTCTTTCATATCCCGAGGAGCTCCCCTCATGGTCTGTATATCGGGATTGCCATACCCTCGGACCAAAACTTAAGCCGAGTTTGTGTTTTCAGAATTCTGTCCACACAACACTGACCCATACACTCTTCAGGCTGGGGCCTCTGGAGCCACACTGCAGGACTGTGCCTACCCCCTCAAAGGAATCTGGGCCCATTCCATTTGCCACAACCCTACAGATAAGGAGAAACCTACAAGACCCCCGAAGCCATCCCAATTCCATAGTCCACCTGGGACAAAAGCATTACTGACACATCCTGCGCAACTTTCTTCACTCAGACATGCAGACAAATGTCCCCAGAGACAGAAGATTGAACCGGACATACCCCAGGCCCTAATCTGAACCCTAGCTTAAGTTGGCAGGCATCTCTCCCCAGAGTATTGTTTGAATGCTGGCATATGTGGGTTTCCTGATGCACAAAACAGAACTCCTCCTTCCCCATGGTAAGAAACCTTGCTGTTGGGATGGGGATCAAAGTCAAATCCTCAGAATAGGAGTAACCTGCATGGCACATGAGGTCATGCCCATTCTTATTTATTTATTTATTTATTTATGTATTTATTTTCAGCGTAACAGTATTCATTGTTTTTACAACACTCCCAGTGCTCCATGTAATAAATGCCATCTCTATTACCCACCACCTGGTTCCCCAACCTCCCACCCCCCGCCCCTTCAAAACCATCAGGTTATTTTTCAGAGTCCATAGTCTCTCATGGTAAATCTCCCCTTCCAATTTCCTTCAACTCCCTTCTCCTCTCCATCTCCCCAGGTCCTCCGTGTTCTTTGTTATGCTCCACAAATAGGTGAAACAATATGATACTTGACTCTCTCTGCTTGACTTATTTCACTCAGCATAATCTCTTCCAGTCCCATCCATATTACTACAAATGTTGGGTATTCATCCTTTCTGATGGAGTCATAATACTCCATCGTGAATATGGACCACATCTTCCTTATCCATTCGTCCGTTGAAGGGCATCTTGGTTCTTTCCACAGTTTGGCGACCGTGGCCATTGCTGCTATAAACATTGGGGTACAGATGGCTCTTCTTTTAACTACATATGTATCTATGGGGTAAATAACCAGTAGTGCAATTGCAGGGTCATAGGGAAGCTCTATTTTTAATTTCTTCAGGAATCTCCACACTGTTCTCCAAAGTGGCTGCACCAACTTGCATTCCCACCAACAGTGGAAGAGGGTTCCCCTTTCTCCACATTCTCTCCAACACACGTTGTTTCCTGTCTTGCTAATTTTGTCCATCTAACTGGTGTAAGGTGATATCTCAAAGTGGTTTTAATTTGAATTTCCCTGATTGCTATTGATGATGAGCATTTTATCATGTGTCTGATAGCCTTTTGTATGACTTCATTGGAGAAGTGTCTGTTCATATCTTCTGCCCATTTTTTGATATGATTATCTGTTTTGTGTGTGTTGAGTTTGAGTTCTTTATAGATCCTGGATATCAACCTTTTGTCCATACTGTCATTTGCAAATATCTCCTCCCATTCGGTGGGTTGCCTTTTTGTTTTGTTGACTGTTTCCTTTGCTGTGCAGAAGCTTTTTATCTTGATGAAGTCCCAAAAGTTCATTTTCGCTTTTGTTTCCTTGGCCTTTGGAGACATATCTTGAAAGAAGTTGCTGGGGCTGATATCGAAGACGTTACTGCCTATGTTCTTCTCTAGGATTCTGATGGATTCCTGTCTCACGTTGAGGTCTTTTATCCAGTTTGAGTTTATCTTTGTGTATGGTGTAAGGGAATGGTCAAGCTTCATTCTTCTTCATATAGCAGTCCAGTTTTCCCAGCACCGTTTATTGAAGAGACTATCATTTTTCCATTGTATATTTTTTCCTGTTTTGTCGAAGATTATTTGACCATAGAGTTGAGGGTCCATATCTGGGATCTCTATTCTGTTCCACTGGTCTATGTGTCTGTTTTTATGCCAGTACCATTTTGTCTTGGTGATCACAGCTTTGTAGTAAAGCTTGAAATCGGGTAACGTGATGCCGTCAGTTTTGTTTTTGTTTTTCAACATTTCCTTAGCAATTCGGGGTCTCTTCTGATTCCATACAAATTTTAGGAATTATTTGCTCCAGCTCTTTGAAAAATACTGGTGGAATTTGATCGGACTGGCATTAAATGTATAGATTGCTCTAGACAGTATAGACATTTTAACAATGTTTATTCTTCTGATCCAAGAGCATGGAATGCTCTTCTTCAATTTCTTTCATTTTTTTCTTCTTCAATTTCTTTCATGAGTGTTCTGTAGTTCCTCAGATCCTTTACCTTTTTGGTTAGGTTTATGCCCGGGTATCTTATGGTTCTTGGTGCTGTAGTAAATGGAATCGATTCTCTAATTTGCTTTTCTGTATTTTCATTGTTAGTGTATAAGAAAGCCACTGATTTCTGTACATTGACTTTGTATCCTGCCACGTTACTGAATTGCTGTATGAGTTCTAGTAGTTTGGGGGTGGAGTCTTTGGGGTTTTCCATATAAAGAATCATGTCATCTGCCAAAAGAGAGAGTTTGAGTTCTCCATTGCCAATTTGGATACCTTTTATTTCTCTTTGTTGTCTGATTGCCATTGCTAGGACTTCTAATACTTTGTTGAACAAGGGTGGTGAGAGTGGGCATCCTTGTCATGTTCGTGATCTCAACGGGAAGGCTGCAAGCTTTTCTCATTGAGGATGATATTTGCTGTGGGTCTTTCATAGATAGATTTTATGACGTTCAGGAATGTTCCCTCTATCCCTATACTTTGAAGAATTTTAATAAGGAACGGATGCTGGATTTTGTCAAATGCATTTTCTGCATCAATTGAGAGGACCATGTGGTTCTTCCATCTTCTCTTATTGATTTCTTCTATCACATTGATTGATTTGCTAATGTTGAACCATCCTTGTAACCTAGGGATGAATCCCACCTGGTCAAAGTGGATAATCTTTTTAATGTGTTGCTGAATCCTGTTTGCTAGGATCTTGTTGAAAATCTTTGCATCCATATTCATCAGTGATATTGGTCTGAAATTCTCCTTTTTGGTAGGGTCTTTGCCTTTTGGGGGGATCAGGGTAATGCTGGCTTCATAAAAAGAGTCTGGAAGTTTTCCTTCTGCTTCAATTTTCAGAAGCAGCTTCAGGAGAATTGGTGTTATTTCTTCTTTGAAAGTTTGGTAGAATTCCCCAGGGAATCCGTCAGGTCCTGGGCTCTTGTTTTTTGGGAGGTTTTTGATCACAGCTTCAATCTCGTTACTAGATATCAGTCTATTCAGGTTGTCAATTTCTTCCTGGTTCAATTTTGGGAGTTTATAGTTTTCCAGGAATGCATCCATTTCATCTAGGTTGCTTAGCTTATTGGCATATAACTGTTGGTAATAATTTCTGATGATTGTTTCTATTTCGTAGGTGTTAGTTGTGATCTCTACCTTTTCATTCATAATTTTATTAATTTGGGCTTTCTCTCTTTTCTTTTGGATTACTGTGGCCAATGGTTTATTGATCTTATTGATTCTTTCAAAAAACCAGCTTCTTGTTTCATTGGTATGTTCTACTGTATCTCTGGTTTCTACCTCATTTATCTCTACTCTAATCTTGATTATTTCCCTCCTTGCATGTGGAGTTGGTTTGATTTGTTGTTGATTCTCCAGTTCTTTAAGGTGTAGAGACAGCTGGTGGATTCTGGAATTTTCAATTTTTTTGAGGGAGGCTTGGATGGCTATGCATTTCCCCCTTAGAACCGATTTTGCTGTATCTCAAAGATTTGGACCAAAGTGTTTTCATCTCATTGGTTTCTATGAATTGTTTAAGTTCATCTTTGATCTCCTGGTTGATCCAAGCATTCTTAAACAAGGTGGTCTTTAGCTTCCAGGTGTTTGAGTTCCTTCCAAACTTTTCCTTGTGATTGAGCTCCAGTTTCAAAGCTTTGTGATCTGAGAATATGCAGGGAATAATCTCGGTCTTTTGGTATCGGTTGAGTTCTGCTTTGTGACCCAGTATGTGGTATATTCTGGAGAAGGTTCCATGTGCACTTGAGAAGAATGAGTATTCTGTTGTTTCAGGGTGGAATGTTCTGTATATGTCTATGAGGTCCATCTGGTCCAAAGTTTCAATTAATGCTTTTATTTCTTTATTGATTTTCTACATAGATGATCTGTCTATTACTGAGAGAGGTGTGTTAAGATTTCCTACTATTAATGTATTCATATCAATATGACTCTTTATCTTGATTAATAGTTTTCTTATGTAATTGGCTGCTCCCATATTGGGGGCGTATATATTTACAATTGTTAGAACATCTTGTTGGATAGACCCTTTAAGAATTATGTAGTTTCCTTCTGTATGTCTGACTACTGTCTTTAGTTTAAATTCTAATTTATCTGATATGAGAATCTCTACCCCGGCCTTCTTTTGAGGCCCATTGGCATAAAAGATGCTTCTCCATCCCTTCACTTTCAGTCTGGGTGTATCTTTAGGTTCAAAATGGGTTTCTTGTAGACAACATATGGATGGGTCCTGTCATTTTATCCAATCTGCAACCCTGTGTCATTTTATGGGTGCATTTAGGCCTTTCACATTAAGAGTGATTATTGATACATACGTTTTTATTGACATCGTGTTACCTTTGAAGTCTTTCTTTCTGTAGGTTGTCTCTTTATTTCTGTTCAATGATATTCTTAGGATTTTTTCTCTTTTATAGAAACCCCCTTAATATTTCCTGCAGTGTCAGCTTGGTGATTGCATAGTCTTTTAAGCATTGCCGGTCTTGGAAACTCTTTATCTCTCCATCCATTTTGAATGTCAGTCTTGCTGGATAAAGTATTCTTGGCTGCATGTTCTTCTCATTTAATGCCCTGAGTATATTTTGCCAGCCCTTCCTGGCTTGCCAGGTCTCTGTGGATAGGTCTGACGTTATTCTAATGGGTTTTCCTCTGTATGTAAGGAACTTCTTTGTCCTAGCTGCTTTCAAGAGGGTCTGCCTACAGTTATAATTCTTCATTCTTACTATCAGGTGTCTTGAGGACTTTCGAGAAACTATAATCTTGGGAGGAAACCGTTCTGCCTCTAGTACACGAACGCTGTTCCCATTCGTGATATTGGGAAAATTTTTATAGACAACTTGTTCCACTATATCTTCTAAACTTCTTTCTTTCTCCTCCCCTTCAGGGATTCCAATAATTCTGACGTTGGAATGTTTCATGGCATCATTTTTTTCTCTGGTTCTGTTTTTGTGGCTTCGGAGTTGTTTTTTTCCAGGCCTCCTCCTAATCCTTTCTCTCTCTCTAATTGTCCTCCAGATCACTAATTCTATCTTCTGTCTCAGTTACCCTAGCTTTTAGAGAATTTAGATTAGATTGAAATGCATTGAGAGCATTTTGAACATCATCCCTGGTGGCTCTGAGTTCTTCCATAACATTGTGATCATCATCCCTGGTGGCTCAGTTCTTCCTTAATCAATTCCATTTGGTCATCCATGGATTTCTAGATCCTAGCTATTGCCTGGATAATTGTTAGCCTGAATTCCTTTTCCAACATATTGTCTATGTCGATAGCCATTAGCTCTGTTGCAGAAGGTCCATCCTCTGTATTTTTCTTCTGTTGGGCATTCCTCCTCCTAGTCATTTTGATGAGAGATGACTGAACGTATATAGTTGGATGTATCGACTGTGGTGCAGTCAGGGTGCACCCCTGAACGCTTCTAAGCAATCAGGATTCCCCACCAAAATGAGAGAAAAAAGAAAAAAAAGAAATAGAGAAAAAAAGTAAAGAAAGAGAGAGAGAGAGAGGAAAAAAAGGGAAGATAAAAGAGAAGGCTCAGCCCAAATGGGCCCCAAGGTAAGATTTATGAAGTGTACAAACCAAAACAGACAAACAAAAAGACTGACAAAATATATGACAAGAGAGAAAAATATATATATACAAATATAAATATAAATATATATATGCAAAAAAAGGAATAACCTCGTCAAAAAGAACCCCAAGTATAAGATTTATATACTATCAGGACAAACACAAATACACAGAAACACTGGGGAAGGAAAAGATGGGAGAGTGGTTATAAATTCTCAGTGGGGGCGAGGATGATTATTTTGATTCTTCTTGGATGTATCTTGATGTCTTTGTTAAAGGACTCAACTTTCCTAAGATATGGGGGATTAAAAATTGGTTTACCTATAGGGGTAGCATTGATTGGGGAAAGGGGATTACCTTTAAGTTTAACTCTATATGTATATTAGAAAATAAAAATTTAAAAAAGAATAAACTAGACTAAACTAAACTAAAATTTAAAAAGAAATTTAAAAAAATAGGAAAGCAAAAGCAAAACACGGGTGTATGTATCAAAAAGTTCAGGTTAGAAGGTTATTAATGAATTTGATGCAGTGGACTTCTCACTGTGATGGTAAGTAGGTTAAAAATGATCTATATGTATAAAAAAATGAACCAGAATAGTGGTAATGAGTTAAAAATAAAAGTTGTATCTATGAAGTACTGGTGGTTGTTCTCTTGTGGTTTTTTTTTTTTCTTTCCTGGTTGGTTTTCTGGAGGAGGGGCCTGCCACGTGGGTTTTCAGACAATGATGTTCCCTGAGTTAGGTCCTCCTGCCCCCCGCAAGGAAACCGTTTTTTTCAGACTTTTGTTCTCTGGAGGTTTTTATGTTCTTTCATCTGTTTTCTCTCGCCTTGACAGCTTTTGATGGTTTTTGGAGGTTTAGAGGACAGAAATCTGCACCCTGACCTCCCTCTCAGAGAGAAGCCTCAGAATGCTCTGCAGAGCTGCTTGCAGAGTAGTTTCTGAGTTACGGCCCTGGGGATGCAGGATCTCCTCCTTGTACCCAATACCACAGCAGCGGCAGCTGTCTGGGCAGCTCCAGACCGCCAGAGATGTTCCAAGCAGTGATTGCACATTGAGATTTTCCCGCTAGCCCGGGCTGGGAGTGCCTGGTTTTTTCGGGTCTGTGAGCTCCCAGCTAGCGCCTGTGAGCACTTCTTCCAGGGGAGGGTGTGGGGCGCGTGCATCTCAGGCTCTGATCCCTCAGCGCGAGTCTAAGTGTGCCAGGTTAATGCCTACCCACACCTCTCTCACGGAGGGTGTGGGGTGCACACGTCTCAGGAATGCCATCTGGTGAGACTCCCAGCCCCTCAGTGGAGCCAGACCCCATGTGTTCTCAGACGCGCTGGTGGCTTAGGCACGTTGGCAGCTCAGGGACCAAGACCTGGTTTCTCAACCGCACTCTCTCTGGCTCAGTGCTTGGGGAGGCTGTCCTGGGTCTGGAGACTTAAGCCCCTGTCTCTAACCACCCTGATTCCCACAATTTCCCCCCGTGATCCATGCTCTTTTTTGAGTGCTTTCAACCAGACTCCAAGTTAATAGTGGTCCCCCTATGCAGGGCACTCTTGTATTGGGGTATTACTTTCCAATCCGTCACCTCTGGTGGCTCCCTCTCCCTTTTGTTTATCTTCCAATATCAGTCCGACGTTCCCACTCTGCTTTACCTGCCCACTGGCATCTTCTGCTCCTGTAGCGATCCAGACGTGTATAATTCTGATCTCATACTGATTTCATGGGTGATCAGAGTTCTTTGGTAGGTAATCAACTCACTTTAGGGTACAAGTTGAAACAGTGCCTCCTTCTACTTCCCCGGTATCTTGACTCCCTCCAAAAAGGTATTTCTAACACAACATGAACAACTAACTCCACTGATATACACAGACATATGTCCCCAGAGACAGAAGATTGAACCAGACAGGCCCCTAGGCCAAAATCTGAAACCTAGCTTAGGTTTGTAGTCATCTCCCCTCAGAGGCCTGGTCTCGATACCATGATATGGGGATTTCCTGAGGCACCAAACAGAATACCTTTTGTCTCTACATGGGAAACGTGCTACTGGGAGCTGTGTAAAACCCTCCGGGTAGGAGAATCCTGCAGAGCCCCTGAGCCACCGCCACATTCCAGGGTCTCTATGGGCACAAACCCGCATTATGACCCATCATCATGAGAGTGCATTTCAAGTCAGCCCCCTGGGTAGCTTGCCAGCAGATCGAAACTGCCTTGTCCCTAGGAGCCATTGGGAATGTGAGGTGGGTTTTCCAAGCATCCATCCTTAGAGCCATGCTCTTGAATCTTTCCATATGGGGCCTCCTTGAGCCATCCAACAGGACTCGCCTCTAACGAAGAAGGAAACCTTGCTGTTAGGAGCAACTCACAAGCTCCAGAGTGTGAAAACCTCCATGGCCTCATTAGGCCACCCTTCTATTCAGGAGCCATCATGGTAGAAAAATCCAACCTAAGCCAATGTCTGATACTCGCTGTAACTTCAGATGCTGGAGTTCTTGATTCAGCCTGTGTAGAGTAGGCCTGCTGTGCCCTCCACCTGAAATCTAACCCTAGTTTGTGGTTTCAGTCTTCCATCCTCACATTCCTGGCCCAGATGCCCTTCACATTGAGAATTCTGGAGCCACCATGCAGCACTCTGCCTGCGCACTCAAGAAAACAGTTCCCTATGGGGCTGCCCAGAATCCTCACATGGAGATCAAACTGCACAAACCTCAACTGCACCCCAATTCCTAGGCCGCCCTGTGCACTAATGCTCTGTCTGAAACAACCTGAGCCCAGATCTCCCATCAGACACCCATACGGTTGGACGCAAAGGCAGCAGATTGGACATGCCATGGCCCTCTGCCGTCATCTCTTCCCAACCTGGGTTTTCAGGCCTCTGTCCCTAGACTTTATCTCAAATTCCTGCATAGGGGGAAACCTGACGCACAAAACAGAACTCCTCCTTCCTCATGGCAAGAAACCTTGCTGTTGGGATGGGGGTCAAATTCAAAGCCACATAGTAGGAGAAACCTGTATGGCCCATGAGGCCACACCCATGCTAGAGGGCCACTTTAAGAACAAACACCCATTGTGACCCTCATCCTGAACACTTTTTTTTTTAAGATTTTATTTATTTGTTTGACAGAGATCACAAGTAGGCAGAGAGGCAGGCAGAGAGAGAGGAGGAAGCAGGCTCCCTGCTGAGCAGAAAGCCCAGTGCAGGGCTCCATCCCTGGACCCTGAGACCATGACCTGAGCTGAAGGCAGAGACTTAACCCACTGAGCCACCCAGGTGCCACCCTGAACCCTTTTTGAATTGAGGTCTCTACATAGGTAGACCAAGAGCTGGCATATTGGGCTTGAGATGCTCCTAGCTCCAATCCTAACCAAAGTTGGTATTTTCCTGTAGCCTGAATGTGGGATTATGTTCTGGAATCCTTCTTTTGGAGGAACACCTGAGACAGAAACAGGACTCCTCCCTTCCCACACAATTACCCCAGATGACTGGGAGCCAGGCCAAATCCTCAGAGAGGGAGAATCGTCCATGGCCAGGAGGCCACCTCTACAATACTCGGCCAACTTTGACACAAAATCCAGAGACAAAAGCCTGAGCTACCACCTCACACTCCCTTATTTCATATCCCGAGGAGCACCCCTCATGGCCTGTAAATTGGGCCTGCAATACACTCGGCACAAGACACAGACCAAGTTTGTGTTTTTAGATTTCTGTCCCCACAGACCTGGCCCACACACCCTCCAGGCTGCAGCCTCTGTAGGCACACCACAGTAATGTGCCTGCACTCTTGAAGGAATCAGTGCCCATTCCATTGGCCACAACCATACAGATGAGGAGACATCTACAAGGCCCCCGTGACAAACCCAATTATGTAGTCTTCCCTGGACAAAAAGTCATTGCTGACACAACCTGAGCAACTACCTCCACTCAGACACACAGACCAATGTCCCCAGAGACTGAAGATTGCACCGGACAGGCCCCTAGGCCCTAATCTGAACCCTAGCTTAGGTTTGCAGGCATCACTACTCAAAGGTCTGGTCTCAATTACCAGCATATGAGGGTCTCCTGAGGCACAAAATAGAACACATCTCGTCTCCACATTTGAACCTTGCCATTGGGAACTGTGTCAAACCCTCCAGGTAGGAGAATCCTACAGGGCCCCTGAGCCACGCCCACATTCCAGGGTCTCCATGGACACAAACCCGCATTATGACCCATCAGAATGAGAGTCTATTTCAACTCAGCCCCCTGGGGGCAGGAGATCAAACCTGCCTTGTCGCTAGGAGCCAATGGGAAAGAGAGGTGGGTTTTCCAGGCATCCATCCTTAGTGCCGTGCTCTCATATCTTTCCGTATGGGGCGGCCTAGGGCCATCCAACAGTTCTCATTTCTAACACAGAAGGAAACCTAGATGTTTGGAGCAGCTCACAGACTTAGAGTGGGAAAAGCTTCATGGCCTCATAAAGCCACTTTTCCATTCAGGGACCATCATGGTCGCAAAATACATCCTGAGCCAACGTCTGATACTCGCCCTTATTTCAGATGTTCGAGATTTCGATTTAGGCTCTGCAGAGTGGGCCTGCTGTGCCTTCCGCCCAAAACCTCACCCTAGCTTGTGTTTTCAGACTTCCATCCTCACAGTCGTGGCCCAGAAGCCCTTCACATAGGGAATTCTATAGCCACAATGCAGCACATTGCCTCCACACCAGAAGAAAAACATGCCCTATGGGGCTCCACAGAAACCCCAAATGAGCATCAACTGGCTTGGCCCTCAAGAGCACCCCATTTTCCGGGGAAGCCCTGTGCACTAATGCTCTGTGTGACATAGCCTGATCCAAACGTCTTGTCAGACACCCAGACAGCTGGTGGCATATGCAGCAGACCAGAACAGCTATGACCCTCTGCCGTCATCTCTTCCCAACCTGGATTTTCAGACCCCTTATACTGAAACCTTATTTCAAATCCCTGCATATAGGGGAACATGGTGCACAAAAGAGTAGTCCTCCTTCCCCATGGCAGGAAACCTGGATGTTGGGATGGGTGTCCAACCCTCAGAGTGGAAGCCAGCTGCATGGCCCGTGAGACCACACCCACACAGGAGTGCTGCCCTGGGCACATACAGGCATTGTGAACCTCAGCCTGAGCCCCCTTTCAAACAAGCTCCCTTGGTAGCTGGACCAGGAGCATGCTGAGCAGGCCTGCCATGCCCCTAGGCCCAAATACTAACCCAGGTTGGAGTTATCCAGGAGCCCGGACCCAGAACCCATTTCTGGAATCCCTGTTTTGGCAGGACCCCTGAGACAGAAAACAGCACTCTTCTTGCACAAAAAGACACCAAACTCTTGGGAGCCAGACAGAATCCCCAGAGAGGAAGAATCTCCCATGGTCCCGTGAGGCCACCCCTACATTCCTGACCCCCTAGACACACAATCCAAACAGAAGAGGCTGCGCTACCACCTCCCAATGGCCCAAATTTCAAATCCTGAGGAGTGCCCTTACAGTCTGTAGATCGGGCCTGCCATACCCTCGGCCCCAAACCTAACCAGAGTTTGTGTCGGCAGACTTCTGGCTCCAAAGCCCTGGCCCACATGCCCTCCAGGATGGGGACTCTGGAGCACCACCTCAGGACTGGACCTGCTCTCCCGAAGGAAACTCTGCCCATCACAGTTGCACAAACCCTCCAGATTAGGAGCAATCTGCAAGACCCATGAGCCCACCCCAATTTCGTAGGCCGCTTTGGGCAAAATTGCACAGTCTGACACACCCTAAGTACCTACTTCAAGGCAGACAGGCAGGTCAATGGCCCTGAGTCAGATTATTGAATCTGATATGCCCCTAGGACCTCATGGGAACCCTACCTTATTAGGTTTTCAGGCATCTGTTCCCAGAGGCCTGCTCTGGAATACCAACTTATGGTCCAACATGTGGTCCCTGAGCCACACAACAGAACCTCTCCTGTCCCCAGAAGGAAACCTTGCACTTGGGAGCTGTTTCAGACCTTCAGGGTAGGAGAATAGTGCATGGCCCCTAAGCCACCACCACATTCTAAGGTCTCCCTGGACACAAAGAAGCATTGTGACCCATCAGCAAGAGACCCCATGTCAACTCAGCCCACTGGGCATTTCGCCCCAGAGCCAGCTGATCGAACCTGCCATGTTCCTCGGCTGCAATGGGAACATGATGTGGGATTTCCAGGCATCCATGCAGAGAGCTCGGCTACCTAATCATTCCATATGGGGGTCCCTGGAGCCATCCAACCATACTCCCCTCTCCCACAGAAGGACAACTTGCTGTTTGGAGCAGCTCACAAGCCCCAGCATGGGAAAATGTCCATGGCCTCTTGAGGCCCCCCATCCATTCGTCGGCTATCATGGACACAAACTCCAGTGTGACCGGACATCTGACACTCGCCCTTACTCAGGTGCTCAACATCTTGAATAAGACGCTGCACATTGCAATTGCCATGTCCAGGCACTGAAATGAACCATAGCTTGTGTTGTCAGACTTCCATCCTCACGCTCACAGTCCGCAAGCCCTCCAGATTGAAAATTGTGGAGCCACAAAGCAGCCTTCCTCCAGCCCACCAGAAAGAAGTGCCCTATGGGTCTTCCCAGAAACCTCACATGAGGATCCAGCTGCACAGCCCTTGACGGCACCCCGAAGTCATAGGCCGCCCAGTGCACTAATGCTCTGTCTGACACAACCTGAGCCCTGACCTCCTGTGAGCCACCCAGATAATGGGCCCCATATCCTGCATGTGTGACCTACTGTGGACCAAGGCCATGATCTCTACCCAACCTGGTTATTCAGGCATCTGTCCCCAGACCATAACTCAAATCCCTGCCTAGGGGGGATCCTGAAGCACAAAAGCATACTCCTCCTTCCCCATGGCAGGAAACCTGGCATTTGGGATGGGTGTCCAACCCTTAGAGTAGGAGCAAGCTACATGGCTCATGAGACCATGCCCAGTCAGGAGGGCTTCCCTTTGCACAAACAGGCATTGTGACCCTCAGCCTGAGCCCGCATTAAAATAAGACTCCTTGGCAGCTGGACCCAGAGCATGTCCAGCGGGCCTGCGATGCCCCTAGGCCCAAATCCTAACCCTCCATGTGGTTATCCAGGCGCCAAGACCCAGAAGCCGTCTCTGGAATCCCTGTTTTGGCGGGACTCCTGAGATGGAAAACAGCACTCTTCCCTTCCCCCAGAAAGACACCAAACGCTATGGAGCCAGGTAGAATCCCCAGAGAGGACGAATCTCCAAGGCCCCATGAGGACAACCCTACATTCTGTCACCATCCTAGACACACAATCCAGACAGAAGAGCCTGCCCTACCACCTCACAGCCGCCCTAATTTCAAATCACGAGGAGCTGCCATCAGGGTCTGCAGATCGGGACGGCCTTCACCCTGACCGAACCCTATGCCAAGCTTGTGTTTCAGACTTCTGTCCCCAAAGCCCTGGCCCACATGCCCTCCAGGATGGGGCCTCAGGAGCCACACCGCAGGACTGGACCTGCCCTCACGAATGAAATTCTGCCTGTCACAGTTGCCCAAACCCTCCAGATTAGGAGAAACCTGCAAGACCCCTGAGCCCCTTCCAATTTCCAAGGTAGATCTGGACTAAAATGAGCAGTCTGACACATCCTAGTCACCTACCTCCAAGCAGACACCTAGGTCAATGGCCCTGAGTCAGAATTTGAAACTGATATGCCCTGAGGACCTCACTGGGACCTAGCTTAGGGTTTCAGTAATCTGTCCCCAGAGATCTGTTCTGGAATACCAACATATGGTCCAACATGTGGTCCCTGAGCCACACAACAGAACCCCTCCTGTCCCCAGAAGGAAAGATTCCTCTTGGAAGCTGTGCTAAATCCTCAGGGTAGGGGAATCCTTCATGATCCCTGAGCCACCACCATATACTATGGTCTCCCTGAACACAAAGCAGCACTCTGACCCATCAGCATGAGAACCTATGTCAACTCAGTCCACTGGGCACTTTACCCCATTGCCAGCAGATTGAAACTGCCATGTTCTTCGGCTGCAATGGAAACGCGAGATGGGCTTTCCAGGTAACCATGCAGAGAGCTCTGCTATCCAATCATTAAATATGGGGGTCCCTGGATCCACCTAAAGGGACTCCTCCTGTCCCACAGAAGAATGCCATGCTGTTTGGAGCAGCTCATAAGCCCCAGCGTGGGAAAACTTCCATGACCTCATGAGGCCACCACTCCATTCTGCCACCACTCCATTCTTCGGCCATCATGGACACAAACTGCAGTGTGAGCGACCATCTGACACTCGCCCTTACTCAGGTGCTGGAGATCTCGAATCAACCACTACACATTGGAACTGCCACGTGCTTGGCACTGAACTGAATCTTAGCTTATGTTTTCAGACTTCCGTCCTCACACTTCTGGCTGGCAAGCCCACCAGACCGGGAATTCTGGAGCCAAAATCCAGCCTTCTGCCTGCCCACCAGAAAGAAGAAGGGCCCTAGGTGTCTGCCCAGAAATCCCACATGAGGATCCACCTGCACGGCACTCATTAGCACCCCAATGTCCTAGGCCGCCCTGTGCACTAATGCTCTGACACAGTATGAGCCCCAACCTCCTGTCAGCCACCCATTTAGCGGGCCCCATATCCTGCAGATGCGACTGGCCATGGCCCACGACCATCATCTCTACCCAACCTGGGTATTCATGCATCTGACCCCAGATCTCAACTCAAATCCCTGCCTATGGGGGACTGAAGCACAAACGAGTACTCCTCCTTCCCCATGGCAGGAAACCTGGTTGTTGGGATGGGTGTCCAACCCTCTTATTGGGAGCCTGCTGCATGACCCATGAGTCCACGCCCACTCATGAGGGCCACCCTGGGCACAAACAGGTATTGTGACCCTCAGCCTGAGCCTACTTTCAAACAAGCCACCTCGGAATCTGGATCAGGAGCCAGCATACCGGGCCTACCATGACCCTTGGCCCATGATAACCCTTGGTCGTTTACTCCAGGTGCCTGACCCCAGAACATATCTCTGGAATCCCTGTTTTGGCATGACCCCTGAGACAGAAAACCACACTCTTCCCTTCACCCAGAAAGACACCAAACTCTTGGGAGCCTGGCAGAATCCCCAGAAAGGAAGCATCTCCCATGGCAGATGAGGCCACTCCTACAATCCATGGCCATCCTAGACACACAATCCAGACATAAGAGCCTGTGTTACTGCCTCCCAGCTTCCCGAATTTCAAATCCCAAGGAGCTGCCCTCAGGGTCTGCAGATCGGGCTTGCCATCACCTCACCCCTAACCCTAACCTTAGCATGTGTTTGCAGACTTCTGTCCCCAAAGCCCTGGACCACATGCCCTCAAGGAGGGGCCTCTGGAGCCACACCTCAGAACTGGGCATGCGTTCCCAAAGGAAACTCTGCCTGTCACAGTTGCCCAAACCCTCCAGATTAGGAGAAACCTGCAAGGCCCTTGATCCCACCCCAATTTACGGGGCCGCTCTGGACAAAAATGTGCATTCTAACACACCCTAGCCACCTACCGCCAGGCAGACATGCAGATCAATGGCCCTGAGTCAGAAGATTGAACCTGACATGCCCCCAGCACCTCATTGGAATCCTAGCTTAGATTTTCAGGCATCTGTCCCCAGAGGTCTGTCCTGGAATACCACCATATGGGCCAACATGTGATCCCTGAGCCACACAACAGAACCCCTGCTGTCCCCAGAAGGAAACTTTGCTCTTGGGAGCTGTGTCAAACCCTCAGTGTAGGAGAATCCTGCATGGCCCCTGAGCTACTGCCACATTCTAAGTTCTCCCTGGGCACAAACCAGCATTGTGTTCTGTCAGCATGAGAACCCTTGTCACAGTCCCCTGGGCCCTTTATGCCAGAGCCAGCAGATCAAACCTGCCATGCTCCTCAGCTGCAATGATAATGTGATGTGGGATTTCCAGATATCCATGGGGAGAGCTCTACTATCCAGTCTTTCCATATGGGGGACCGTAGAGCCTTCTAATCAGACTCCCCATGTCCCAAAGAAGGACACCTTGCTGTTTGGAGCATCTCACAAACCCCAGCGTGGGAAAATCTCCATGGCCTCAGGAGGCCACCACTCTGTGAGTCATGCATCATGGATACAAAGTCCAGTGTGAGTGTACATCTGAACCTCGCTGTTACTGAGGTGCTGGAGATCTCGAATCAGCTGCTACACATTGGAACTGCCATATGCTCGGCACTGAACTGAATCATAGTTTATGTGTTCAGACTTCCATCCTCACACTCCTGGCCAGCAAGCCCTCCAGATTTGGAATTCTGGAGCCACAACGCAGCCTTCTGCCTGCCCACCAGAAAGAAGAAGGGCCTTATAGTTGTGTCCAGAAACCCCACATGAGGATCCACCTGCACAGCCCTTGATGGCACCCCAATGTCCTAGGCCGCCTTGTGCGCTAATGCTTTGTCTGACACAGCCTGAACCCCGACCTCCTGTCAGCCACCAAAATAGTGGGGCCAATATCCTGCAAGTGGGACCTGCTGTGGCCCGAGGCCGTCATCTCTACCCAACCTGCATTCAGGCATCTGTCCCCAGACCTTAGCTCCAATTCCAGCCTATGGGGGAACCTGATGCACAAAAGAGTACCCTTCCTTCCCCATGGCAGGGAACCTGGCTGTGGGGATAGGTGTCCAACCCTCAGAGTGGGAGCCAGCTACATGGCCCATGAGACCACGCCCACTCAGGAGGGCTTCCCTTTGCACAAACAGGCATTGTGACCCTCAGTCTGAGCCTGCTTTCAAACAAGCCCCCTCGGTAGCTGGGGCAGGAGCCCACATATCAGGCCTTCCATGCCCCTAGGCCCAAATCCTAACCCTCAGTTGGGTTCTGCAGGCGCCCAGACTCAGAACCCGTCTCTGGAATCCCTGTTTTGGCGGGACCCCAGAGACAGAAAACAGCACTCTTCCCTTCCCCCCAAAAGACACCAAACTCTTGGAGGCTGGGCAGAATTCCCAGACAGGAAGCATCTCCCATGGGCCCATGAGGCTACCCCTACATTTCGTGGCCATTCTAGACACACAATCCAGACAAAAGCTGCACTACAGTCTCACAGCTGCCCGAATTTCAAATACCGAGGAGCTGCCCTCAGGGTATGCATTTCGGGCATACCATCACCTCGCCCCTACCCCTAAGCCGAGCTTGTGTTTCCAGATTTCTGTCCCCAAATCCCTGGCCCACATGCCCTCCAGAATGGGGCCTCTGGATCCACACCGCAGGACTGGATCATTGAAAACAAGATGAAAGTATGATGTGGGCTTTCAATTCTTCACGTGAAAAGAGGAATTTCCAGATATGGAAATCTGTATTCCCTATAGCACTACACTAGTAGCAATAGAGACAGGAAGCTTACATCCCTTCGTGAGAGAGGAAGGCCCTCTTGAAAAGGACTTATCATCCATGATGATATTGATTTTGCTTCTCTTGCTGTCTTTGAGGTTTGACCTCTACAAAATTTTTGCTTATTTATGTAAAACGATAATAATGACATTTTTCTTGGGTTATGATTGGTAGTTTCTTCTCTCACCAACTTATTTTCTGCATGTCTTCTGCAGAAAGCATGAGCTATGAAAGTTTCTGGAGCCCAGAAGATAGGGTTTAGAGGAATATTTATCTTTCCTGTCCTCCTTCTTTCTCCTAGATCTATTCTCTTTTGTCTCTCAATAAAGTCTTCTCTCACTTTCCTCATTGAATGAATAATGAACAAGCCAATGCGTAAGTGAGACTATAAAATAGTATAGGGAGAAAGCAAGTGGGAAATAATGTTATCCTAGAAATGTAGCTGGAACCCTAGGTATGAGGAAGAATGGAAAATGGAAATCTGTACACACGAAAGTTGTAAATCAGATAGATCAAGGCAAAGTACTGAAAGTCCCCATGAAAAATAATCACACCAGCACTCCTCATTGTTATATATATATATATATATATATATATATATATATAGTCATAGGTATCTATAACTATAGATTAATATATCTATATATTATCTATCTATATAATATATATTATATTATATATTATAATATAATATATTATATTATATTGTGATTATATAATATATAATATATTATAGTATAATATAATATATATTATATTATATATTATATATCTATATATCTATGTAATATAATCTATAATATATAGTTATAGATATCTATATATTATAGATATGTATAACAATATCTCTATATATATCTCCACAAAATATATATATCTCCACAAAAATAACTAGAAATGACAATGTAGGCAAGCATACCATTTCATGTTTATATTGTCATGCCAATAACTTCAATTAACACCTTATTTAGGCTAAACACTTATCCTTCACAGCATTGTTAAACACAAAAAGTGAAGAGAAGTGTGATTATTTCCTTCCTAGTACTGGCTCTTCTCACTCAGTCTTATTCAGCATATTGTTTTCATCTCAGGAGGCAGGTTATACCTCTGACCTGCATTAGAAAATTTAGCAAATGAAATGAGATTTCCTCTAAACCCCTATCAGTGTTATTTGGAGTATATTTGAAGTATATCCTTTAATATAGTAATATCCCATTCTCTATACTTTTATTACTTTGCACTTGAATCCAGTCTCTGTAGTCGAGACAGAGACACACAATGAAATAGTATCTCACTATATATGTTGAGAAACTTGTTAGTGTATAGATACACACACACACACACACACACACACACGTACATATTTTCTATACACTGCCAAGGCATTCATTAGAAAAATGTGGAAGCGAGTAATGAGATCCAGATCCAAATTTAGGTGGAATTAGACCTCAGCTACATATGCACTACTATTTTTGTTTGAGCTCCACTTATAATACATTCATGCACCAATCGTTAACCACAGATTGCCTTCCTCTAGAACAACCTTCCCAATCATTTTCACTTTCTAAATTCTATCTTCATAATATAACAATGGTTATTGATAATTCATGAGTCTGTTCTAGACTAATCCAGAAACATGTCTTTCTTGTCTAAACTTATGGCACTTCTAGTACTATCAGAATCAGAATCAATCATTTGCAAATGATAAAAGGCACCAGGAACATTCTTGTGATACTTTGGATCTTTCTTTCAAATATTGTTCTATTTCACTTATTTTGTATAAATTGAAGCTTATTGATTTCTTCCTATGCATTTTAGTTTCTGCATACGATCCATGGCTGAAAGCCAAGTGATATGTCATGAGTAATATTTCTAGAAAGGTGTTTTCTAAAGTTTCATATGATATTGAACTTTACATTTTACACTAGGGCTGCAAAGGGAAAAGGAAAGAAAAAACATTAATAACGCAGAAAAAGGACTGAGGCAAGAGAATAAAGGTATGTGGTAGATAAGATTCAAATGTCATGTAACAGCAGCACTCAGGAAAGTATGGCATTTAGCTAAGATGTATGAAGGGGATGGAGGCAGTAATGGGTCCCAGAGAGGCAAGAATTGAACCTCAGTGAGAATATTCTTAGCAGAGTAATAGGGACACAAGAGTTCCAACAGTTCTAGAAGGAAAGCTGGGTTGAATGAATCCCTGCCCCTCTGTAACTGTAAGTGATGAAAACATTTAGCTAAACTTTCAGTTTGCACACATCATTCCGTGATTGATTTCTGATTTTTTTTTCCTCCTCACCTTTTCACTACTTTATGTTAAGACCATTTGCCAAAGGGGATTATCTTCTACTCACTATTGCATATTTCCTAGACATGCTGAGTACTAAAGGCTCAGTCGTATACAGTAGGATTTTCCTCAAGCAACTCAAACTTACGGTTCCAGAATTATGCCTTAATGATCTATAACTCTAAAGTGAAGTTCTTGAGATAACAACTATTTTTAGTCATCTGTTATGGACTGAATATTTGTGCCTCTCAAAAATTCATATGTTAAAATCCTAATTCCAGTAAGATGGTATTTGGAGTTGGGGGCCTTTGGAGATAATTAGGTCACAAGGGTGAGCCCTCATGTATAGGATTGGTATCCTTATAGGGAGAGGTCAGAGGGCTAGCAAGCTCTCTTTACACCACATGAGGATACAGTGAGCAGTTAGTAATCTGCAATGTGGAAGATGGCTCTCACCAGAACCTGACCGTGCTGGCACTCTGATATCTGACCTAAATCCTCCAGGATGTTACTCATTTCTATTGTTGAGAAGCTGCTCAGTTTATGGTATTTTTTTATAGCAGCCCAAGCTGACTAAGACATTTTCCTTATATTCCCATAAAACCTATGACAATAATTTTCATATGGTCGATTTTCCATTAATGCTGATTAACATATCCTTTCTAATTCCACATGCTTATCATTTATCTGTGATGAATATTCAAATATCTTTCTCTAAAAGATGCAACTCTGGTCAATTAATAAAAAAAATCATTAAACATTCAACCACATTATTAAGGTATCTTGAGTGCAATGAAAAGTCAGGTGGGTGGAATAGATAATACACCAAAGGATTTGATTTTGCCATTATTTTACAGTTTAGAGCTGTGATGGGAGTTGCCTTTGAAAACATTTGTACTTCTTATTTAGATGAGCTCTGTGTCATGCAGAGAAAGATGAAAAGCAATCTCTGTGTGAATCAGGTATGACTGGTTAGTTCTACATTTACCAGCCACTAATTCCTTTGAGTAATCATATTTGTTCTCTGATTATACATGGTCTGATGGATTTCAAAGCAAAAGAGAAGGAGGGGTTAAAAATACTGGAATCAAACAATAGTCTCAAGTGTTGCCATTGGCAATGAATAGCCAACATTCCATTTCCATGATATATGAGACATAACTAGACTTTGGGCAAATCTGATGCAGCAGCGATAGCCCATACTATACAAGGCTAAATGCCAAGCAGAAGACAGTTTGTTTACTGTGTATAGAAGCCCATGCAGCCCAGACAGGGAGCGTGAAGGGATGAACTAGGAACTCCCTGACTTATGGTTGGTTTCCTGGGGGAAGTTTAATGGTGTTACATAGGAAGTACCCTGTTGGCAATGCCCCTAAAACATGGGAAAGGTCTTTACCAAGCAAGAAGACATTCTTTTTTCAGAAAGAGGGTTAAAACTCTTGCTTACTTTTAAGGAATAAAATAGTATATTCCCATCGAGTGGGCTGGTGATGACCTAGAGCAATCTGGAAAAAGAGAGAAAATCACAGAATGTACTACAAAATATAAATTCTGCCTTAGGAATAAAAGATCAAGTCGTAAAGTCTTGGACTGAGGAAACACATAAAATTATATATTACATCATTTTATTCTATAAAGATGTAATGATTCATTTTTGTGTTTTATACTATGCCACATTTGTTAAGTGATTACTATACGCAGAGTACTAAATTGAATATTTCCCAATATTATTGTTTATAAATCTCATTGACAGTCAGGAAATATGCACAAATGTGAACTCCATTTTGAAAACAGGAAACTAGACTTTAGAGAAATGAAGTAAACAGTTAAATGAAGTAATTAACATTAAGTATGTTGAAGGCAAAGAAAGGTGTCTATGCACTGAGACCCAATACCTCATTTGTAATTTCTGGCCTGCACAAAGGGATAAGAAGAAAAGAATAACAAGTCTAATTAGAGTCCAGCTAAGCTGAAAAACAAAAATGTTTAGTGCAGCCAGTCAGCTTGGTCACAATTAACAGTATGGGATTGGAGTAAAGGAAGCAGATAGTGATCACCAACCTGGAAGTTTTGTTATGTGGGCCTGGCAGGCAGTCAAGAGGTGGAAAGAAATCGGTGTATGAAAAGAACATTCATGAACCTATTGTTGGCAAGCTGAGATAGCCTGGAGATGCACTCATTTCTCTTTCAAGGATAAGTTTATAGAAAGAATAAATAATAGATAAATTAACAGAGATACCAGAATGAGACAAATGAGGCCCCTAGGGTACAAAATTTAAGGAGCCACTCACTTGCAGGGTCATGAAGTTTCATGGGTGAGGCTTGTGCAAACCTAGGTGTGAATGTCTCCTGACATCGTGTGCTCTGGATGCATCAATTGCCCCACTTTAGTGATGGTTCTGGTGTATACACTACATCAAAAGCAATTAGTTATTCTTTCCTCAGATGATATGGCTATTTTTCAGTTTCAGGAAGAAAAGATCTTTGTGAAAAATAATAATGAAAGAGTAGTAAAAAAAAAATCTGGACACTAATGGCCCATTTTGTGATAACAAATTTGCAACCATTTGCTCCAATGAATCATTTTTTATTTCATATTTATATATTTTCAGTTATACTTCCAAACTCTGATACAATTTCACTTTCTTGGTTTATATATTTATTCATTCCAAGGTATTTATTGAGTTCCAACCTAATGTGTCATTGTGCTAGGCAATTGACTATACATTGGTAAACAAAACAGAGTAGGTGACAGCCCTTTTGGCCTTGATAAGTGGGAGAGAAAAAAAAACACTTAATATGTACATAACTAAATTAGTAAGTACTTATCATTGTGGTAAGAACAATTAAAGAAACAAACATGATGCAGGAATGACTACTATGTTTGAGAACACAGTCGAGGATCACCTCCAAGACCTTTGGCGATGCAATGTGGTTGAGGAGAATTCCTGCCAGAAGTCCTAAGACATTTGAGAAAGTAAATTATATAACATCTTTTCTTTAAATATTAAAGATAAAATTGAAATAATTCATGCATGCCTTAAAAATAGGAAGATATGTTTTCAAGTATGTAGAATAAAAACAAAAGACATTTGGTCATACTGCAAAGATATTACTTATACAGTTATTTCTTTCTTTCTAGTTTTGTCTTATGTCACACTTCAGTAAAATTCATATTACTCCTTGACTACTCTTCCTTTTTTCTTGTCTTTCTTCTTTCTCTTCCTTCTCCTACTCTTCCTTTTTATTCTTACATATTTAGGATTGATAGAATTTTAACTTCTTCTCTTGGAGGGGAGCCTAGGTGGCTCAGTTTTGTTGAGTTTCAGCTCAGGTATTATTCTTGCGGACCCTGGGATCCTGCCCATAGTTGGACTCTATGCTCAGTAGGGAGTCTGCTTGAGGATTCTCTGCCTCTGCCCAACACCCCCCCCCACACACACTTCCTCTAATAAAAATTATTTAAAAAGAGATTAAAAATAAAAAAACCTGAAAAAATAAATAAAAGGTTACAAAATTTTAATACAAAGAATGCTACTTAGTGTTTTCCCTAAGCTCTGAAGATTTGCTGCCCTCTGTTATCAGTAAACTTGAGAGCAGTGAGTTGTTTGTGATGGTCTTCTACAGAAGGGATCTCTTGCCCTGATGCTCAAGTGGACTCCAACTGGTGCGCTGCAGCTCTCCTAAGCAGCAAAGACAGGCCTCAGGGTAAGCAGCTCTGTAGTCCAGTATGTGGTGCAGTTTTATTCCCTGAAGGCTTGCAGCACCAATGGGTGAGATGAATATCACTGCATCCTGTTCTCTATGCAGGAGCTGAAAATTTGCACCCTAGCTCTTCAGGGAGCCCTCACAGGGGAAAAAAATCCACCCGTTAACTCCCTGGTTTCTGTCAGAACTCTGTGTTCACGCTGCCAGTGACAAGGCATTTTTATCTCAGGAATGCGATTGAGTTCTAAATCCAGTATTTTTGTTTTTAAAGATTTTATTTATCTGAGAGAGAGAGTGAGTGATAGTGAGAGAGAGAATGAGCTGGGAAAATGTCAGAGAGAGAAGCAGACTCCCCATGCAGATGGGAACCTGATGTGGGACTGTATCCAGACACTCTAGGGTCATGACCTGAGATGAAGGCAGTTACTTAAACAACTGAGCCATCCAGGTGACCCCAATTCCAATTTCTATGGATTCCTGTGGAACAGACCCACACCATACATGCTGCGTGTTTGAGGTCTTGCCATTTTTTTTGTTTGTTTGCTGTTTTTGTTTTTGTTTTTTGTTTGTTTGTTTGTTTGTTTGTTTGGTTTTTTGCTGGACCCCTCTCAGGAAAGTGAATGCCCAACAATGCTGTGATTCTGAGTATAGAGCTACACAGAGCAGAAAGCCAGGACCTAGTTTCGTGGCTTTCAGCCATTTTTCCCTAACTGATGTCTGGGAACTCTGAAGCATCCTGGCCCCACTTGTTCTTCTTGTGACCCTCAGGATCCTCAGATCATGCTGTCACACCTGGGATTCCACTTCACCACTTGAACACTTTTAAGCCATAAATGTCCCCCATAGTAGTCGACACCTAAGTGTTTCAATCAAGCACTTCATTGTCATTAAAAACTTTGTGGTCGGCTCCTTCAGGTAGATGCCTCCCCTCTTCTGTATCCACAATCATATCACCCGCACAACTTATTCCTACCCATGCCACTCAAGCTCTGAAGCTACTGCAGGCACCACAGTGAGAGCTAGAGGTGGGTCTTGAGGTGGTTCAGGATCTTCTTCTATGGCTGGTGCTGTTGGTCCAAGAAGAGAAAGTATCATCACCATGATTGACTTTTCATGTCCCTCCTAAATGAGGTACTTAATATTGAGCAGACTAGGCGATGCCTTATGAAGCATACAAGGGCAGACCCATCCCTTCCTCTTGAGTTTTAAGGAAAGAGGAATATTTCGGGGTTCCTAACCAAGGGCTGTAGTAGGTTGAGCACATTGGATACCCTGGTGATCCCTTCTTGTTCACACCAATGTCGTGGTGGGAAGGGTGGAAAGAGGATTCCTGATGTGCCTCTTATGTGTGCCAGAGCCCATCCAAGATCCTGAGCTGCGCCATGTTTCTCTCCTTGATGGAGTTGTGCAAATACTGGGTGTGGTGTATCTGGAATGGAGAGCCCTTGGTCTGAAGACCAGCAAAGGCATCCTGACAGGGCTCTGAGGCCTTGTGTCTGGCTGCCAGCCACTGTCTTTACAGACCTCTAGAAAGGGATGGGGCAAGAGCTGAATGATGTGATCCCAATCTATATCTCATTGAAGCGCCAGGAGGTGCCCCACACTGCCAACAGAGTCCAGCACTAGTTTGAGATTAGGGCAGGTGTTGGGGAGATCCCACTCCAAGGGCGCCAATGCAGAACAAAGGAACCTACATCCTAGAAACTAGCCTGGGATCCTAGGGTCCTGTACTCACATGCAACTCCATCCCATCTCTTCCCCAAACATGCCCATCTGGTCCTACCCACACCTTGGACAGAAGCAGAGTCATCGTCCAATTATTTACAAGGATATCATTAAAGAGACATTAAACCATGTCTCATCACATTTATCTAGAGATTTTTGCACTGTGCTATGCATTTTCCTAACTCATGCTCCCAGGTGTCCCCATTGACCCAACAGCTCTTCCCCAAGTTCTGCAAGTCTTGCAAATGATCATGGTGAATTGGAAGACTTTTATGCAAAAGGACCTTCACCTCATGGTACTATTTCTCTTGCTCTGCCATTTTTTTTAAAGATTTTATTTATTTATTTGACAGAGAGAGATCACAAGTAGGCAGAGAGGCAAGCAGAGAGAGTGAGAGGGAAGCAGGCTCCCTGCCGAGCAGAGAGCCTGATGCGGGACTCGATCCCAGGACCCTGAGATCATGACCTGAGCCGAAGGCAGTGTCCTAAACCACTGAGCCACCCAGGCGCCCCTGCCATTTTGTTTTGATGGAACACATCTTTGGGGTCTCTCCAGGGTCAGGGTCAGGGGCTCCACTGTGCTGCATACCATTCCAGAAAGCCAGTCATTTATCACATCCATTGAGACCTTTAGTGAAGCAGGAATTTAACGTGATCCCCTTCTGTTGCCAACACACAGTGCTGCATCCTACATCCTTCGTGCCCTAATCTCCTAAGACCTCTCACCTAAAACATCTCTGTGTTCTCGTCTCAAGAATTGGATATGTTATCAGAAATCACAGGATTCATGCCAGTCATGCAGGGTGGTGATATCAGTACTCAACTCACAAAGTGACCTGAGATACTATCAGTTCAGACACCATTTACTTCAATTCTTTATATGGCTGCCAAGAACATTTTTTTCTTTTTCATTAAAGGTTTATTAATTGATTGGCTGATTGATGGATTTGAGAGGGAGACAGGGGTAGAGTGGGGAGAAGCAGCGGTAGAGACAGAATCCTCAAGCAGACACTGCCCTATGGGCACAGCCCTATGAGGAGCATAGTACCAGGACATTGAGAATATGACCTGAATCAAAACCAAGAGCCTTTTGATTAACCCAAGGAAACACTGAGTCACCTTATTCTTTCGAGGACTGTGGGCTCTCTTGTCCCACCTCTTGCCATATGTCACTGAGATCTGGGGGGTCAGTCTGCCCTCCAACACATAATTCTCCTGGTGGCTATAGCACTGACTCATGTCTCCTCTGATTCACCTTGTGGTAAAAATGGCTAAATCAGAAAAACAAATGAGACCTCCGTGCATTTACCAACCAGGCCAACATGCTGGAGACAGAAATAGAACACCTGGCACCTGCCTCCCTAAGAAGAGATCTAAACTCTGTCTACATGTTCCTGGGTACATACCGAGGCTTTGCCACCACCCAAGAGGTGCTGGACCTCCTATTTGCAAGGTGAGCACCCTGCCCCTAACTGCCAAGTGTGATTTGGCCAATGCCTGGTTGTGAGACTTTGGCATGTCTCCAAACTTCTCCAAGCCTCAGTTTGCTCCTAACTGGGGCAGAGTTATTATAGGGACTCAGTGGGGACTTGTAGGGAAAGTACACCTGGGTGTCTGCTCCTGTGGAATAGTCTGCTAGAGGGCCTGAGGTCACGCTATTTGAGCATTCTCCTGCTCCTCATGATGAAGCCTCTGCTTCATCCCTCACTATCACTAAGGTCTTGATCTGGGCTGTTTTGCCATTGAAAGGGAGATCTGAGACCCCATCTCGGGTCTGTGTCTGGGTTAATCCAGAGCAGGCATCCTTGGGTGTGAGCAGGGGGTCAGGCCCACTCAGATATCTGTGATGGGCTTGTTGGGGCTCTTTCATTCATCAGGCATTCAGGAATCCCCACTCAGTGAAGGCATTTATATAGTAGCTTCATATGATCCCTACACAGAACAGACAGCACCTCAGGGCTGCAGATTAGTTAGGGCTCAGACGATGAGAGGTAGCATCCACAGGACATTTCATGTGATGCCCCCTGGCCTCCTCTAGATATGTGTGCATTTTATTCATCTATGATGAGGTCAGCAGAGCCCAGGAGGAGAAGTGGAACGTGTGAGTAAGCTTCAGCTGATAAAGAAGGGCCTTCCCTCTCCACCAGGGTAGCAAGGTACTGTGAATTAGAGGGCCTGCTGGAACTTCACCCACATATCTGTTATTCCTGCTTTAGGGTAAATGTCTGAGAGCTTTTTCTGGAAAATGGGAAGATGTCCTGGGGCGATGGTTGGTGTGTGACCACTGTGGAAAAGCATAGTGAGATGGAGGACAGCTTCAAACCCTAAGAGGGTCATTCTTCATCCCTGCCCCCTCCCAGCCCTATCTCTACCCCAAATCCAGGACACTGAACTGAGGATTTAGGAACCATCACACAGCAGTCTGTTAGAACCTGGACACTTGGTGATCAGAGGGTGCTCAGGAGACCCATTGAGAGGTCAGGGCCACACAACCCACATCCTGTGGGAGATTAGTGTCAGTGGAAGAAGACCCACTCATGGCACCTAGTAAATAAGGCAGCACATGGGCACAGGAGTAACGTTTGAGGTCTTGGGGGGTCCCAAAAAGGCCTGGCTAGAGACAGAGTACCTTTGTTCCCTCCTTGGTTGGATCTTTACAAAGCAGTGCTGTGTGCAGTGAGGGTAAATAAGAGTCCAGACACCACCCCTCCCTGGGCACATGCAGTTGAATTCAAGTGGTAAGTGAGCAAGGAGACAGACTCAGTAGTTTGTCCAGTTCCCGTAAGGACAGAAATGCTCATACCATTGATCAAGGACTCCCATTCATAATGCCTTTTTGCCAGCCTGCCATCTGTGACCAGGTCTGTCCTGGGGAGGACTGACAGATAACAGGTGGAGAAAGAGTAGGTCTTGTCTCTGACAGGAGCTGGAAATTCGGGGGCCCAGGTTCCCACAGGGTTTCCCTGGGATATTGGTTTGGATGGGTGCCCTGTCCTTTGACGCATCTGCCTACCTGCCTGTACTCAGGGCTACCTATTCCATCTTGAGCACATGGCTGGAACAATATTCTTGGGGTTTTTTCCAGCCCCCAGAATTTCCCAGACTGTATATGCTGCTGACATACATGGGGCTCAATATGCCAGGCCTGGAGTGCCGTGCCCAACTTCTGCTCTCACAGCTGCAACACCTTGAGCCCACGAAGCGAGAGCATGGGGGTGAGGAGGTCTGGGGGTGACTGATGCGGGCCTGAGGAGGAGACAGCATGGGCCACACTGAGTAAGCCTCCTCAGATTGTTATTGGTCTGTGAAATCGATTATTGTTATTGATTATTGATGTTATAATCACAATAAATTATTGTTATTGAGAGGAGTGAGTAATCTCAGATCCCTGACCCCATTGGCTTCAGTTGGAGAGACATTCCAAGGATTGGGTCTTGAATGCAGACCACACTGAGGGGTGGGAAAAGTTTCTTTTACGTATGAGGCAAAAGGGAAGTCAGTCATGCTGATGATACTTTCTCTTCTTGGAGCTACAGCACCAACCTTAGAGCAAGATCCTGATCCACCTCAGGAACCCATCCCAACTCCCACTCTGGCACCCTCTGCACCTTTGGAGCCTGAGCTTGCCCACCCCATCCCTGCTGCTGTGGTTCACCAGTCATGAAGATCAGTGACATCACCTGCCCTGGTGGGGCTAGTGCGGGTGGTAGTCAGAGCTCTAACTCGTGCTCTGGATTTGGAAGAGCCAATGGCCCCTTTGCCTGACCTGGAGGTCCAGCAGGGTCCTGCCCCTGTTCCTGGATTTCCTGAATGGTCTGAACCACCATCTGGCTCAGTGGAGCAACCTGGCTCATCCCCTGAGCAGCAGCTGGTGCAGGCTGTAGCCCCAAACTATGCTTTCCCTTCCACTGTCATTGCATTCTTTGTAATATTTGTGTTTGTATACACCTGTATAATGACTTAATAGAGTTTGTTCATTAAATAAAGTAGAATTTGAGTTTACATAAAATTTTACTCAGATCCTTTCCAATGTTGTATCAACGTCTCATTAGGTACATTCAGAGTTTGGCACACCCATTTACTTCTACAGCATTTCCATCACAGAGACACCTGTGCTACTAATCACTCACCGCTCATTCCCTCACCCCAGTCCTTGAAACCACTTCTCTTCTCTCTGTCTCTGGTACGTACTTTACTTTCTTGGATTTTCATGTGCCTGGAATCCTACAATATGTCTTTCTCTGTCTGTCTGCAGAACATAAGTATGATTCACCTTTTTAAATTTTGCAAATCACATTTTATTACATAAGAATGTTCCTGAAAGAACAAAGATCATGGGAAGCTCCAAAATGAACTATTTTCATTATCTGTGATAGGGTTCCCTTTCATAAAGATGCCTTGAAAAGCAGAAACCACAAGAGAAATGTCTGGGTCCATGAGCAATCTTTCAATTCTTTCATTTTCCCGGATAGACTATGTTTAAACTATTCTAATGGACATATTATAAAATATTAAAATCATATCTTAAATATTATCATTTATGTTAACAAGTTAAGTAATGAAGTAAATAGTTCTTTAGATTTTATCCAGACTATATTTATTTAGTAAATAATAATTAAATATGAAAAAAGAAGACACGTTCCTTCTACCAAGAAATAATCACCCATAACACACGGTGTCAATCTTCCCTGCCTTTCCTTCTAAGGGTAGTGTGTGTGTGTGTGTGCGTGTGTGTGCGTGCGCACATGCATGTGTGTGTCAGAATGGGGCAGGAAAGGTTCCAGGGCTGCACTCTTGTTCTACCTGATGTCCCCACAGTGGACAGGCACTGTCGCTGCTGTTTTCTTGGGCATTCACAGTCACAGCACTCAGCAGCCCCATCTGTTGAACAGCTAATCCATTTCCAATTATTTGACTCTCATAATGTAAGTGATAAGAATGTCGGTGCCATAAATCTCTGTTTCTTTAGGAATTATTCCTATAAACACCAATACTAGAACACACATTAACCACATTATTGGGGGACTGGCTGCTGGCTCCTTTATGCTCATTTATTAAGGTGAAGCATTGCTTTGGAAAGGAGAAATCCTAGATTCCATAGATAAGACCTGAAATCATGAGGAGGACAAGCCATCAGTGATGCCATCAGGGTATTGGGATTGACCATAGAGAATGGAAGAGCCTGCCCACAACCCCCTCTCGTATGTCCTCTCTCACAAGCTTCCCTGCTTTGTGTCCTGGAACACACCTCACCCATGCCCTGCCTCGTGACACTCTCCAGCCACTCCAGCCCCTCATGCTCCTTAACTCAGATGCTAACTAGAGCAACAAGATCATGCCCCATGCCAGCAGAAGGGTTCAGGTCAGCCCACTTCTCTCAGCTTGCTCCCTGTACTTCCTGGCTGAACCTCATCCTCTCAGGGAGGAATCTCTAAAGACAGTGCAGGTCAGTGGGTTACAGAGAAGTGTTCATCCAGATGTAGTTTTAGTGGCAACAGCTAGAACCACTTGAACTTGTGTGAGAATGACAGGCCTTTACAAAGCACATTGTCTGCTCATGGAAGCTGCAGGATGGACAGAGCCTCAACCAGGAGCTTTGACACTGGCCATAGCTCATCCACTCATCCACACCCCTCAGGATGCTCTAGCTGTGACCCCCTGACCCTGTTAACCCCAATTTTCGTATCCCTCAAGTTAAGCTTGTCTGAGAGAGGAGACTGTGCTTTCTTCTGAGTCCCCTCTCCTCCGCCAAGTCAGGTAAGGGGAGTCCACTTGATCTAACACTCTATTGGAGGCCATCATCATTAATTCCTGTCTTCTCTGCCATAACATGGAGATAATCAGGCACAGAAGATATCCTCAGAGAGAGGACATTTAGGGCTCTCCCTGGAGGAAGAGAGAGATAAACCAGTGAGTGGGACTCAGTGAGAAAGGAGCGCTCTGAGCACTAGCAGAAGGGCTGCCATGGGCCAGGGGCTGCCATATTGGTCAGTGGCACAGGCTTTGTGTTGCCTTGCAGGGAGTGGCCAGGATTCCTCCTACCAATAGATCCATCAAAAACCAAAATGACATCCACAAAATACTTTAAACTCCAACCACAGAAAGGCAGTGGGACCCAGGCCTCCAAGGAGGCCTAAGATTCTTTGTACCAATGATTACACGGTGGGGGGAAAGTGGGACAGGCTAATGGAACTGTGGGAAGCTAATTTCCCTGTTTTGGAGAGAAAGAGCCCCATCACAAGGCACCCAAATATTTGTTCCAAAAACAGATGACAGTTCCAGGGACTCCAGCTTGCCAGTATCCACACTGAGGATTTTCCATGTCCAGGACACAAGCTCTGGGTGACATCCTGCCACGGGACAGGCCTGGGTCTGATGGATGAGCCCCAGTGTTGTGGGATCCCATATTAGAGGGGATGAAGGCTTTCTGGAAGGAAAACTGAGTCAGGGGAGCCTGGTTTGGCAGGCTGATAGGACACAGTAAGGCAGAGACCCAGAGCCCATGACAGGAATGTACTCCCTGTGAGCTAATTTTAGCTGGTAAATCTAAAGATTACTGAGTATCTTTTTAGAGCATGAATCACGTCAGTCAATCCCCCTAACAATTCCATGTGGAAGGTAGAAATGCTACCTCTGTTTGATGAAAAAGGAAACCAAGGCTTTAATAAACTGCACCTTTCCATGATCCACATTGAGTCATAGGCAGGATTTGAACCCAGGGCTTGCCAGCGTTGTGAGCCCAACGTCACAAGAAGGTTGCATCCAGTTGCTTCAGAAGAGACTTCTCAACTCTGAGGTTATGTGAGCCTTTGTACCCAGGGAGAAATCTCCTCATACCCAGACAACGACTGGCAGGAACTGGGAGATTCCTCAGCGCCAAGGCACAGCATCATCAGACAACAGACCCAGGACAAGCCCATGTGAGAGTTCGCACCACTGCCCCTTGAGTTCAGTGAAGTCTCTAGGCCTCAGGGTTGGATGTGGAGCTTTGTGCACCTCTGTGTTCCAGGAGTGAGCCCTGTGGATGGAACACAGAGTCCAATGGCAGAGAGATAGCAGTTTTAGCCCCTGCCCAGCCTCTTCGCAGCTGGGCAACCCAAGCAGAGCTCTGAAGCTACAGACCCTGTCCCTAAATTGTTGAATGTAATGGGTACTGCTAAGTGGGATTTAGAAAGAAATGACTTGTACAGTTCCTGCCTGGTGCCTGGGAGCACATGTAGAGTCCAGAGGAAAGGCAATCATGTCAGTGACCAATTTACACATGTATCTGGTCTTCCACTTGTTGGTTCTGTTGTCATCCTTAAGAAACAGATGCAAAAGCTAAGGTGAGGAAGATTCCTTCATAGGCTTTCTTCTCTGAGGTTTATAGTTTTAGCTCTTGAATTTAGATCTGTGACCCATTTGGGGTTCATTTTCTGTCTTCTCTGAGGGGAGGGTTCATGGGCCTTCATTAAGTCATTTGTAATTTTATGTCTTGGCATGTGCAGGAACTGATGCACTTTAGTCACTGTAGTACCTTAGGTTGTCACTTGTAGGGACTTGTCAGTAGATCCGCAAGAATCTGTAGAATAATATTTATTCTATCCTGGAAGAAATTTGCTGAGAGTATGAAGGAAGTCCAAAAGGAGGTTAACTTCTATATTCTGCAGGGGTGGAGCAGTGTCCTTGTTAAGAATACACACCCTCGGGGTGCCTGGGTGGCTCAGTGGGTTAAAGCCTCTGCCTTCAGCTCAGGTCATGATCCCACGGTCCTGGGATCGAGCCCCAAATCGGGCTCTCTGCTCCGCAGGGAGCCCGCTTCCTCCTCTCTTTCTGCCTGCCTCTCTGCCTAGTGTGATTTCTCTCTGTCAAATAAATAAAATATAAAAAAAAAAGAAGAATACACACCCTCCTCTGGTGGCCACAGGTGACATTGCAGGAGTTCCCTGAACTGTCTGCAAAACAAGCCAGTGGATGTTGGGCATCTTCAAGGATTCACAGAGAGATCAAAACAGTTACATAAAATTCAAGGTTTTGGAATGTGTCTTCTAGGAAATCTGAGGAAAATGGGCTTTTTCCCAAATGCACTATTTCGAGAAATATTTTCTGAGTAGCTGAGTCGTGCCCTGGGTTCCAAGGTAGAAAGAAGGGAGAATGGTGGATGCTTCCCAAGAAGCACATGGTGCACGGTGGGATAGTGTGGGAAATAACTGATTCACACCACAGCTTTGTATATTTGGTTGAAAGAAAACAGTAAAATAAAAAAAAA
Organism: Meles meles; assembly: GCF_922984935.1. NCBI lineage: Eukaryota > Metazoa > Chordata > Mammalia > Carnivora > Mustelidae > Meles > Meles meles. The sequence continues at coordinate 468,572 of NC_060081.1, forward strand.
GCCATATTTATGAATTCCTTTGATTATGCTAGTCATAAAACATTTTGGACAATTTGAAAACTATCACTCAGCATATGTGTATCCTCTTTTCCCAGTTAGATGACATCAATTTATATTCCCAGCTTATTTTTTACTCATTAGGAGAAGCCACTGTAGAGTCTTAATGACTCTACAAAAATCCTTGTAGAACTAACAGATGGATTAAGTCCTAAACCTAAGGACATAGATTCTATATACAAAAATGAGTTTCACTTCTATACACAAATAACATGCTATCAAGGACAGGAATTAAGAAAATTATTTGTAATTGATAATCACTCAAAAAGAATAAAATACGTAGGTATTATTTTCACCTGGAGGTAAAAGACCTGCATACTGAAAACTTAAACCATTAATGAAAGAATTTGAAGAAGACAGAGTTAAGTCTGGAGACATCCCATGCTCATGGAGCCCTAGTATATATGTAAGGCAAAGGTCTAGATTGCATAAAGCAATCTAAATATTTAGTGCAAACCCCATCAAGGTCTAATGGCATTTTTAGAAATAAAACCAATAATCCTACAAAGTGAATAATACCACAGAATTCCCTGAAGAGTCAAAGCCATCTGGAGAAAAAACAAAGTAGTAGGCATCTTGATTCTGAATCCAAAGTGTATTACAAAGTTGTAGAAATGGACATCATATGGTATCGACCTACAGACAGACACACAGATCAATGGAACAGAGCAGAAAACCCTGGAAAAACACCCACGCATATGTAGTCAATTGATTTACAACAAAAGCTCCAAAAATATAAAATAGGGAATCAACAGTCTCCATGATAAGTGATTTGGAAACACTTGGCAACCTCAAGTAAAGCAGTGCCACTGAATGTCTATCCGACCCGATCCACAGCGAAGTCACAATGTGACAAGAACTTCAACAAAACAGCTACACCCATAAAATACCTAGCTGGAAATTTGACAGAATTTTATTAACACCCCTGCTTTTTTACAATAATCTCCATGACCAAAATCTGAACTCCATATCCTGAGATCTAGAGTCAAATGCTGTGCTGACTGATCCAGTGAAGAACCTATTAAAACTATGTAGCACATATGTGCTATCGTGAGTGCTGTGAAGTGTGTAAACTTGGCGATTCACAGACCTGTACCCCTGGGGATAAAAATACATTATATGTTTATTAAAAAAAATTTGGAAGGGGAGGTGAATCATAAGAGACTATGGACTCTGAAAAACAACCTGAGGGTTTTGAAGAGTCAGGGGTGGGAGGTTGGGGGAACAAGTGGTGGGTAATAGGGAGGGCACGTTTTGCATGGAGCACTGGGTGTTGTGCAAAAACAATGAATACTGTTACGCTGAAAAAATAAATAAAATGGAAAAAAAAACTATGTAGCACAGAGGTGTCAGAATAGATCTATTTATTCATCCCCTTAACATATTTTTTGGAAAAATGTTTCTTGAGATCATTCCTGACACTGAGTTTTGGATTTGACATAAGAAGCAAAGACTACAATGAAAAATAAACAACTGGGACTGCATCAAACTAAAAGCCTTCTGTACAGCAAAGGAAATCTCCAGTCATCAACATATTGAAAACACAACATACTGAAAAGGGGAAAATATTTGCAAACTACCTAACGGATAGATGGCTCATAACCAAAATATTGAAGAACTCATACAAGTCAATAAGACAAAAACAGATAACAGTTACAAGATAAGCAGAGTTCAGACTAGATACTTTTTTTCAAAGAATACACACAGAGGGCCAACAAATACATGAAGAGATGTTCACCACCACTTATCACCAGGAAAATGCAAATCAAAGCCCAAAATGATGTCCCCTGTCACCTGTAACTTGTCTGCATGACTAGTATCCAGAAGACCAAACAAGAATTTTGACCAAAATATGGAGTAAAGGTAACTCTGCTCCATTGGTGGGACTGTAAACGGGCTCTCTTGGTAGGAATGGGTGCAGCTACTATGGAAAACAGTGTCAAGTTTTCCCAAAATATTCAACATAGGGGAACAGGGATAATTCAATCAGAAGAGTGAGTGACTCTTGATCTTGGGGTCATGAGGTTGAGCCCCACATTGGAGGTAAAGAGTACTTAAAAATGTATATAGAACAACCATATCATCCATCAATTCTCCTCTTATGTATTAGAATGAAGCCAAGTCTTCTCTCTTCTACAGTGAAGGTGTATAGGGATGCCTGGGTGGCTCAGTCGTTAAACACCTGCCTTTGGCACAGGTCATGATCCCAGGGTCCTGGGATTGAGCCCCACATTGGGTTCCCTGCTCAGTGGAGAGTCTGTTTCTTATTCTCAAAATTCCCCTGCTTGTGCTCTCTCTCAGTCTCTCTGTGTTCTCTCTGTCAAATAAATAAATATAATCCAAATAAATAAATAAAATGAAGGTGTATAGATTGATGTGCTCTGCTGTTTAATTCCAGCACTGAAAATCTCTGCTCTTTTGAAGTAGAATGTGAAGGGTCCTGTCCACCAGTCTAAGGTTGCCCAGTGTTTCCAAAGCACTTTAAAGTCTCAGGTCAACTCTCCTCCAGATCTCTACTCAAATCCTAAGAATTTAGCTCTCAGTCTATTCTCCTTTTACCCACAGCCCTGTCTTCCCCAATCTGTCCATACCCAGCCCACCATTCCCTAGGAACTTGACATAGCTTGTGGTTTGGCTGGCCCAGGGCTTGCTGAGTCAGCACTGGGCCCAAAGCTATGTCCTGAGCTGCCCCCTACAAACATGCCTGGGTCACAGGAACCTACTAACTACTTAGCAGAATGTTTGCAGAAGCACAGGCTCCCAACCTGTATACTTGCTGATCAGGGAGCATCTCCCAGCCATTGTAGCCCCACTGTATCCAACAAGTCATCAGGTGTTCTGTGCAAATTCCTTCCACTCTTGTCCCTCAAACAGTCAACACTCTCACCAGCAGGTGAGAACAGGTTAAGTCACATGCACATGATCACCAAAATGTTTCTGGCTTTAAGTCTTCTGCTACTCATACAGATATTTCCTTCACAGATCAGCAGTATCTGGAAGTGAGGATACTCTACTGAGTCTTCAGATCTTGAAACCTTGGACCCTTCATCTATCCCATGGTCTGATGTGCCTGGTGTCTTCCTTCTTCCCTCAGAAATCTTTTTTCTAGATTTGGCCCAACCCTCGGCTCTGAGGGCTGCATTAACCCATGGAAACCACCAAGTAACTCTCTCGTTCCTTAGAGCCTCCCTGTTGATGGCTTGGGAACAATAATCTGGAGTTTATGGATTTCTAGGGGTTTCTGGAGTTAATAAGTGACAAATATCATTCCAGCTGTCTCAGATTTTGTTTTGTGGAGGGAAACATTGACACTGACAGGGCAAACAAAATCCATTCAAATGCAACATATTTCAAATATATACATGATCAAAAAGGAAACTTCAATCCATAATTTGTCTCATTTTATATTTATATTTATCCAAAATGATGACTTAAGTTTGTTCCCTTCAAAAGGTCCACATACCACAGCAAGAGGCTATTTCCAGTGGTCAATTTGAACAGAACCCCAAGTGGTGCTTTTCTTCTCCCATCGCTGAGCTTTTCTGCCCCCAACTTGCAACACATAGTCTATTCGTTCTACCTCTTTGTAGCAAAGTCAGGTGCCCACCTTAAAGCTCAATCGTTGAAGAACATTTTTTTTGGACAGGAGAGTATCTTCTGGTAATCACACAGAAACCATGGCTGGGGGCACCTGGATGGCTCAGTGGGTTAAGCCTCTGCCTTGGCTCAGGTCATGATCTCAGGTTCCTGGGATCGAGCCCCGCAATGGGCACTCTGCTCAGCAGTGAGCCTGCTTCCCTCTCTCTCTCTGCTTCTCTGCCTACTTGTGATATCTGTCAAATAAATAAATAAAATCTTAAAAAAAGGAAGAAACCATGGCTGGCCCAGGTGAAGAAGACAGATTACCCATAAGGGAGCTGCATTTCCACTTTCAGCAACATTATGTGAGGTGAAATGTTAGGTCCCAATAAGGGAAGTTTGGAGTGAATTTTCCTCAACCCCTTCCACTCATGGGTGTGCGATGTAACTGTCTAGGGCCTTACTGCCAGAGCAAGGAGCTCTTCTCCAGAACTACAGACTTTGAAGACTGTGGGAAGATTAATGCTGAAACTGCCTGTAATAAAAAGAGTTTGGGAGTGAGGGAAGGAGAAACAGTGAAGCATCAGGGTGAGAAATACCCATTGGATTCTAAAAGTACTTAAATGCTGAGCATGGACTGGGCCTGATCTTTCACCTGGAATATGCCCCCCACAGGAGGCTCCAGAGAAAGGACTAAAGCCACTGTTGATGCCAAACTCAGAGTAGAAATTTGCAGTCCCTTCCAGGCAGTGGAGATGTGAGAGAAGTTGTGGGGGCTTTGGAAGCAAAGCACCAAAACTTAAGTGCCCTGTTTCGCATATGCTGGCCATGTGCCTATGTAGTCTTCAAGTCTCTTTTCCTCACATAGCACACAAAGACCATGATGGTGCCTTTTCTTTCCTTATGCTTGATCAAATGCCATCAGCGAAATCTAATGCTCGCTCAGAGGTGAGGTTTATTGTTAGATGAAGTTATTACTGACTCATAGCAGAGATTCTGAAGTATGGTTTTTGTTCATTTAAAACCCTGTGAACATGTTTTTCAGTGGTGATGACATTTCTCCCCAGGTTTATTGAGGTACCACTTAGTGTAAAACAAACTCCTGAGGCCCAAGCAGCACAAGGCTTCCCTCAAGAGAAGGCACAGGGTCCAAGTGGATGCTCATTACTAATAATACCTGTCTTGACCTATGGGCATTGCCTATAGGACTGGCCTCTGGAGAGGTACAGTCATCATGAGTTAAAAATTTGCCATTCAACATTTGTAGGAGCTTTCACAGTGATGACCCCTTTCCAATGCTTAAGTGGTTCTTTAGATAAATTGAAAACAGACGGAAAATAAATAGAGAATGAGATAAACAGAAGGAAAATGAAAACTTTCAGTCTCTTTCTCTGAAGCCAGAATTACCCTGGTCCTCAAACCAGGCAAAGATCCCATCAAAAAGAAGAATTTCAGACCAATATCCCTGATGAAAGTGGACACCAAGACCGCCACAAGGTCCTAGCTAATAGGATCCAACAGTACATTAAAAAGATTACCCTCCATGACTCGGTAGGATTGATCTCTGGTAGGCAAGAGTGGTTCAATATTCACAAATCAATCAATGTGAAAAAAAATCAGTAAGAGAAGAGAGAACAACATGGTCCTCTCAATTGATGCAGAAAAAGCATTTATAAAAATACAGGATCAGCTCATGATTAAAAGACTTCAAAGTAAAGGGATAGAGGGAATATTCCTCAAATTCATCAATATATCAATGAAAAGCCCACAGTGAAAGTGATCTTCCATGGGGAAAATTTAACAGTCTTGCCTTTGAGATCAGGAACACGCAAAAAATGCCCAGTCTCGGCACTGTTCTCCAACATAGTACTAGAGTCCTAGAAAGAGCAATCAGAAAACAAAAAGAAATATAACATACTCAGTTTGGGGAAGACAAGGTCAAACTCTCTCTATTCACAGACGACATGATACTTTATATGGAAAACCAAAAAGACTCCATCCCCAAACTACTAGAACTCATATAACAATTCCGTAATGTGGCAGAATACAAATCAATGTACAGAAATCAGTTGCTTTCTTATACACTATCCATGACAATATAGAAAGGGAAATTAAAGAATTTATTCCATTTACTACAGCACCAAGAACCACAAAATAACTTGGAATAAAATTAACAAAAGAGGTACAGGATCTGTACTTAAGGACCTAGAGAACACTCATGAAAGAAATTAAAAAAGACACAAAAAGATGTAAAAGCATCCCATGCTCATGGATCAGAAGAATAAACTTCATTAAAATGTCTTTACTACACAGAGTAATGAATACTTCAAATCAATCCAAGTCACAATTCCACTAGCATCTATAAAGCGCTTGGACAAACAATCCTAAAATTTGTATGGAACCAGAAAATACCCCAAATTTCTAAGGAAATTTTCAAAAAGAAAAACAAAACTGGGGGAATCACGTTGCGTGTTTTCAAGTTTTGTTACAAAGCTGTGATCACCAAAAGAGCATCGTACTTGCCCAAAAACAGACACACAGACAAGTGGAAGAGAGGAGAGAGCCCAGATATGGACCCAAAACTCTATGGTCAAATATTCCTCAACAAAGCTGGAAAAAATATACAATGGAAAAAAAGACAGTCTCTTCAATAAATGGTGCTGGACAATTGGACAGCTATATATAGAAGAATGAAGCTTGACCATCCTCTTACACAATACACAAAGCTAAACTAGAAATGGATAAAAGACCTCAACGTGAAGCAGTAATCCATCAGAATCCTAGAGGAGAACATAGGCGGTAACCTCTTTGACATCAGCCACCGCAACTTCTTTCAAGATATGTCTCCAAGGAAATAAAAGTGAAATTGAACTTTTGGGACTTCATCAAGATCAAAAGCTTCTGCACAGCAAAGGAAACAGTCAACAAACCAAAGAGGCAACCCACAGAATGGGATAAGATATACACAAATGTCAATACAGGCAAAGGGCTGATATCCAGGTTCTACAAAGAACTTCTCAGACTCAACACACTAAAAACAGATAATCATGTCAAAAAATGGGCAGAAGACATGAACAGACCATTCTCTGATGAAGACATACAAATGGCTATCAGACACATGAAAAAATGTTCATCATCACTAGCCATCAGGGAGATTCAAATCAAAACCACATTGAGATACCACCTCACACCAGTTAGAATGGCCAAAATAACAAGACAGGAAACAACGTCTGTTGGAGAGGATGTGGAGACAGGGGAATCCTTTTACACTGTTGGTGGTAATGCAAGTTGGTGAGGCCGCCTTAGAAAACAATGTGGAGATTCCTTACAAAATTAAAAACAGAGCTTCCCTAAGACCCTGCAATTGCAGAACTGGGTATTTAACACAAAGATTCAGATGTAGTGAAAAGAAGGGCCATCTGTATACCAATGTTCATAACAGCATGGCCACAGTCACCAAACTGTGGAAAGAGAGAAGAAGCCCTTCAACAGACAATGGATAAGGAAGATATGGTCCATATATACAATGGAATATTATGCAGCCATCAGAAGGGATGATTACCTAACTTTTTTATCAATGTGGAGGGCTGGAGGAGATTATACTGAGGGAAAAAATTCAAGCAGAGAGAGTCAATTATTATGTAGTTTCACTTATTTGTGCTGCATAGGAAATTACATGGAGGACATTAGTAGAAGGAAAGAAAAAGTAAATTGGGGGAAATTGGAAGAAAACGTGAAGCATGAGAGACTGTCAGAAACAGTTTCTGAGACTCTCAGAAACAAACTGAGGGTTTTGGAGGGGCAGGGATGGGGGATACATGAACCTGGTGGTGGGTATTAAGGAGAACATGTATTGCATGGAGCACTGAGTATGGTGCATAAATAATTAAACTTGGAACTCGCAAAAAATTAAATTAAATTTTAAAAATAATCATTTATTTACTTATAGGAATCTTAATAAAATATGAAGAGTTTATTTAAACTGTAATAATAATGCTATTTTATATCTTTATGAGATTTAAAGCAAAACATCCATGACCTACATTCTTGTATAGATAAAAAAATTACCTCTTTTATCACCTTCATAAAAATAAACTTCCTAGAGGAGAGGAGTAAAGATGGCGGAGAAGTAGCAGGCTGAAACTACATCAGGTAGCAGGAGATCAGCTCAATAGCTTATCTAAACATTGCAAACACCTACAAATCCAACGGGAGATCGAAGAGAAGAACAGCAACTCTAGAAACAGAAAATCAACCACTTTCTGAAAGGTAGGACTGGCGGAGAAGTGAATCTAAAACGACGGGAAGATAGACTGCGGGGGGAGGGGCCGGCTCCTGGCAAGCGGCGGAGGAACGGAGCACAAAATCAGGACTTTTAAAAGTCTGTTCCACTGAGGGACATTGCTCCAGAGGCTAACCCAGGGTGAAGCCCACGCAGGGTCAGCGTGGCCATAGGTCCCGCAGGGTCACAGAAGGATCGGGGGTGTCAGAGTGTCGCAGAGCTCGCAGGTATTAGAACGGAGAAGCCGGCTGGAGAGACAGAGCCGAGGACTAAACTCTCAGCTCGGGGTTACCTTGAACTCGTTGCGGGCTGGGTGAGTTCCGAGCGCGGCTAGAGGCTGGGGATACGGGAGTGATTGGGTGCTGTCCTCTGGGGGCGCACTGAGGAGTGGGGCCCCGGGCTCTCGGCTCCTCCGGGCCGGAGACTAGGAGGCCGCCATTTTCATTCCCGTCCTCCGGAACTCTACGGAAAGCATTCAGGGAACAGAAGCTCCCAAAAGCGAACCCGAGCCGATTACTTAGTCAGGCCGCCGGTAAGGGCGGTGCAATCCCGCCTCGGGCAAAACACTTGAGAGTCACTACAACAGGCCCCTCCCCAAGAAGATCAACAAAATATCCAGCCAGGACGAAGTTCATCTATCAAGGACAGTAGGTTCAACTCCTAAGACAGCAGAGCAATTCCAGAGGAGGAGAAAGCAAAGCACGGAACTCAAGGCTTTCTCCTCATGATTCTTTAGTCTTGCGGCTACTTCAATTTTTTTTTCTTTTTTCTTTTTTCAATTTTTTTTCCTTTTTTCTTCTTCTGCTAAATTTTTTAAAACTTTTACCCTTTTCTTTTTTAACGTTTTTTGACTAGTTTATCTAAATATATATTTTTTTTCTTTCTTTTTTATATTTTTTCTTTATTTGTTTAATTTTTAAATTTTTTTCTTTCTTTTTTATGAACCTCTTTTTATCCCCTTTCTCCCCCCCACAATTTGGGGTCTCTTCTCATTTGGTTACAGCGCATTTTTCTGGGGTCTTTGCCATGCTTTTAGTATTTTATTTACTCCTTCATATCCTCTTACCTGGACAAAATGACAAGGCAGAAAAAATCACCACAAACAAAAGAACAAGAGACAGTACTGAAGGCTAGGGACCTAATCAACACAGAAATTGGTAATATGTCAGATCAAGAGTTCAGAATGACAATTGTGAACATTCTGGCCAGGCTCGAAAAAGGCATAGAAGATATTAGAGAAACCCTCCCTGGAGATATTAAAGCCCTTTCCAGAGAAATTAAAGAACTAAAATCTAACCAAGTTGAAATCAAAAAAGCTATTAATGAGGTGCAATCAAAAATGGAGGCTCTCACAGCTAGGATAAATGAGGCAGAAGAAAGAATTAGTGATATAGAAGACCAAATGACAGAGAATAAAGAAGCCGAACAAAAGAGGGACAAACAGCTACTGGACCATGAGGGGAGAATTCGAGAGATAAGTGACACCATAAGACGAAACAACATTAGAATAATTGGGAGTCCAGAAGAAGAAGAAACAGAGAGGGGAGCAGAAGGTCTATTGGAGAGAATCATTGGAGAGAATTTCCCTAATATGGCAAAGGGAACAAGCATCAAAATCCAGGAGGGGAAGAGAACCCCCGTCAAAGTCAACAAGAATAGGTCCGCACCCCGTCACCTAATAGTAAAATTTACAAGTCTTAGTGACAAAGAGAAAATCCTGAAAGCAGCCCGAGAAAAGAAGTCTGTAACATACAACGGTAAAAATATTAGATTGGCAGCAGACTTATCCACAGAGACCTGGCAGGCCAGGAAGAGCTGGCATGATATATTCAGAGCACTCAACGAGAAAAACATGCAGCCAAGAATACTCTATCCAGCTAGGCTATCATTGAAAAGAGAAGGAGAGATCAAAATCTTCCAGGACAAACAAAAACTGAAAGAATTTGCAAACACAAAACCAGCTCTACAGGAAATATTGAAAGGGGTCCTCTAAGCAAAGAGAGAGCCTAAAAGTAGTAGATCAGAAAGGTACAGAGACAATATACAGTAAGTCACCTTACAGACTAATAATGGCACTAAATTCATATCTCTCAATAGTTACCCTGAATGTTAATGGGCTAACTGCCCCAATCAAAAGACACAGGGTATCAGAATGGATAAAAAAACAAAACCCATCAGTATGTTGCCTACAAGAAACTCATTTTAGACGCGAAGACACCTCCAGATTGAAAGTGAGGGGGTGGAAAACAATTTACCATGCTAATGGGCATCAGAAGAAAGCTGGGGTGGCAATCCTTATATCAGATCAATTAGATTTCAAGCCAAAGACTATAATAAGAGATAAGGAAGGACACTATATCCTACTCAAAGGGTCTGTCCAACAAGAAGATCTAACAATTTTAAATATCTATGCCCCTAACGTGGGAGCAGCCAACTATATCAACCAATTAATAACAAAATCAAAGAAACACATCAATAATAATACAATAATAGTAGGGGACTTGAACACTCCCCTCACTGAAATGGACAGATCATCCAAGCAAAAGATCAACAAGGAAATAAAGGCCTTAAATGTCACACTGGACCAGATGGACATCACAGATCTATTCAGAACATTTCATCCCAAAGCAACAGAATACACATTCTTCTCTAGTGCACATGGAACCTTCTCCAGAATAGATCACATCCTGGGTCACAAATCAGGTCTCAACCGGTATCAAAAGATTGGGATCATTCCCTGCATATTTTCAGACCACAATGCTCTGAAGCTAGAACTCAATCACAAGAGGAAAGCTGGAAAGAACCCAAATACATGGAGACTAAACAGCATCCTTCTAAAGAATGAATGGGTTAACCAGGAAATTAAAGAAGAACTGAAAAAATTCATGGAAACAAATGATAATGAAAACACAACAGTTCAAAATCTATGGGACACAGCAAAGGCAGTCCTGAGAGGAAAATATATAGCGTTACAAGCCTTTCTCAAGAAACAAGAAAGGTCTCAAGTACACAACCTAACCCTACACGTAAAGGAGCTGGAGAAAGAACAAGAAAGAAACCCTAAACCCAGCAGGAGAAGAGAAATCATAAAGATCAGAGCAGAAATCAACGAAATAGAAACCAAAAAACAATAGAAAAAATCAATGAAACTAGGAGCTGGTTCTTTGAAAGAATCAATAAGATTGATAAACCCCTGGCCAGACTCATCAAAAAGAAAAGAGAAAGGACCCAAATCAATAAAATCATGAATGAAAGAGGAGAGATCACAACTAACACCAAAGAAATACAGACAATTATAAGAACATACTATGAGCAACTCTACGCCAACAAATTGGCCAATCTGGAAGAAATGGATGCATTCCTAGAGACATATAAACTACCACAACTGAACCAGGAAGAAATAGAAAACCTGAACAGGCCCATAACCAGTAAGGAGATTGAAACAGTCATCCAAAATCTCCAAACAGGGAGGAGTCAAGATGGCGGAGAAGTAGCAGCCTGAGACTACATCAGGTAGCAGGAGATCAGCTCGATAGCTTATCTAAACATTGCAAACACCTACAAATCCAATGGGAGAGCGAAGAGAAGAAGAACAGCAACTCTAGAAACAGAAAATCAACCACTTTCTGAAAGGTAGGACTGGCGGAGAAGTGAATCTAAAACGACGGGAAGATAGACCGTGGGGGGAGGGGCCGGCTCCCGGCAAGCGGCGGAGGAACGGAGCACAAAATCAGGACATTTAAAAGTCTGTTCCACTGAGGGACATTGCTCCAGGGGCTAAACCGGGGTGAAGCCCACGCGGGGCCAGCGTGGCCCCAGGCCCCGCAGGGTCACAGAAGGATCGGGGGTGTCGGAGTGTCGGAGAGCTTGCAGGTATTAGAACAGAGAAGCCGGCTGGAGAGACAGAGCCGAGGACTGAACTCTCAGCTCGGGGTTACCTTGAACTGGTCGCGGGCTGGGTGAGATCGGAGCGCGGCTAGAGGCTGGGGATACGGGAGTGATTGGGTGCTGTCCTCTGGGGGCGCACTGAGGAGTGGGGCCCCAGGCTCTCGGCTCCTCCGGGCTGGAGACTGGGAGGCCGCCATTTTCATTCCCGTCCTCCGGAACTCTACGGAAAGCGTTCAGGGAACAGAAGCTCCCAAAAGCGAACCCGAGCCGATTACTTAGTCCGGCAGCCGGTAAGGGAGGTGCAATCCCGTCTCGGGCAAAGACACTTGAGAGTCACTACAACAGACCCCTCCCCCAGAAGATCAACAAAATATCCAGCCAGGACGAAGTTCATCTATCAAGGAGAAAGCAGATTCAATTCCTAAGACAGCAGCGCAATTCCAGAGGAGGAGAAAGCAAAGCACGGAACTCATGGCTTTCTCCCCATGATTCTTTAGTCTTGCGGCTACTTCAATTTTTTTTTCTTTTTTCAATTTTTTTTTCTTTTTTCAATTTTTTTTTCTTTTTTCTTTTTTCTTCTTCTGCTAAATTTTTTAAAACTTTTACCCTTTTCTTTTTTAACATTTTTTGACTAGTTCATCTAAATATATATATTTTTTCTTTCTTTTTTGTATTTTTTAATTTGTTTTATTTTTTAAATTTTTTTCTTTCTTTTTTTTTTTTTTCTTTTTTTTTCAGAAGCTGTTTTATCCCCTTTCTCCCCCCCACAATTTGGGGTCTCTTCTCATTTGGTTACAGCGCATTTTTCCGGGGTCTTTGCCACCCTTTTAGTAGTTTATTTGCTCCTTCATATCCTCTTATCTGGACAAAATGACAAGGCGGAAAAAATCACCACAAACAAAAGAACAAGAGACAGTACCGAAGGCTAGAGACCTAATCAACACAGACATGGGTAATATGTCAGATCAAGAGTTCAGAATGACGATTCTGAACATTCTAGCCGGGCTCGAAAAAGGCATGGAAGATATTAGAGAAACCCTCTCTGGAGATATTAAAGCCCTTTCTGGAGAAATTAAAGAACTAAAATCTAACCAAGTTGAAATCAAAAAAGCTATTAATGAGGTGCAATCAAAAATGGAGGCTCTCACTGCTAGGATCAATGAGGCAGAAGAAAGAATTAGTGATATAGAAGACCAAATGACAGAGAATAAGTAAGCCGAGCAAAAGAGGGACAAACAGCTACTGGACCATGAGGGGAGGATTCGAGAGATAAGTGACACCATAAGACGAAACAACATTAGAATAATTGGGATTCCAGAAGAAGAAGAAACAGAGAGGGGAGCAGAAGGTCTATTGGAGAGAATCATTGGAGAGAATTTCCCTAATATGGCAAAGGGAACAAGCATCAAAATCCAGGAGATGCAGAGAACCCCCCTCAAAGTCAACAAGAATAGGTCCACACCCCGTCACCTAATAGTAAAATTGACAAGTCTTAGTGACAAAGAGAAAATCCTGAAAGCAGCCCGAGAAAAGAAGTCTATAACATACAATGGTAAAAATATTAGATTGGCAGCAGACTTATCCACAGAGACCTGGCAGGCCAGAAAGAGCTGGCATGATATATTTAGAGCACTCAACGAGAAAAGCATGCAGCCAAGAATACTCTATCCAGCTAGGCTATCATTGAAAATAGAAGGAGAGATCAAAATCTTCCAGGACAAACAAAAACTGAAAGAATTTGCAAACACCAAACCAGCTCTACAGGAAATATTGAAAGGGGTCCTCTAAGCAAAGAGAGAGCCTAAAAGTAGTAGATCAGAAAGGTACAGAGACAATATACAGTAACAGTCACCTTACAGGCTAATAATGGCACTAAATTCATATCTCTCAATAGTTACCCTGAATGTTAATGGGCTAAATGCCCCAGTCAAAAGACACAGGGTATCAGAATGGTTAAAAAAACAAAACCCATCAGTATGTTGCCTACAAGAAACTCATTTTAGACGCGAAGACAGCTCCAGATTTAAAGTGAGGGGGTGGAAAACAATTTACCATGCTAATGGGCATCAGAAGAAAGCTGGGGTGGCAATCCTTATATCAGATCAATTAGATTTTAAGCCAAAGACTATAATAAGAGATGAGGAAGGACACTATATCCTACTCAAAGGGTCTGTCCAACAAGAAGATCTAACAATTTTAAATATCTATGCCCCTAACGTGGGAGCAGCCAACTATATCAACCAATTAATAACAAAATCAAAGAAACACATCAATAATAATACAATAATAGTAGGGGACTTGAACACTCCCCTCACTGAAATGGACAGATCATCCAAGCCAAAGATCAACAAGGAAATAAAGGCCTTAAATGACACATTGGACCAGATGGACATCACAGATCTATTCAGAACATTTCATCCCAAAGCAACAGAATACACATTCTTCTCTAGTGCACATGGAACCTTCTCCAGAATAGATCACATCCTGGGTCACAAATCAGGTCTCAACCGGTATCAAAAGATTGGGATCATTCCCTGCATATTTTCAGACCACAATGCTCTGAAGCTAGAACTCAATCACAAGAGGAAAGCTGGAAAGAACCCAAATACATGGAGACTAAACAGCATCCTTCTAAAGAATGAATGGGTTAACCAGGAAATTAAAGAAGAACTGAAAAAATTCATGGAAACAAATGATAATGAAAACACAACAGTTCAAAATCTATGGGACACAGCAAAGGCAGTCCTGAGAGGAAAATATATAGCGTTACAAGCCTTTCTCAAGAAACAAGAAAGGTCTCAAGTACACAACCTAACCCTACACGTAAAGGAGCTGGAGAAAGAACAAGAAAGAAACCCTAAACCCAGCAGGAGAAGAGAAATCATAAAGATCAGAGCAGAAATCAACGAAATAGAAACCAAAAAACAATAGAAAAAATCAATGAAACTAGGAGCTGGTTCTTTGAAAGAATCAATAAGATTGATAAACCCCTGGCCAGACTCATCAAAAAGAAAAGAGAAAGGACCCAAATCAATAAAATCATGAATGAAAGAGGAGAGATCACAACTAACACCAAAGAAATACAGACAATTATAAGAACATACTATGAGCAACTCTACGCCAACAAATTGGCCAATCTGGAAGAAATGGATGCATTCCTAGAGACATATAAACTACCACAACTGAACCAGGAAGAAATAGAAAACCTGAACAGGCCCATAACCAGTAAGGAGATTGAAACAGTCATCCAAAATCTCCAAACAGGGAGGAGTCAAGATGGCGGAGAAGTAGCAGCCTGAGACTACATCAGGTAGCAGGAGATCAGCTCGATAGCTTATCTAAACATTGCAAACACCTACAAATCCAATGGGAGAGCGAAGAGAAGAAGAACAGCAACTCTAGAAACAGAAAATCAACCACTTTCTGAAAGGTAGGACTGGCGGAGAAGTGAATCTAAAACGACGGGAAGATAGACCGTGGGGGGAGGGGCCGGCTCCCGGCAAGCGGCGGAGGAACGGAGCACAAAATCAGGACATTTAAAAGTCTGTTCCACTGAGGGACATTGCTCCAGGGGCTAAACCGGGGTGAAGCCCACGCGGGGCCAGCGTGGCCCCAGGCCCCGCAGGGTCACAGAAGGATCGGGGGTGTCGGAGTGTCGGAGAGCTTGCAGGTATTAGAACAGAGAAGCCGGCTGGAGAGACAGAGCCGAGGACTGAACTCTCAGCTCGGGGTTACCTTGAACTGGTCGCGGGCTGGGTGAGATCGGAGCGCGGCTAGAGGCTGGGGATACGGGAGTGATTGGGTGCTGTCCTCTGGGGGCGCACTGAGGAGTGGGGCCCCAGGCTCTCGGCTCCTCCGGGCTGGAGACTGGGAGGCCGCCATTTTCATTCCCGTCCTCCGGAACTCTACGGAAAGCGTTCAGGGAACAGAAGCTCCCAAAAGCGAACCCGAGCCGATTACTTAGTCCGGCAGCCGGTAAGGGAGGTGCAATCCCGTCTCGGGCAAAGACACTTGAGAGTCACTACAACAGACCCCTCCCCCAGAAGATCAACAAAATATCCAGCCAGGACGAAGTTCATCTATCAAGGAGAAAGCAGATTCAATTCCTAAGACAGCAGCGCAATTCCAGAGGAGGAGAAAGCAAAGCACGGAACTCATGGCTTTCTCCCCATGATTCTTTAGTCTTGCGGCTACTTCAATTTTTTTTTCTTTTTTCAATTTTTTTTTCTTTTTTCAATTTTTTTTTCTTTTTTCTTTTTTCTTCTTCTGCTAAATTTTTTAAAACTTTTACCCTTTTCTTTTTTAACATTTTTTGACTAGTTCATCTAAATATATATATTTTTTCTTTCTTTTTTGTATTTTTTAATTTGTTTTATTTTTTAAATTTTTTTCTTTCTTTTTTTTTTTTTTCTTTTTTTTTCAGAAGCTGTTTTATCCCCTTTCTCCCCCCCACAATTTGGGGTCTCTTCTCATTTGGTTACAGCGCATTTTTCCGGGGTCTTTGCCACCCTTTTAGTAGTTTATTTGCTCCTTCATATCCTCTTATCTGGACAAAATGACAAGGCGGAAAAAATCACCACAAACAAAAGAACAAGAGACAGTACCGAAGGCTAGAGACCTAATCAACACAGACATGGGTAATATGTCAGATCAAGAGTTCAGAATGACGATTCTGAACATTCTAGCCGGGCTCGAAAAAGGCATGGAAGATATTAGAGAAACCCTCTCTGGAGATATTAAAGCCCTTTCTGGAGAAATTAAAGAACTAAAATCTAACCAAGTTGAAATCAAAAAAGCTATTAATGAGGTGCAATCAAAAATGGAGGCTCTCACTGCTAGGATCAATGAGGCAGAAGAAAGAATTAGTGATATAGAAGACCAAATGACAGAGAATAAGTAAGCCGAGCAAAAGAGGGACAAACAGCTACTGGACCATGAGGGGAGGATTCGAGAGATAAGTGACACCATAAGACGAAACAACATTAGAATAATTGGGATTCCAGAAGAAGAAGAAACAGAGAGGGGAGCAGAAGGTCTATTGGAGAGAATCATTGGAGAGAATTTCCCTAATATGGCAAAGGGAACAAGCATCAAAATCCAGGAGATGCAGAGAACCCCCCTCAAAGTCAACAAGAATAGGTCCACACCCCGTCACCTAATAGTAAAATTGACAAGTCTTAGTGACAAAGAGAAAATCCTGAAAGCAGCCCGAGAAAAGAAGTCTATAACATACAATGGTAAAAATATTAGATTGGCAGCAGACTTATCCAAAGAGACCTGGCAGGCCAGAAAGAGCTGGCATGATATATTTAGAGCACTCAACGAGAAAAGCATGGAGCCAAGAATACTCTATCCAGCTAGGCTATCATTGAAAATAGAAGGAGAGATCAAAATCTTCCAGGACAAACAAAAACTGAAAGAATTTGCAAACACCAAACCAGCTCCACAGGAAATATTGAAAGGGGTCCTCTAAGCAAAGAGAGAGCCTAAAAGTAGTAGATCAGAAAGGTACAGAGACAATATACAGTAACAGTCACCTTACAGGCTAATAATGGCACTAAATTCATATCTCTCAATAGTTACCCTGAATGTTAATGGGCTAAATGCCCCAGTCAAAAGACACAGGGTATCAGAATGGTTAAAAAAACAAAACCCATCAGTATGTTGCCTACAAGAAACTCATTTTAGACGCGAAGACAGCTCCAGATTTAAAGTGAGGGGGAGGAAAACAATTTACCATGCTAATGGGCATCAGAAGAAAGCTGGGGTGGCAATCCTTATATCAGATCAATTAGATTTTAAGCCAAAGACTATAATAAGAGATGAGGAAGGACACTATATCCTACTCAAAGGGTCTGTCCAACAAGAAGATCTAACAATTTTAAATATCTATGCCCCTAACGTGGGAGCAGCCAACTATATCAACCAATTAATAACAAAATCAAAGAAACACATCAATAATAATACAATAATAGTAGGGGACTTGAACACTCCCCTCACTGAAATGGACAGATCATCCAAGCCAAAGATCAACAAGGAAATAAAGGCCTTAAATGACACATTGGACCAGATGGACATCACAGATCTATTCAGAACATTTCATCCCAAAGCAACAGAATACACATTCTTCTCTAGTGCACATGGAACCTTCTCCAGAATAGATCACATCCTGGGTCACAAATCAGGTCTCAACCGGTATCAAAAGATTAGGATTATTCCCTGCATATTTTCAGACCACAATGCTCTGAAGCTAGAACTCAATCACAAGAGGAAAGCTGGAAAGAACCCAAATACATGGAGACTAAACAGCATCCTTCTAAAGAATGAATGGGCTAACCAGGAAATTAAAGAAGAATTGAAAAAATTCATGGAAACAAATGATAATGAAAACACAACAGTTCAAAATCTGTGGGACACAGCAAAGGCAGTCCTGAGAGGAAAATATATAGCGGTACAAGCCTTTCTCAAGAAACAAGAAAGGTCTCAAGTACACAACCTAACCCTACGCGTAAAGGAGCTGGAGAAAGAACAAGAAAGAAACCCTAAACCCAGCAGGAGAAGAGAAATCATAAAGATCAGAGCAGAAATCAATGAAATAGAAACCAAAAAAACAATAGAAAAAATCAATGAAACTAGGAGCTGGTTCTTTGAAAGAATCAATAGGATTGATAAACCCCTGGCCAGACTCATCAAAAAGAAAAGAGAAAGGACCCAAATCAATAAAATCATGAATGAAAGAGGAGAGATCACAACTAACACCAAAGAAATACAGACAATTATAAGAACATACTATGAGCAACTCTACGCCAACAAATTGGACAATCTGGAAGAAATGGATGCATTCCTAGAGACATATAAACTACCACAACTGAACCAGGAAGAAATAGAAAACCTGAACAGGCCCATAACCAGTAAGGAGATTGAAACAGTCATCAAAAATCTCCAAACAAACAAAAGCCCAGGGCCAGACGGCTTCCCAGGGGAATTCTACCAAACATTTCAAGAAGAACTAATTCCTATTCTCTTGAAACTGTTCCAAAAAATAGAAACGGAAGGAAAACTTCCAAACTCATTTTATGAGGCCAGCATCACCTTGATCCCAAAACCAGACAAGGATCCCACCAAAAAAGAGAACTACAGACCAATATCCTTGATGAACACAGATGCAAAACTTCTTGCCAAAATACTAGCCAATAGGATTCAACAGTACATTAAAAGGATTATTCACCACGATCAAGTGGGATTTATTCCAGGGCGGCAGGGTTGGTTCATCATCCGCAAATCAATCAATGTGATAGAACACATTAATAAAAGAAAGAACAAGAACCATATGATACTCTCAATAGATGCTGAAAAAGCATTTGACAAAGTACAGCATCCCTTCCTGATCAAAACTCTTCAAAGTGTGGGGATAGAGGGCACATACCTCAATATTATCAAAGCCATCTATGAAAAACCCACCGCAAATATCATTCTCAATGGAGAAAAACTGAAAGCTTTTCCGTTAAGGTCAGGAACACGGCAGGGATGTCCATTATCACCACTGCTATTCAACATAGTACTAGAAGTCCTTACCTCAGCAATCAGACAACAAAAAGAAATTAAAGGCATCCAAATTGGTAAAGAAGAAGTCAAACTATCACTCTTCGCAGATGATATGATAGTATATGTGGAAAACCCAAAAGACTCCACTCCAAAACTGCTAGAACTTGTACAGGAATTCAGTAAAGTGTCAGGATATAAAATCAATGCACAGAAATCAGTTGCATTTCTGTACACCAACAACAAGACTGAGGAAAGAGAAATTAAGGAGTCAATCCCATTTACAATTGTACCCAAAACTATAAGATACCTAGGAATAAACCTAACCAAAGAGACTAAGAATCTATACACAGAAAATTATAAAGTACTCATGAAAGAAATTGAGGAAGACACAAAAAAATGGAAAAATGTTCCATGCTCCTGGATTGGAAGAATAAATATTGTGAAAATGTCTATGCTACCTAAAGCAATCTACACATTTAATGCAATCCCCATCAAAATACCATCCATTTTTTTCAAAGAAATGGAACAAATAATCCTAAAATTTATATGGAACCAGAAAAGACCTCGAATAGCCAAAGGAATATTGAAGAACAAAGCCAAAGTTGGTGGCATTACAATTCCGGACTTCAAGCTCTATTACAAAGCTGTCATCATCAAGACAGCATGGTACTGGCACAAAAACAGACACATAGATCAGTGGAACAGAATAGAGAGCCCAGAAATCGACCCTCAACTCTATGGTCAACTCATCTTCGACAAAGCAGGAAAGAATGTCCAATGGAAAAAAGACAGCCTCTTCAATAAATGGTGCTGGGAACATTGGACAGCCACATGCAGAAAAATGAAATTGGACCACTTCCTTACACCACACACGAAAATAGACTCCAAATGGATGAAGGACCTCAATGTGAGAAAGGAATCCATCAAAATCCTTGAGGAGAATGCAGGGAGCAACCTCTTCGACCTCAGCCTCAGCAATGTCTTCCTAGGAACATCGCCAAAGGCAAGGGAAGCAAGGGCAAAAATGAACTATTGGGATTTCATCAAGATCAAAAGCTTTTGCACAGCAAAGGAAACAGTTCACAAAACCAAAAGACAACTGACAGAATGGGAGAAGATATTTGCAAACGACATATCAGATAAAGGGCTAGTATCCAAAATCTATAAGGAACTTAGCAAACTCAACACCCAAAGAACAAACAATCCAATCAAGAAATGGGCAGAGGACATGAACAGACATTTCTGCAAAGAAGACATCCAGATGGCCAACAGACACATGAAAAAGTGCTCCACGTCCCTCGGCATCAGGGAAATACAAATCAAAACCACAATGAGATATCACCTCACACCAGTCAGAATGGCTAAAATGAACAAGTCAGGAAATGACAGATGCTGGCGAGGATGTGGAGAAAGGGGAACCCTCCTCCACTGTTGGTGGGAATGCAAGCTGGTGCAACCACTCTGGAAAACAGCATGGAGGTTCCTCAAAATGTTGAAAATAGAACTACCCTATGACCCAGCAATTGCACTACTGGGTATTTACCCTAAAGATACAAACATAGTGATCCGAAGGGGCACGTGTACCCGAATGTTTATAGCAGCAATGTCTACAATAGCCAGACTATGGAAAGAACCTAGATGTCCATCAACAGATGAATGGATAAAGAAGATGTGGTATATATACACAATGGAATACTATGCAGCCATCAAAAGAAATGAAATCATGCCATTTGCGACGACGTGGATGGAACTAGAGCGTATCATGCTTAGTGAAATAAGTCAATCGGAGAAAGACAACTATCATATGATCTCCCTGATATGAGGACATGGAGAAGCAACATGGGGGGGTAGGTGGATAGGAGAAGAATAAATGAAACAAGATGGGATTGGGAGGGAGACAAACCATCAATGACTCTTAATCTCACAAAACAAACTGGGGGTTGCTGGGGGGAGGTGGGATTGGGAGAGGGGGAGCGGGCTATGGACATGGTGGAGGGGAGGCGAACCATAAGAGACTATGGACTCTGAAAAACAACCTGAGGGTTTTGAAGTGTCAGGGGTGGGAGGTTGGGGGAACAGGTGGTGGGTAATGGGGAGGGCACGTTTTGCATGGAGCACTGGGTGTTGTGCAAAAAGAATGAATACTTTTACGCTGAAAAAATAAATAAAATGGGAAAAAAAACTAATGATGTAGTACACAGTGGTTAACTGAACATTAAAACAACAACAACAACAACAACAAAACAAATCCTGATGCCCTCTTGCAAACCACGGGTCTCTTGAGCATCATTGGAGTACTTTAAAATGTAGTTACAATATTCTTTGTTCAAATTATTGATGGCCTATCAAAATATGTTATATGCACTTCAATATTACAATGACATGTCCACAACAAAATCCATAAAGAGGAGACTACTTTTATGATGAAGTAGAAAGAATAATTGGTATATTTTTTATCCTTTACTTCCTTGAACTAGATCATTTAAATTGCTCTTGTCTGGCAGAATAGAAGGAAGTGTATGGTATAAGAATTCCCCTCGTCCTCAGATTTGATTTCTGAGCACAAATAGGAACTTTCTTTTTTCTTTTTTTTCTTATTTCTGTTCCTAATAGGGCTGGAAGCTGTGCTTTTCCTTACAGACAAATCCCAAACAACAGTCTAGCCTGTGGCTTACATTGGTCCTTACCCATCTGAAATTAAAATGCTGTCACAAGATTTCTTCTAAATCACCAAAACTTAACAGGCTTTTTTTCTTTCTGCATTTCTGTTTGCCGCTTACTCTGTCCTTTGGTGTAGCAATACAAGTTCAAACTTCCTCTTCTCTCTCTATGCCTAATATAAAGTTCCTTCTGTCAGCAAGTCATTGTCTTTCATCTTAATTGTTAAGATACATTAATCATTTACAGTTAGTTGACTATTTTAATTTTGAAAGCAAATAACTTTTTTTGCTATTCACTGCCTAAGATTAGTTTTTAATATTCACAAGAGAATGTTCATGTAAAAGAGAGATTACTTTAAGTTATAGATATGTCAATATGGAAAGAAGACAAGGTCTACTAGAGGCAATAGTTTAGAAGAGACCAATATCTAAATGTATTTGCATGTAAATAGAGATCTGAAATTATAGATACAAGATCATGATGCTATTGGGAAATAGTCCATTTAAACTGATATTTCCGTTTTAAGCAAATTTAGTCACATGTGCATTGCTAAAATAATTACATATTTTTAAAAATCTTATTAATTTATTTGACAGAGAGAGATCACAAGCAGGCAGAGAGGCAGGCAGAGAGAGAGAGGAGGAAGCAGGCTGCCAGGCAGAGAGCCCAATGTGGGACTCAATCCCAGGACCTGAGATCATGATCTGAGCTGAAGGCAGAGGGTTAACCCACTGAGCCACCCAGGTGACCTAAAATAATTATACTTTTATTGCATGGGTATCACAATGCACAGTATCTTAAAATTTAAAATGCAATAGCTAAAAAGTCTGATTTTAGTTTAGAACATTTAGTTTAGCACATTTCATGTAGTAAATTTAGTACAATAAAAAATGAAGAGGTGCCTAGGTGCCTTAATGAATTGAGCTACAGACTCTTAATTTCAACTCAGGTCATGATCTCGTGGTCCTGAAATGTTCTCCATATCATGTACTGAGCTCAGCATGGAGTCTGCTTGCCCTTCTCCCTCTGCTCCTTCCCCAGTTCATATGCACTCTCTCTCTCTCAGATAAATAAATGAACAAACTCTTTTTACAAAATGAAAAGTAGACAAAACATGGCAATTGCAAATGAAATAAAGATATTTAGAGCTTCCAATATCTTAAAATCCTATCATTGTCTTTATGATTGAATTTAAGCTCATTTTTCCTGTTCTACAACTGAATTGCCTTAGTAGTGTGATGACATTGGTGTATTTTTCTCCACAGATCATGATATTTGATTACTTTCTTTTTTTAGCTAACATACCATGTATTATTTTTTTGAGGGGTACGGGTCGGTAATTCATCAGTCCTAACAATGCTCACCATAGTACATACCCTTTCCAATATCCATCACCCAGTGACCCCATTCAGCACACCCTCTTTCATTCTAGCAAACCTTAGTTTGAACACAATCTCGGGTTAAGGTTAGGACCGAGGGGATGACAGGCCCGAACTTCAGACCCTGAGGGCAGCTCCTCGGGATCTGAAATGAGGACGAAGGTGAGGCAGTAGCTCAGGCTTTTGGCTCTACATTTTGTGTCTAGGTTGGCCCCGGAATATAGGGGTGGCCTCATGGGGCCATGGAAGATTCTCCCTCTCTGGGGATTTTACCTGGCTCCCAATAATTTGGAGTCATTCTGGGAGAAGTGTGAAGTCGTGTTTTCTGTCTCAGGGGTCCTCCAAAAAAAGGGATTCCAGAGCAGGGCTCTGGGTACAGGCACCTGGAAAACCCCACCTTGGATCAGGATTTGGGTCTAGAGGCACGGCAAGCCCCATATGCGGGCTCTTGGTCCTACTCCTGAGGAGCTTTATTTGGAAATGGGGCTCAGGCTGAAGGACACAATGCGTGTTTGCGCCCAAGGCAGCTCTCAAACATGGACATGGCCTCATGGGCCATGCAGGTTTCTCCTAATCTGAGGGCCTGACACCCATTCCAACAGCAAGATTTTCTGCTACAGGGAAGAAGGAGTTCTGTTTTGTGCATCAGCTTCCCCCATATGCAGGGATTTGAGCTAAGGGATTTCAGATGCCTGAAAACCCAGGTTGGGTAGAGATGATGGCCTAGGGCAAAGGGAGGTCCAATTTGCTGGATATGTGGTCAGCTGTCTGGGTGACCATCAGGAGGTGTGGGGTCAGGCTGTGTCAGACAGAACATTATTGCACAGGGCTGCCTATGACATGGGAGTGCCATCGAGGGCGGTGCAGGTTGATGATTTGGGGTTTCTGGGTTGCCCCATAGGGCAATTTTTACTTCTGGTGGGCAGTCAGAGTGCTGTGTGGTGGCTCCAGAATTCCAGAATTCTGG
This sequence comes from Meles meles, assembly GCF_922984935.1. Classification (NCBI taxonomy): domain Eukaryota; kingdom Metazoa; phylum Chordata; class Mammalia; order Carnivora; family Mustelidae; genus Meles; species Meles meles. The sequence continues at coordinate 492,930 of NC_060081.1, forward strand.
AGGGCTTGTGGGCCAGGAGTGTGAGGACGGAAGTCTGAAAACACAAGCTGGGTTAGGTTTAAGGCTTAGGGCATGGCAGGCCCAATCTGCAGAGACTGACTGGAGATCTCCAGCATCTGAAGTAAGGGCGAGTGTCAGACGTTCGCTCAGCCTAGAGATATGTCCACGATGGCCGCCTAGTGGAGAGGTGGCCTCATGAGGCCATGGAGGTTTTCCCACTCTGGAGGTGGTGAAGTGCTCCAAATGGAAAGGTTTCCTTTGACTGGTCAGTGGGTGACTGCTTTGATGCCTCAAGGGATCCCTATATGGAAAGATCCCAGAGCAGGGCTCTATGTATGGATGCCTAGAGACCCTGTTTGGTTCCCACTGGCACCTAGGAAAGAAGCAGATTCCATCTGTTGTCTCTAGGACAAGCTACCCAGGCAGCTGAGGGGAAATGGACTCTCATGTTGATGGGTCACAATGCGAGTTTGTAGCCAGGGAGACCTTGGAATGTGGAAGTGGCTCAGGGGCCATGCAGGATTCTCTGGCCCTGAGGATTGGATACTGCTCCAAAGAGCAACATTCCCTTCTGGGCACAGGAGAGGTTCTGTTTTGGGCCTCTGGGAACCCCATATGTTGGTTTGCAAGACTAGGCCTGTGGGGACCAATGTCTGCAAACCTATGCTAGGCTTGAGATTAGGGCCTCGGGGCATGTCAGAATCAATCTTCTGTCTCTGGGACCATGGACCTGGGTGTCTGCCTTGATGTTGATGCACAGGGTGTTTCAGACTGCACATTTTTGTTCTGGGTGGCCACCGAAACTGGGGTGGCCTCGGGGGCCTTGCAGGTGTCTCCTAATCTGGAGGGTTAGGGCAAGTGTAAAGGGCACAGTTTCCTTTGGGCGGGCAGGCACAGTCCTGCAGTGTGGCTCCAGAGGCCCCAGACTTGAGGGTGTGTGGGCCAGGGCTCTGGGACAGAAGACTGAGAACACAAACTCGGGTTAAGTTTAGGGCCGAAGGGATGGCAGGGCCGAACTGCAGACCCTGAGGGGAGCTCCTTGGGATTTGAAATTAGGGCCAGTGTGAGGCGGTATCTAAGGCTTTTGCCTCTGGATTTTGTATCTAGGATGGCTACGGAATGCAGGGGTGGCCTTCTGGGGCCATGTATGATTCTCCTTCTTGGGGATTCCACCCAGCCCCCAATATTTGGTGTCATTCTGGGGGAAGGGAGGAGTCCTGTTTTCTCTCTAATGGATCCCTGAAACAGGGATTCCAGGGCAGGCCTCAGGTTACCGTCCCCTGCAATAACCCAACTTGGGTTAGGATTATGGCCTAGGGACATGACAAGCCCAATAATCGGGCTCTGATTCCAGCCCCCGGGGGGCCTTATTTGAGAACAGGGAACAGGCTGAGGGTCACATTGCATGTTGGTGTTCCAGGCGGCCCTCCAGAGTGGGCGTGGCCTCATGGGCCATGCAGATTTCAGCAACTCAGAGGGTTTGACACCCATCCCAACAGCAAGGTTCAGTCAGGCTCAACTTTGTGTCCATTATGGCCACCTAATGGAGGGGTGGCCTCATGAGGCCATGGATTTTTTCCCACTCTGGGGGTTGTGAGCCGCTCCAAATCACAATGTTTCCTTCTGTGGGACAGGCGAGTCCTACTGGATGGCTCAAGGCTGCCCCATACAGAAATATTTGAGAGCATGGCTCTAAGGACGGATGCCTGGAAACTCTACCAGGCATTTCCACTGGCACCTAGGAACAAAGCAGGTTCAATGTACAAGCTCTGGCAGGCTACCTAGGGGAATGAGTTGAAATGGAGCCTCATGCTGATGGATCACAATGTGGGTTTTTGTCTAAAAAGACCTTGGAATGCTGTGGTAACTCAGGGACCATGCAGGATTCTCCTGCCCTCAAGGTTTGACACAGCTCCAAGTAGCAAGATTCGCTTCTGGGGACAGGAGGTGTTCAGTTCTGGGCCTCACCAGCCCCTATCTGTTGGTATTCGAAACAAGGCCTCTGGGGACAAATGCCTGAAATCCCAGTTTGGGTAGAGATGACGGCCTGGGGCATGGGCATTTCTGATCTGTTGGATCTGTGGTCTGCTGTTGGGGTGGCTGTCTGGATGTCTGGGCTCAGGCTGTGTCAAACTGAGCATGAAATTGTGGTGGGGCCGAGGGCTGTGTAGGTGGATCCTCATTTTGGGGTTTCTGGGATCACCATAGGGTACTTTTTCCTTATTATGGTGGGCAGGCAGAGTTGCTGGTTGTGGCCCCTGAATGCTGTATCCTGAGGGCTTGTGGGACAGGAGTGTGAGGATGGAAGTCTGCCAACACAAGCTAGAGTTAGGTTTAGGGCTTCGGGCACAGCAATCCCAAACTTCAGAGGCTGAATCGAGACCTCAAGCTTCTGAAGTAAGGGCGAGTGTCAGACATTGCCTCAGGCTAGAGTTTGTGTCCATGACAGCCGCCTAATGGAAGAGTGGCCTCATGAAGCCATGGAGGTTTTCCCACTCTGGAGGTTGTGAGCTGCTCCAAACAGCAAGATTTCCTTCTGTGGGACAGGCGAGAACTGTTTGATGGCTCAAGGCTGCCCCACACGGAAAGATTCAATAGCAGGGCTGTAAGATTGGATGCCTGGAAACCATACCTGGCAATCCCATTGGCACCTAGGGACAAGGCAGGTTCGATCTGCTGGCTCTGGGCCAAGCTACCCAGGTGGAAGAGTTGAAATGGACTCTCACGCTGATGGGTCATAATCCGGTTTTGTGTCCATGGAGACCTTGGAATATGGCGGTGGCTCAGGGGCCCTGAAGGATTCTCCTACCAGAGGGTTTTACAAAGCTCAAAATAGCAAGGTTCCCATGTGGAGACGAGATGTGTTCTGTTTTGTGCCTCAGGAGACCCCCATATGCTGGTATTCGAAACCAGACCTCTAAGGAGAGATGCCTGCAAACCTAAGCTAGGGTTCCGATTAGGGCCTAACGTCACGTCCGGTTTAAACTTCTGTCTCTGGAGACATCTGTTTGGGTGTCTGAGTGGAGGTAGTTGCTCAGGATGTGTCAGAATGCACTTTTTTTGCCCAGGGCGGACTACGAAATTGGCATGGCCTCAAGGGCCTTGCAGGTCTCTCCTAACCTCTAGAGCTGTGGCCAATGGAACGTGCATGGTTTCCTTTGAGAGGACAGGCACAGTCCTGTGGTGTGGCTCCAGAGGTCCCAGTCTGGAGGGTGTGTTGGCCATGTTTCTGGGGATAGAAGTCTGAAAACACAAACTCCAGTTTTGTTTCTGGCTGAAGGTATTCCAGGCCCGATATGCAGACCATGAGGGGAGTTCTTCTAGATATGAAATAAGGGCAAATGTGAAGAGGTATCTCAGACTTTTGTTTCTGGATTTTGTGTCAAGGATGACCGTGGAATGTAGGGGTGGCCTCCTGGGCCATGGACGATTCTCCCTCTCTGGGGATTTTACCTAACAACCAATAGTTTCGGGTCATTCTGTGGGTAGCGGGAGTCCTGTTTTCTGTCCCAAATGTCCCACAAAAAGATCGATTCCAGAGCACAGCTCTGGATACTGGCAACTGGAAATCCTAACTTTGGTTAGGAATGAGGCCTAGTGGCATGGCAAGCCCTATATGCGGGCTCTTGATCCAGCTACCGAGAGGCTTTATTTGGAAACAGGACTCAGGCTGAGGGTCATAATGTGTATTTGTGCCCACAGCAGCCCTCAAGCATGGACGTGGCCTCATGTGTCATGCAGGTTTATCCTACCCTTAGGGCTTGCCTTTGACACCCATCGCAACAGGAAAGTTTCTTGCCATGGGGACGGAGGAGTTTTGTGCATTAGGTTCCCCATGTGCAGGGTTTTGAGATAAGGTCTAAGGACAGATGCCTGAAAACCCAGGATGGGTATAGACGATGGTCTGGCCATGGCAGATCTGATCTCCTAGATATATGGCCAGCTGTCTGGGTATCTGACAGGAGGTCTGGGTTCAGACTGTGTCAGACAGAGCATTAGTGCATAGGACAGCCTATGAAATTGGAGTGAGGTCTAGCACCGTGCATGTTGATCCTCATTTGGGGTTTGAAGGCAGCCCCACAGAGCACTTTTTTATTCTGTTGGGCAGGCAGAGTGCTGCATTGTGGCTCCAGAATTCCAAATCTGGAGGGTTGTGGACCATAAGTGTGAGAACGAAAGTCTGAAAACAAAAGCAATGCTTAGGTTTCGGGCCGAGGGCATGGCAGGCCCACTCTGCAGAGGCTGAATAGAGATCTCCAGCATCTGAAGTACAGGCAAGTATCAGACCTTGTCTTAGGCTGGAGTTATTTATTTATTTATTTATTTATTTATTTATTTATTTATTTGACAGAGAGAGAGAGAGATCACAAGTAGGCAGAGAGAGAGGAAGGGAAGCAGGCTCCCCACTGAGCAGAGAGCCCGATGCGGGGCTCGATCCCAGGACCCTGAGATCATGATCTGAGCCGAAGGCAGAGGCTTTAACCCACTGAGCCACCCAGGCTTGCCTCAGGCTGGAGTTTTTGTCCATGATGGCCTCGGAATGGAGGGGTGGCCTCATGAGGCCACGAGGTTTTTCCACTCTGGGGTGTGAGCTGCCCCAAATAGCATGTTAAGGCGAGTGTGAGGCAGTAGCTCAGGCTTAGGGCTCTGGATTGTGTGTCTTGGATGGCCGCGGAATGCAGGGGTTGCCGCATGGGGTCATGGGAGATTCTCTCTGAGGATTGTCCCCGGCTCCCAATAATTTGGGTTCATTCAGGGGAATGGAGGAGTCCTGTTTTCTGTCTCAGGTTTCCCCAAAAAACAGGGATTCCAGAGCAGATCTCTGAGTACGGGAACGGCAACGAGAAAATACACCCTTGGGTTAGGGTTTGGGCCTCGGGGCATGTCAAGCCCGATATGCGGGTTCTTGGTTCAGCTCCTAAGGGGCCTTATTTGAAGATGGGGCTCAGGCTGAGGGTCACAAAGCATGTTTATTCCCAAGGCAGCCCTCTAGCATGGTCGTGGCCTCATGGGCCATTCAGGTGTATTCTCCTCTGAGGGTTTGACATCCATCCCAACAGCAAGATTTCTTTCCATGGGGTAGGACAGGTTCTGTTTTGTGCACCATGATCCCTGAAATGCAGGTATTTGAGAAAGGGTCTGGGGATAGGATCCTGAAAACACAGGTTGGGGAGCCATGAGAACCTTGGGCCATGACTGGTCCTATCTGCTGGATATACGGCCATCTGTCTTGTTGGCAGACCTGAAGTCTGTGCTCAGGCTGTGTTCAGACAGAGGATTAGTGCACAGGGCGGCCTATGAAATTGGGGTGTGGTTGAAGACTGTACAGGTTGATCCTCATTTGGGATTTCTGGGCAGCCCCATAGGGCAATGTTTTCTTCTGGTGGGTGGCAGAGTGCTGCTTTGTGGCTCCAGAATTCCCAATCTGGAGGGCTTGTGGGCCAGGAGTGTGAGGACAGAAGTCTGAAAGCAAAAGCTAAGATTAGGTTTCAGGCCGAGGGCAGGGCTGGCCCACTCTGGAGTGGCTGAATCAAGATCTCCAGTTTCTGAAGTAAGGGCAAGTGTCAGATGTTTCCTCAGGCTGGAGTTTGTGTCCATGATGACCCTGAATGGTGGGGTGGCCTCATGAGACCATAGAGGTTTTCCCACGCTGGGGATTGTGAGCTGCTCCATACAGCAATGTTTCCTTCTATGGGATGAAGGAGTCCTGTTTGATCGCTCAAGGTTTCCCCGTTTGGAAAGATTTGAGATCAGGACTCCATGAATGGATGCCTGGAGACCACAACTCGCATTCCCTCTGGCACCTAGGAACAAGCAGGTTTGATCTGCGGGCTCTGGGACCAACTACCAAGGGGGCTGAGTTGAAATGGAGTCTCATACTGATGGGTCACACCACGGGTTTGTGTCCAGAGAGATACTGCAATGTAGCAGTGGCTCTGAGGCCATGGAGGAGTCTCATACCCTGATAGTTTGATACATCTCCAAATAGCAAGTGTTTCTTCTGGGGACAGGAGGTGTCTGTTTTGGGCCTCAGATACCCCCCATATGTTGGTATCAGAGACCAGGTCTCTGGGAACAGAAGCCTGAAAAGCTAAGCTAGAATTCAGATCAGGGCCTAGGGGATTGTCTTGTTCATTCTTCTATCTCTGGAGCCATCTACCTGGGTCTCTGACTGGAGGTAAGTCTCAGGGTGTGTCAGACGGCACACTTGGGTCCAGGGCGACCTACAAAATTGGGGTGGGCTCAGGGACCTTGCAGGTTTCTCCTAATCTGAAGGGTTTGGGCAAATGAATAGGGCACAGTTTCTGTTGGGAGGGCAGGCACAGTCCTGGGGTGTGGCTCTGGAGGCCTCAGCTTAGTGGCTGTTTGGCCAGGGCTCTAGGGAAAGAAGTCTGGAAACAAAAACTTGGGTTAGGATTAGAGCCAAGGGTATGGCAGGACTGATCTGGAGACCCTGAGGGCAATTACTCTAGGGGTTTAGTGCAGCTCCATAGGGCACGATTTCAATCTGGAGGGCAGGGATCATCCAGTGGTGTGGCTCCTGAGCCCCCAAACTGGAAATCTCATATTCCAGGACTCTGGGGACTGATATCTGAAAAGCCAAGCTAGATTTATGTGTGGGTTCTAGGGCATGGACCTCTGATTTGCAGATGCTGAGGCAAGGTCACCGGATCCTGAATTGAGGAGCAGTGTCAGGCCTTCGCTCACACTAAAATTGGTGTCCTAGGGCCGCCGAATGTGTGGGTGTCCTTCTGGCACATGGAGGTTTCTCCCGCTCGGGGTCTTCGCACAGCTCCAAAGAGTATGGTTTCAATCTGGAGGACAGGTGGAGTCCTGTTATATGGCACTAGGGCCCTCCAAATGGACGGATTCCAGAGCAGGGCTCTGTTTATGAATGCCTGAAAACTCAACCTAGGGTTAGGCTTAGGCCATGGGGCATGGGAGGTCTGATCTGCTGACTCTGGTGCCAGCTACGTGGGTGGCTGACTACAGATCGCTGCTCAAGTTAAGGGAAAGAATATGTAGTAGTGTCCAGGGTCAGCTTCTGCAACTGAGGTTGACTTAGGGGTATCGTGCAGTTTTCTCCTAATCTGGGGGTTGTGTGTAGTTCCATAGGGCATGTTTTCCATCTGGAGGGCAGGCAGGATCTTGTGGTTTGGCTCCAGTGCTCCATTTCTGGAGTGATTGTAGACCACGACAGGGAGGACAAAGGTCTGAAAAGCCAATCTAGGGGTATGGTCAGGGCCTAGCACGTGGCAAGGCTAAGCTACAGCCACTGAGGCATGCTTCCCAGGATCTGAGGTTAAGGCGAGTGTCAGAAGGTGGCTGAGTCTGGAGATTGGGTCCATGAGATCCGTAGAATCTGGCAGGAGCCTCATGGGGACATAGAGATTTCTCCCACTCTGGGATTTTTGCGTATTTAAAAAATAGCTTGGTCTATGCTGGGGACAAGGTCCTGTCTTCTTTTATGTCTCAGGGGTCCCCCATATGGAGGATTAGAGAGCAGGCTCCGTGTATGGATGCCTGAAAACCCAACCTATTAGGATTATTTCCTAGTGGCATTGCAGGACTTAAATCCTGGCTCTGGGCTGAGCTACCCATGGGGCTGTGTTGCAAATGGGGCTCAAGCTAAGAGTCACAAGGCATGTTTGTGTCCCGGGCGGCCAGCAATATTGGGTGTGGCCTCAAGAGCAATGGAGGTTTCGCCCAACTCTGTTGGATTCACATAAGTTCAGAAAGCTTCTGGGTCAAGAGAAGTTCTGTGTTGTGGCTCAGGGTTTCCCATGTAAAGGGATTTGAGAGAAGGACTCTGGGTATCAGTGACTGATATTGAACGAATTGTAATTCGGGACTAAGGGAATGGCCAGTCTGATCTGCTGACTCTCTCGCCAGCCACATGGGTGGCTGACTGGAGGTCGGAGCTCAGGTTGAGGGACAAAATGTATTTTTGTGTCCAGGGCCAGTTTCCGTAAATGAGGGTGGCTGTGGCGTTTCTTGCACTTTTCTCCTAATCTTTTGGTTGCATGCAGCTCCATAGGGCACGTTCTTCTTCTGGAGGGCAGGAAGAGTCCAGTGCTGTGGCTCTGGTGTACCCTATTCGGAGGGCTTGTGCACCAGCACTCTCTGGACCGAGGCCTGAGAACCAAGCTAGGGGTAAGGTGAGTGCCTAAGGCATGGTAGGCCCAACATACATAAGATGAGGCAAACTCCAGGGAATGTGAAGTTAAGGCAAGTATCAGGATCTCGTTCAGGCTGGAGTTGGTGTCCATGTGATCTGCTGAATGTGGGGGTGGCCTCAAGGGGACATGCAGTTTGCTTCAGCTCTGAGGATTTGTGCAGTTCTGAATAGTGGTATATTCTGTGGGATAGGTGGTGTCAGGGATGGAATTCTGAAAACTGAAACTTGGAGTATGGTTGGGGTGCAGGGCATGGAATCCGATCTGAAGATGCTGACGTGAGATCCCTGGATTCCTAGGTTAGGGCAAGTGTCAGGCATTCACTCAGACCATACTAGAATTTGTGTCCACTAGGGCTACTGAATGTGTGGGTGTTCTCCTGGGGACACAGAGGTATCTCCTGCTCTAGGGGAATTGCACAGCTCCAAATAGTATGGTTACATTCTGGGGGAGAGTTGGAGTCCTGCTGCATGGCTCAGGATTCCCCATATGGAGGGATTCAAGAGCAGGGCTTTGTGTATGGATGCATGAAAACCCAACCAAGGGTTAGCATTAGGGAGTAGTGCATGGGAGGGCGAATCTTCTGACTCAGGGACCAGCTACTAAGGGGCTGACTGGAGGTCGGGTTCAAGCTAAGGAGAGAATGTGCATTAGTATCCAGGGTTGGGTTCCCTAAATGGGGGTGACCTCTTTGGCCATGCACTTTTCTCCTAATCTGGGGGTTTGGGGCAGATCCATTGAGCAGAGTTTCTTTTTGCAGAGTAGGCAGAGCCTCACGATTTGGCTCCAGAGGACTCTATCTGTAGTGCTTGTGGGGAGGACTCTTGGGACAGAAGTCTGAAAACTCGAGCTATATCACAGTAAGGGCCTAGGTCATGGCAGGCCCAATCTACAGACGCTGAGGTGAGCTCCCAGGGATCTGAGGTAAAGGCTGGTGCCAGGAGGTCGCTCAGGCTGGAGTTTGTGTTTATGCAGTCCAATGAATGTGAAGGTGTCCTCATGGGGCCACTGAGTTTTCTCCTGCTCTGGGGTTTTGGGCAGTTCCAATAGTTTATTCTATTCTGGGAGATAGATGGTGTCTTGTTTTATGGCTCAGGGGTCCCCCATATGGAGGGAGTTCCTGATATGGATGGCTGAAACCCCAACCTACATTTAGGGTTAGGTCATATAGGCATGGCAGGCCTTATATCCTGCCTCTGTTGTGATGTACCCTTGACGTTGTGTTGAAAATGAGGCTGAGGCTAGGGATCACAATGGGTGTTTGTGTCCAGGGCGGCTGCAAAAGTGGGTGTGGCCGCAGGGGTGACTCAAGTTTCTTACAAATCTGAGCGCTTTGCATAACTCCAAAAAGCAAGGTTCCTCCTGGGGGGCAAGAGGAGCTCTGTTTTGTGGCTCAGGATTCCCCTGTGTCGGGATTCAAGAGCAGGGTTCTGGATATGGATGCCTGAAACTAGGGTTAGGATTAGGACCTAGGAGCAGTTCTGATCTGCTTGCTCTGGGACCAGTTCTCCCGGTGGTTGATTGGAGAATGGGACTCAGATTGTGTCTGACTGCATATTAGTGTCCAGGGTGGAAAACTAATGCGAGGTGGCATTGGGGGTCATACACGTTTCCCCTGATCTAGGGCTTTTGCCTAGCTCCATAGGGCACAGTTTCTTTCTGGAGGTCAGGGAGAGGCCTGAGGGGTGGCTCCAAAGTTCCCGATCAAGAGTGCTTGCACTCCGGAACTCAAAACGGAATTCTGAAAACCCAAGCTCATTGCATGGTCAGGATGTAGGGCATGGATCCCCAATCTGCAGATGCTGAGGCGAGGTCCCCAGAATCTGAAGATAGGGCGAGTGTAAGCATTTGCTCAAACCAGGCTAGAGTTTGTGTTCACTAGGGCTGCCAAGTGTATTTTTTTCTCCAGGGGAAATGGAGGTTTCTCTTGATCTGGGGGATTTGCACAGCTCCAAATAATATGATTTCATTCTGTGGGAGAGGTGGAGTCCTGTTGTATGGATCAAGGGTCCCCTTATGGAGAGATTCTTGAGATGGGCTCTGGGTATGGATGCCTGCAAACCCTACCTAGGATTAGACTTAGGAACTTGGGGCATGGCAGGTCCTATCTGATGACCCTGGGGCCAGTTACGTGGGTGACTTACTGAAGTTCGGGGCACAGGCTGAGGACAGAATGTGCATTAGGATCCAGGGTGGGGTTCCATAAATGGGGGTGGCCTCATTGGCGGTGCAAGTTTCTTGTAATCTGGGGGTTTTGTGCAGTTCCATTGTGCACAGTTTCCACCTGTAGGGTAGGCAAAGTCCCATGATTTGGCTCTTTATTTCTCTATCTGGGAGGCTTGTGGGCCAGGATCTCGGGACTGAAATCTGAAAACTCAGGCTAGGGTTAGGATTAGGGGTTAGTGCATTGTAGGTCCAATCTACAGACGCTAAGGTGAGCTCCTGGAGATCTGTGGTTCAGGGGAGTGTAGAAGGTTGCTCTGGCTGGAGATGTGTCCGTGTGATCTGTCAAATGTAGGGTGGCCTCATGGGTAAATGGACTTTTCTCCCGCTCTGGGGTTTTGCACAGTACCAAATAATTTGGTGTAAGCTTTGGTATAGATGGTGTCCTGTTTAATGACTAAGTGATCCTCCATATGGAGGGATTTGAGAGCAGGGCTCTGAATATGGATGCTTGAAAACCCAATCTACATTTAGGGTTAGAGGGTTACATGCTAGTGGCATGGCAGGTTGTATATGCTGGATAGGGGTTGAGCTATCCATGGGACTGTGTTGAAAATGGGGCTCAGGCTAAGTGTCACAATGTGTGTTTTTGTCCAGAGTGGCCTGCAAAAGTGGGCGTGGGCTCAGGGGCAATACAGGTTTCTTCCAACCTTGAGGGTTTTACATAGCTCCAAAAAGCAAAGTTTCCTTCTGTGGGGCAGAAGGTGTTCTGTTTTGGGGCTCAGGTGTCTCCCATGAGGAGGGATTGAGAGGAAGGCTCTGGGTATGGATGCCTGAATCCCCAACCAAAGTTTAGGGTTAGAAAAGACTAGAATTTGCATCCACTAGGGCTATCAAATATGTGGGTAGCCTCCTGTGGCGATGGAGGTTTCTCCCTCTGGGGGATATGTGCAGCTCCAAATAGTATGGTTACATTCTGGGGAAGAGGTGAAGTCCTGTTGTATGTCCCCAGAGTCCCCATATGGAGGGATGTGAGAGTAGGACTCTGGGTACGGATGCATGAAAACTCAACCTAGGGTTAGATTTAGGGACTAGGTGCATTGCAGTTTTCATCTGCTGACTCTCTGTCCAAATACATGAGTGGCTGACTGGAGGTCGGGGCAGAGGTGAGGACAGAATGTGCATTAGGATCCAAGGTAGCATCCGTAAATGGGGTTGACATCATTGGTCGTGCAAGTTTTTCCTAATCTGGGGGTTTAGGGCAGCTCTACTGGGCACGGTTTCCTTCTGGTGGGTATGCAGAGTCCCTTTGTGTGGCTTCAGATTTCTCTATCTGGAGGGATTTGGGGCCAGGACTCTTCAGAGGGAAGTCTGAAAACCCAAACTAGCGTTAGGGTTAATGCACAGGGCTTGAGAGGCCCAATATAAACACGCCGCGGCTTGCTCCTGGGGATCGGAGGTTAAGGCGAGTGTCAGGAGATAGACTCAGGCTGGAGTTTGAGTCCATGCCATCCGCCAAATGTGGAGGTGGCTTCATGGGTCCACGGAGTTTTCTCCCGCTCTGGGGTTTTTGCTCAGTTCCAAATAGTTTGTTCTATTCTAGGCGATAGGTTTTGTCCTGCTTTATGGCTCAGTGATCCCCCATATATGGGGATTTGAGAGTAGTTTACCGGCTATTGATGCCTGAAAACCCAACTTAGGTTTAGGATTAGGTCCTAGTGGCATGGCAGGCCTTATATCCTGGCTCTGGGGTGAGCAAACCATGGGATTGGGTTGAAAATTATGTTTAGGCTAGGAGTCACAATGCGTGTTTGTGTCCTTTAAGGCCTACAAAATTTGGCGTGGTCCTGGGCAATGCAGGTTACTTCCAACTTGGAGGGTTTTACATAGTTCCAAAAAGCAAGGTTTCCTTTTGGGGGCAGGATGAGTTCTGCTTTGTGGCTCAGGGATCCCATGTTTGGAGGGATTCATCAGGAAGGCTCTGGGTATGGATGCCTGAAAACGCAACCTAGAGTTAGGATTAGGACCTTCTGGTATGTCAGTTCTGATCCCCTGGCTCTGGGGCCAGCTGTCCCGGGGGCTGATTGGAGGATGAAACTCAGGTTGTGTCAGACTGCATATTGGTGTCCAGGGTGGCATATGAAAGTGAGGTGGCATTGTGATCCTTACACATTTCTCTTAATCTAGGGATTTCATGCAGCAAAAATAGATCATGGTTCCTTCTGTAGGGCAGAGAGAGTCCTGTGGGGGAGGTTCTGGTGTCCCCAATCTGGAGAGCTTGCATTCTTGGACTCAAGGGATGGAATTCTGAAAACCCAAGCTCAGTGTATGGTAGAGGTGTGGGGCATGAATCCCCAATCTCCAGATGCTGAGGTGAGCTCCCCAGATTCGGAAGTTAGGGCAAGTGTCAGGCATTCACTCAGACCAGACTAGAATTTGTGTCTACTAGGGCTGCCGAATGTGTGGGTGGCATCCCGGGGCCAGGGAGGTTTCTCCTGCTCTGGGATTTTGTGCATGTCTAAATAGTAATGTCTCATTCTGCGGGAGAGGTGGAGTCCTGTTGTATGGCTCAGGGGTTCCCATATGGAGGGATTCAAGAGCAGGGCTCTTTGTATGGTTGCCTGAAAACCCAACCTCGGGTTAACATTAGGAACTAGGGGCATGTGAGGTCTGATCTTCTGACTCTGGGTTCAGCTACATAGTTGGCCAGCTGGGAGTTGGGACTCTGGCTGAAGGACAGAAGGTGTATTAGTGTACAGGGTTGGGTTCCATAGATAGGATTGCCCTCTCGGATCATACAGGTTTCTCAAAATCTGGGGGTTTTGTGTAGTTATATTGAGCATGGTTTCCTTCCAAGGACAGGAAGAGTCCCATGGTGTGGGTCTGGCATTCTCTATCTGAAGAGCTTGTGAGCAAAGATTCTTGGGACGGAAGTCTGAAAACCCATGCCAGGATTAGGGTTACAACATAGGTAGGGCATGCCAGGCCCAATATACAGATGCTGAGGCGAGCTCCTGGGGATCTGAGGTTAAGGCGAATGTCATGAGGTTGCTCAGCCTGGAGTTTGTATCTATGCAATCTGCCAAATGTGGGGATGGCCTCATGGGGCCATGAAGTTTTCTCCGGCCCTAGGATTTTCAGGCAGTTCCAAATAGCTTGGTCTATTCTGGAGGATAGGAGGTGTCCTGTTTAATGGCTGTCCCCATATGGAATGATTGGATAGCAGGGCTCCAGGTATGGATGTCAGATACCCCAATCTAGGGTTTGGATTAGGGCCTAGGGGCATGGCAAGTCCAATCTGCTGGGCCCAACCGTCCCAGTGGCAGATTGGAGGATGAGACTCAGGTTGTGTCAGACTGCATATTGGTGTCCAGGTTGGAGAACATATGTGGGGTGTCATCATGCACTTTGCATATTTCCCCTGTTTTAGGGGTTTTGTGCAGCTCCATAGGGCACGGTTTCATTCTGAAGGACAGGGAGAGTCCTGTGTGCAGGCTCTGGAGTCCCCAATCTGAAGGGTTTCATTCCAGGACTCAAGGGATGGAATTCTGAAAATCTGAGCTCAATGTATGGTTATGGTGTAGAGCATGCATATTTGATCTGCAGATGCTGAGGTGAGCTCCCATATTCTGAAGTTTGGGCAAGTGTCAGGCATTCGTTCAGACCAGACTAGAATTTTTTTGCACAAGGGATGCAACTGTGTTGGTCGCTTCCTGGTGCCATGGAGGTTTCTTCTGCTCTGGGGGTTTGGGGCATCTCCAAATAGTATAGTTTCATTCTGGGGGAGGAGTGCAGTCTTGTATGGTTCAGGGGTCCCCATATGGAGGGATTCGAGAGAAGGGCTCTGGGTATAATTGCATGAAAACCCATCCTAGGGTTAGCATTAGGGACTAGGGGCATGGCAGTTTGGATCTGCTGCCTCTGGGGCAAGCTACATGGGCGGCTGACTGGAGATCGGGGCTCAGGTTGAGGGACAGAATGTGTCTTAGTGTCCAGGGTTGGGTTCCATCAATGGGAGGTCTCATTGTCCGTGCAGGTTTCTCTGAATCTGGAGGCTTTCTGCACATATATTGAACACAGTTTCCTTCTGGAGGGTAGGCAGATTCCCATGGTGTGGCTCCAGAGTTCCCTATTTGAGGGCTTGTGAGCCAGGACACTTGACAGAAGACTGAAAACACATGCTAGTGTTAGGGTTAGGTCCTAGTTAAGGCATGCCCAATATAGAGATGCTGAGGAGAGATCCCAGGAATATGAGGTTAAGGCGAGTGTCTGGAGGTCATTGAGGTTGGCGTTTGTATCCAATCAATCTGCCGAATGTGAGGATGGCCTCATGGGGCCATGGAGTTTTTAGCCGTTCTGGGGTTATTGCACATTTTCAAATAGATTGTTCTACCTGGGGGATAGTTGGTGTCCTGTTTTGTGGCTCAGGTGTCCCTCATATGGGTTGATTTGAGAGCTGGGTTCCAGATATGGATGGCTGAAACCCAAACCTAGGGGTAACATTAGGAAGTAGGGGCATGGGATGTCTGATCTGTTGAATCTGGGCCCAACGACATGGTTGGCTGATTGGAGGCTGGGATTCTGGTGAGGAACAGGATATGTATTAGTGTCCAGGATAAGATTCTGTCGATGTGGTTAGCCTCATGGGCCGTTCAGGTTTCTCCTAATCTTTGGGTTTCATGTAGCTATATTGAGTATGCTTTCCTTCCAAGGCAGGCAGAGTTCCATGGTGTGGCCCTGGAGTTCTCTATCTGAAGGGTTTGTGGGCCAGGCCTCTTGGGATGGAAGTCTGAAATTCCATGCTAGGTTTAGGTTTAGGGCCTGCGGAATGGAAGGCCCAATCTACAGATGATGGGGTGAACTCCCGGGGATTGGAAGTTAAGGCAAGTGTCAGGAGTTAGCTCAGGCTATAGTTTGTTTCCATGCGACCTGCCTAACCTGAGGTTGTCCTCATGCGGCCATGGATTTTTCGCCTGCTCTGGGGTTTTTGTGCAGTTCCACATAGTTTGGTCTATTCTGGGGGATAGGTGGTGTCCTGTTTTATGGCTCAGGGGTCTCCCATAGGAGGGATGTCAAAGCAGGGCTCCACTTATGGATGCCGGAAAAAGTAACCTACACTTAGGGTTAGGTCCTAGTGGCATGGCAGGCCTTATATCCTTGCTCTGGTTTAAGGCACCCATTGATTTTTGTTGAATGTGAGGCTCAGACTAAGGGTCACAATGGGTGTTTCTGTGCAGGGCAGCTTGCAAAAGTGGACGTGGCCTCAGGGGCAATGCGTGGAATCCTCCTACTTTGGGGGTTGCGTGTAGATCCAAAAAGCAAGGTTTCCTTCTGGGGGGCCAGAGGAGTTCTTCTCTGTGGCTCAGGGCTCCCCTGAGTGGAGGGATTCAAGAGGAAGGCTCTGGCTATGGATGCCTGAAACAGCAACCTAGGGTTAAGATTATGGCCTAGGGCATGGGAGGTCCGATCTGCTGGCTCTGGTGCCAGCTGTCCCAGTAGCTGATTGGAGGATGGGACTCAGGTTGTGTTAGTCTGCATATTAGTGTCCAGGGTGGAGTATGA
This sequence comes from Meles meles, assembly GCF_922984935.1. Lineage (NCBI taxonomy): Eukaryota > Metazoa > Chordata > Mammalia > Carnivora > Mustelidae > Meles > Meles meles. Next base: position 508,832 of record NC_060081.1, read on the forward strand.
AAGTGGGGGGGGGGGCGGGCATCAGGGGCTTTGCATATTACCCCTGATCTATGGGTTTTGTGCAGCTCCTTAGGGCATGGTTTCCTTCTGGAAGGCAGGGAGAGTCCTGTGGAGTGGCTCTGGATTCTCCAATCTGGAGGGCTTACATTCCAGGACTCAAGGGATGGAATTCTGAAAATACAAGCTCGATGTGTTGTTGGGGTATAGGGCACGGATCCCCAATATTAGATGCTGAGGCTACATCCCCAGATGCTGAAGTCAGTGCGAGTGTCAGGCATTCACTCATCTGGTAGAGAATTTGTGTCCATAAGTGCTAATGAATATGAGGATGGCCTCCTGGGGCCATGAAGATTTCTCTTGCTCTGGGGTTTTGCACAACTCCAAATACTGTGGTTTCATTCTGGGGGAGAAATGGAGTCCTGTTGCATGGCTCATGGTTCCCTGCATGGAGGGATTCAGGAGCAGGTCTGAGAGTATGAATGGCTGAAAACCCAAACTAGGGTTTGGATTAGGGCCTAGAGGCATGGCAGGCCCGATCTTCTGGCTCTGGGGCCAGTTGTCCCAGTGACTAATTGGAGAACGGGACTCAGATTGTGTCAGACTACATATTATTGTCCAGGGTGGCATACAAAATTGTGGTGGCATCGAGGGCTGTGCACTCTTCCCCTATCTAGGAATTTCGTGCAATTCCATATGGTACAGTATCCTTCGGGAGGGCAGGGAGACACCTGTGAGTTGGTCTGTAGTCCCCAAACTGGAGGGTTTGCATTCCAGGGTTAAAAGGATAGAATTCTGAAAAACCAAGCTCTGTTTATGGTTAGAGTGCAGATCCCCTATCTGCAGATGCTGAGGAGAGCTCCCCAGATTCTGAAGATAGTGCGAGTGTCAGGTATTCATTCAGACCAGACTAGAATTTGTGTGCACTATAGCTCCCAATTGTATGTGTGGCCTCATTTGGCCATGGAGTTTTCTCCCACTCTGGGGTTTATGCGAAGTTCCAAATTGTTTGGTCTATTCTGGGTTATAGGTGGTGTCGTGTTTTATGGTGCATGTCCCCGGTATGGAGGGACTTGAGAGCAGGGCTCCTGTTATGGATGCCTGAAAATCCACCCTACATGTAGCATTAGGAAGAAGTCGCATGGCAGGTGTTATATCCTGGCTCAAGGGTGATCTACCCATGGGGCTGTGTTGAAAATTGGGCTCAGGCTAAAAGTCACAGTGGGCGTTTGTGTCCAGGGAAGCCTGTACAAGTGGGCATGGCCTCAGGGGCAATGCAGGTTTCTTCCAACTCTGAGGGTTTTACATAGCTACAAAAGCAATGTTTTTCTTGGGGGGGGCAGCACAAATTCTGTTTTGTGGCTCAGGGTTCCTCCGTATGGAGGAACTTGAGAGGAGTGCTCTGGGTATGGATGCCTGAAACCACAACCTAGGATTAGGATTAGGGTCTAGGGACAAGGCAGGTCTGATCTGGTGGCTCTGGGGCCAGCTGTACCAGTAGCTTATTGGAGGACGGGACTCAGGTTGTGTCAGACTGTATATTAGTGTTCAGGGTGGAGTACAGATGTGGGTGCCATCGGGTCTTTGTATATATCACCTGATTTAGGGATTTTGTGCAGCTCCATAGGGCACGGTTCCCTTGCAGGGGGAAGAGGAGTCCTGTGGAGGGCTTGCATTTCAGGATTCAAGGGATGGAATTCTGAAAACTCAAGCTCAGTGTATGGTTAGAGTGTAGGGCATGGATCCCCGATCTACAGAAACTGAGGCGAGCACACAGATTCTGAAGTTAGGGCAAGTGTCAGGCATTCACTCAGACCAGACAAGAATGTGTGTCCATTAGTGCTGCAGAATATGAGGATGGCATCATGGGACCATGGAGATTTCTCCTGCTCTGGGATATTTGCTCAGCTCCAAATAGTATGATTTCATTCTGGGAGAGAAATGGAATCCTGTTGCATTGTACATGGTTCCATATGGAAGGATTAGAGAACAGGGCTGAGGAAATGGATGGCCGAATACCCAAACTAGGGTTAGATTTAGGGGACTATGTGCATGGCAGGACTGATCTGCTGTCTCTGGTGCCAGCAATGAGGGTGGCTGACTAGAGGTCAGGGCTCAGGCTGAATGACAGAATATGTATTAAATTCCATACTAGGGTTCCGTAACTGTGTGTGGCCTCATTGTCCGTGCAGTTTTCTCCTAATCTGGGGGTTTTGTTCAGCTCCCATGAACACAGTTTCCATCTGGAAGGTAGGCAGAGTCCCATGGTGTGGTTCTGGAGTTCTCTATCTGGTGGGCTTGTGGGCCAGGACTCTCTGGACGGAAGTCCAACAACTTAGTGCTTGGGTTAGGTCCTAAGGCATGGCACGCATAGAAGTGGTCCCGGGGATCTGAGGTTAAGGCGAATGTCAGGAGTTGTGATCATACTGGAGTTTCTGTCCATGTGATCCGCTGAATGTCAGGGTGTGCTCATTGGGACATGGAGTGTTCTCCCACTCTGGGATTTTTGCAAGATCCAAAATGTTTGGTCTATTCTGCAGAACTGGTAGTGTCCTGTTTTATGGCTCAGGGGTCCCCCATATGGAGGGATTTGAGAGCACAGTACTGGTTATGGATGCCTGAAATCCTCACCTATGTTTAGGGTTAGGTTGTAGTGGCTTGGGAGACCCCAAATCCTTCCTCAAGGGTGAGTTACCCATGGGGCTGTGTTGAAAATAGGCCTCAGGCTGAGGGTCACAATTGCTATTTCTGTCCAGGGCGCTGGCGAATGTGGGCATGGCCTCAAGGGCAACACAGGTTTCTTCCAACTCTGAGTGTTTTAAATAGCTCCAAAGAGCAAGGTTTCCTTCTGGGGGGCAGGAGGAGTTCTGGTTTGTGGCTCAGGTTTCCCCCATGTGGAGGGAATCCAAGAGGAGGACACTGGGTATGCATGCCTAAAACCCCAACTAGGATTAAGATTAGGGTCTAAGGTCATGACAGGTCTGATCTGCTTTTTCTGAGGCCACCTGTCCAGGTGGCTGATTGGAGGACGGGATTCAGGTTGTGTGAGACTGCGTATTTGAGGCCAGGGTAGAGAACAAATGTGGGGTGGCATTGGGGGCTATACACGTTTCCCCTCATCTAGGGGTTTTGTGCAGCTACATAGGGCATGGTTTCCTCCTAGAGGGTAGGGGGAATCCTTCAGGGTGGCTCTGGAACCCCCAATCAGGAGTACTTGCATTCCAGGACTCAAGGGATGGTATTCTGAAAACCCAAACTCAGTGTATGGGTAGGGTTTATGACATGGATCCCCAATCTGCAGATGCTGAGATGAGTTCCCCAGAATCTGAAGATAGGGCAATTGTCAGGCATGCGCTTTGACCAAACTAGTATTTGTGTACACTAGGGCTGCTGAATGTGTGTTTTGCCTCCAGTGGCCATGGAGTTTTCTCCTGCTCTGGGGTTTTGTGCAGCTCCAAATCATATGATTTCATTCTGGAGGAGAGGTGGATTCCTATTGTATGGCTCAGGGGTCCCTGTATGGAGAGATTCTTGAGATGACCTCTGGGTATAGATGCATGAAAACCCAACCTTGGGTTAGGCTTAGGGAATTGGCGCATGGCAGGTCAAATCTGCTGTATCTGTCCAGCTACGTGGCTGGATGACTGGAGGTTGGGGCACAGGCTGACGACAAAATTGGCATTAGGATCCAGGGCCTGGTTCCATAAATTGGGTGGCCAATATTGCCATGCAGTTTTTTCCTAATCTGGGGGTGTGTGCAGCTCCATTGAGCACGGTTTTCTTCTGTATGTTCGGCAGAGTTCTATATCTGGGGGGCTTGTGGTCCAGGGTCTCAGAACTAAAATCTGAAAATCCAAGCTAGGATTAGAGTGAGGGCCTAGTGTATCACAGGCCCAATCTACAACGCTGAGGTGAGCTCCCAGGGATTTGAGTTAAGGCGAGTGTCAGGAAGTCACTCAGGCTGGAGTTTGTGTCCATGCGATCCGCCAAATGTGGGGATGGCCTCATGGGGCCATGGGGTTTGCTCCTGCTCTGGGGTTTTTGCACAGTTCCAAATAGTTTGGTCTACTCTTGGTGGTAGGTGGTGTCCTGTTGTATGGCTCAATGTTCCCCATATGGAGGGATTTAAGAGGAAGGCTCTGGCTATAGATGCCTGAAACCCCAATCAAGGCTTAGTATTAGGATCTAGGGACATGGCCCTAATCTGCTGGCTCTGGGGCCAATTGTCTCAGTGGCGTTTGGAGGATGGGACACTGGTTGTGTCAGACTGTGTATTAGTGTCCATGGTGGAGAACGAAAGTGGGGTGGTTTCGGGGGCCATGCATGTTTCCCATGATCTAGGGGTTTGGGCAGATTCATAAGGCAGTTTTTTTTTTCTGGAGTGCAGGGAGAGTCCTAAGGGGTGCATCCAGAGTCTCCAATAAGGAGGGTTTGTGTTCCAGGACTCAAGGGATGGAACTATGAAAACCCAAGTTCAGTGTACTGTTAGGGTGTAGGGCATAGATCCCCAATCTGCAGATGATGAGGCGAGCTCCCCAGATTCTGAAGTTAGGCGAGTGTCAGGCATTCGCTCAGACCAGACTAGAATTTGTATCCACTAGTGTAGCTGAATGTGTGGTCGGTCTCCTGGGGCCATGGACGTTTCTCCTGATTTGGTGGTTTTGAGAAGCTCCAAATAGTACGGTTTCATTCTGGGAAAGAGGTAGAGTCCTTTTGTATAGCCCAGGGGTCCCCCTATGGAGGGATTTGAGAGATGGGCTCTGCGTATGGATGTGTGAAATCACACCTACGTTTAGCATTAAGGAGTAGGGGCATGGCAGGTTCGATCTGTTGATTCTGGAGCCAGCTACGTGGGTGTCTGACCAGAGATCAGAGCACAGACTGAGGGAAATAATGTGTATTAGTGTCCATGGTTGGGGTCCAAAAATTGTGGGTGGCTTCTTTGGCCATGCAGTTTTCTCCTAATCTGGAGTTTTTGTGCCACTCTTTTGATAATGGTTTCCTCTGGAGGTTAGACAGAGTCTCATGGTTTGGCGCCGGAGATGTCTATCTGGAGGTCTTGCAGGCCCGGACTCTAGGGACGGAAGTCAGAAAACCCATGCGAGGTTTAGGTTTAGGGCCTAGGACATCACAGGCCCATTCTACAGATGCTGTGGTGAGCTTCCATGTATCTGAAGTTAAGGGGAGTGTCAGAAGGTGGCTCATGCTGGAGTTTTTGTCCATGTGAAATGCCAAATGTGGAGATGGTTCATGTGACCAAGGAGTTCTCACCACCTCTGGCGTATTTGTGCGTTCCAAATAGTTCAGTCTATTCTGGGGGATAGGTCACCACCTATCCCCCAGAATATCCTGTTTTATGGCTCAGGTGTCCCCCATATAGAGGGATGAGAGCAGGGCTCCGGGTATGGAATACCCACCCTACGTTTTGGGTTAGGAACAAGTGGCATGGCAGACCTTATATCCTGGCTCTGGGGTGAGCTACAAAAGGGGCTTTGTTGAAAATGGGGCTCAGGCTAAGGTCACAATGGGTGTTTGTGTCCAGGGTGGCCCGCAGAAGTGGACGTGGCCTCAGGGGCAACACAGATTTCTTCCAACCCTATGAGTTTTACATAGCTTCAAATAACAAGGTTTCCTTCTGGGGGGGGTGGCAGGAGGAATTCTGTACTGTTTCTCAGGTGTCCCCATGTGGAGGGATTGGCGAGGAGGGCTCTGGATATGGATGCCTGAAACATCAATCTAGGGTTAGGATTAGGACAGAGGGCCATGGCAAGTCCAATATGAAGGCTCTCTGGCCATCTGTCCCGGGGGCTGATTGGAGGATGGGACTCGGGTTGTGTCAGACTACATATTAGTGTACAGGGTAGAGAACGAAAGTGGGATGGCATCGGGGTTCTTGTACATTTGCCAATATCTCCGTGTTTTATGCAGTTCCAAAGGGCACAATTTCCCTCTGGAGGGCAAGAAGAGTCCAGTGGGGTGGTTCTGGAGTCCCCAATATGGATGTCTTGCATTCCAGCACTCAAGGCATGGAATTCTGAAAACCTAACTCAGTGTATGGTTAAGGTGTAGGGCATGGATCTCCAGTTTGCAGATGCTGAGTCAGGCTCCCCTCCCTGAATGTGATGTTACGGCGAGTGTCAGGCATTCCCTCAGATCAGACTAGAATTTTGGTCTATTAGGGTTGCCAAATATGTTTGTGGCCTCCTGTTGCCAGGGAGGTTTCTCCTGCTCTGGGGGATTTTCCCAGCTCCAAATGGTATGATTTCATTCTGGCGGAGATGTGGAGTCCTGTTGTATGGCATAGATGTCCCCATATGGAGGGAATCAAGAGAAGGGCTTTGGGTATGGATGCCTGAAAACTGAACTAAGGGTTAGCCTTAGGGACTAGGGCACGACAGGTCTGATCTGCTGAATCTGGGGCCAGCTAGTGGGTGGATGACTGGAGGTTGCGGCTAAGGCTAAGGCACAGAATGTGTAGGATTGGGTATCCCCCACCCCAATGGGGGTGGCCCCGTTGGCCATGCAGGTTTCTCCTAATCAGGGGTTTTGTGCATCTCCATTGAGCACAGTTTCCATTTGTAGTGTAGGCAGAGTCCCATGATTTTCTCCAGAGTTCTCTATCTGGGGGACTTGTGGGACAGGTCTCAGGACTGAAATCTGAAAACTCAAGCTAGGGTTAGGATTAGGGTCTAGTGCATTGCAAGACCAATCTACAGAAGCTGAGGCGATCTCCCAGGGATCCAAGGGTAAGGCGAGTGTCAGGAGGTCGCTCAGGCTGGAGTTTGTGTCCATGTGATCCGCTGAATGTGGGGGTGGCCTCATGGGACCATAGAGTTTTCTCCAGTTCTGTGGTTTTTGCAGAGTTCTAAATAGGTTGGCCTATACTGGGGGTAGGTACTGCCCTGTTTTATGGCTCAGGGGTCCCCCAAATGGAGGGATTTGAGAGCAGGGCTCCCGGTGTAATGGCCTGAAACCCAAACCTATGTTTAGGGATAGGTCTTAGTGGCATGGCAGGGCTTATATCCTGGCTCTGGGGTGAGGTACCCTTGGTGCTGTGTTGAAAATGGGACTCAGGCTAAGGATAACAATAGGTATTTTTGTGCAAGGGGGCCTGAAAAGTGGGCATGGTCTCAGGGGCAATACAGGTTTCTTTCAACTCTGAAGGTTTTACGTAGTTGCACAATTCAAGGTTTCCTTCTGAGGGAGAGGAGAAATTCTTTGAGGCTCAAGGGTCCCCAGTGTGAAAGGATTCGAGAGGAGAGCTCTGGCTATGGTTGCCTGAAACCCTAAAATAGGGTTAGGATTCAAGCCTGGGGCATGGCAGGTCCTATATGCCGGCTCTGGGGCCAGCTGTCCCAGAGGCTGATTTGGAGGACGGGACTCAGGTTGTGGCAGATCACATATTAGTGTCCAGGGTGGCATACAAAAGTGGTGTGGCATCGGAAACAGTGTATGTTTCCCCTAATCTAGGGCTTTTGTGCAGATCCATAAGGCATTGTTTCCTTCTGAAGAGCAGGGAGAGTCCTGTGGTGTGACTCAGGAGTCCCAAATTTGGAGGGCTTGCATTTCAGCAATCAAGGCATGGAATTCTGAAAACCCAAGCTAGGTTTATGGTTTGGGTCTAGGGAATGGATCTCCATTCTGCAGATGCTGAGGTGAGCTCCCCAGATTCTGAAGTTAGGGCAAGTGTCAGGCATTCGCTAAGACCAGAGTAGAATTTGTGTCCACTAGGGTTGCCGAATGTTTCCGTGGTCTCCTGGGGCCCTGGAGATTTCTCCTCCTCTGGGGGATTTGTGCACCTCCAAATAGTATGATTTCATTCTAGCAGAGAGGTGGAGTCCTGTTGTATGGCTCAGGGTCCCCATATGGAGGGATTTGGTAGAAGGGCTCTGGGTATGGATGCATGTACACCCAAACTAGGGTTAGAATTAGGGACCAGGGGCATGGCAGTTCCCATCTGCTGACTCCATGGCCAGATATGTGGGTGGATGACTGGTGGTACGGGCTCACAAAGAGACAGAATGTGTATTAGTATCCAGGGTCAGGTTCAGAAAATGGAGGTGGCCTCATTGGCCATGAATGTTTCTCCTAATCTTTTGTGCAGCTCCACTGAACATGGTTTTCCTTCTAGAGTGTAGAGAGAGTCCCATGGTGTTGCTCCGGGGTCTCAATCTGGACTGATTGTGGGCAAGGACTCTTGGGACAGAAGTCTGTAAACCCAATTGAGGGTTAGGTTTAAGGCCTAGGGCATGTCTGGCCCAATCTACAGACGCTGAGGCGAACTCCCTGGGATCTGAGGTTTAGGCGAGTGTCAGGTGTTCTCTCAGGCTGGAGTTTGTGTCCATGGGATCCGCCAGATGTAGGGTTGGCCTCCAGTGTCCGTGTCGTTTTCTCCCACTCTGGGCTTTTTGCGCAGTTCCAAGTAATTTGGCTATTATGGGGGATAGGTGGTGTCCTGTCCTGCTCAGGGGTTACCTATACAGGGCGACTTGAGTGCAGCATTCCAGTATGGACACCTGAAAAACAAAGTACATTTAATGTTAGGTGCTAGTGGCATGGCGGGCCTTATATCCTGGGTCTGCAGTGATCTTCACTTGGCGCTGTGTTGAAAATGGGGCTAAGGCTGGGGATCACAATGGTGTTTCTTTCCAGGGCACCTGCAAAATTGGGTGTGGCCTAAGGGGCCACATGGTTTTCTTTCAACTCTGCGGGCTTTACATAGCTCCAAAAAGCAAGTTTTCCTTCTGGGGGAGGGGACAGAAGGAGTTCTGTTTTGTGGCTCAGGGGTCTCACGTGTGGGGAATTCCAGAAGAGGGCTCTGGATATGGATGCCTGAAACCCCAACCTAGGGTTTGATTGGGGCCTAGGGAAATGATAGATCCAAAGTACTGGCCCTGGGGCCAGCTGTCCCAGTGGCTGATTGGAAGATGGGATTCAGGTTGTGTCAGACTGCCTATTACTGTCCATGGTGGCATATGAATGTGGTGTGGCATCGGGGTCATGCACGTTTCCTGTAATCTAGGTGTTTTGTGCAGTTCCATTTGGCAGGGTTTCCTTCTGGAAGGCAGAGACAGTCTTGTGGTGTGGCTCCGAATTCCCCAATCTGGAGGGCTTGCTTTCCAGGACTCAAAGGATGGAATTCTGAAAACCCAAGCTAAATGTATGGTTAGGGTGTAGGACATGGATCCCAAATCTTCAGATGCTGAGGCGAGATCCCCCAAATATAAAGTTAGGGTGAGGGTCAGACATTCGCTCACACCAGACTAGAATTTCTGACTATTAGGGCTGCCAAATCGGTGCGTGGCCTCCAGGGGCCATGGAGATTTCTCCTTCTCTGAGGTTTTGTACAGCTCCAAATAGAATGGATTCATTCTCAGAGAGATTTGGGGGCCTACTGTATACCTCAAGTGTCCACATATGGGGGGTTCTGAGAGCAGGACTTTGGGTATTGATGCCTGAAAACCAAACCTAGGTTTAGCATTAGGGACTAGAGCCATGGCAGGTCCAATAGGTTGAGTATGGGGCCAGGTACATGAGTGGCTGACTGGAAGTTGGGTCTCGGGACAGTGACAGATGTGTATTAGTGTTCATTTCATCAATGAGTTAGCCCTCCTTTCCCTCAGAATGATACCAAAGTATCAAAGCCCTAATTTCAGATCCTAAGGAGCTCACCTCAGGGTATGCAGATTGGGCCAGCCATACCCTTGACACTAGTCCTATCCCAAGTTTGCGTTTTCAGACAGGGCTGTGCCTGGCCTCCCGAAGAAAACTGTGCCCTATACCATAGCCAAAACCCTCCAGATTAGGAGAAACCTGCAAGGCCCCCAAGGCCACCGCAATTTCGTAGGACACCCTGGACCAAAATGCCCAGTCTGAAACGCCCTGAGAACCTACCTGCAGTCAGACACTCAGGTAGATGACCCAAGAGACAGAAGATTGAACCTCACATGCACCTAGGCTCTCATCTCTACCCTAGCATAGGTTTCCAGGCATCTGTCTCCAGAGACCTGGTCTCAGATACCAACTTAGGGGAAACCCCTGAGCCACAAACATAAAATCTCCTGTCCCCAGAAGGAAACCTTGTTAATTGGAGCTGTGTAAAAACCCTCAGGTTAGGAGAATCCTGCAGGGTCCCATAGTCACCACCACATTTGAAGTTCTCCCTGGACAGAAACCCACATTGTGACCCATCAGCACTATTCTCCATTGCAACTCAGCCCCCAGGGTAGCTCGTCCCAGAGCCAGCAGATCAAACCTGTCATGTTTCTATGATCGCATGGTAATCCAAGTTGGGGATTCCAGACATCCATAGGTAGAGTCCTGCTCTGGAATGTTTCCATATGAGGAAAACTTGAGACAACAAACATACTGCCTCTGTCCTGAAAATGAAATCTTGCTGTTTGGAGCAACTCACAACCTGCAGAGAGGGGAAAACCCCCATGGCATCATGATGTCACCCCTACATTAGTCATCCATCATGGACATACACTCCAGGCTGAATGAACGTCTTAAACTCACCCTTCCTTCAGATGCTGAGGATCTCACCTCATCCTCTAGATTGGGCCTGCCATTCCCTAGCCCCTGAACCTAACACACTTGTGTTTTCAGACTTCTGCCCTCACACTCCTCGCCCACAAGCCCTCCAGATTGGGAATTCTGGAGGCATAACTCAGCACTATGCCTGCCCACCAGAAAGAAAAAATGCCCTATGGGGTTGCACAAAAACCCCAAAAGAAGATCAACCTGCACATCCCTCGTCAATGGCACAATAATCTTATAGGCCACCCTGTGTACTAATGCTCTGTCTGAAACAGCCTGAGCCCCGACCTCCTCTCAGGCACCCAGAGAGCTGGCTGCTTATCCAGCAATTGGACCTGCCAGGTCCCTTGTACATAATCTCTACCCAACTGGGCTTTCAGGCATCTGTCCCCATACCTTACACAAATCCCTGCATATGGAGGAACCTGATGCACAAAACAGAACTCCTTCCCCAATGCAGGAAACCTTGCTGTTGGGATGGTTGTAAAACCCTCAGAGAAGGAGAGAAGTTCATGGACCGTGAGACTACGCCCACTCTTGAGTGTATCCCTGGGCAGATACACGCATTGTCACCCTCACCCTGAGCCCCATTTTCAAATAAGCCCCTCGGTAGTGTCCCAAGAGCCATCATATAAGGGACTGCATGCTCCATACCCCTAGGCTCAAATCTTAACCCAAGTTGGGGTTCTCAGGAACCTGTTACCAGAACCCTGCCAGGAATCCTACCTTTTGGGGGACCCTCAGACAGAAAACAGGACTCCCCCTTTCTCCCACAATGACAGCAAACTATTGGTATATAGGAACAATCCCCAGAGAGGAAGAATCTTCCATGGCCCCATGAAGCCACCACTACAGTACTCAGCCATCCTAGACACAAAATCCAGAGACCAAAGCCTGAGGTAATGCCTACAATAGTCCTACGTTCATATCCTGATGAGCTCACCTCAGGGTCTGCAGATTGGGCCTGCCATAGACTCAGCCCTAAAACTATCCCTAGTTTGTAATTTCAGACTTCTGTTCCGAGAGCCCTGGCCCACAAACCCTCTGAAGCCACACCACAGGACTGAACCTGGTCTCCCAAAGAAAGTGTATCCTTTACAGGTGCCCAAATCCTCCAGATTAGGAATAACCTGCAAAGCCCACACTAATCTTGTAGGCTGCACAGGACAAAAATGTGCAGTCTGACACACCCTGAGCACCTAACTCTAGTCAGACACGGAGGTAGATGGCTCCCAAGACAAGAGATTGAACAAGACATGCCCCTAGGCACTATCTAGGCCTATCTTAGGTTTTCAGGAATCTATCCTCAGAGGCATGGTCTCAAATACCAACATATCAGAAATCTCAGAGCCACAAAACAACACCTCCTGTCCCCAGATGTATAACTTGCTATTTGGAGCTGTGTAAAACCCTCACTGCAGGGAATCCTGCATGGCACCTGAGTCACTGCCACATTCCAAGATCTCCCTGGACAAAAATCTGCATTGTGACCCATCAGCATGAGACTGCATTTCAACTCAGCCCCCTGGGTAGCTCACACCAGAACCAACAGATAGAACCTGTCTCCTTCCTAGACTCCAACTGTCACACTAAGTGGGGTTTCCAGGCATCCATACATAGAGCCCTGCTTTCAATATTTCAGTATGGAGGGACACTTGAGCCAACAAACAGGACTCTCTCTGTCCCACAAAAGGAAACCTTCCTCTGTGGAGCATATCACAAAACCCAGAGTGGGAAAACCTCCATGTCCTATTGATCCCCCCCCCTCCATTAGGCTGTCATTGTGGAGACCAACTCCAGCCTGAGCCAATGTCTGACACTCACCCTTACTTCAGATGCTGGAGATGTATCCTTGAATTGTGCAGATTGGGCATGTGATGCCCTCGGCCCTAAACCTAACCTAAACCTAACCCTAGCTTGTGTTTTCAGACTTCTGTCCTCACAATCCTGGCCCACAAAACCTCCAGACTGGGCATTCTGGAGCCACAATGCCGCACTCTGCCTGCACACCAGAAGAAAAAATGCCCTATGGGGCTGCCCAGAAACCCCAAATGAGGATCAACCTGTACGACCTCGACTGCACCCCAGATTCATAGAAGGCCCTGTGCACTAATGCTCTGTCTGACACAGCCTGAGCCCAGACCTCCCGTCAGACAATCACACAGCTGGCCGCATATCCAGCACATCAGACAAGCCATGGCCCTCTGCCTTCATCTCTTCCCAACCTGAATTTTCAGGCATCTGAAACTAGACCTTATCTCAAATCCTTGCATCTGAGGGAACCTGATGCAATGAACAGAACTCCTTCCCCATGGCAAGAAACCTTACTGTTGGGATGCTGATGGGTGTCAAAGTCAAACGATCTGAGTAGGATAAACCTGTATGGCCCATGAGGCCACGCCCCATCGGTGAGGGGCACCTTGGGCATAGAAACGCATTGTGACCCTCAGTGTGAGTCCCGCTATGAAGGTCTCTCAGTGGTGGGACCCATGGCATATTGGGGTTGCCATGGCCCTAGGCCCCAATACTAACCCAAGGTCAGGTTTTCCAGTCGCCCGTACCCAGGCCTCTGCTCTGGAATCCCTCTTTTTGAGGGACACCTGAGACAGAAAACAGTACTCCTCCGTACCCAGAGAATGACCCCAAACTACTGGGAGCCGGGCAAAAATCCCCAGAAAGAGAGAATAGTCCATAGCCCATGAGGCGCCCCTACATTCCACGGCCATCCTTTATACAAAATCCAGAGAAAAAGCCTAAGCTACTGACTCACACTCGCCCTTATTTTATATCCACAGGAGCTACCTCCATGGTCTATAGACCGAGCCTGCCTTACCCTCGGCCCGAAACCTAAGCCAAGTTTGTGTTTTCAGACTTCTGTCCCCACAGCCCTGGCCCACACACCCTCCAGGCTGGGGCCTCTGGAGCAACACTGCAGGGCAGTGCCTGCCTTCTCCAAGGAACTTGTGCCCATTCCATTGGCCACAACCCTGCAGATTAGGAGAAACCTACAAGGCCCCCAAGGCCATTCTAATCCTATAGGCCACCCTGGACAAAAAGGCATATTCTGACACAATCTGAGCAACTACTTCCACTCAGACACACAGACAGCTGGCCGCATATCCCAGAGATTGCACCCACCATAGCCATAGTCCACCATCTCTTCCCAACCTAGTTTTCAGGCATATGAACTGTAAGGACCTCTTTAGCCAGAGCGACTCCATTTCGTTTAAACAGACATTGTGTTGTCTGTGCAGTAAACTTAAATAGACCTCCCCCAGAGAAACTTACTTAAAAGCAACTCCAGGAAATCATTAAAATGTAGTCGGCTAGTGTCTGGTAACAGAGCCCAGAATACAATGATGAGTCAGGCCAGATGGAGACATCTAATCAGTATGAAGTACTGTTTCTAACAGTGAGAAGGTCTTGCCCAAACCAAAATGACTCCATCTTGGGAAGGACGATGATCTTATTATTCACACTGAATATGTTATCTGACTAAGCCTTTCCAGAAAGTACTATTTGCAACATTTGGTAATATGGGTAATCTTGAATAACAAGTCACAAGACCAGATGGACCGAGTCAATCCGCAAGAGACACACAAACCCAGTGGGTTGAGATACCAAGATATGGGTTTCAGTTTTACCCAATAAAAGGTAGCCTGTAAGACTAGGTGTGGTGGCTCTCTTTAGACTGGCCCTGTCTGGTCAGTCAATTCTTGATGCTTGGCATGAATAAAACTCTACATAGCTTTCATTTGTCTCAGTCTCATTCCTTTGATAATGGACCCAACATTGGGGACTCGTTACAGATCCAAACAATGAGAACTGAGCCAGCATCATAATTTCTGTGAAAAGCCCCCAAGGTAATATCTTGAGACCCCATCCTTCGAGACTCTGTCTGTCTGGTTGGAGACCTCCAGGGGTATGGCCCAAAGGGGAGAATCTAGACACAGTATTGCTCCCCAGGGCTGGAGTGGATGCGGGGACGCCTCATCCCTAGACTGGTAAATCATCAGGGTGTTCGAGTCCCCCTAGGCTGTCAAGGACCTGCCAGGGGCTTCAAGTCCTCCTAGGAGGTCAAGGACCTGCCAGGGGGTTCAAGTCCCCCTAAGCGGTCACCGGGGTTTCAAGTCTCCTTAGGTGGTCACCGGGGGTTCGTGTCCCCCTAGTTATCATCAGGGGTTCAAGTCCCCTTAGGCGGTCAGGGGACCAAGAAAATCCCCACCAGCCACAGGTTATGTTTTGAGTTGGAATTATATCTTGCACACCCTTAGACTTGATATCTGATTGAGGAGGGGCTGCTGGGTCTGCGGTTGTCTTTGTCTTGTTTTTTTGTTTGTTTATTTTTGTTTTTGTTTTTTTTCTGTTTTTGTTTTTGTTGTTGTTGTTGTTGTCGTCGTCTGTTGTGTTGTTTGTTGTGCTTGAAGAAATGGGGCAAGCGGAGAGTAAGAGACCCGTGACACCCCTAAGTCTTGTTCTTCAGCATTTCAAGGACTTTCAAGGTAAAGCCACCCAGTCAGGTGACAAGGTTTATGCAGGAAAACTAAAAACACTCTGCCAATTGGAGTGGCCCACTTTCTCCACAGGATGGCCACCAGAAGGATCATTTGCCTTGACTCTAATCTACTCTACACAGAGTAAGGTCTTTGATTTCCATCGAGACCAAATATCGTACATTGTTGCCTGGCAATACCTGGTGGAAGATCCACTGTCATGGCTCAAGTCTCTCCTTCTCCCTACTAACAAAACCATTTCTCTCCCTCTGAGGCAGGTCAGATCACCAAAACCAGAACAGAAAGATAAGGGGGAACCAAAAAAGACCATCCTGCCTCCATCAGATGTGGAGGACATGGATTCTCCCCCTTCTTATCCATCCCCTAAACCTGACTCTAGGCCCCAAGACCCTTTACCAGTTTACCATATATGCGGCCGGGATCCACCTATGGGACTACTGAGCAGAAAGACCGCCCTGATCCTTCCCCTTCCCTCTACCCCCCTCTGCTACCCTCTACCCACCGGCTTTACTGGCACTGATGCTGCCTCTCCGTGAGGTCACTCTGCCAGATGGGAGAGGTCGCCCTCACTTAACCTATATCCCTTTTCCCTCTTCTGATATCTATAACTGGAAGGCCCAACAAAAATCCTTCTCTGTCCACCCTCAGGATTTAATTAGTCTCTTGGAGACTGTCTTTCTTACCCAACAACCCACCTGGGTGGATATTCAGCAGCTTCTTATGGCCCTTTTTAATGCAGAAGAGAGGGATCGCATTTTGCAAGATACACATAAGGTGATAAGTGAAAGACTTGGCCGGGACCTTGATACCCGGCAAATGGAAGACTACTTCCCAAAGGAACCCACTGACTGGAATCCAAATTCTGAAGAAGGTAAGGAGAACTTTCGTTTCTACTGTCAGGCTCTGCTGGGAGGTCTCCGTACGGCTGCAAGGAGACTCATAAATTTATCTAAAATTAGTGCAGTGACTCAAGGTAAGAATGAGTCTCTGGGGACTTTTCTAGAGAGGCTTATTGAAGCTTATAAAATGTAAAGCCCAATCGACGCTGAGGCGCCTGAAAATCAAACAACAATAAATCTTGCCTTGCCAGTCAGTCAGCCACAGACATAAGGAGAAAACTTCAGAGAATTGAAGGATTTGAAGGAAAGAATCTGACTGAGTTAGTGGGAATAGAAGAAAAGGTGTTTAACAATAGGGATACACAAGAATATGGAAAACAGATTAGACAAATAGATAAAATTTTGGCATTACATGAGGCAGGAAGGAGACAGGGGAAAAAAGCTCACTGGAGAGGGAAAAGGCAGGTAGGGGATGGTCCATGGAAAGAAAAGCCTAAGCACAGATAAAGCAGGCAGGAAGACTTAGATTCAGATCATTGTGATTACTGCAAGGAAAAAAGGACACTGGACCAGGGAGTGCCCTAAAAAGAAGATGGCAATGCTGGTCACCAAAGACTTAAGGAGCCATGGTTCGGAGTCCCTCCCCGAACCTTGGGTTAAAATTGAGGTGGAAGGGAAATCAATTGATTTTCTGGTGGACACGGGAGCCCAATTTTCATCATTACTAAAGTCTATGGGAAAATTATATGGAGAGGAAGTCTGGGTACAAGGGGCAAATGGCATAGAAAAACATAAATGGACAACAGAAAGGACTTTAAATTTGGCATCAGAAATTGTCAAACATCGATTCTTGGTCCTCCCTAATGCCCCATATAACCTGATGGGAAAGGATCTCCTCCGCAAATTACAGGCTGGCACTCAATTCTCAGAAGGAGACATGACCGTGACTTTGAGACAAACCACTGTGCAGATGCTTATGGCAGCAATATATGAACACCTCCTTTATGAGCCAGCCTCAAAACCAAAAGAAGCAAGGGAGGGAAGCATTCTTGAACCTTACAAGTCGAGTTCCCCAAAGTCTGGGCAGAAGGGAAGCCTCCCGGTCTGACCAAGGACAGCCTCCAGTAGTGGTACAGTTAAAAGTGATGGCTATGGCCATTCACGTCCAGCAGTACTCCCTCCCCTGGGAAGCAAAGGAAGGGATCAGAAAACACATTAACTGCCTCCGAGGAGATGGAATCCCAGTTCCTTGCAAGTCTCTATGGAACAAACCTTTGCTGACCATCAAAAAAGCAGAGACTGGGGATTACAGACCCGTTCAGGACTTGAGGGAAGTTAATAAATGGGTTGAAGATATCTACCCGACAGTGCCTCACCCCTATACATCCTGGCCCCCAAAAGAACTGTGTATACCATCTTAGATCCCAAAGATGCATTTTTCTTCAAACCTTTGGCAAAGGAGTCTCAACCCCTCTTTGCTTTTGAGTGGTATGACCCACAGGAAGGATTCCAGGGCCAGCTCACCTGGACAAGACTTCCCCAAGGATTCAAGCATTCCCCCACCATCTTCTTCGATGGCCCTACACGAGGATTTGCATGACTACAGGACCTCAAACCCGGGAGTCACTCTGATACAGTATGTTGATGACTTGCTAATAGCCACTGAGGACTATGAGTCATGCTTGCCAGGGACGAGAGCTCTCTTACAGACTCTGCAGGAGAAAGGGTATCTGGTGTCAGCAAGGAAAGCACAGCTATGTCAGAGCCATGCCACTTGTCTAGGCTTTGATCTCCACAAGGGGGTTCATTAACTGTCTGAGTCCAGGAAACAGGTGATCACCCAATACCCCCACCCACCACACTCCAACAAGTGAGGGAGTTTCTTGGGACAGCGGGCTATGGCAGACTGTGGATACCGCGGTTCGTGGAGATTGCCCGACCTCTCTACGAACTGACTAAAGGAGGACTCACTATGGTAGAGTGGACTGATAAGGCAGAAGGGGCATTTTGGGAATGAAAAACAGCCTTACTGAATGCCCCAGCATTGGCCATCCCAGATGTTACCAAGCCCTTCCACTTATATGTGGATGAAAAGGCAGGGGTGGCCAAAGGAGTTTTGACTCAGACCCTGGGGCCTTGGCAAAGGCTGGTAGCCTATCTTAGCAAGAAACCAGATCCAGCAGCATCTGGGTTCCCCCATTGCCTCCTCATAATTGCTGCCACAGCCCTCCTGGTCAAGGATGCAAGTAAATTGACTTTGGGTCAAAATCTCATCTTGACCACCACTCACACTATCGAGGGCCTTCTCTGGACTTCACCAGATCAGTGGATGAAAAACACCCAAGTGACGGGGTATCAGACCCTTCTCCTCATCCAACTGAAAGTGACTTTCCGACACCCGGCGGTACTAAATACAGCCACGCTGCTGCCGGAGTAGCTGGATGACCACCAACAAGACTGCAGGGAGGTCCTAACCCAAGTCACAGGAAGAAGGCTGGATCTCAGAGACAATCCCCTCCCAGATGGCTAGATGACTCTGTTCACAGATGGGTAGCTACATGGTCGATGGAAAGAGGTATGCAGGGACTGCAGTGGTTTCTCCTGAACAGGAGCTCTGAAAGGCAACCCTGCCACAAGGAACTTCCGCACAAAAAGCAGAACTGATTGCACTCACCAAGGCACTGCAGATGGCTAAGGTTAAGAACGCCAACATCTACACAGACAGCAGGTATGCCTTTGCTACTCTCCATGTACATGGTGTTATTTATTTTTTTTAAAAAAGCGTCTATTAACAACAGAAGGAAAAGGAATTAAAAACACAGAAGAAATATTGGCTCTCCTCCAGGCTATTTGTGATCCCAAAGGGTTGGACATTATGCATTGCCCAGGGCACAAAAAGGGGACTGATCTGATTTCAAAAGGAAACCACTTAGCAGATTGAGCCGCAATACAAGCATCCCGAGAACAGGCACAAGAACTGGTTACACTCCTGGCTCCAGCCCTGCCAGAAAAACCAGACTATTCAGAGGAAGATTTAAAATATTTACAAAATTGGGTTAAATTAGACTATGAAGGGGATTGGACTAAGACTAGGATAGAAAGTTAATTCTTCCTTGAAGACTAGGGAAAAAATTAGTAAGCCAAATACATCAGGGCACTCACTTAGGGACATGAAAGCTTAAGGAGCTTATGGGCAAGCAATTCCAGGTTTCTAAATTAGGGCATATGACTCATGATGTGGTTGATAGATGTGGTCAATGTCAGGCGGTAAATGCGGGAGGAATTAGGACGGGAAGAGGGAAAAGAGAAAGAGGTAAGGAACCAGGAATTTATTGGGAAGTGGATTTTACAGAGATGAAACAGGGAAAATATGGACACAAGTATATGTTAGTTTTTATGGATACCTTCTCAGGCTGGGTAGAGGCTTTTTCTGCCAAACATGAGAAGGCAGGAGTGATAGCCAAAAAGCTACTAGAAGAAACAATTCCTAGGTTTGGGTTGCCTCTCGTCATTGGGTCAGACAATGGCCCTGCATTTGTAAGTTCAGTTTCACAGGCATTGGCCAGGGCCATGGGCACTAATTGGAAACTACACTGTGCCTACCAGCCCCAGAGCTCCAGACAAGTAGAGAGAATGAACCATACTCTTAAAGAGACTTTGACAAAGTTAATTCTGGAGACTGGCGATGGATGGGTTGATCTCCTTCCCTTCACCCTCCTTAGGGTGTGATGTATACCCTACTTAAACAGGATTACCCCATTTGAAATAATGTTCGGGAGACCCCCTTTGTTCTGGCCATGGCTACAAGAGGTTGCCCTAGCATAAATGACTGATCAGTCTGTACTCCAGTCACTGCAGGCACTACAGTTTGTCTTAAAAAGAACCCACACAGGGATCCGAGTTGTCTACACTGAGACAGAGACTGAGATGGATCCACATCCTTACCAACCTGAGGCCTTGGTTTCGATACATTGTGGTCAAGTAGAAAATTTGGAGCCTCACTGGAAGGAACCATTTTCTGTCATCCTGACCACCCCCATGGCAGTAAAAGTAGAAGGCATCAGGGCCTGGATTCATGTGTGTCATATCAAATGAGCCAAGGACAAGGACGCCCCTCATAGATGGAAGCCACTGCTGATGGACCCCGCCAACTATAGACTAAAGCTAAGACACAAAGACAATGAGTTCATTGAGTTTATTATTGCTCCTATTGTTACCTGTTTGTGTAAGAGCTTCTGAGTCACCTCAGAAGACAGGAAAGTATAGATGGGAAATTAGACAAACAGAATTAGGAAAAGTGGAAAAGGTTATACAAAGCAGTGAATGGCTATCTCATCAGCCGACTGTGCTATTTAATGTAACCATATATAAACTGGCACCTATAACCCCCTGCGTAACATATGCCCCTTATTACATGTGTCCTAGCATAGGAGTCTATACAGGATGTGGGGGAGCCTCAGACTATTACTATGCACAATGGGGTTGTGAGACAATAGCCTCTTACTGGGGAACAAACCACGATCCCCATATAACTGTAGTACCCACAAGGATAAACAACTGTGTAACACAAAAAGAATTTGTTGGGAATTTGACTGGGGGGGTCTTCCCCTTAACCGCATCCTGGCAATATGGGAGGTTTTGTACAAATATAACTATTACAACAACCAACCCCAAAGGCCATCTTTGGGAGTATGGCCAATCCTGGGGCCTCAGATATTATGAAACTGACACAGACAGAGGCGGACAATTCACCATCCAAAATATAAAGATTAGGGAGCCACCCTGGCCTATAGGGCTAAACCCAGTATTAAATCCTACTAAACCACCAAAACCAACCATACCACCTGCCACCCCATCCCCAAAAACGACTGTCAAGGAGGCTAAAAAAGTTAGTGTTGACAATGACAACAGTGCAGCCAAAGTTTTACTCCAACTGGTAGAGTCAATATTTAGCTTTTTAAATACTACAGACCCTAATACTACTCGAGACTGCTGGCTATGCTTAAACCCTCAGCCCCCATATTATATTGGAATAGGGGCCAATCTTACCATAGGGACTCGAAAGGAAGAGATTAAAAATGAAAGTTCTTATGACTCTTGTGAGTGGGGAAAGGTACCTAGACTAAACCTAGGAGATATAGAAGGAAAGGGACTTTGCCTTGTGACACAAAAAGGAAGACAAGCTTCCCCATATAGAGACTTATGTGAGACCATAATAGTCCCGGCTTCACTAACTTCCTTAAGGCCCCTACCTGAGCCTGGTTTGCTTGCAGTTCAGGACTCATGCCATGCCTTAATCTCGCTTTATTCCAAAACTATTCCTGGAATGAACTCTGCATAACTGCCCATATTCTTCCCCGAATCGATTATTATGGAGGACCCTAGGGGTTCCAACATATTGCTGCAGGGATAAAATGGACAAAGCGTGTGGTTCCCATCTTAATTCCAGCACTGGTTGTGGTAGGGATAGCAGGGTCCACAGCAGTAGGAAGAACAGCTGTAATAAAGGAAAAGGTAGATTTTGAGGCTCTTGAGTCCCAAGTAGATGCTGACAAACGCCATATAAAATATAGAAAAGCTACCACGATCAAGTGGGATTTATTCCAGGGCTGCAGGGTTGGTTCAACATCCACAAATCAATCAATGTGATAGAACACATTAATAAAAGAAAGAACAAGAACCATATGATACTCTCAATAGATGCTGAAAAAGCATTTGACAAAGTACAGCATCCCCTCCTGATCAAAACTCTTCAAGTGTAGGGATAGAGGGCACATACCTCAATATTATCAAAGCCATCTATGAAAAACCCACCGCAAATATCATTCTCAATGGAGAAAAACTGAAAGCTTTTCCGTTAAGGTCAGGAACACGGCAGGGATGTCCATTATCACCACTGCTATTCAACATAGTACTAGAAGTCCTAGCCTCAGCAATCAGACAACAAAAAGAAATTAAAGGCATCCAAATTGGTAAAGAAGAAGTCAAACTATCACTCTTCGCAGATGATATGATACTATATGTGGAAAACCCAAAAGACTCCACTCCAAAACTGCTAGAACTTGTACAGGAATTCAGTAAAGTGTCAGGATATAAAATCAATGCACAGAAATCAGTTGCATTTCTGTACACCAACAACAAGACTGAAGAAAGAGAAATTAAGGAGTCAATCCCATTTACAATTGCACCCAAAACTATAAGATACCTAGGAATAAACCTAACCAAAGAGGCTAAGAATCTATACACAGAAAATTATAAAGTACTCATGAAAGAAATTGAGGAAGACACAAAAAAATGGAAAAATGTTCCATGCTCCTCGATTGGAAGAATAAATATTGTGAAAATGTCTATGCTACCTAAAGCAATCTACACATTTAATGCAATCCCTATCAAAATACCATCCATTTTTTTCAAAGAAATGGAACAAATAAGCCTCAAATTTATATGGAACCAGAAAAGACCTCGAATAGCCAAAGGGATATTGAAAAAGAAAGCCAAAGTTGGTGGCATCACAATTCCAGACTTCAAGCTCTATTACAAAGCTGTCATCATCAAGACAGCATGGTACTGGCACAAAACCAGACACATAGATCAGTGGAACAGAATAGAGAGCCCAGAAATAGACCCTCAACTTTATGGTCAACTAAACTTCGACAAAGCAGGAAAGAATGTCCAATGGAAAAAAGACAGCCTCTTCAATAAATGGTGCTGGGAACATTGGACAGCCACATGCAGAAAAATGAAATTGGACCACTTCCTTACACCACACACGAAAATAGACTCCAAATGGATGAAGGACCTCAATGTGAGAAAGGAATCCATCAAAATCCGTGAGGAGAATGCAGGCAGCAACCTCTTCGACCTCAGCCGTAGCAACATCTTCCTAGGAACAACGGCAAAGGCAAGGGAAGCAAGGGCAAAAATGAACTCTTGGGATTTCATCAAGATCAAAAGCTTTTGCACAGCAAAGGAAACAGTTCACAAAACCAAAAGACAACTGACAGAATGGGAGAAGATATTTGCAAACGACATATCAGATAAAGGGCTAGTATCCAAAATCTATAAGGAACTTAGCAAACTCAACACCCAAAGAACAAACAATCCAATCAAGAAATGGGCAGAGGACATGAACAGACATTTCTGCAAAGAAGACATCCAGATGGCCAACAGACACATGAAAAAGTGCTCCACGTCACTCGCCATCAGGGAAATACAAATCAAAACCACAATGAGATATCACCTCACACCAGTCAGAATGGCTAAAATGAACAAGTCAGGAAATGACAGATGCTGGCGAGGATGCGGAGAAAGGGGAACCCTCCTCCACTGTTGGTGGGAATGCAAGCTGGTGCAACCACTCTGGAAAACAGCATGGAGGTTCCTTAAAATGTTGAAAATAGGGGGGGGAGGAGTCAAGATGGCGGAGAAGTAGCAGCCTGAGACTACATCAGGTAGCAGGAGATCAGCTCGATAGCTTATCTAAACATTGCAAACACCTACAAATCCAACGGGAGAGCGAAGAGAAGAAGAACAGCAACTCTAGAAACAGAAAATCAACCACTTTCTGAAAGGTAGGACTGGCGGAGAAGTGAATCTAAAACGACGGGAAGATAGACCGCAGGGGGAGGGGCCGGCTCCCGGCAAGCGGCGGAGGAACGGAGCACAAAATCAGGACTTTTAAAAGTCTGTTCCATTGAGGGACATTGCTCCAGGGGCTAAACCGGGGTGAAGACCACGCGGGGCCAGCGTGGCCCCAGGCCCCGCAGGGTCACAGAAGGATCGGGGGTGTCGGAGTGTCGGAGAGCTCGCAGCTATTAGAACGGAGAAGCCGGCTGCCAAGACAGAGCCGAGGACTGAACTCTCAGCTCGGGGTTACCTTGAACTGGTCGCGGACTGGGTGAGCTCCGAGCGCGGCTAGAGGCTGGGGATACGGGAGTGATTGGGTGCTGTCCTCTGGGGGCGCACTGAGGAGTGGGGCCCCAGGCTCTCGGCTCCTCCGGGCCGGAGACTGGGAGGCCGCCATTTTCATTCCCGTCCTCCGGAACTCTACGGAAAGCGTTCAGGGAACAGAAGCTCCCAAAAGCGAACCCGAGCCGATTACTTAGTCCGGCCGCCGGTAAGGGCGGTGCAATCCCGCCTCGGGCAAAGACACTTGAGAGTCACTACAACAGGCCCCTCCCCCAGAAGATCAACAAAATATCCAGCCAGGACGAAGTTCATCTATCAAGGAGAAAGCAGATTCAATTCCTAAGACAGCAGAGCAATTCCAGAGGAGGAGAAAGCAAAGCACGGAACTCATGGCTTTCTCCCCATGATTCTTTAGTCTTGCGGCTACTTCAATTTTTTTTTCTTTTTTCAATTTTTTTTTCTTTTTTCAATTTTTTTTCTTTTTTCTTTTTTCTTCTTCTGCTAAATTTTTTAAAACTTTTACCCTTTTCTTTTTTAACATTTTTTGACTAGTTCATCTAAATATATATATTTTTTCTTTCTTTTTTGTATTTTTTAATTTGTTTTATTTTTTAAATTTTTTTCTTTCTTTTTTTTTTTTCTTTTTTTTCAGAAGCTGTTTTATCCCCTTTCTCCCCCCCACAATTTGGGGTCTCTTCTCATTTGGTTACAGCGCATTTTTCCGGGGTCTTTGCCACCCTTTTAGTAGTTTATTTGCTCCTTCATATCCTCTTATCTGGACAAAATGACAAGGCGGAAAAAATCACCACAAACAAAAGAACAAGAGACAGTACCGAAGGCTAGAGACCTAATCAACACAGACATGGGTAATATGTCAGATCAAGAGTTCAGAATGACGATTCTGAACATTCTAGCCGGGCTCGAAAAAGGCATGGAAGATATTAGAGAAACCCTCTCTGGATATATTAAAGCCCTTTCTGGAGAAATTAAAGAACTAAAATCTAACCAAGTTGAAATCAAAAAAGCTATTAATGAGGTGCAATCAAAAATGGAGGCTCTCACTGCTAGGATAAATGAGGCAGAAGAAAGAATTAGTGATATAGAAGACCAAATGACAGAGAATAAGGAAGCCGAGCAAAAGAGGGACAAACAGCTACTGGACCATGAGGGGAGGATTCGAGAGATAAGTGACACCATAAGACGAAACAACATTAGAATAATTGGGATTCCAGAAGAAGAAGAAACAGAGAGGGGAGCAGAAGGTCTATTGGAGAGAATCATTGGAGAGAATTTCCCTAATATGGCAAAGGGAACAAGCATCAAAATCCAGGAGATGCAGAGAACCCCCCTCAAAGTCAACAAGAATAAGTCCACACCCCGTCACCTAATAGTAAAATTGACAAGTCTTAGTGACAAAGAGAAAATCCTGAAAGCAGCCCGAGAAAAGAAGTCTGTAACATACAATGGTAAAAATATTAGATTGGCGGCAGACTTATCCACAGAGACCTGGCAGGCCAGAAAGAGCTGGCATGATATATTCAGAGCACTCAACGAGAAAAACATGCAGCCAAGAATACTCTATCCAGCTAGGCTATCATTGAAAATAGAAGGAGAGATCAAATGCTTCCAGGACAAACAAAAACTGAAAGAATTTGCAAACACCAAACCAGCTCTACAGGAAATATTGAAAGGGGTCCTCTAAGCAAAGAGAGAGCCTAAAAGTAGTAGGTCAGAAAGGTACAGAGACAATATACAGTAACAGTCACCTTACAGGCTAATAATGGCACTAAATTCATATCTCTCAATAGTTACCCTGAATGTTAATGGGCTAAATGCCCCAATCAAAAGACACAGGGTATCAGAATGGATAAAAAAACAAAACCCATCAGTATGTTGCCTACAAGAAACTCATTTTAGACGCGAAGACACCTCCAGATTTAAAGTGAGGGGGTGGAAAACAATTTACCATGCTAATGGGCATCAGAAGAAAGCTGGAGTGGCAATCCTTATATCAGATCAATTAGATTTTAAGCCAAAGACTATAATAAGAGATGAGGAAGGACACTATATCCTACTCAAACGGTCTGTCCAACAAGAAGATCTAACCATTTTAAATATCTATGCCCCTAACGTGGGAGCAGACAACTATATCAACCAATTAATAACAAAATCAAAGAAACACATCAATAATAATACAATAATAGTAGGGGACTTGAACACTCCCCTCACTGAAATGGACAGATCATCCAAGCAAAAGATCAACAAGGAAATAAAGGCCTTAAATGACACACTGGACCAGATGGACATCACAGATATATTCAGAACATTTCATCCCAAAGCAACAGAATACACATTCTTCTCTAGTGCACATGGAACCTTCTCCAGAATAGATCACATCCTGGGTCACAAATCAGGTCTCAACCGGTATCAAAAGATTAGGATCATTCCCTGCATATTTTCAGACCACAATGCTCTGAAGCTAGAACTCAATCACAAGAGGAAAGCTGGAAAGAACCCAAATACATGGAGACTAAACAGCATCCTTCTAAAGAATGAATGGGCTAACCAGGAAATTAAAGAAGAATTGAAAAAATTCATGGAAACAAATGATAATGAAAACACAACAGTTCAAAATCTGTGGGACACAGCAAAGGCAGTCCTGAGAGGAAAATATATAGCGGTACAAGCCTTTCTCAAGAAACAAGAAAGGTCTCAAGTACACAACCTAACCCTACGGGTAAAGGAGCTGGAGAAAGAACAAGAAAGAAACCCTAAACCCAGCAGGAGAAGAGAAATCATAAAGATCAGAGCAGAAATCAATGAAATAGAAACCAAAAAAACAATAGAAAAAATCAATGAAACTAGGAGCTGGTTCTTTGAAAGAATCAATAGGATTGATAAACCCCTGGCCAGACTCATCAAAAAGAAAAGAGAAAGGACCCAAATCAATAAAATCATGAATGAAAGAGGAGAGATCACAACTAACACCAAAGAAATACAGACAATTATAAGAACATACTATGAGCAACTCTACGCCAACAAATTGGACAATCTGGAAGAAATGGATGCATTCCTAGAGACATATAAACTACCACAACTGAACAAGGAAGAAATAGAAAACCTGAACAGGCCCATAACCAGTAAGGAGATTGAAACAGTCATCAAAAATCTCCAAACAAACAAAAGCCCAGGGCCAGATGGCTTCCCAGGGGAATTCTACCAAACATTTAAAGAAGAACTCATTCCTATTCTCCTGAAACTGTTCCAAAAAATAGAAGTGGAAGGAAAACTTCCAAACTCATTTTATGAGGCCAGCATCACCTTGATCCCAAAACCAGACAAGGATCCCACCAAAAAAGAGAACTACAGACCAATATCCTTGATGAACACAGACGCAAAAATTCTCGCCAAAATACTAGCCAATAGGATTCAACAGTACATTAAAAGGATTATTCACCACGATCAAGTGGGATTTATTCCAGGGCTGCAGGGTTGGTTCAACATCCGCAAATCAATCAATGTGATAGAACACATTAATAAAAGAAAGAACAAGAACCATATGATACTCTCAATAGATGCTGAAAAAGCATTTGACAAAGTACAGCATCCCTTCCTGATCAAAACCCTTCAAAGTGTAGGGATAGAGGGCACATACCTCAATATTCTCAAAGCCATCTATGAAAAACCCACCGCAAATATCATTCTCAATGGAGAAAAACTGAAAGCTTTTCCGTTAAGGTCAGGAACACGGCAGGGATGTCCATTATCACCACTGCTATTCAACATAGTACTAGAAGTCCTAGCCTCAGCAATCAGACAACAAAAAGAAATTAAAGGCATCCAAATTGGTAAAGAAGAAGTCAAACTATCACTCTTCGCAGATGATATGATACGATATGTGGAAAACCCAAAAGACTCCACTCCAAAACTGCTAGAACTTGTACAGGAATTCAGTAAAGTGTCAGGATATAAAATCAATGCACAGAAATCAGTTGCATTTCTGTACACCAACAACAAGACTGAAGAAAGAGAAATTAAGGAGTCAATCCCATTCACAATTGTACCCAAAACTATAAGATACCTAGGAATAAACCTAACCAAAGAGACTAAGAATCTATACACAGAAAATTATAAAGTACTCATGAAAGAAATTGAGGAAGACACAAAGAAATGGAAAAATGTTCCATGCTCCTGGATTGGAAGAATAAATATTGTGAAAATGTCTATGCTACCTAAAGCAATCTACACATTTAATGCAATCCCTATCAAAATACCATCCATTTTTTTCAAAGAAATGGAACAAATAATCCTAAAATTTATATGGAACCAGAAAAGACCTCGAATAGCCAAAGGAAGATTGAAGAACAAAGCCAAAGTTGGTGGCATCACAATTCCGGACTTCAAGCTCTATTACAAAGCTGTCATCATCAAGACAGCATGGTACTGGCACAAAAACAGACACATAGATCAGTGGAACAGAATAGAGAGCCCAGAAATCGACCCTCAACTCTATGGCCAACTCATCTTCGACAAAGCAGGAAAGAATGTCCAATGGAAAAAAGACAGCCTCTTCAATAAATGGTGCTGGGAACATTGGACAGCCACATGCAGAAAAATGAAATTGGACCACTTCCTTACACCACACACGAAAATAGACTCCAAATGGATGAAGGACCTCAATGTGAGAAAGGAATCCATCAAAATCCTTGAGGAGAATGCAGGCAGCAACCTCTTCGACCTCAGCCGCAGCAACATCTTCCTAGGAACAACGGCAAAGGCAAGGGAAGCAAGGGCAAAAATGAACTATTGGGATTTCATCAAGATCAAAAGCTTTTGCACAGCAAAGGAAACAGTTAACAAAACCAAAAGACAATTGACAGAATGGGAGAAGATATTTGCAAACGACATATCAGATAAAGGGCTAGTATCCAAAATCTATAAGGAACTTAGCAAACTCAACACCCAAAGAACAAACAATCCAATCAAGAAATGGGCAGAGGACATGAACAGACATTTCTGCAAAGAAGACATCCAGATGGCCAACAGACACATGAAAAAGTGCTCCACGTCACTCGGCATCAGGGAAATACAAATCAAAACCACAATGAGATATCACCTCACACCAGTCAGAATGGCTAAAATGAACAAGTCAGGAAATGACAGATGCTGGCGAGGATGTGGAGAAAGGGGAACCCTCCTCCACTGTTGGTGGGAATGCAAGCTGGTGCAACCACTCTGGAAAACAGCATGGAGGTTCCTCAAAATGTTGAAAATAGAACTACCCTATGACCCAGCAATTGCACTACTGGGTATTTACCCTAAAGATACAAACATAGTGATCCGAAGGGGCACGTGTACCCGAATGTTTATAGCCGCAATGTCTACAATAGCCAAACTATGGAAAGAACCTAGATGTCCATCAACAGATGAATGGATAAAGAAGATGTGGTATATATACACAATGGAATACTATGCAGCCATCAAAAGAAATGAAATCATGCCATTTGCGACGACGTGGATGGAACTAGAGCGTATCATGCTTAGTGAAATAAGTCAATCGGAGAAAGACAACTATCATATGATCTCCCTGATATGAGGACATGGAGAAGCAACATGGGGGGGTAGGGGGATAGGAGAAGAATAAATGAAACAAGATGGGATTGGGAGGGAGACAAACCATAAATGACTCTTAATCTCACAAAACAAACTGGGGTTTGCTGGGGGGAGGTGGGATTGGGAGAGGGGGAGCGGGCTATGGACATTGGGGAGGGGAGGCAAACCATAAGAGACTATGGACTCTGAAAAACAACCTGAGGGTTTTGAAGGGTCAGGGGTGGGAGGTTGGGGGAACAGGTGGTGGGTAATGCGGAGGGCACGTTTTGCATGGAGCAATGGGTGTTGTGCAAAAAGAATGAATACTGTTACGCTGAAAAAATAAATAAAATGGAAAAAAAAACAAAACAAAACCCATCTATATGTTGCCTACAAGAAACTCATTTTAGACGCGAAGACACCTCCAGATTTAAAGTGAGGGGGTGGAAAACAATTTACCATGCTAATGGGCATCAGAAGAAAGCTCGGGTGGCAATCCTTATATCAGATCAATTAGATTTCAAGCCAAAGATTATTATAAGAGATGAGGAAGGACACTATATCGTACTCAAAGGGTCTGTCCAGCAAAAAGATCTAACAATTTTAAATATCTATGCCCCTAACGTGGAGCAGCCAACTATATCAACCAATTAATAACAAAATCAAAGAAACACATCAATAATAATACAATAATAGTAGGGGACTTGAACACTCCCCTCACTGAAATGGACAGATCATCCAAGCCAAAGATCAACAAGGAAATAAAGGCCTTAAATGACACACTGGACCAGATGGACAGCACAGATATATTCAGAACATTTCATCCCAAAGCAACAGAATACACATTCTTCTCTAGTGCACATGGAACCTTCTCCAGAATAGATCACATCCTGGGTCACAAATCAGGTCTCAACCGGTATCAAAAGATTAGGATCATTCCTGCATATTTTCAGACCACAATGCTCTGAAGCTAGAACTCAATCACGAGAAGAAAGGTGGAAAGAACCCAAATACATGGAGACTAAACAGCATCCTTCTAAAGAATGAATGGGTTAACCAGGAAATTAAAGAAGAATTGAAAAAATTCATGGAAACAAATGATAATGAAAACACAACAGTTCAAAATCTGTGGGACACAGCAAAGGCAGTCCTGAGAGGAAAATATATAGCGGTACAAGCCTTTCTCAAGAAACAAGAAAGGTCTCAAGTACACAACCTAACCCTACACGTAAAGGAGCTGGAGAAGGAACAAGAAAGAAACCCTAAACCCAGCAGGAGAAGAGAAATCATAAAGATCAGAGCAGAAATCAATGAAATAGAAACCAAAAAAACAATAGAAAAAATGAATGAAACTAGGAGCTGGTTCTTTGAAAGAATCAATAAGATTGATAAACCCCTGGCCAGACTCATCAAAAAGAAAAGAGAAAGGACCCAAATCAATAAAATCATGAATGAAAGAGGAGAGATCACAACTAACACCAAAGAAATATAGACAATTATAAGAACATACGATGAGCAACTCTACGCCAACAAATTGGACAATCTGGAAGAATTGGATGCATTCCTAGAGACATATAAACTACCACAACTGAACCAGGAAGAAATAGAAAACCTGAACAGGCCCATAACCAGTAAGGAGATTGAAACAGTCATCAAAAATCTCCAAACAAACAAAAGCCCAGGGCCAGATGGCTTCCCAGGGGAATTCTACCAAACATTTAAAGAAGAACTCATTCCTATTCTCCTGAAACTGTTCCAAAAAATAGAAGTGGAAGGAAAACTTCCAAACTCATTTTATGAGGCCAGCATCACCTTGATCCCAAAACCAGACAAGGATCCCACCAAAAAAGAGAACTACAGACCAATATCCTTGATGAACACAGACGCAAAAATTCTCGCCAAAATACTAGCCAATAGGATTCAACAGTACATTAAAAGGATTATTCACCACGATCAAGTGGGATTTATTCCAGGGCTGCAGGGTTGGTTCAACATCCGCAAATCAATCAATGTGATAGAACACATTAATAAAAGAAAGAACAAGAACCATATGATACTCTCAATAGATGCTGAAAAAGCATTTGACAAAGTACAGCATCCCTTCCTGATCAAAACTCTTCAAAGTGTAGGGATAGAGGGCACATACCTCAATATTCTCAAAGCCATCTATGAAAAACCCACCGCAAATATCATTCTCAATGGAGAAAAACTGAAAGCTTTTCCGTTAAGGTCAGGAACACGGCAGGGATGTCCATTATCACCACTGCTATTCAACATAGTACTAGAAG
Source organism: Meles meles (assembly GCF_922984935.1). Lineage (NCBI taxonomy): Eukaryota > Metazoa > Chordata > Mammalia > Carnivora > Mustelidae > Meles > Meles meles. The sequence continues at coordinate 540,509 of NC_060081.1, forward strand.
TCCTAGCCTCAGCAATCAGACAACAAAAAGAAATTAAAGGCATCCAAATTGGTAAAGAAGAAGTCAAACTATCACTCTTCGCAGATGATATGATACGATATGTGGAAAACCCAAAAGACTCCACTCCAAAACTGCTAGAACTTGTACAGGAATTCAGTAAAGTGTCAGGATATAAAATCAATGCACAGAAATCAGTTGCATTTCTGTACACCAACAACAAGACTGAAGAAAGAGAAATTAAGGAGTCAATCCCATTCACAATTGTACCCAAAACTATAAGATACCTAGGAATAAACCTAACCAAAGAGACTAAGAATCTATACACAGAAAATTATAAAGTACTCATGAAAGAAATTGAGGAAGACACAAAGAAATGGAAAAATGTTCCATGCTCCTGGATTGGAAGAATAAATATTGTGAAAATGTCTATGCTACCTAAAGCAATCTACACATTTAATGCAATCCCTATCAAAATACCATCCATTTTTTTCAAAGAAATGGAACAAATAATCCTAAAATTTATATGGAACCAGAAAAGACCTCGAATAGCCAAAGGAAGATTGAAGAACAAAGCCAAAGTTGGTGGCATCACAATTCCGGACTTCAAGCTCTATTACAAAGCTGTCATCATCAAGACAGCATGGTACTGGCACAAAAACAGACACATAGATCAGTGGAACAGAATAGAGAGCCCAGAAATCGACCCTCAACTCTATGGCCAACTCATCTTCGACAAAGCAGGAAAGAATGTCCAATGGAAAAAAGACAGCCTCTTCAATAAATGGTGCTGGGAAAATTGGACAGCCACATGCAGAAAAATGAAATTGGACCACTTCCTTACACCACACACGAAAATAGACTCCAAATGGATGAAGGACCTCAATGTGAGAAAGGAATCCATCAAAATCCTTGAGGAGAATGCAGGCAGCAACCTCTTCGACCTCAGCCGCAGCAACATCTTCCTAGGAACAACGGCAAAGGCAAGGGAAGCAAGGGCAAAAATGAACTATTGGGATTTCATCAAGATCAAAAGCTTTTGCACAGCAAAGGAAACAGTTAACAAAACCAAAAGACAATTGACAGAATGGGAGAAGATATTTGCAAACGACATATCAGATAAAGGGCTAGTATCCAAAATCTATAAGGAACTTAGCAAACTCAACACCCAAAGAACAAACAATCCAATCAAGAAATGGGCAGAGGACATGAACAGACATTTCTGCAAAGAAGACATCCAGATGGCCAACAGACACATGAAAAAGTGCTCCACGTCACTCGGCATCAGGGAAATACAAATCAAAACCACAATGAGATATCACCTCACACCAGTCAGAATGGCTAAAATGAACAAGTCAGGAAATGACAGATGCTGGCGAGGATGTGGAGAAAGGGGAACCCTCCTCCACTGTTGGTGGGAATGCAAGCTGGTGCAACCACTCTGGAAAACAGCATGGAGGTTCCTCAAAATGTTGAAAATAGAACTACCCTATGACCCAGCAATTGCACTACTGGGTATTTACCCTAAAGATACAAACATAGTGATCCGAAGGGGCACGTGTACCCGAATGTTTATAGCCGCAATGTCTACAATAGCCAAACTATGGAAAGAACCTAGATGTCCATCAACAGATGAATGGATAAAGAAGATGTGGTATATATACACAATGGAATACTATGCAGCCATCAAAAGAAATGAAATCATGCCATTTGCGACGACGTGGATGGAACTAGAGCGTATCATGCTTAGTGAAATAAGTCAATCGGAGAAAGACAACTATCATATGATCTCCCTGATATGAGGACATGGAGAAGCAACATGGGGGGGTAGGGGGATAGGAGAAGAATAAATGAAACAAGATGGGATTGGGAGGGAGACAAACCATAAATGACTCTTAATCTCACAAAACAAACTGGGGTTTGCTGGGGGGAGGTGGGATTGGGAGAGGGGGAGCGGGCTATGGACATTGGGGAGGGGAGGCAAACCATAAGAGACTATGGACTCTGAAAAACAACCTGAGGGTTTTGAAGGGTCAGGGGTGGGAGGTTGGGGGAACAGGTGGTGGGTAATGCGGAGGGCACGTTTTGCATGGAGCAATGGGTGTTGTGCAAAAAGAATGAATACTGTTACGCTGAAAAAATAAATAAAATGGAAAAAAAAACAAAACAAAACCCATCTATATGTTGCCTACAAGAAACTCATTTTAGACGCGAAGACACCTCCAGATTTAAAGTGAGGGGGTGGAAAACAATTTACCATGCTAATGGGCATCAGAAGAAAGCTCGGGTGGCAATCCTTATATCAGATCAATTAGATTTCAAGCCAAAGACTATAATAAGAGATGAGGAAGGACACTATATCGTACTCAAAGGGTCTGTCCAGCAAAAAGATCTAACAATTTTAAATATCTATGCCCCTAACGTGGAGCAGCCAACTATATCAACCAATTAATAACAAAATCAAAGAAACACATCAATAATAATACAATAATAGTAGGGGACTTGAACACTCCCCTCACTGAAATGGACAGATCATCCAAGCCAAAGATCAACAAGGAAATAAAGGCCTTAAATGACACACTGGACCAGATGGACAGCACAGATATATTCAGAACATTTCATCCCAAAGCAACAGAATACACATTCTTCTCTAGTGCACATGGAACCTTCTCCAGAATAGATCACATCCTGGGTCACAAATCAGGTCTCAACCGGTATCAAAAGATTAGGATCATTCCTGCATATTTTCAGACCACAATGCTCTGAAGCTAGAACTCAATCACGAGAAGAAAGGTGGAAAGAACCCAAATACATGGAGACTAAACAGCATCCTTCTAAAGAATGAATGGGTTAACCAGGAAATTAAAGAAGAATTGAAAAAATTCATGGAAACAAATGATAATGAAAACACAACAGTTCAAAATCTGTGGGACACAGCAAAGGCAGTCCTGAGAGGAAAATATATAGCGGTACAAGCCTTTCTCAAGAAACAAGAAAGGTCTCAAGTACACAACCTAACCCTACACGTAAAGGAGCTGGAGAAGGAACAAGAAAGAAACCCTAAACCCAGCAGGAGAAGAGAAATCATAAAGATCAGAGCAGAAATCAATGAAATAGAAACCAAAAAAACAATAGAAAAAATGAATGAAACTAGGAGCTGGTTCTTTGAAAGAATCAATAAGATTGATAAACCCCTGGCCAGACTCATCAAAAAGAAAAGAGAAAGGACCCAAATCAATAAAATCATGAATGAAAGAGGAGAGATCACAACTAACACCAAAGAAATATAGACAATTATAAGAACATACGATGAGCAACTCTACGCCAACAAATTGGACAATCTGGAAGAATTGGATGCATTCCTAGAGACATATAAACTACCACAACTGAACCAGGAAGAAATAGAAAACCTGAACAGGCCCATAACCAGTAAGGAGATTGAAACAGTCATCAAAAATCTCCAAACAAACAAAAGCCCAGGGCCAGAGGGCTTCCCAGGGGAATTCTACCAAACATTTAAAGAAGAACTAATTCCTGTTTTCCTGAAACTGTTCCAAAAAATCGAAATGGAAGGAAAACTTCCAAACTCATTTTATGAGGCCAGCATCACCTTGATCCCAAAACCAGACAAGGATCCCACCAAAAAAGAGAACTACAGACCAATATCCTTGATGAACACAGACGCAAAAATTCTCGCCAAAATACTAGCCAATAGGATTCAACAGTACATTAAAAGGATTATTCACCACGATCAAGTGGGGTTTATTCCAGGGCTGCAGGGTTGGTTCAACATCCGCAAATCAATCAATGTGATAGAACACATTAATCAAAGAAAGAACAAGAACCATATGATACGCTCAATAGATGTTGAAAAAGCATTTGAGAAAGTACAGCATCCCTTCCTGATCAAAACTCTTCAAAGTGTGGGGATAGAGGGCACATACCTCAATATTCTCAAAGCCATCTATGAAAAACCCACCGCAAATATCATTCTCAATGGAGAAAAACTGAAAGCTTTTCCGTTAAGGTCAGGAACACGGCAGGGATGTCCATTATCACCACTGCTATTCAACATAGTACTAGAAGTCCTAGCCTCAGCAATCAGACAACAAAAAGAAGTTAAAGGCATCCAAATTGGCAAAGAAGACGTCAAGCTATCACTCTTCGCAGATGATATGATACGATATGTGGAAAACCCAAAAAACTCCACTCCAAAACTGCTAGAACTTGTACAGGAATTCAGTAAAGTGTCAGGATATAAAATCAATGCACAGAAATCAGTTGCATTTCTGTACACCAACAACAAGACTGAAGAAAGAGAAATTAAGGAGTCAATCCCATTCACAATTGTACCCAAAACTATAAGATACCTAGGAATAAACCTAACCAAAGAGACTAAGAATCTATACACAGAAAATTATAAAGTACTCATGAAAGAAATTGAGGAAGACACAAAAAAATGGAAAAATGTTCCATGCTCCTGGATTGGAAGAATAAATATTGTGAAAATGTCTATGCTACCTAAAGCAATCTACACATTTAATGCAATCCCTATCAAAATACCATCCATTTTTTTCAAAGAAATGGAAAAAATAATCCTAAAATATATATGGAACCAGAAAAGACCTCGAATAGCTAAAGGAATATTGAAAAAGAAAGTCAAAGTTGGTGGCATCACAATTCCGGACTTCAAGCTCTATTACAAAGCTGTCATCATCAAGACAGCATGGTACTGGCACAAAAACAGACACATAGATCAGTGGAACAGAATAGAGAGCCCAGAAATCGACCCTCAACTCTGTGGTCAACTAATCTTCGACAAAGCAGGAAAGAATGTCCAATGGAAAAAAGACAGCCTCTTCAATAAATGGTGCTGGGAAAATTGGACAGCCACGTGCAGGAAAATGAAATTGGACCACTTCCTTACACCACACACGAAAATAGACTCCAAATGGATGAAGGACCTCAATGTGAGAAAGGAATCCATCAAAATCCTTGAGGAGAATGCAGGCAGCAACCTCTTCGACCTCAGCCGCAGCAACATCTTCCTAGGAACAACGGCAAAGGCAAGGGAAGCAAGGGCAAAAATGAACTATTGGGATTTCATCAAGATCAAAAGCTTTTGCACAGCAAAGGAAACAGTTAACAAAACCAAAAGACAATTGACAGAATGGGAGAAGATATTTGCAAACGACATATCAGATAAAGGGCTAGTATCCAAAATCTATAAGGAACTTAGCAAACTCAACACCCAAAGAACAAACAATCCAATCAAGAAATGGGCAGAGGACATGAACAGACATTTCTGCAAAGAAGACATCCAGATGGCCAACAGACACATGAAAAAGTGCTCCACGTCACTCGGCATCAGGGAAATACAAATCAAAACCACAATGAGATATCACCTCACACCAGTCAGAATGGCTAAAATTAACAAGTCAGGAAATGACAGATGCTGGCGAGGATGTGGAGAAAGGGGAACCCTCCTCCACTGTTGGTGGGAATGCAAGCTGGTGCAACCACTCTGGAAAACAGCATGGAGGTTCCTCAAAATGTTGAAAATAGAACTACCCTATGACCCAGCAATTGCACTACTGGGTATTTACCCTAAAGATACAAACATAGTGATCCGAAGGGGCACGTGTACCCGAATGTTTATAGCCGCAATGTCTACAATAGCCAAACTATGGAAAGAACCTAGATGTCCATCAACAGATGAATGGATAAAGAAGATGTGGTATATATACACAATGGAATACTATGCAGCCATCAAAAGAAATGAAATCATGCCATTTGCGACGACGTGGATGGAACTAGAGCGTATCATGCTTAGTGAAATAAGTCAATCGGAGAAAGACAACTATCATATGATCTCCCTGATATGAGGACATGGAGAAGCAACATGGGGGGGTAGGGGGATAGGAGAAGAATAAATGAAACCAGATGGGATTGGGAGGGAGACAAACCATAAATGACTCTTAATCTCACAAAACAAACTGGGGGTTGCTGGGGGGAGGTGGGATTGGGAGAGGGGGAGGGAGCTATGGACATTGGGGAGGGTAAGTGCTATCGTGAGTGCTGTGAAGTGTGTAAACCTGGCGATTCACAGACCTGTACCCCTGGGGATAAAAATACATTATATGTTTATTAAAAAAAAAATTTGGAAGGGGAGGCGAACCATAAGAGACTATGGACTCTGAAAAACAACCTGAGGGTTTTGAAGGGTCAGGGGTGGGAGGCTGGGGGAACAGGTGGTGGGTAATGGGGAGGGCACGTTTTGCATGGAGCACTGGGTGTTGTGCAAAAAGAATGAATACTGTTACGCTGAAAAAATAAATAAAATGGAAAAAAAAACTATCTGGAGAGGAAGTCTGGGTACAAGGATCAAATGGCACAGAAAGACATAAATGGACAACAGAGAGGATTTAAATTTGGCTTTGGGAGTGGTTAAACACTGATTTTTGGTCCTTTGTAATGCCCCAAATAACTTGATGGAAATAGATCTCCTCCACAAGTTACGGGCTGGCATTCAGTTCTCAGAAGGAGACATGACTGTAACCTTGGGACAACCCACTGTGCAGCAGTATGGCAGTAGTAGATGAATACCTCCTTTAGGAGCCAGTCTAAAAACCAGAGTAGACAAAGGGGGTGATCCTTCACCAAACCCTATAGGTCGAATTTCCCAAAGTCTGGGCAGAAGGGAAGCCCCCTGGCTTGGCCAAGAGAGAGCCTCTAGTCGAGATACAATTAAAAGCGACGGCTACGGCTGCTCGCGTCCAGCCTTTCTCCCCCCTCGGAAAGCAAAGGAAGGGGTCAGAAAACACACTCACTGCCTCCGAGGAGACAGGATCCTAGTTTCTTGCAAATCTCCATGGAACACACCTTTGCTGCCCGTCAAAAAGGCTGAGACTGGGTAAGACTGACACGTTCAGAACTTGCAGGAAGTTAATAAATGAAGATATGCACCCGACGGTGTCTAACCCCTATACACTCCTCTCCCTCCTGGACCCCAGAAGAACTGTGTATACCGTCTTAGATCATGACCCATCAGCACGGGACTCCCTGTCAACTCAGTCCCCTGGCCACTTCGCCCCAGAGCCACCAGATCAAAACTGCCATGTTCCTGGGCTGCAGTGGTAATCTGAGTTGGGATTTCCAGGCATCCATGAGGAGAGCTCTGCTATCAAACCTTTCCATATGTGGGACCCTGGAGCCATCCAACTTGACTCCACCTGTCCCGCAGAAGGAAACTGTGCTGTTTGGAGCAGCTCACAAGCCCCAGCATGGGAAAACCTCCAAGGTCTCATGAGCCCACCCCTGCATTAGACCACCATCATGGACATGAACTCCACCATGAGTGAATATCTGACACTCTCCCTTACTCAGGTGCTGGAGATCTCGGATCAGCCACTGCACCGTGGAACTGCCACACTGCTCGGCATTGAAATGAACCATACCTTGTGTTTTCAGACTTCCGTCCTCACACTCCTGTCCTGCAAGTCCTCCAGATTGGGAATTCTGGAGCCACGATGCAGCCTTCTGCCTGCCCACCGGAAAGAAGAAGGGCCCTAGGGGTCTGCCAGAATCCCCACGTGAGGATCCACCTGCACGGCCCTTGACAGCACCCCAATATCCTAGGCTGCCCTGAGAACTAACGCTCTGTCTGACACAGCCTGAGCCCCGACCTCCTGTCAGCCACCCAGACAGCAGTCCCCATATCCTGCAGGTGGGACCCCCATGGCCCGAGGCCATCATCTCTACAAAACCTGGGTGTTCAGGCATCTGTCCCCAGACCTTAGCTCTAATCCCGGCTTATGGGGGAACCTGAAGCATAAAAGAGTACTCCTCCTTCCCCATGGCTGGAAGCCTTAATGTGGGGATGTGTGTCAAACCCTCAGAGTTGGAGTCAGCTGCATGGCCCATGAGACCACGCCCACCCAGGAGGGCCGCCCTGGGCACAAACATGCATTGTGTCTCTCAGCCTGCGCCTGATATCAACCAAGTCCCCTCACTTGCTGGTCCAGGAGTCTGCATCTCAGACATGCGATGGCCCTAGGCCCAAAACCTGACCCTCAGTCAGGTTCTCCAGGTGCCCTGACCCAGAATCTATCTCTGGAATCCCTGTTTTTGTGGGACCCCTGAGACGGAAAACAGCACTCTTCCCTTCCCCCAGAAAGACACCAAACTCTTGGGAACTGGGGAGAATCCCCACAGAGGAAGAATCTCCCATGGCTCCATGAGGCCACCCCTCCATTCTGTGGCCATCCAAGACACACAATAAAGATAGAAAGCCTGTGCTCCTGCCTCCCAGTGGCCCTAATTTCAAATATCATGGAGCTGCCCTCAGGGTCTACAGATCCGGCCTGCCATCACCTCACCCCTAACCCTAACCCAAGTTTGTGTCTGCACAGTCTAAGGGCCTACTTAGTCATAGGGAGCCATTTTGTTGTTTATTCAGTAAACTTAGGTTGATCCTGCCCCTCCCAGAGGAACTTACTTGCAAAGCCCAGATACAAGGCGGGTCATGCCAGATAAATACAGCCATTCACTGGGCTGCACATATTATCTCAGTAGCTACCAGCCCGAGGTACAAAGCGTGGATACAAGGGCAGATCAGGCCAGATAGAGACATCCAATCAGTGGGGCACTCATATATCTACTAGGGTGAATTGGATTTCAATTGACTGCCTGTGTGTAATCTAAGATGACTGTACAGTTTTCTCTGTGTATTTCAATCTCATTGGCCACCTGTGTATAGCCCAGCTGAACTTCCTCTATAAAACTTATTCTGTGAGGCTGGGAGGGGTCACATCTTTGCAAGAGACGGCTTTGACTGGGTAAGTTTGATACTCGATGCTTGGCACGAAATAATGTTTTGCTTGACCTTCGCTTTGTATCAGTCTCGCTCCTTTGATTAGGGACCCTAAGACTGGGGACACCTCCAGGATCGCCAGGATCAAACAAGGAGACCTGAGCCAGCGTAAGAATTTCTGAGAATAGCCTCAGGTGGTAAGATCACAGGATCCTCTGTGTCTGGTCGTGGAGCTACAGGCTATGGGACACTGGGGAGAAGCTTTTTGCAGCCATGCTCCCCAGGGCTGGAGTGGATGCAGGGATGCCCTTCCCTCCACTGGTAGATCTCCAGGTTGTTAGAGTTCCCCTGGGTGGTCAGGGTGTTCGAGTCAACCAACATTTCAGGGGGTTGGAGTCTCGCTGAGCAGTCAGCAGGGGTTTCGAGTCCCCCACCATATTGGGGGCTTAGAATCCCCCTGAGCTTTCACCAGGGATTTCGAGTCCCCTGCCATTTCTGGGGGTTAGAGTCCCCCTGAGAAGTCACCAGAAGGTTCATGTTCCCACAAGGCAGTCAGGGGTTTTGAGTACCCCTAGAAAATCCTCAACAGTGGAAGGACCACTGGGCCTGCAGTTGTCTTTGTCTTGTCTTTCTGTTGTCTGTTGTGTTGCTTGCTGTGATTGAAGGAATGGGGCAAGCAGAGAGTAAGGGGACTCTGACTTTCATCTCTCTGTTCCTCATAATAGATGTGGGGCTTCTCCCTCACTCATTTCGTGTGTTAAGGGTTCATGACTGGAGCCAAATGGGGTTAGTCTAACTCGAGACAGAGAGTTTAATGAATATTCCCAAAGCACCTGCTGAAAGTCCCTTTGTTTCAGGGAATTCCTGTCTTCCTTGGCCCGATGTGGACTGCCTAGCCCCTCCCCCTTGCTGGAAGTAGAGCGTGGCATCTGAAATGGAGTGGGCCCAGGTGGAATGTGAAATCTGTTAACAAAGAGAAGGCTAAACAGATGGTTAATTGTCTGTCTCAGGGTTTTAATGGGTAATTGTTAAAGTAGCTCTCAGTGTCTTGGTAACCTGAAACTGTGAAGGATTTCATGAATGACAAATGGAATTAGATTTGTTGGGTATCTATGTCTTAACCAAATGGGATAAAATGCTAGAGTGGTGGTTGCTGGAACTGGGTTTGTGCTTTTGAAATCTGCTGGTGAACGTGTTTTGTGCTTAACTAATTCGTAAATTTACCTTCTAAAAATTTTCTTGTAAAATGACTTCTGCCTTAAAGGGAATTAACATGGAAAGACTTTCAGGATAAATACAGGTCTTCGATATGTTGAAATCCTGGAACTTAAATGGGTAAGAATTTCCAGAAGTAAAAGCTGCATTTGGACTAAGCCAGAATTAGTAACATGAGACTAGGTGAACTGAAAGATTGTAATGTTCTATCTCTTGATGTTTTGTCTTATTTTAAACATCAATGGTTCTGTAATGTTTGCTCTTCCAGACTAGGGAAATTTATTTTTTTATTTTTTTATTTATTTGACAGACAGAGATCTCAAGTACCTGGAAAGGCAGGCAGAGAGAGGAGGAAGCAGGCTTCCCGCTGAGCAGAGAGCCCGATGCGGGGCTTGATCCCAGGGCCCTGGGACCATGACCTGAGCTGAAGGCAGAGGCTTAACCCACTGAGCCAACCAAGTGCCCCGGGAAATTTTTCTTAAGTAATCTGAAACTTACAGTGATGTAAAAGTAGTCATTTGCAAAAAAAAAAAAAAAATCAAGGTATTCAACTCTTTCTATATGAACCCTCTGATACCAAGAGGTCTCATCAAGTATTCTTTCTTCCATGGCAATCAGTCATTTACATAAGTTCAATAAGAATCTCTTATCCTTGTAACAGAACACCCCTGGAAAAACTGGCTATTTTACCAAGGCTTTGACTGGAATGTCATATTTGAAAAGACTCATATATGACTAGACAGCTTAAAGGAACAAAGGTTGACTTTATAAAACCTGGAACCCTAAAGTCCTTTGGAACTGTTGGCCTGATACCTTGCTTACAGAGTTCCCAGCAGCCAGACCAGGTGTGTAAAGGATGTTACATCCTGGCAGGTGCAGGAATCTCAGGATACTTTGAGGACATCAGGAAGAGTTATTCGCCCAAATCTACAGGTATTGCAGGCATGTCTGATGGCAAGTACGTAGCTTGGCTTCTGGCCTGGAGAGGCTACTAGAAGTTCAACCTAGAGATTCCTTATGAGAAGTTCCAGCAAAGCAGATTCTAAAGGATTTATATGATCACTCACTGTTCTTGCTGAGCTTATGTAAATAATTATGCCACATGAGTTAAAACTGGGCATGTTTTTCAAATAAATTAGTCCTGATTTGGCTGAATCTGGAAATGAGGGTTATTTTATAGAGAAAAATTATGTTTTAATAACACACCTTTATGGATGTTAAATTCTAGATTTCATTGTCTTTAAATGTTTGTTTATCTGAGCTAGACAACTTGAGGTAAACTTCAGGGAAGTTGCACGTAGTTCATTTAGATGATCTTTCTTTGCCAGTCAGTCAGCCCCAAAAATAGGGAACATCAGAAAATTGAAGGATTTGAACGGAAGAATCTGACCGAGTTAGTGGGAATAGCAGAAAAGTTGTTTAACAACAGAGATGCGTAAGAAGATGAAAAACAGACAAAAAAAAAAACTGGTTAAGATTTTGGCATTACATGATGTGGGAAGGAGATGGGGGAAAGAGATCAATGGAAAAGGGAAAGGCAGGAAGGGGATGGTAAATGGAAGGAAAAGCCTCAGTACAGAGGAGGCGGGCTGGAAGAATTAGATTTATATCCGGGCACTTACTGTAAGGGAAAAGGACTTTGGGCCAAAGAGTGCCCCAAAAGGAAGACGGCAATGCTGGCCACCAGAGACTGAATGTGCCGTGGATCAGAGCCCCTCCCTGAACCTTGGGTAAAAATTAAAGTGGAGTGGATATCAATTCATTTTTTTGGTGGACACGGGAGCCCAATTTTCATCATGACTTAAAGCTATATGAAAACTATCTGGAGAAGAAGTCTGGGTACAAGGAGCAAATGGCACAGAGAGACATAAATGGACAACAGAGAGGACTTTAGATTTGGCTTCGGGAGTAGTTAAACACCAATTTTTGGTCCTCTGTAATGCCCCAAATAACTTGATGGGAAGAGATTTCCTCCACAAGTTATGGGCTGGCATTCAGTTATCAAAAGGACACATGACTCTAACCTTGGGATAACCCACCATGCACATGCTTATGGTAGCAGAAGATGAATATCTCCTTTATAAGCCAGTCTCAAAACCAGAGTAGACAAAGAGAGGAGCCTTCTGCAAATATGAAAGGTCAAATTTCCCGAAGTCTGGGCAGAAGGGAAGCCCCCTGGCTTGGCCAAAAGACAGCCTCCAGTGGTGGTACAATTAAAAGTGGCAGCTATGGCTGCTCGAGTCTGGCAGTATTACCTCCCTCGAGAAGCAAAGGAAGGGATCAGAAAACAAATTAACCGCCTCTGAGGAGATGGGATTCTAGTTCCATGCAAATTTCCATGGAACACACCTTTGCTGCCCATCAAAAAGGACAAGACTGGGGAGTACTGGCTCGTTCAGGACTTGCGGGAAGTTAACAAATGGGTTGAAGATATCTACCCAACCGTGTCTATCCCCTAGACCCTAATCTCCCTCCTGGACCCCAGAAGAACTGTGTATACTGTCTAAGATCTCAAGGATGCATTTTTCTGCATATCTTTAGCAAAGGAATCTCAATCCCTTTTTATTTTGGTGGTCTGACCGACAGGAAGTGTTCCAAGGCCAGCTCACCTGGACAAGGCTTCCCCAAGCATTCAGGAATTCACCCATTATATTCGATGAGTCACTACACGAGGATTTGCATGAGTACAGAACCTGCAATCCAGGAGTCACTCTGTTACACTATGTTGATTACTTGCTGAGAGCTTCTGAGGACTATGAGTCATGCTTGCAGGGGAAAAGAGCTCTCTTACAGACTCTGCAAGAAAAAGGGCATTGGGTGTCAGGAAGGAAAGCACAGCTCTGTCAGAGCCATGCCACTTATCTAGGTTTTGATCTTCATGAGGGCGTTCACTGTCTGAGTCCAGGAAACAGGTGATCACCCGATACCCCCGCCCCACCACTTCCCGACAAGTGAGAGAGTTTCTTGGGAACTCTGGATGGCAACCCTGCCACACGGAACTTCAGCTCAAAAAGAGGAGCTGATTGCACTCACCAAAGCACTCCAGATGGCCAAAGGTAAAACCACCAACATCTATATGGACAGCAGGTACGCCTTTGCTACTCTCCACATTCATGGGGCTATTTATAAAGAAAGGGGCCTATTAATAGCAAAAGGAAAAGGAATTAGAAACAGAGGAGAAATAATTTCGCTCCTCCGGGTTATTTGGGACCCAAAAGATGTGGCTGTTATGCATTGCCCAGGACACTAAAAGGGGACTCAACTGATTTCAAAAGGAAACCAATTGGCAGATCGAGCCACAAAGCAAGCAGCCCAAGAAACTGTGCAAGAGCTGGTTATCCTCCCAGCTCCAGCTCTACCAGAAAAACTGGACTAGATACAAGGCCAGGTCAGGCCAGGTAGAGACAACCAATCAGTGGGGCGCACATATATCTACTAGGCTGAACTGTAGTTCAATTGGCCCCATTTATGTGACCTAACATGACTGTGCAGTTTTCTCTGCTTACTGCAAACACATTGGTCACCTGTGTATAACCCGGCTAACCTACCTCTCTAAAAGTTAGTCTGTGAGGCTGGGAGGGGTCGGCTCCTTGCAAGAGACAGCCTTGACCGGTCAGTTTGATTCTTGATGTGTAAAGTGAAAAAAAGTTTTGCTTGACCTTTGCTTTGTATCAGTCTTGCTGCTTTGATCACGGACCCTAACAGTGTTCTGTTTGGTGCCTCAGAAAACGCCCATATGCTGGTATTTGAAACCAGGCCTCTGAGGGGAGAAGCCTGGAAACCAAAGCAAAGGTTCAGATTAGGGCCTAGGATCAGTTCAATCTTCTGTCTCTGGTGACCTCTGTCTGCATGTCCGAGTGGAGGAAGCAGTTCAATTTGCCCCTGTTTGTCCAGGGAAGGGGTACACTATTGGGTTGGCCTCGGGGAGTTGGAGGTTTCTCCTAATCTGTAGGGTTGTGGCCATTGGAATGGGAAGAGTTTCCTTGGAGAGGACAGGCACAGTCCTATGGTGTGGTTCCAGGGGGAGTATCCTGGAGGGTGTGTGGGCAAGGGCTTTGAGACAGAAGTCGGAAAACAAAACTCAGCCTAGGTTTGGGTCCGAGGGTAAGGCAGGCCCAATCTACAGACCATGAGGGGAATCTCCTCAGTATATGAAATATGGGTGAGTGTGAGGCAGTTGCTCAGGCTCCTGTCTCTGGATTTTGTGTCAAGAATAGCCGCAGAATATAGGGGTGACCTTACAGACATGAAAGAGTCTCCCTCTCCCAAGAGTTGGGGGTCATTCTGTGGGAAGGGAGGAGTCCTGTTTTTGCCTCAGGAGTCCCTACAAAAGAAGGAATCCAGAGAAGAGCCCTGAGTAGGTGCGAATGGAAAACCCAACCCCTGGTTAGGATTGAGGGCTTAGGGGTTCTTGGTCCAGCCACTGAGAGGCCTTGCCTGAGCTCGGGTCTCTCACTGAGTGTTACAATGCATGTTTGTACCCAAGGTATCCCTCAAGCATGGGCGTGGCCTCATGGGCCATGCTGATTTCTCCTACCCTGAAGGTTGGACACCATGCCAACAGCAAATTCTCTAGCCATGGGGATGGAGGAGTTCTGATTTCTGCATCAGGTTCACACCTGTGCAGTGATTGAAGATAAGTTATAGATTCTGAAGCCTGAAAAGCCAGGTTGGGAAGAGATGACGTCCTAAGGCCATGGCCGGTCAGATGAGCTGGGTGTGCGGCCAGCTGTCTGGGTGTCGGTTGGGAGGTCTGTACTCAGGCTGTAAGAGACAAAGCATTAGTGCCCAGGGTAGCCTATATCATGGGGGTGCAGTTGAGTGATGTGCAGGTTGATCCTCATTTGGGGTTTCTGGGCAGCCCCATAGGGCAACGTTTTTCTTCTGGTGGGCAAGCAGAGTGCTGCATTGTGACTCCAGAATTCCTATTCTGGAGGACTTGTGGGCCAGGAGTGTGAGGGCAGAAGTCTGAGAATACAAGTTAGGGTTAGGTTTCAGGGCAAGGGCACAGCAGGCCCACTCTGTAGAGGCTGAATCGAGATCTCCTGCATCTGAATTCAAGGCGAGGATCAGACATGGCTCAGGTTGGAGTTTGTGTCCATCATGGCCCTGTCAAGAAGGGCAGGGGTGCTCATCAGGCCATGGAGGTTTTCCCACGCTGGGAGTGGTGAGCTGGTCCAAACTGCAAGGATTCCGTCTGCGGAACACTCGTGTCCTGTTGGATGGGTCCAGGACGCCCCATGCCGTGAGACTCGAGAGCAGGGTTCTAAGGATGGAGGCCTGGGTACCCCACCTCACAGTCCCATTGTCTCCTAGTGACAAGGCAGGTTTTATCTGCTGGCTCTGGGGGAGCTACCCAGTGGGCTGACTTGAAATGGACTCTTCTGAGGAAGGGTCATAATGTTCGTTTGTGTTCATGGAGACCTTGGAATGTGGCGGTGGCTTGGGGGCCCTGAAGATTTCTCCTAACTGGAGGGTTTGACACAGCTCCAAAGAGCGTTTCCAATGTGGAGATGAGAAGTGTGCTGAATGGTGCCTCAGGAAACCCCCATATGCTGGTATTTGAAACCAGGCCTCTGAGGAGAGATGCCTGGAACCAAAGCAAGGATTCAGATTTTGGCCTGAGGGACTGTCCATTTCAATCTTCTGTCTCTTTGGGACATCCGTCTGCTTCTCTGAGTCTAGGTAGTTGTTCAGCTTGTGTCAGATCGCCCCTGTGTGCCCAGGGCGGCCTAGATGATTGGGATGACCCTGGGGACCTTGGAGGTTTCTCCTCATCTGTAGGGTTGAGGCCTATGTAATGGGCAGAGTTTCCTTAGAGAGGGTAGGCACAGTCCTGAGGTGTGGCTCCAGGGGTCCCAGCATGGAGGGTGTGTGGACCAGGGATGTGGGGATAGAAATCTGAAAACACAAACTCGGCTTGGGGCCAAGGGTAAGGCAGACCTGATCTACGGACCGTGAGGGGAGCTCCTCATGATATGAACGAAGGGCAAATGTGAGGCAGTTGCTCAGGCTTTTGTCTCTGGATTTTGTGTCAAGGATGGCCGTGAAATGTAGGGTTGGCCTCATGGGCCATGGATTTAGCCTGGCTCCCAAGAGTTTGGAGTCATTCTGTGGGAAGGGAGGAGTCCTATTTTCTGCCTCAGGTGTCCCTCCAAAAGAGGGATTCCAGAACAGTGCCCTGGAAACCTGAAAGCCCTGAAAGCCTGCAAAACCAGCTTAGGAAGAGATGACGGCCTAAGGCCATGGCGGATCTGATGTGCTGGTTGTGGGGCCAGCTTTCTGGCTATCGGTTGGGAGGTCCAGGCTCAGGCTGTGTCATACAGAACATTAGTGCCCGGGGCAGCCTATATCATTAGGGTGCAGTCGAGTGCCGTGCAAGTTGATCCTCATTTGGGGTTTCTGGGCAGATCCTTAGGGCAAGGTTTACCTTCTGGTGTGCAGGCAAAGTGTTGTGTTGTGGCTCTGGAATTCCTAATCTGGAGCGCTTGTGGGCCAGGAGTGTGCGGCCAGAAGTCTGAAAACACAAACTAGTGTTAGGTTTGGGGCAGAGGTCACGGCTGGCGCAATCTGCAGAGGCTGAATCGAGATCTCCTACATCTGACATCAGGGCGAGTATCAACGTTGGCTTAGGCTGGAGTTTGTGTCCATGATGGCCCTTCATGAAGGGGGGGCGACATGAGGTCATGGAGATTTTCTGACGCTGGGGTTTGTGAGCTGCTTAATCCACAAGAATTCCTTCTGTGGGACAGTCTATTCCTGTTTGATGGCTCTAGGACGCCCCATATGGAAAGACTCGAGAGCAGGTTTCTAAGAATGGATGCCTGGGCACCCCACCTCGCATTCCCTTTGGCTCCAAGTGACAATTCAGGTTGGATCTGCTGGCTCTGGTCGAGCTATCCAGGGAGATGTGTTGAAATGGACTCTCCCGAGGATCCATCATAATGTGGGTTTGTTTCCATGGATACCGTGGAATGTGGTGGTTGCTCAGGGATCCTGCAGTATTCTCCTACCCGGAGGGTTTGACACAACTCCAAAGGGCAAGCTTCCCATGTGGAGATGAGAGGGGTTCTGTTTGGTGCCTCAGGAAAGCCCCATATGCTGGTATTGGCAACCAGGCCTCTGAGGAGAGATGCCTGGAAACCAAAGCTAGGGTCAAATTAGGGCCAAGGCACTGTCCAGTTCAATCATCTGTCTCTGGGGACATCGGTCTCATGTCTGAGTGGAAGTGGTATAACAGCTTCTGTCAGAACGCAGCTGTTTGTTCAGGGCGGCATACATGATTTGGATGGCCTCAGGTGCCTTAGAGGTTTCTCCTAATCTGTTGGGTTGTGGCCAATGGAATGGGCAGAGTTTCCTTGGAGAGGGCAGGCACAGTCCTGAGGTGTGGTTCCAGAGGTTCCAGCCTGGAGGGTTTGTGGGCCAGGGCTATGGGGCAGAAGTCTGAAAACACAAACTCGGCATAGATTTCGGTCCAATGGTCTCAACTTGTCATGTTCCCGGCTGCAATTTTCTAGACAAAGACGCAGGTCAATGGCCCTGAGTCAAAAGATAGAACATGACAAGCCCCTAGGAGCTCATCGGAACCCTAACTTAGGTTTTCAGGCATCTGTTCCCAGAGGCCTGTTCTGGAATACCAACGTATGGTCCAACATGTGGTCCCTGAGCCAAACAACAGAACCCACCTGTCTCCAGAAGTTAACCTTGCTCTTGGGCGCTGGGTCCAACCCTCATGGTAGGAGAATCCTGCATGGTCCCTGATCTCCCCACTACATTCTAATGTCTCCCTGGACAGCAAGCAGGATTTTGACACATCAGCCTGAGAACCCCTGTCAACTCAGCCTCCTTGGAACGTCGCCCCAGAGCCAGCAGATTGAACCTGCCCTGTTCCTCGGCTGCAATGGTAACTGTATGGGCGGGACAGGCCAGCTAGATGGAGACAGACAATCAGTGAGGCATGCATAAATTTACTGAGGTGAGTTGCAATCCCATTGGCCACCTGTGTGGGGCCGGGGGTAGCAGGAAGAGTTAGAGTAGCCGGTAGCAGGAGCCGTTAGAGTAGACATTAGGGGAGCCATTGGGAGCCGTTAGGGTAGTAGTAGGAGTGGTAGAGGCGGGGTTGTGGAGAGTGACAGCACCCTTTGTGTCATCTGGAGTGAGGGGAGCGGCATTGCTGGGAACCTCGCCACCCGAGCAGTGGCGCCACTGGGAGCAGCCCCGACATGAGCGGCCTGGCCTCATTCCAGGGAGTGGCCCCGTCAGGAGCGCCCACACACCAGGGAGTGGCCTCAACTGCAGCAGCCTCACCGCCCCAAGAAGTGACGCTGTCAGTAGACGGTCAGAGAGTGGCCTCCTCAGGAGCGACCTGTGGTACAGAGAGGGTGAGGCAGGGAGCCTCCAGGAAGGACCCCAGGGCAAGGAGGCGGTGGCCCCCAGCAAGACTCAGACACCTACCAGTCAGTTTGATTTCTAATGCATGGGGCTGGGGCACCTAACGGTCAGTTTCATTTCTGATGCATGGCTTGAAATAAAGCTTTGCTTGATTTTCGCTTTGGGTCAGTCTCGTTCCTTTGATCATGGACCTTAACAGTAACGTGAGCTGGGCTTTCCAGTCATCCAATCGGAGAGCTCTGCTACCAAATCTTTCAATATGAGGGACCCTGGAGCCATTCAACCGAACTCCCCCTGTCCCGCAGAAGGACACCTTGCTGTTTGGAGCAGCTCACAAGCCCCAGTGTGTTAGAGCCTCCATGGCCTCTTGATGTTACCTATCCAATCGTCGGCCATCATGGGCATAAACTCTAGCATGAGTGGGCATCTGACACTCGCCCTTACTCAGGTGCTGGAGATCTTGAATCAGCCGCTGCATATTGGAAATGCCATGCGCTCGGCACTGAACTGAACCGTAACTTGTGTTCTCAGACTTCCCTCCTCACACTCCTGGCCCGCAAGTCCTCCAGCTTTGGAATTTTGGAGTCACGACACAGGCCTCTGCCTGCCCACCAGAAGGAAGAAGTGCCCTTTGGGTCTGCACATAAACCCCACATGATTATCTACCTGTACAGCGCTCAAAGGCACCCCAATATCACAGGCCGCCCTCAGCACTAATGCTGTGGCTGACCCGGCCTGAGCCCTGACCTCCTGTCAGCCACCCAGATAGCAGGTCCCACCTTCAGGAGGCACCTGCTGTAGCCTGAGAAAGTCATCTCTAACCAAGCTGGCTATTCAGGCATCTGTCCAAAGACCTTAGCACTAATTCCTGCATGTGCGGGAACCCGTAGCACAAAAGAGTACTCCTCCTTCCCCATCACAGGAAACCTGGCTGTTGGGAATTGTGTCCAACCCTCAGAGTGAGAGCCAGCTGCATGGCTCCTGAGACCATGCCTACTCAAGTTGCCGCCCTGGGCACAAACAGGCATTGTGACCCTCAGCCTGAGCCCGCTGTCAAACAAGCCCCCTCTGGAGCTGGACAAAGAGCCCCCAGAGTGGGCCTGCCATGCCCTTAGGCCCACATTCTAACACGTGGTGGAGTTCTCCAGGCGCCAGGACGCAGAACCTGTCTCTGCAATCCCTGTTTGGGTGGGAACCCTGAGACAGAAAACAACACTCTTCCCTTCACCCAGAAAGATACCAAACGGTTGCGACTGGGCAGAATCCACAGAGTGGAAGAAACTCCCATGGCTCCATTTCATGGCCATCCGAGACACACATTTCAGACAGAAAAGCCTGGGCTACTGCCTCCCATCCGCCTGAATTTCAAATCCTGAGGACCTGCCCTCATGGTGTGCAGATAGGACCTGCCATCACCTGGCCCCTAACCCTAACACGAGTTTTTGTCTGCATATTTCTGTCCCCAAAGCCCTGGCCCACATGCCCTCCAGGATGGGGCCTCTGGAGCCACACCACAGCACTGGGTCTGCCCTCCCCAAGGAAACTCTGCCCGTCACAGTTGCCCAAACCCCCCAGATTAGGAGACACCTGCAAGGCCCCTGAGCCCACCCAGTTTTGTAGGCCTCTCTGGAAAAATTGTGCAGCCAGACACACCCTAGGCAACAATGTCAAGGAAGACACGCAGGTCAATATCCCTGGGTCAGAAGATTCAACCTGACTTGCCCCAGCACCTCATTGGTAACCTAGCTTAGCTTTTCAAGCATTTGTCCGCCAAGGCCTGTTCTGGAAAACCAACATATGGCTCATCATATGGTCCCTGAGCAATACACAGAACCCCTCCTGTCCCCAGAAGGAAACCTTGCTCTTGGGAGCTGGGTCCAACCCTCAGGGTAGGAGAATCCTGCATGGCCCCTGAACCATCACCCCATTCTAAGGTCTCCCTGGGCACCAACCAGCATTGTGACCCGTCAGTCTGTGAATTCCAGTCAACTCAACCCCCTTGGAACTTTGCCCCAGAGCCAGCAGATTGATCCTGCCCTGTACCTGGGCTGCAATGGTAACATGAGGTGGGCTTTCCAGGCATACATTCAGAGAGCTCTGTTATCCAGTCCCTTCATATGGAGGACCCTGGAGCCATCTCAGAGGACTCTCCTTGTGCCACAGAAGGACACCTTGCTGTTTGGAGCAGCTCAAAAGCCCCAGCGTGAGAAACTTCCATGGCCTCATGAGGCCTCCACTCCAATCGTTGGCCATCATGGACACAAACTCTAGCGTGATCAGACATCTGACACTCGCCTTTACTCAGGTGCTTGAGGTCTCAAATCAGCTGCTGCACATTGGAACTGCCACATGCTCAGCACTGAACTTAACCGTTGCTTGTGTTTTCACTCTTCCGTCTGTTTGGGTCAGTAATCAAAGGAGGGATACTGATATAAAGTGAAGGTCCAGCAAAGCTTTATTTCGTGACAAACATGGACAATCAACAGAATGGTTGGGGCCGTCTCTTACAAAGAGACGACCCCTCCCGGCCTCACACACTAACTTTTATAGAGGTAGTTTAGCCGGGCTATACACAGGTGGCCAATGAGATTGCAATACACAGAGAAAACTGCACAGTCATTTTAGGTCACACATGATCGGCCAATTGAATTAGAATTCACCCTTGTAGATATATGTGCACCCCACATATTGACTGTCTCTCCCGCCCTTGTATCTGAGCTTTGCAAGTAAGTTCCTCTGGGAGGGGCAGGGTCAATCTAAATTTACTGCATAGGGTCAATCTATGTTTACTGCATAGAGTCAATCTAAGTTTACTGCATAGGTTCAATCTAAGTTTACTGCATAAATAACAAAATGGCTCCCTCTGATTAAGTAGGCCCTTACATTCCCCCCTTTTCTTTGGAGATGACTCAAATCCTCGACTTTTCAGCCAGTTCTGTGTTATATTGAGCAAGTAAGACTGATATTTAATCACTCTTACTCTCTCTTACACAAATGACATTAGTGCACAGTCAGCTGATGAGTTAGCCATTTACTGCTTTGTATAACCTTTTCCATTTTTCCTAATTCTGTTCGTCTAATTTCCCACTTATACTTTATATAAACAGGTAAAAATAGTAGCAACAATGAACTCATAGTCTTTTGAATCTTAGCTTTAGTCCACAGTCAGTGGGGTCCATTGGCTGCAGCTTCCATCTATGGGGGGGGGGCATCCTTTTTCCTCGTCTTCGGCTTGTTTGACATGATCCGTGTGAATCCAGGTCCTCATGCCTTCTATTTTATTGCTGTGGGGGTGGTCAGGATGACAGTAAACGGTCCCAGCCAGCGAGGCTCCAAGTTTCCCACTTGATGGCGACATATCCAAACTGAGTCCCAGGGTTGGTAAGGATGTGGTTCCACCTCCGTCTCCATCTTAGTGTGGACAGTTCGGATCCCTGTGTGGGTTCTTTTTAAGACAGACTCTAATGCCTGCAGTGACTGGAGTACAGACTGATCAGTCATTTCTGCTAGGGCAACCTCTTGTAGCCTAGGGCAGAGCAGGTGTGGAGGGGGGTCTCCTGAACCTTATTTCAAATGGGGTGACTTTATTTAAGTAGGGTGTACATCACACCCTGAGGAGGGCAAAAGGAAGGAGATCCACCCATCCACTACCAGTCTCCAGAATTAGCTTTGTCAAGGTCTCTTTAAGAGTACGGTTCATTCTCTCTACTTGCCTGGAACTCTGGGGCCGGTAGGCACAATGTAGTTTCCAATTAGTGCCCACAGCCTTGGTCAATGCCTGTGAGACTAAACTCACAAATGCAGGGCCGTTGTCTGACCCAATCACGAGAGGTAGCCCAAAACTCTAGTAGCTTTGTGGTTACCACTCCTGCCATCTCATGTTTGGCAGAAAAAGCCTCTACCCAGCCTGAATAGGTATCTACAAAAACTAACATATACTTGTGCCCATATTTTCTGGGTTGCATCTCTGTTAAATCTATTTCCCAATAAATTCCTGGTTCCGTAACTCTTTCAATTTTCCCTCTTCCCATTCTAGTTCCTCCCGCATTAAATGCCTGGCATTTGAGTACATATATCAACTACATCCTGAACCATATGCCCTAATTTAGAAACCTGGAACTGCTTGCCTATAAGTTCCTTGAATTTCCGTGTCCCCAAATGAATATCCTGATGTATCTGGTCTACTACCTTCTTACCTAATCTCCAAGGAAGAATTAACTTTCCTGTTTTAGTCTTAGCCCAATCCCCTTCATGGTTGAATTTAGCCCATTTTTGTAAATACTTTAAGTCTTCTGAATAGTTCTGTTTTTCTGGTAGGACTGGAGAAAAGAGTGTAACCAACTCTTGCACTGTTTTTTTGGGCTGCTTGCTTTGCAGTTTAATCTGCTAATTGTTTTCCTTTTGAAATCAGATCAGCCCCCTTTTTGTGTCCCAAGTAATGCATGAGGGCCACCTCTTTTGGGTCCCAAATAGCCTGGAGGAGAGCCAATATTTCTCCTCTGTTTTTAATTCCTTTTCCTTCTGCTGATAATAGGCCTCTTTCTTTATAAATAGCCCCATGTATATGGAGAGTAGCTAAGGCATACCTGCTGTTCGTATAGATGTTGGTCGTTTTACCTTTGGCTATCTGGAGTGCTGTGGTGAGTGCAATCAGTTCTGCTTTTTGCGCTGATGTTCCGTGGGGGAGGGATGCCATCCAGGGTTCCTGCTCAACGGAAACCACCGCAGCCCCCACATAACTCTTTCCATCCACCATGTAGCTACTCCTGTCTGTGAACAGAGTCATCTCCGCATCCAGAAAGGGAATGTCTCTGAGGTACAGCCTTAATCCTGTGACTTGGGTAAAGACCTGCCTGCAATCGTGTGGTTGGTCAGCCAGCTCCTCTGGCAGCAGCATGGCTGGATTTAGCACCACTGGGGGCTGGAAGGTCTCTCTTGGTTCTTTGAGGAGAAGGGCCTGATACCCTGTCACTCGGGCTTTCATCATCGATTGGTTGGGTGGAGGCCAGAGAAGGCTCTCGATAGCATAGGTGATGGTCAAAATGAGATTTTGAGCCAAAATCAATCTGCTTGCATCATTGTCCAGGAGGGCCGTGGCAACGATTATGCAGAAGCAAGGGGGGAAGGCAGCCGCTACTGGATGTAGTTTCTTGCTAAGATAGGCTACTGGCCTTTGTCAAGGCCCCAGATTCTGAGTCAAAACTCCTTTGGCCACCCCTGTTTTTTCATCCATATACAAGTGGAAGAGCTTGGTAACATCTGGGATGGCCAGTGCTGGGGCACTCAGTAAGGCTGTTTGTAATTCCCGAAATGCTCCTTCTGCCTCAGCTGCCCACTCTACGATAGTGAGCCCCACTTTTGCCAGTTCATAGAGAGGTCGGACAATCTCTGCAAATCGCGGTATCCACAGCCTACAGTAGCCCACTGTCCCAAGAAACTCCCTTACTTGTGGGGACGTGGTGGGGTGGGGGTATTGGGTGATCACCTGTTTCCTGGACTCTGACAGTGAATGCACTCCCTCGTGGAGATCAAAGCCTAGATAAGTGGTGTGGCTCTGACAGGGCTGTGCTTTCTTCGCTGACACCAGATACCCTTTTTCCTACAGAGTCTGAAAGAGAGCTCTCGTCCCCCACAAACATGACTCATAGTCCTCAGCGACTATTAGCAAGTCATCAACATACTGTAACAGAGTGACTCCCGGATTGGAGGTACTGTACGCATGCAAATCCTTGTGTAGGGCCCCGTGAAAGATAGTGGGTGAACTCTTGAACCCTTGGGGAGTCTTGTCCAGGTGAGCTGGCCTTGGAATCCTTCCTGTGGGTCGGACCACTCAAAAGCAAAGAGGGGATGAGACTCCCTTGTTATAGATATGCAGAAAAATGCATCTTTGAGATAAGCAATGAAGAAAATTGGGCTCCTGTGTCCACCAAAAATCAATTGATTTTCCCTCCACTTCAATTGTGCCAGAGGTTTGGGGAGGGGCTGCGAACTATGGCGCCTTCATTCTCTGGTGGCCAGCATTGCTGTCTTTCTTTTGGGACACTCCCTGGATCAATGTCCTTTTTCCTCACAGTAAGTACACTGATATGAAACTAAGTCTTCCCGCCTGGCTTCTCTGTGCTTAGGCTTTTCCTTCCTTTAACCATCCCCTACCTGCATCATGTAATGCCAAAACCTTCCTCCTGTAGATGCCTGATGTTAAATACCTTTTCGGCTATTCCCACTAACTCAGTCAGATTGTTTCCTTCAAATCCTCCAATTTTCTGAAGTTTCCTCCCTATATCTGGGGGTGACTGACTGACAAAAGCAAGATCATTAAATGAGCTATCGTCCAACTTCCCTGAAGTTTACCTCTTGTTATCTAGCTTAGGTAGACAATGAAATCTAGAATTTAACATCCATAAAGCTGTGTTATTAAAACATAATTTTTCTCTCTAGAATAACTGTCGTTTCCAGATTCAGCCAAATCAGGACTAATTTATTTGAAAAACAAGTCCAATTTTAACAAACTTGGCCTAATTTTTTACATAAGCTCTGCAAGAACAGTGAGTGATCTTATAAACCTTTTTAGAATCTGCGTTGCTGTAACTTCTCATAAGGAATCTCTAGGTTGAACTTATATTTGCCTTTCCAGACCAGAAGCCAAGCTACATACTTGCCACAGACATGCCTGCAATAACTGTCAATTTGGGCAAATTCCTCTTCCTGAGGTCCCCAAAGTATCCTGCACATGCCAGGAAGTAGCATCCTTTACTCACCTGGCGAGGCTGCTGGGAACTCTGTAAGCAAGGTATCAGGCCAACAGTTCCAAAGGTCTTTACGCTTCCAGGCTTTATAAAGTCAACCTTAGATCCTTTAAGCTGTCTAGTCATACCTGAGTCTTTTCAAATATGACAAATATCCAGTCAAAGTCTTTGTAAAATAACCAGTGTTTCCAATGGTATTCTGTTACAAGGAGAAGATTCTTATTGAACGTTTGCAAATGGCTGATTGCCATGGAAGAAAGAATACTTGCTGAAACCTTTTGGTTTCAGAGGGTTCAGATAGAGAGAAAGAGTTGAATACCTTGATTTGTTTGCAAATGACTACTTTTCCATCTCTGTCAGTTACACATAACTTAAGAAAAAGTTTCCCTAGTCTGGAAGAGCAAACATTACAGAACCGTTAATATTTAAAATAAGACAAAACATCAAGAGATAGAACATTACAATCTTTCAGTTTGCCTAGTCCCATGTTACTAATTAGTTCGAATGCAACTTTTACTTTTGTAAAATCTTACCCATTTCATTTCAGGATTTCAACATATCAAACACCTGAATTTGTCCTGAAGGTCTTTCCATATGAATTTCCTTTAAGGCGGAAGTCTTTTTACAAGAGAATTCTTAGAAGGCAAATTTAAGAATCAGTTAAGCACAAAACATGTTCACCGCAGATTTCAAAAGCACAAACCCAGTTCCAGCAACCAACATTCTAGCATTTTTCCCATTTGGTTAAGACCTAGATGTCCAAAAAATTTAATTCCATCTGTCATTCATGCAACCCTTCACAGTTTCATGTTACCAAAGACTTCAAAATCCACTTTAACAATTACCTATTAAAACCTTGAGACAGAGAAATAACCATTTCTACTTCAGATGCCATGCTCTCCAATCAGCAAGGGGGAGGGTCTAGGCTGTCCACGTTGGGCCAGCGAAGGCAAGGAATTTCCCGAAAAATAGGGAGTTTCAGCAGATGCTTGGGAATATTCCTTAAAGTCTCTGTCTCAAGTTAGACTAACCCAGTTGCCTCCAGCCATAGCCCTTAACACAAGAAATGATTGAGGGAGAAGCCCCATATCTATTATGAGGAACAGAAAGACGAATGTTAGAGTCCCCTTACTCTCTGCTTGCCCCGTTCCGTCAAACACAACAAACAACGCAAAAGGCAACAAAAAGACAGGACAAAACAACTGCAGACCCAGCAGCCATCACCCAGAGCCTGCTGCTGGTGGGGGTTTTCTCAGCCCCCTAGAGACGCTCAACTGTGGGGATTTTCTCGGTCCCCTAGGGATGAGCAACACAACAGGCAACAAAAGACAAGACAAAGACAACCAGACCCAGAAGCAGGTGGAGATTTTCTCAGTCTCCCACAAGCACTGACTGGTGCGGGTTTTCATGGCCCCCTGACCGCCTAGGGGGACTCAAAACCCCTGGCAGTTCCCTGACGTACTAGGGGGACTAAAACCCCCTGGCAGGTCCCAGAAGAGGGATGGGGCATCCCCTGCATCCACTACAGCCCTGGAGAGCATGGCTGCATCCAGTTTCTCCCTGGTGGGGTCATACCCTGGACCTCCGGAACAAGACAGACAGGATCCCAAGATCTTACAAGCGGAGGTTTTCCCAGAGATTCTGATGATGGCCCAGTTCTTGTCGTTTGATCTCGGATGAGCGCCCAATGTTAGAGTCCGTAATCAAAGGAGTGAGACTGTTACAAACCAAAGGTCAAGCAAAGCTTTATTTGGTGCCAAGCATGGAGAATCAAACTGACTCGTCAGGGCCATCTCTTGCAAAGATGCAACCCCTCCCAGCCTCACAGAGTTACTTTTATAGAGGTAGTTTAGCCGGGGTATACACAGGTGGCCAGTGAGATTGCAATACACAGAGAAAACTGCACAGTCATGCTAGGTCTGCCACACACACAAAAAAACCCTGCTAGATAACACACGGGTGGCCAATTGAATTTCAGTTTACCCTAGTAGATATATGCACATCCGAATGATTGGATTTCTTCGCCTGCCCTGACCCGCCCTAGTATCTACGCTTTGCAAATAAGTTCCTCTGGGAGGGGCAGGTTCAGTCTAAGTTTACTGCATAAAAAAGGAAATCGCTTCCTCTGATTAAGTAGGCCTTTAGAGACAAAAATCTGAAAACAGAAACTCAGTTAGGATTCGTGCCAAGGGTATCGCAGGCCCAATTTACAGACACTGAGGAGAGCTCCTCGGGATAGGAAATAAGGGTGAGTGTGAGGCCGTAGTTAAGAATTTTGTCTCTGGATTTTGTGTCAAGGGTGACTGTGGAATGAAGGGGTGGCCTCAGGGGCATGGTAAATTCTCCCTCTCTTGGGATTTGGCCAGGTTCCCAAGAGTTGGGGGTCATGGTGTGGATAGGGAGGAATACTATTATCTGTGTCAAGAGTCCCTCTTGGGACTCTTAAGGGAGGGATTTATGGCAGAGCTCTCTGCACGGAACTGAAAATCAGCAGCTTGGGTTAGGATTGGGGCCTAGGGGTATGGCAAGCCCAATATGCGAGCTCTTGTTCCAGCTACCAAGAGGCACTGTTTGAAAAAGGGGTGCAGGCTGAGGGTCCCAAAGCGTGTTCATGCCCAGGGCGGCCCTCAAGCGTGGGCCTGGCCTTATGAGCCATGTAGGTTTCTCCTCCTCTGAGGGTTTGACTTTGACACCCACGCCAACAACAACAATTCCTTTCATGGAAGGAGGAGTTCTGTTTTGTGCATCAGGTTCCCCCATGTGCAGGCATTTAAGATCAGATCCGGAGAGAGATGCCTGACAACCCAGGTTGGGTAGAGATGACGGCCTTGGGCCATGGCAGGTCCGAACCTTTGGTCATGTGGCCAGCTATCTGGGTGTCTGACAGGAGGTCTGGACTATGGCTCTGGCAGACAGCACTTTGGGGCACAGGGCAGCCTATGAAATTGGGGTGCGTCTGAGGGTCAGGCAGGTGGAACCTCATTTGGGGTTTCTGGGCAGCCCCATAAGGCTCTTTTTCTTCTGGCGTGCAGGCAGAGTGCTGCGTTGTGGCTCAAGAATTGTCAGTCTGGAGGGCTTGTGGGCCAGGATTTTGAGGACAACAGTCTAACAAAACAAGCTATGGTTAGGTTTCGGGATGAGGGCATGGAAGGCCCACTCTGCAGAGGCTGATTCGAGATATGCAGCCTGTGAGGTAAGGGTGAGTAGCAGATGTTGGCTGAGGCTGCAGTTTGTGTCTACAATGGCCCCTTAATGGAAGGGTGGACTCATGAGGCTATGGAGGTTTTCCCACTCTGGGACATGTGAGCTGCTCTGGATAGCAAGGTTTCCTTCAGTGGGACAGCTGAGTCCTGTTGGATGGCTCAAGGCTGTCCCATACGGAAAGACTCGGGAGCAGGGCTTGAAGGATGGATGCGTGGAAAGCCCAAATCTCATTCCCACTGGCTCCTAGCGAAGTGGCAGGTTCGATCTGCTGGAACTGGGGCGAGCTGATCAGGGGGCTGAGTTGAAATGGACTCCCACGCTGATGGGTCATAATGCAGCTTTTTGTCCATGGAGACCTTGGAACCTGGCAGGGGCTCAGGGACGCTTCAGGATTCTCCTCCCCTGAGGGTTTTACACCTCAGAAGGGTTTTACACCTCAGCTCCAAATAATAAGGTTTCCATCTGGAGACGGGAGTTGTTCTGTTCTGTGCCTCAGGAAACCCCCATATGCTGGGTTTCGAAACCAGGCCTCTGAGGAGAGATGCCTGGACATCTAAGCTAGGGTTCACATTAGGGCCTGGGGGCTTTTCCGGCTCAATCTTCTGCCTGTGGGGAAACATCGGTCTGCGTGTCTGAATGGAGGTAGTTGGTCATGTTGGGTCAGAATGCGCCTTTTTGTCCACGGTGGTCTAAGGAATTGGGATGGCCATGGGGCCTTTCAGGTTTCTCCTCACCTGTGGGGTGGTGGCCAATGGAAAGGGCCCAGTTTCCTTTGAAAGGGCAGGCACCATCCTGCGATGTGGTTCCAGAGGGCCCAGCCTAGAGGGTGTTTGGGCCAGGGTTGTGGGGACAGAATTCTGAAAACACAAACTCATGTTATGTTTTGGGCTGAGGGTATGGCAGGCCCGATCTACAGACCCTGAGGGGAGCTCCTCAGGATAGGAAATAGGGGCGAGTGTGAGGGTGTATCTTAGACTTTTGTCTCTGGATTTTGTGTCAAGAATGGCCGTGGAATGGAGGGGTAGCCTCAGGGGCCATGGTCAATTATCCCTTTCTGGGGATTTGGCCCAGCTCCAAGGAGGGTGTGGCACGGTTTGGAAAGGGAGTAGTCCTGTTTTCTGTGTCAAGAGTCCCTCCAAAGGAGGGATTCGTCAGCAGTGCTCCAGGTATGGATATTTGAAAATCCCAGCTTTGGTTAGGATTTGTGCCTGGGGTCATGGCAAACCCAATATGTGGGATCTTGGTCCAGCTTCCAAGAGGCCCTGTTTGAAAATGTGGCTCAGGCTGAGGGTCCCAGTGCATGCTTATATACAGGCCGGCCCTCACACATGGCCCTGGCCTCATCAGCCATGTAGGTTTCTCCTCCTCTGCGGGTTTGACTTTGACACCCACACCAACAGCAAGGTTTCCTGCCATGGGGAAGGCAGAGTTCTGTCTTGTGCATCATGTCCCCCATGTGTAGGCTTTTGAGATCAGGTCCGGGGACAGATGCCTGAAAACCCGGGTTGGGTAGAGATGACAGCCTAGGGCAATGGTAGGTCCGAACCACTGGATATGCGGCCAGCCATCTGGGTGTCTGACAGGAGATTTGAGCTCAGGCTGTGGCAGACAGCACATTAGCACACAGGGCGGCCTATGATATCGGGGTGCGGCTGAAGGCCGTGCAGGTGAAACCTCATTTGGGGTTTCTCGGCAGCCCCATAAGGCCCTTTTTTCTTCTGGTGTGCAGGCAGAATGTGGCGTTGTGGCTCAAGAATTCCGAATCTAGAGGGCTTGTGGGACAGTCGTGTGAGGACAGCAGTCTGAAAACACAAGCTAGGGTTAGGTTTCGGGACGAGGGCATGGAAGGCCCACTCTGCAGAGGCTGAATCGCGATCTGCAGCCTGTGAGGTAAGGGCGAGTATCAGACGTTGGCTGAGGCTGCAGTTTGTGTCCATGATGGCTCATTAATAGAGGGGTGGACTCATGAGTCTATGGTGCTTTCCCATGCTGGGGCTTGTGAGCTGATCCGGACAGCAAGGTTTCCTTCGGTGGGAGAGGCGAGTGCTGTTGGATGGCTCAAGGCTGCCCCATACGGAAAGACTCAAGAGCAGGGCTCAAAAGATGGACGCACAGAAAGCCCAGCTCGCATCCCCACTGGCTCCTAGGGACGAGGCAAGTTCTATCTGTTGGCTCTGGGGCGAGCTGCCCAGGGAGCTGTGTTAAAATGAACTCCCATGGGGCGCCTGGGTGGCTCAGTGGGTTAAGACCTCTGCCTTCAGCTCAGGTCATGATCCCAGGGTCCTGGGATCGAGCCCCACATCAGGCTCTGCTCAGTGGGGAACCTGCTTCCTCCTCTCTCTCTGCCTGCTTCTCTGCCTACTTTTCGTCTGTCGGTCAAATAAATAAATAAAATATTTTAAAAAAATGAACTCCCATGCTGATGGGTCATAATGTGACTTTGTGTCCATGGAGACCTTGGAAACTGGCGGTGGCTCAGGGGCCCTGCATATCGGGCTTGAACCCTCCCCTGAGGGTTTTGCATAGCTCCAAATAGAAAGGTTCCCATCTGGAGATGGGAGGTGTTCTGTTCTGTGCCTCAGGAAACCCCCATATGCTGGGTTTAGAAACCAGGCCTCTGAGGAGAGATGCCTGGACACCCAAGCTAGGGTTCAGATTAGGGTCGGGGCCATGTCGGTCTCCATCTTCTGCCTCTGGGGAGACATCCATCTGCATGTCTGAGTGGAGGTAGTTGCTCAGTTTCGGTCAGAATACCCCTGTTTATCCAGGGCGGGCTACGGAATTGGGATGGCCATGGAGGCCTTCCAGGTTTCTCCTCACCTGTAGGGTCATGGCCAATGGAAAGGGCCCAGTTTCCGTCAAAAGGGCAGGCACCATCCTGCTGTGTGTTTTCAGAGGGCCCAGCCTGGAGGGTGTGTGGGCCAGGGTTGTGGGGACAGAATTCTGAAAACACAAACTCATGTTATGTTTTGGGCTGAGGGTATGGCAGGCCCGATCTACAGACCCTGAGGGGAGCTCCTCAGGATAGGAAATAGGGGCGAGTGTGAGGGTGTATCTTAGACTTTTGTCTCTGGATTTTGTGTCAAGAATGGCTGTGGAATGGAGGGGTAGCCTCAGGGACCATGGTCAATTCTCCCTCTCTGGGGATTTGGCCCGGCTCACAAGAGAGTGGGACATGTTTTGGGAAGGGAAGAGTCCTGTTTTCTGTGTCAAGAGTCCCTCCAAA
The DNA here is from genome assembly GCF_922984935.1 of Meles meles. NCBI lineage: Eukaryota > Metazoa > Chordata > Mammalia > Carnivora > Mustelidae > Meles > Meles meles. Next base: position 572,100 of record NC_060081.1, read on the forward strand.
GGAGGGATTACTGGTCAGTGCTCCAGATATGGGCACTGGAAAAACCCAGCTTTGGTTAGGATTTGTGCCTGGGGTCATGGCAAGCCCAATATGTGGGATCTTGGTCCAGCTTCCAAGAGGCCCTGTTTGAAAATGTGGCTCAGACTGAGGGTCCCAATGCGTGCTTATGCCCAGGGTGGCACTCACGAATGAGCCTGGCAAAAAGGGCCATGCAGGTTTCTCCTCCTCTGAGGGTTTGATTTTGACACCCACGTCAACAACAAGGTTTCCTGCCATGGGGAAGGTGGAGTTCTGTTTTGTGCATCATGTTCTGCCATGTCCAGGCATTTGAGATCGGGTCTGGGGTCAGATGCCTGAAACCCCATGTTGGGTAGAGATGACGGCCTAGGGCCATGGCACGTCTGAACCACTGGATATGTGGCCAGCTGTCTTGTGGTCAGACCGGAGGTCTGCACTCCAGCTGTGGCAGACAGCCTTTAGTGCAGAGGACAGCCTAAGAATTTAGTGTCCAGTATAGGGCTGATAAGGTGATCCTTTCTTGTGGTTTTTGGGCACGTGCATAAGGCTCCCCCCCCCCTTTTTTTTCTGGTGGGCAGGCAGAAGGCTGTGTTGTGGGCCCGGAATTTCCAATCTGGAGGTCTTGAGGACCAGGGTTGTGAGGAAATATGTATGAACACAAAATCACCAGTTCAGTTCAGTGCCGAGCACATGGCAGTTCCAATGTGCAGCGTCTGACTCGAGGTCTCCAGTACCTGAGTCAGAGCGAGTGTCAGATGGTCGTTCATGCTGGAGTTTGTGTCCATGATGGCCAACGAATGGGGGGGGGGCCCTCAGAGGCCATGGAGCTTTTCCCAGGCTGGGGCTTGTGAGCTGCTCCGAACCCCAAGCTTTCCATCTGCTGGACAGGAGGAGTCTGTTTTGATGGCTCCAGGGTCCCCCATAGAAAGACTTGGTAGCAGAGCTCTCCACATGGATGCCTGGAAGCCCAGCTCAGCTTACCCTTGTAGCCCAGGCACAAGGAAGTTTCGATCCGATGGCTCTGGGGAGAAGAGCCCAGGGGGATGAGTTGACATGGAGCCTCATGCTGATGGGTCATAAGGCTGGCTTGTGTCCAGGGAGATCTTAGAATGTGTTCGGGGCTCAGGCGCCATGCAGGATTCTCCTCCCCTGAGGGTTGGACACAGCTCCCAAGAGCCAGGTTGCCATCTGGGGACAGGAGATGTTCTGTTTTGTGGCTCAGGGACCAATTGTTGGACCATATTTAGGTATTCCAGAACTTGCCTCTGGAGACACATACTTGCAGATCTAAGCTAGGGATCCATTGAGGTCCTAGGGGCATGTCAGGTTCCATCTTCTGATTCAGGGCCATTGCCCTGGGTGTCTGCCTGGAGATAGGTGACTGGTATGTGTCAGACTGCACATTTTGTTCCAGAGTGGCCAACGAAATTGGGGTGGGCTCAGGGTCCTTGCAGGTGTCTCCCAATCTGCAGGGTTTGTGCAACTCTGACGGGAATAGTTTACTTTGGGAAGGCAGGCAGAGCCCTGTGCTGTGGCTCCAGAGGCCCCATCTTGTCAGTCAGGGCTTTGGGGACAAAAGTCTGCAAACACAAACTCGGGTTAGGGTTAGGGGCGAGGTGATGGCAGGCCTGATCTGCAGACCGTGTGGGCAGTGCCTTGGGATTTGAATGTAGGGCGATGAGGAGGCGGGAGTGCAGGCTTTTCTGTCTGGGTTGTGTGTCTCAGTTGGCCACGGAATGTAGGGGTGGACACATGGGGCCATGGGAGATTCTGCCTTTGTGAGGATTCTTCCAGTCTTCCAAGTCTTTGATGTCTTTCAGGGGGAAGGAAAGAGTGCTGTTTTCTGTCTCAGGGGTCCCGCCATAGCAGAGAATCCAGAGTTGGCTTCTGGATCCGGGCGCCAGGAGAACCCGACCAAGTGTGGGGATTTGGGCCTAGGGGCATGGCAGGCCCGATATGCGGGCTCCTGGTCCAGCTAGTGAAGTAGCTTCTTTGAAACGGGCTCAGGCTGAGGGCCACAATGCCTGTTTGTGACCAGGGCAGCCCTCCTGGATGGGCGTGGTCTCATGGGCCATGCAGCAGGCTCCAACTCTGAGGATTTGACGCCCATCCCTACAGCAAGCTTTTCCTGCTGTGGGGAAGGAGGAGTGCTCTTTTGTGCTTGAGGTTCCCCCATAGGCTGGGATTTGAGGTAAGGTCTGGGCACAGATGCCTGAATACCCGGGATGGGTAGGGGTGAGAGCCTTGGGCCATGGCTGGTCCCACCTTCAAGATAGGGGGCCCGCTACCTGGGGGGCTGACAGGATGTCGGGGCTCAGGCTGTGTCTGACAGAGCCTGAGTGCAAAGGGCGGCCTAGGATACTGGCATGCCATCGAGGGCCGTGCAGGTTGATCCTCACATGGGAATTCTGGGCAGACCCATAGGGCCATTATTATTTCTGGAGGGCAGGCAGAAGGCTGTGTTGTGGCTCCAGAATTCCCAATCTGGAGGGCTTGCGGGCCAGGAAGGTGAGGACGGAAGTCTGAAAGCACAAGCGCTGGATCAGTTCTGTGCCGAATGCATGGCAGTTCCAATGTGCAGAGATCTCCTGCACCTGAGTCAGGGCGAGTGTCAGATGGTCGCTCATGCTGGAGTTTGTTTCCCTGATGGCTGAAGAATGGAGAGATGGCCTCATGAGGCCATGGAGGTTTTCTCAGGCTATGGCTTGTGAGCTGCTCTGAACAGCAAGCTTTCCTTCTATGGGACAGGGGGAGCCCGTTTTGATGGCTCCATGGTCCCCACATGGAAAGACTTGGCAGCAGAGCTCACCGCATGGATGCCTGTAAACCGATCTCAGCTTTCCCTTACAGCCCAGGAACAAGTTGGTTTCGATCTGGTGGTTCTGGGGCGAAGTGCCCAGGAAGTGATTGACAGTGAGCCTCATCTGAAGGATCAGAATGTTGGATTGTGTCCAGGGAGACCTTTGAATGGGGCGGGGGCTCAGGCGCCATGCAGGATTCTGGTCCCCTGAGAGTTGGACGCAGCTCCCAAGAGCCAGGTTGCCTTCTGGGGACAGGATGTGTTCTGATTTGTCGCTCAGGGACCAAGTTTTGGAACATATGTAATTTTCCCAGAATTGCCTGTAGGCACAGATGCCTGCAAACCTAAGTTATGGTTCCGTTGAGGTCCTACGGGCATGGGCATGTCAGGTTCCATTTTCTGACTCAGAGCCATTGACCTGGGTGTCTGCCTGGCAGTAGGTGTCTGGCATGTGTCAGACTGAGCATTTTGGTCCAGACCGGCCAACGAAATTGGGATGGGCTCAGGGGCCTTGCAACTGTCTCCCAATCTGGAGGGTTTGTGCAAATCTCACGGGCAGAGTTTCCATCAGGAGGGCAGGCAGAGTCTCCATCGGGAGGGCAGGCAGAGTCCTGTGCTGTGGCTCCAAAGGCCCCATGTAGGGGCCTGGTTAGCCAGAGGAATTTACTTGTAAACCCCGGATATAGGGGCAGACCAGAGCATATAGCCATATCCAATCAGTGGGGTGCACATATGTTAACTGTGGTGAGTTGAAATCTCTTTGGCCAACTGTGTGTGAGCCGTGCTCAACCACCTCTATTAAGGTTAGTCTGTGAGGTGGTGGGGGAGAAGTAGGAGGAGTTATAATGGACATTGGAGACGTAGAAGGAGTTAGAATAGCCATTGGAGAAATAGGAGGAGTTAGAATAGCAATTGGAGAAGCAGGAGAAGTTAGAATAGCTGTTAGAATAGCAGTTAGAATAGCCATTGGGAGCCGTTAGGGTAGTCATAGGAGTGATAGCGTTGGGGTCGTAGGGAGCATCGGAGCTTCAGGATCATCGGGAGCATCTCAAGTGGCATTGCTGGGAGCAGGCATTACCTCGCTGCCCTGAGCTGCTGTGCCACCGCCAGTGGTCTTGCCGCTCCGAGCAGCAGCGCCGCCGCCAGTGGCCTCGCGGCCTCGAACCGCAGCCCTGCCGCGACCAGCCTCACTGCTGTGGCCTTCTTGTCGAGCGGCCTTGTCCAGAGAGGCCTCCACTGGGGAGCGGCCTCGTCATCGAGGGACCTCGTCAGCAAGCGGCCTCGTCTGGGAAGTGGCCTGGTCAGAGTGGCGTCATGGGGAGCAGAGTCTGTGTCGTCGGAGTTGCCGTCCTCATCATCCTCGCCTCTTCATCATTGGGAGAGGCCTCGTCTGGGCAGTGGCCTCATCTGGGGAGCGACCTCGCTGGAGTGGCATTGTCATCCTTGTCGTCATCACCTCTTTGTCATTGGGAACGGCGTCCTCGTCATCGTCGCTTATTCTTAAGAGATGGCCCGACCGGTCAGTTTGATTTTTCAATGCTTGGCGTGAAATAAAGCTTTGGTTGATTTTCACTTTGTGTCAGTCTCGTTCCTTTGATTCCGGACCTCTAACACTGGGGCCTCGTCCGGGATCTAACAACGAGAACTGAGTCAGCATTGGAATTTATGTTAAAAGCCTCCAGAGGTCTTGGGATCTTGTCTGTCTGTCTGGTTGGAGCTCCAGTGTATGGCCCACTGGGGAGAAGCTGGACGCAGCCATGTTCCCCAGGGCTGGAGTGGATGCGGGGATGCCCCATCCCTCTGCCGGTAGATCGACAGGGGGTTCAAGTCCCCCTGGGCGGTATGGGGTATTTGAGTCCCCCTAGATGATCAGGGGGTTCCAGTCCCCCTGGGTGGTCAGGGGTTCGCCAGGCGGTTTGAGTCCCCCTGGGTGGTCAGAGGCCTTCCGGGGGTTTCGAGCCCTGTGGGCAGTCAGGGGCCTGCTGGGGGGTTCAAGTCCCCCTGCGTGGTCTCTGGGGGTTCAAGTCCCCCTAGGCAATCCCCACCAGCAACAGGCTCTTGGTAAGGACTGCTGGGTCTGTGGTTGTCTTTGTGTTGTCTTTTTGTTGTCTGTTGTGTTGTTTGTTGTGCTTGAATGAATGGGGCAAGCAGAGAGTAAGGGGACTCTGACTTTCATCTCTCTGTTTCTCATAGTAGATGTGGTTCTTTTCCTTCAATCATTTCGTGTGTTGAGGGCTATAACTGGAGCCAACTGGTGTTAGTCTAACTCGGGACAGATACTTTAAGGAATATTCCAAAGCAGCTGCCGAAACTCCCTTTGTTTCGGGGAATTCCTTGCCTTCTCTGGCCCAAGGTGGACTGCCTAGCCCCTCCCCCTTGCTGGCGGGAAAGCATGGCGTCTGAAGTGGAATGGGCCTAGGTGGAACATGAAATCTGTTAGCAAAGAGATGTCTGAATTGACGGTTAATTGTCTGTCTTGGGGTTTTAATGGGTAATTTTTAAAGTAGCTTTCAGAGTCTTTGGTAACCTGAAGCTTTAAAGTTTTGCTTGGATGAAAAATGGGATGAAGTGCTAGGGCGCTGGTTGCTGGAACTAGGTTTGTGTTTTTGACATCTGTTGGTAAACATGTTTTGTGCTTAGCTGCTATTGCAACAGTTCACAATTGGTTAATATTTAGTCTTCACTAGAGATTGAGATGTTACTAAGAAAATGTAAATGGCTTCCTTTGCCAACCCAGAATTGTAAATGAGGTCTCTTTGACTCATAAAGCTTTCCCCTGATATTCTAAGTTACTAAGGAAGTACTGATAAGTCAATGATAAACCTTGGTTTACATTTGGGTAAATTCTGTAACTACTCCAGAGGTTCTATACATTTCCTAAAGGTTTAATGTTTTGATAAGGGTCATCATTTGATATTTAACCATATCTATTCTGAGTTTTTGTCATTTGTAATTGTTTTAATTCTCTTGTAAGATGAATTCCACCTTAAAGGAAATTCATATGGGAGACTTTCAGAACAAATACACGTCTTTGATATGTTGAAATCCTGGAACTGAATTTCCAGAAGTAAAAGTTTCACTCGGACTAAACCAGAATTAGTACGGTGACTCAAGGTAAGAATGAGTCTCCAGGAGCTTTCCTAGAAAAGACTTATTGAAGCCTATAAAATGTATAGCCTGATCGACCCTGAGGCACCCGAAAATCAGGGGGCAGTGAATCTTGCTTTTGCCAGTCAGTCAGCCCCAGATATATGGAGGAAACTTCAGGACATAGAAGGATTTTAAGGGAATAATCTGATTGAGTTAGCAGGAATAGCAGAAAAGGTGTTTACCAATAGGGATGCACAGGAGGATGAAAAACAGACAAAAAACTAGTTAAGGTTTTGGCATTACATGAGATAGGTAGGGGATATTAAATGGAAGGAAAAGCCTAAGCACAGAGAAGACAGGCGGGAAGACTTAGATTCAGATCAGTGCACTTACTGTAAGGAAAAAGGACATTGGGCCAGGGAGTGCCCCAAAAGGAAGACAGCAATCCTCACCACCAGAGACTGAGGGGCCATGGTTCAGAGCCCCTCTCCAAACCTCGGGTAAAAATTGACTTTTTACCAAAAAAATCAGTTGATTTTTTGGTGGACACGGGAGCCCAATTTTCATCATTACTTAAACATATGGGAAAACTATCTGGGGAGGAAGTCTGGGTACAAGGAGCAAATGGCACAGAGAGACACAAATGGACAACAGAAAGGACTTTAAATTTGGCCTCTGGACTAGTTAAACATTGATTTTTGGTCCTCCCTAATGCCACATATAAATTGATGGGAAGAGATCTCCTCCATAAATTAAGAGTCTGCATTCAGTTCTCAGAAGAAGACATTACTGTAACCTTGAGACAACCCACTGTACAGGTGCTTATGGCAGCAGTAGATGAATACCTCCTTTAAAAGCCAGGCTCAAATCCAGAGGAGACAAGGAGGAGCCTACTCCAAATCCTACAGGTCGAGTTTCCCAAGGTCTGGACAGAAGGTAAGCCCCCTGGCTTGGCCAAGGAACAATCAACAGTGGTGGTACAATTAAAGGCGATGGCAATAGCTGTTCACGTTTGGTAGTACCCCCTTCCCTGGGAAGCAAAGGAGGGGATCAGAAAACACATTAAACGCCTCGGAGGAGAAGGGATCCTAGTTCCTTGCAAATCTCCATGGAACACACCTTTGCTACCCATCAAAAAGGCTGAGCCTGGGGAGTACCGACCTGTTCAGGACTTCTGGGAAGTTAACAAATGGGTAGAAGATATCCACCCAACAGTGCCTAACCCCTATACCTTACTCTCCCTCCTGGGCCCCAAAAGAAATATGTATACCGTCTTAGATCTCAAGGATGCATTTGTCTACATATCTTTAGCAAGGGAATCTCCGCCCCTTTTTGCTTTTGAGTGGTCCGACCCACAGAAAGGGTTTCCAGGCCAACTGACCTGGACAAGACTTCCCCAAGGATTCAAGAATTCACCCACCATTTTTGATGTGGCCCTACACGAAGATTTGCTTGAGTACAGAACCTCCAACCCAGGAGTCACTCTGTTACAGTATGTTGATGACTTGCTGATAGCCGCTGAGGACTATGAGTCGTGCTTTCCGGGGACAAGGACTCTCTTACAGACTCTGAAGGAAAAAGCGTATCGGATGTCAGCAAAAAATCACAGTTCTGTCAAAGCCATGCCACTTATCTAGGCTTTGATCACCATGAGGGAGTGCGTTCACTGTCTGAGTCCAGGAAACAGGTGATCACCCAGTACCCCCGCCCCACAAAGTCCCGACAAGTGAGAGAGTTTCTTGGGACAGTGGGCTACTGTAGGCTGTGGATACCACAGTTTACAGAGATTGCCCAACCTACATACGAACTGGCAAAAGGGAGGGGGGGCTCGCTATGATAGAGTGGACAGCTGAGGCAGAAGGAGCATTTTGGGAATTACAAACAGCCGTACTGAGTGCTCCAGCATTGGCTATCCCAGATGTTACCAAGCCCTTCCACTTGTAAGCTGATGAAAAAGCAGGGGTGGCCAAAGGAGTTTTGACTCAGACACTGGGGCCTTGGCAAAGGCCAGTAGCCTATCTTAGCAAGAGACTAGATCCAGTAGTGACTGGGCTCCCCTCTTGCCTCTGCATAATTGCTGCCATGGCCCTCCTGGTCAAGGATGCAAATAAATTGAATTTGGGTCAAAATCTCATCTTGACCACCACCCACACCATTGAGGGCCTTCTCCGGACTCGCTGAGACCAATGGATGACAAACGCCTGAGTGACGGGGTATTAGGCCCTCTTCCTCAGTGAATCAAGAGTGACCTTCAGGCCCCTTGCAGTGCTAAATCCAGCCATGCTGCTGTCAGATGAGCTGGCTGACCATCCACACGACTGTGTGGAGGTCATAACCCAAGTCACAGGAATAAGGCCGGATCTCAGAGACTTTCCCCTCCCGGATGCTGAAATGACGCTGTTCACAGATGGGAGTAGCTACATGGTCAATGGAAAGAGGTATGCGGGGCCTGCAGTGGTTTCTCCTGAGCAGAAACTCTGGACAGCAGCCCTGCCACATGGAACTTCAGCACAAAAAGTGGAACTGATTGCACTCACTAAGGCACTGCAGATGGCCAAAGGTAAAACCACCAACATCTATACAGACAGCAGGTATGCCTTTGTTACTCTCCATATACATGGGACTATTTATAAAGAAAGGGGCCTATTAACAGCAGAAGGAAAAGGAATAAAAAACAGAGGAGAAATACTGGATCTCCTCCAGGCTATTTGGGACCCAAAAGAGGTGGCCGTTATGCATTGCTCAGGACACCAAAAGGGGACTGATGTGATTTCAAAAGGAAACCAATGAGCAGATCAAGCCACAAAGCAAGCTGCCCAAGAAACAGTGCAAGAACTGGTTACACTCCTGGCAGCCCTCCCAGAAAAACCGGACTATTCAGAAGAAGATTGTAAGTATTTACAGAAATGGGTTAAATCGGACTATGAAGGCGACTGGGCTAAGATTAAAGCAGGAAAAATAACTGTTCCTCGAGGATAGAAGAATTATTTAGTAGCAAGAAGTTAGTAGACCAGATACATCAGGGTACTCATTTGGGGATACACAAACTCAAGGAGCTTATAGGCAAGCAGTCCAGGTTTCTAAATTAGGGCGTATGGTTTAGGATGTAGTTGATAGATGTGCTCAATGCCAGGCAGTTAATGTGAGAAGAACTAAAATGGGTAAGTTTCCTTACTTAAAGAGGTAAGGAACCAGGAATTAATTGGGAAATAGATTTTATAGAAGAGAAACCCGGAAAATATGGGCACAAGTACATGCTAGTTTTTGTAGATCCCTTTTCAGGTATCTTTTCCTGCCAAACATGAGACGGCAGGAGTGGTAGCCAAAAAGCTACTAGAAGAAATAATTCCTAGGTTTGGGCTGCCTCTTGTGATTGGGTCACACAATGGCCCTGCATTTGTGAGTTCAGTCTCACAGGCATTGGCCAAGACCTTGGGCAATAATTGCAAAATACATTGTGCCTACTGGCCCCAGATTTCCGGGGAAGTAGAGAGAATGAACCGGAATCTTAAAGACACCTTGAGAAAACTAATTCTGGAAACTAGTGGTGGATGGGTGGATCTCCTTCCTTTTGTCCTCCTCAGGGCATGATGCACACCCTATTTAAACAAGGTGACCCCATTTGAAATAATGTTTGGGAGACTTCCCCGCTCTGTCCTTGGCTACACGAGGTTGCCCTAGCAGAAATGACTGATCAGTCTGTAGTCCAGTCACTGCAGGCATTACAGTCTGTCTTAAAAGAGCCCACACAGGGATCTGGACTGCCCACACTGGTATGGAGATGTAGGTAGAACCACATCCTTACCAACCCGGGGACTTGTTTTGGATATGTTGCTATCAAGTGGGAAACTTGGAGCCTCACTGGAAGGGACCATTTACTGTTATCCTGACCACACCCATGGCAGTAAAATTTGATGGCATCAGGGTCTGGATTCACGTGGGTCACATCAAACAAGCTGAGGATGAGTACGCCCCCAAGAGATGGCAGCTGCAGACGATGGACCCTGCTGACCATGGACTAAAGCTAAGACTAAAAACACTGAGTTTATTGTTGCTCCTATTTTTATCTGTTTATGTAAAGTATAGGTGGGAATTTAGATGAACGGAACTAGGAAAGATGGAAAAGGTTATACAAAGCATTGAATGGCTAAGTCATCAGCCAACTGTGCACTAATGTTACTTTTTGGCCCCTGTATTGTAAAAGCCCTAATGTCATATGTACCAAGGAAAATTAGAGCGATAAAAATGTTAGTCTTACATGCCCAATATAACCCTCTTAAAACAGGAGAACATAGAACTGGCTGAAAAATCAAGGATTTGACTAATTTCCGAAGAAAGGGGGGGGAATGTAGGAGCCTGGTTAGCCAGAGGAAATTACTTGTAAACCCCGGATATAGGGGCGGGCCAGGCCAGATAGCCATATCCAATCACTGGGGTACACATATATTAACTGTGGTGGGTTGAAATCTCATTGGCCACCTGTGTGTGGGCTGGGCTCAACGACCTCTATAAAGGTTAGTCTGTGGGGGAAAAGTAGGAGTAGTTAGAATAGCCGTTGGAGAAGCAGGAGAAGTTAGAATAGCAGTTAGAATAGTCATTGGGAGCCATTAGGGTAGTCATAGGAGTGTTAGCATCAGGGTTGTAGGGAGCGTTGGAGCTTCAGGATCATCAGGATCATCGGGAGCATTTGGAGCGGTGTTGCTGAGAGCAGCATTGCCCTGAGCAGCGGTGCCACCATGAGCGGCCTCGCTGCCCCAGGCAGCAGCGCCACCGCCAGTGGCCTCGCCATCACGAGCCGCAGCCCTGCTGCAACCAGCCTCGTTGCCCCCAGCCATGGCCCCACTGCTACCAGCCTTGCCTCCCTGAGCTTTGGCCTCGCCGAGACCGGCCTCGCTGGAGTGGCCTCGTCATCGAGTGGCCTCGTCCAGAGCAGGCTCTTCTGGAGAGCGGCCTCGTCAGCAAGCGGCCTTGTCTGGAGTGGCCTTTTCTTCATTATAGGGAGTGGCCTCATCCTGTGTGTGACCACGTCTGGAGAGGCCTTGTCTGGGGAGAGGCCTCATCTGTGGAGTGGCCTTGTCAGAGTGGCACCATGGGGAGCAGCGTCTGTGTCATCGGGGTTGTCGTCCTCGCCTCTTCATCATCGGGAGTGGCCTCATCCGAGCAGTGGCCTTGTTCAGGAAGTGGCCTCACAGGGGAGCGGCCTTGTTGAAGTGGTGTTATCGTCCCCATTGTCATCGCCTCTTTGTCATAGGGAGCAGTGTCCCCGTCATTGTTGCCGATTCATAAGAGATGACCTGAACAGTCCGTTTGATTTTCGATGCTTGGCGTGAAATAAAGCTTTGCTTGATTTTCACTTTGTGTCAGTCTCATTCCTTTGATCATGGACCCTAACACCCATCCTGGAGGGCCTGTCAGGCAGGACTTTGGTGACAAAACTCTGCAAACACTAACTTGGGTTAGGATTAGGGGCGAGGTGATGGCAGGCCCGATCAGCAGACCGTGAGGGCAGTGCCTCAGGATCTGAAAATAGGGCGACTGGGAGGCGGGAGCGCAGGCTTTTCTGTCTGGGTTGTGTGTCTCGGTTGGCCATGGAATGTAGGGGTGGACTCATGGGTCCATGGGAGATTCTGCCTCTGTGGGGATTCTTCCTGGCTTCCAAGGGTTTGCAGTCTTTCAGGTGCAATGGAAAAGTGCTGTTTTCGGTTTCAGGGATACTGCCATAGCAGGGATTCCAGATTCGGCTTCTGGGTCTATGCACTGGGAGACTCCGACTGAGGGTGAGGATTTAGGCCTAGGGTCATATCAGGTCCGATATGCGGGCTCCTGGTCCAGCTAACGAGGGGGCCAGCTTGAAAGTGGGCTCAGGTTGAGGGTCACAATGCCTGTTTGTGGCCAGGGCAACCCTCCTGGGTGGGCGTGGTCTCATGGGCCATGCAGCTGGCTCTGACTCTGAGGATTTGACCCCCATCCCCGCAGCAAGCTTTTCCTACTGTAAGGAATGAGGAGTGCTCTTTTGTGCTTGAGGTTCCCCCATGACCGGGATTTGAGCTAAGGTCTGAGCACAGATGCATGAATACTCAGGTTGGGTAGATTTGACAGCCTTGGGGCATGGCTGGTCCCAACTGCATTGTATGGGACCTTCTACCTGGGTGGCAGATGGGAAGTCGGGGCTCAGGCTGTGTCAGACAGAGCATTAGTGCACTGGCTGGCCTAGGATATTAGGGTCCTGTTGAGGGCCGTGCACATTGATCCTCACGTGGGTATTCTGGGCAGATCCATAGGGACCTTCTTCTTTCTGGAGGGCAGGCATAAGGCTGCATTGTGGCTCCAGAATTCCAAATCTGTAGGGCTTGCTGGCCAGGGGGGTGAGAACAGAAGTCTGAATGCACAAACACCAGTTGAGTTCAGTGCCGATCGGATGGCAAATCCAATGTGCAGCGTCTGACTAGAGTTCTCCATCACCTGAGTCAGTGCACGTGTCAGATGGTCGCTCACACTGGAGTTTGTGTCCATGATGGCCGACGAATAGAGGGGTGACCTCCTGAGGCCATGGAGGTTTTCCAGGCAGGGGCTTGTGAGCTGCTCTGAACAGCAAGCTTTCCTTTTGTGGTACAGGGGGAGTCCATTTTGAGGGCTCCACGGTCCTCCATATGGAAAGACTTGGTAGCAGAACTCTCTGCATGGATGCCTTCAATGCCCAGCTCAATGTGGGAGGCCTCGATAAGGCTTGAGACGAGGACCAAACCAGGCCCTGACTTGTGTCTCCTTTAAAGTCCGAATAGTCTAACAAAAGGTTTAGGATGGAAAAGTTGAGTAGCACTGAGAAAGGGTCTGTGCTATGTGTTGTGCACTTGCCAACGTGATTTCCCACATGCTTACTTGTTAGATGAGAGCAATTTGGTTGGGGTCATAAATTCATAACTGGTCCTTGCTGTTCCAGCACAGCTTATGAATCACTCTCAGATTTGTTTTTACTTCTTGTATGTTTTGAGTTACTTTGGAGTCAGTGCAGCTGGTTAAGGAATTATCTGAAGACAGAGACCATTGGCCTTGGACAGTCTGCATTTAGACCGTGAGAAGTAGATAATGGGGAAGTCTGGAGGATTTTTTGTGCATGTAGTAAATTCTTTTGTAATCAGTTAAAAGTAGTTATTGTTGGCTATATAATGCCTTGCTGCCTTGAATAAACTCAGCATTGGTGGAAATCATCCCCTATGCTCCTCCTGCCCCCATCTCTTTGTCTCTTTAATTTCTTTTCACCATCCTCTTACCCTCGCGCTTCCTGGTCAATTTGTCACGCGGGCCGTGACAGCTCAGCTTACCCTTGTAGGCCAGGAAAAAGGCACTTTCGATCTGGTGTTTCTGGGACGAAATGACCTGGGGGCTGCGTTGACAGGGAGCCTCATGCTGATGGATCACATTGCTGGCTTGTGTCCAGGGAGACCATAGAATGTGGCAGGGGCTCAGGCGCCATGCAGGATTCTCCTTCCCTAAGGGTTGGATGTAGCTCCCAAGAGCCAGGTTGCCTTCTGGGGACAGGAGTTGTTCTGTTTTGTGGCTCAGGGACCAAGTGTTGGCCCATATGTAGGTATTCCAGAACTTGCCTATGGGGACAGATGCCTGCAAAACTAACCTAGGGTTGTGTTGTGGTCCTAGGGGAATGTCAGGTTCCATCTTCTGACTCAGGGCCATTGACCTGGGTGTCTGCCTGGAGGTAGGTGTCTGGCATGTGACAGACTGCGCATTTTGGTCCAGAGTGGCAAACAAATTGTGGTGGGCTCATGGGGCGTGCAGGGGTCTCTAAGTCTGGATAGGTTGTATAACTGTGACTGGCAGAGTTTCCATCGGGAGGGCAGACAGAGTAAGGCGCTGTGGCTCCAGAGGCTGCATCTTCAAAGGCCTGTCGGCCAGGGCTTTGTGGACAAAAGTCTGCCAACACAAACTCGGGTTAGGGTTAGGGGCGAGGTGATGGCAGGCCCGATCTGCAGACCGTGAGGGCAGTGCCTCGGGATCTGAAATTAGGGTGAATGGTAGGCGGGAATGCAGGGTTTTCTGTCTTGGTTGTGTGTCTCAGTTGGCCACGGAATGTAGTTGTGGTCTCATGGGGCCATGGGAGATTCTGCCTCTGTGGGGATTCTAGCTGGCTCCCAAGGTTTTGGTGTTTTTTGGGGGGAAGGGAAGAGTGTTGTTCTCCAGATCAGGGGTCCCGCCATAGCAGGGATTCCAGAGTCAGCTTCTGGGTCCTGGCGCCTGGGGAAAAGGACCAAAGGTGAGGATTTGGGCAGGCCCGATATGCGGGCTCCTGGTCCAGCTAGCGAGGGGGCTTGTTTGAAAGTGGGTCCAGGCGGAGGGTCCCAATGCCTGTTTGTGGCCAGGGCGGCCCACCTGGGTGGGCGTGGTCTCATGGGCCATACAGCTGGCTGACACTCGAGGGTTTGATCGCCATCCCCACAGCAAACTTTGCCTGCCGTGGGGATGGGGGAGTGCTCTTTTGTGCTTGAGATTCCCCCATAGGTCGTGATTTGAGCTATGGTCTGGGCACAGATGCCTGAGTACCAAGGATGGGTAGAGATGACAGCCTCGGGCCATGGTTGGTCCCACCTGCATTGTATGGGGCCCACTACCTGGGTGGCTGAAGGAAGGTTGGGGCTCAGGCCATGTCAGACAGAGCATTAGTGCACAGGACAGCCTAAGATATTGGGATGCTGTTGAGGGTCGTGCAGGTTGATCCTCACATGGGAATTCTGGGCTGATGCATAGGGCCATTCTTCTTTCCGGAGGGCAGGCAGAAGACTGCGTTGTAGCTTCAGAATTCCAAATCTAGCGGGCTTGCAGTCCAGGAAGGTGAGGAAGGAAGTCTGAACACAAAAGCACCTGTTCAGTTCAGTGCTGAGCTCATGGCAGTTCCAATGTGCATTGTCTGACTCAAGGTTTCCAGCACCTGAGTCAGGGTGAGTGTCAGATGGTCGCTCACACTGGAGATTGTGTCCACAATGGCCCACGAGTGGAGCGGTGGCTTCAAGAGGCCATGGAGGTATTCCCGGGCTGGGTCTTGTGAGCTGCTCCGAACAGCAAGCTTTCCTTCTGCGGAACACGTGGAGTCCGTTTTGATGGCTCTAGGGTTCCCCATATGGAAAGACTTGGTAGCAGAGCTCTATGCATGGATGCCTTCAAAGATCAGCTCAGCTTACCCTTGTAGCCCAGGAAAAAGGCAGTTTCGATCTGCTGGCTCTGGGGCGAGGCCTAGGGGGCTGAGTTGATAGGGAGCCTCAAGTACATGGGTCACAATGCTGACTTGCATCCAGGGAGGCCTTCGAATGTGGCGGGGCCTCAGGTTCCATGCAGGATTATCCTCCCCTGAGGATTGCACGCAACTCCTAAGAGCAAGGTTGCCTTCTGGGTTTGGAGGTGTTCTGTTTTTTGGCACAAGGACCATATGTTGGACCATATGTAGGTATTCCAGAATATGCCTCTTGAACAGATGGCTGCAAACCTAAGCTAGGGTTCCGTTCTGGTACTAGGGGCATGTCAGGTTCCATCATCTGACTCAGGGCCATTGACCAGGGTGTCTGCTTGAATGTAGGTGTGTTGCATGTGTCAGAATGCACATTTCTGTCCACAGCAGCCAAAGAAATTGGGGTGGTCCAGCGTGAGGGTCTACCTGACACTCGCCCTGACTCAGTTGCTGGGTATCTCAAGTCAGATGCCGCACATTGGAACTGACGTGAACTCGGCACTGAACTGAACTGGCGCTTGTGCATTCAGATTTCCATCCTCACCCCCCTGGCCTGAAAGCCCTCCAGATTGGTTATACTGGAGCCACAACACAGCCTTCTGCCTTCCCTCCAGAAGGAAAAAAGGCCCTATGTTTTTGCCCAGTATCCCCACGTGAGGATCAACCTGCATGGTCCTCGACGACACCCCAATATCCTAGGCTGCCCTGTGCACTAATGGTCAGTCTGACACATCCTGAGCCCCGCATGTCCCATCAGCCCCACAGGTAATGGGCCCCATATCCTGCAGGTGGGATCGGCCATGGCCCAAGGCTGTCATCTCTACCCAATCTGGGTTTTCAGCCATCTGTGTCCAGACCATAGTTCAAATCCCGGCCTATGGGGTATGATCAAGCACAAAAGAACACTCCTCCTGCCCAAAGGCAGGAAAAGCTTGCTATGGGGATGGGGGTCAAACCCTAATTGTGGAAGCCAGCTACATGGCCCATGAGAGCAGCTCACACCCACCCAGGAGGGCCGACCTGGCCACAAACCGGCATTGTGACCTTCGGTCTGAACCCGCTTTGAAACAAGCCCCCTTGATAGATCTACCAAGAGCCCTCATATCGGGTCTGCCATGCCCATACGCCCAAATCCTCACCCTCGTTTTGGTTCTCCAGGCGCCTGAACCCTGAAGCCGACTCTGGAATCTCTGCTATGGCAGGACCCCCAAGATGGAAAACAGCAATCTACCCTTCACCACGGAAGACAGCAAGGCGTTGGGAGCTGGGCAGAATCCTCACAGAGGCAGAATCTCCCATTGTCCCATGGGGCTACCACTACATTCCATGGCCAACAGAGACATGCCACCCAGACAAAAAAGCCTGCGCTCTCGCCTCCCTGTCCCCCTAATTTCATCACCTCACCACTAACTCAAATCCCGGCCTATGGGGGAACCTCAAGCAGAAAAGAGCACTCCGCCTTCGCCACGATGTGAAAAGCTTGCTTTGGGGATGGGATGGCTCAGAGCGGGAGCCAGCTGCATGGCCCCAGAGACCACGCCCACCAAGGAAGGCTGCATTGGCCACAAACAGGCATTTTGACGCTCAGCCTGAGCCTGCTTTCAAGCCAGCCCCCTCGCTAGCTGGACCAGGAGCCCACATATCAAGCCTGACACGCCTCTAGGCCCAAATCCTCACCCTGGATCAGGTTATCCAGGCGCCTGGACCCAGAAGCCGAATATGGAATCCCTGCTATGGCGGGACACCTGAGACAGAAAACAGCACTCTTCCCTCCCCCCCGAAGGACACCAAACCCTTGGGAGCCGGGCAGAATCCTCACAGAGGTAGAATCTCCAATGGCCCCATGAGGCTACCGCTACATTAAGTGGCCAACAGAGGCACACACCCAGACAGAAAAGCCTGTGCTCCTGCCTCCCTGTCACCCTCATTTCAGATCCCACAGCCCTGCCCTCACGGTCTGCATATGGGGCCTGCCATCCCCTCGGCCCTAACCCTATCCCGAGTTTGTGTTGGCAGAATTTTGTCCCCAAATCCCAGGCCGACAGGTCTTCCAGAATGTGGCCACTGGAACCTCAGCGCAGGACACTGCCTGACCCCCTGAAGGAAACTGTGCCCCTCTCAGTTGCACACAACCTCCTGATTGGGAGACACATGCAATGCACCTGAGCCCACTCCAAATTCCTTTGCCACCTTGGAGAAAATGAGCATTCTGACACACGTCAGACACCTACCTCCAGGCAGACACCCAGATCAATGGCCCTGAGTCAGAAGATGGAAGCTGACATACCCCTAGGACCTCAACAGAAACCTAGCTTATGTTTTCAGGAATCTCTCTCCAGTGGCATGCTCTGGAATACTTACATATGGCCCTACACTTGATCCCTGAGTCACGAAACAGAACACCTTCTGTCCCCAGAAGGCAACCTGGCTCTTGGGTGCTGCATCCAACCCTCAGGGGAGGAGAATCCTTCATGGCGCCTGAGCCTCTGCCACATTCTATGGTCTCCCTGGACACAAGCCAGCATTGTGACCCATCAGAATGAGGCTCCATGTCACCTCAGGCCGCTGGGCACTTTGACCCAGATCCACCAGATCAAAACTGCCTTGTTCCTTGCCTGGAAGGGTAAGCGTAGCTGGCCTTTCCAGGCATCCATGCGGTGACTTCTGCCACAACGTCTTTCCATATGGGGGACCCTGGTGCCACCAAAACGGACCCCTCTGTCCCACAGAAGGAAAGCTTGCTGTTCGGAGCAGCTCATAAGCCCCAGCCTGGGAAGACCTCCATGCTCATGAGGTCACCCCTCCATTCATCGGCCGTCATGGAGACAAACTCCAGCGTGAGCAACCGTTTGACACGTGCCCTGACTCAGGTGCTGGAGATCTTGGGTCAGACACTGCACATTTGTACTGCCATGCCCTCGGCACTGAACTGATCTCCCACTTGTTTGTTCATACATCTGTCCTAACAATCCTGGCCACAAGACCTCCAGGTTGGGAATTCCGAGCCACAACGCAGACTTCTGCCTACCCACCAGAATAAAAAATGGCCTTACGGGTGTGCTGAAAAACCACAAGAAATGATCCACCTTCCCGGCCCTAGGCCCGACTCCAAATTCTTAGGCCGCCCTGTGCACTAATGGCTGTCTGCCACAGCTGGAGCATAGATCTCTTGTCTGACACCCAGACAGCTGGCTGCATATCCAGTGTTCAGACCTGCCATGGTCCTAGGCCGTCATCTCTAACTAACCAGAGTTTTCTAGGCATCTGTCCCCTTCTTGATCTCAAATGCCTGCACATGGGGGTACCTGATGCACAAAACAGAATTCCTCCATCCCCATGGCAGGAAACCTTGGTGCTGGCGTTGTTGTCAAAGTCAAATACTCAGAGGAGGTGAAACCTGCATGGCCCATGAGGGCAAGCCGACACTTGAGAGCTGACCTGGGCATAAGCACGCTTTGGGACCCTCAGCCTGATCCCCGTTTTCAAGCAGGGCCTTGAGTAGCTGGACCAAAATCACTCATATTGGGCTTGCCATGCCTCTTGGCCCCAATCTAACCAAAGATAAGTTTTCCAGTTCCCGTTCCCAGTGCTCTGCCATGGAATCCCTCCTTTGGAGGGACTCTTGAGACAAAAACAGGACTCCTCCCTTCACAAACCATGACCCCACACTCTTGATAGCCAGGCCAAATCCCCAGAGAGGGAGAATTGACCATAGCCCCTAAGGCCACCCCTCCATTCCATGACCATCCTTGACACAAAATCCAGAGACAAAAGCCTTAGCTATGGCCTCACACTCGACCTTATTTCCTATACTGAGGAGCTCCCCTCAGGGTCTGTAGATCGGGCCATGCCCTCATCCCGAAAACTATCCGGAGTTTGTGTTTTCCCACTTCTGTTCCCACAGCCCGGCCCACATACCCTCTAGGCTGGGCCCTCTGGAAACACACTGCAGGACAGTACCTGCCCTTTCGAAGGAAACGGGGATCTTTCCATTGGCCACAACCCTACAGGTTAGGAGAAACCTGAAAGTCTCCCATGGCCATCCCAATATATAGCCCGCCCTTGACAAACCAGGGTATTCTACCGAAACTGAGCAACTACCTGCACTCTGACACACAGACAGATGTCTCCCCAGAGACAGAAGATTGAGCCGGACAAGCCCCTAGACCCTAATCTGATCCCTACCTTACATGTCTAGGCATCATTCCTTAGAGACCTGGTTTCGAATCCCAGCATATGGGAGTTTCCTGAGGCTCAGAACAGAACACGTCCAATCTCCAGATGGGAACCTTACTATTTGAATCTCTTTCAAACACTCAGAGGAAAAGAATCCTGCAGGTACCCTGAGAAACGACCACATCCCATGGTCTCCATGGACACAAAGTCGCATTATGTCCCATCACCATGGGAGTCCATTACAACATAGCCCCCTGGGCAGCTCGCCGCAGAGTCAGCAGATCGAACATACCTCATCCTTAGGAGCCAGTGGGAATGCGAGGTGGGCTTTCCGCACATCCATCCTTTGAGCCCTGCTCTCGAATCTTTCCACATGGGGCAGAATTGAGCCATCCAACAGGACTCCCCTTTCCCACTGAAGGAAAACCTGCTGTCTGAAGCAGATCACAAGCCCCAGATTGGGAAAACCTCCACAGCCTCATGAGTCCACCCTTCCAATAAGGGGCCATCATGGACAAAAACTCCAGCCTCAGCCAAAGTCTGATACTCTCCCTTACCTCAAATGCCGCAGATCTAGATTCAGCATCTTCAAGTGGGCCTGCAGTGCCCTCTAGCAGAAACTGAACCCTAGCTTGTGTTGTCAGACTGCCTTCCTCACACTCCTGGCCCACAAGCCCTCCGTAGAGCCACAATGCAGCAATCTGCCTGACCACCAGAAGAAAAACGTGCCTTATGCGGCTGCACAAAAACCCCAAATGAGGATCCAACTGTGCAGCCCACTGCTCCACCCCAATTTAATAGGCCGCCCTGTGCACTGATGTGCTGTCTGACACAGCCTGAACCCAGAACTCCAGTCAGAAATGCAGAGGGCTGGCTGCATATGCAGTGGTTCAGACCTGCCATGGCCCTAGGCCGTCATCTCTACCCAAACTGGGTTTTCAGGCATCTGACCCCGAACCTGATCTCAAATGCCTGGACATGGTAGAACATGCTGCACAAAACAGAACTCCTCCTTAGCATGGCAGGAAACCTTGCTGTTGGCATGGGTGTCAATGTCAAATACTCAGAGGAAGAGAAACCTGCATGGCCCATTTGGCCAGGCCCACTCCTGAGTGCCACCCTGGGCATGAAAACGCATTGCCACCCTCAGCCTGAGCCCCATGTTCAAACAGGGCCTCTTGGGACTGGACCAAGAGCCCGCATATTGGGCTTGCCATGTCTCTAGGCCCCAATGCTAACTAAAGCTAGGGTTTTCCAGTGCCCGTACCCAGAGCTCTTACATGGAATCCCTCCTTGGGAAGCACTGTTGATACAGAAAACAAGACTCCTCCTTCCCATACCATGAACTCAAACTCTTTGGAACTGGGCTAAATCCCCAGAGATGGACCATTGACCCTGGCCCCTGAGGCCACCCCTCCATTCCACGGCAATCCTAGACATAAAATCCAGAGACAAAAGCCTGAGCTAATACCTCACACTTGCCCTTTTATCCAATCCTGAGGAGCTACCTTCAGGGGCTCTAGATCGGGCCTGCCATAACCTCGGCTCAAAATCTAATATGAGTTTGTGTTTTTAGACCTCTGTCCCCACAGCCCTGGCCCACACACCCTCCAGGCTGGGCCCTCTGGAACCACACAGCAGGACGGTGCCTGCCCTTTCAATGGAAACTGGACCCTTTCCATTGGCCACCACCCTACAGGAGAGGAGAAATCTGATAGGTCCCCGTGGCCATCCCAATACCGTAGACTGCCCTGGACAAAAAGGCACATTCTGACCCAACCTGTTCAACTACCTCCACTCAGACATGCAGACAGATGTTTCCCCACAGACAGAGGATTGAGCCAGACGTGACCCTGACCCTAATCTGAACCCTAGCTTAGGTGTTCAGGCATCTCTCCTCAGAGGCCTGGATTCCAAACCCAGCATATGGGGGCTTCCTGAGGCACAGGACAGAACACCTCCCGTCTCCAGATGGGAACTTTATTATTTGGAGCTGTGTAAAACCCTCAGGGAAGGAGAATCCTGCAGGGCCCCTGAGCCACCTCAGGTTCCAAGGTCTCCGTGGACACAAAGCCGCATTATGTACCATCAGAATGGGAGTCCATTTCAACTCAGCCCCCTGGGAAGCTGGTCCCAGTGACAGCATATCGAACCTGCCTTGTCCCTAAAAGCCAGTGGGAATGCGAGTTGGGCTTTCTGCGCATCCATCCTTCGAGCCCTGCTCTGGAGTCTTTCTGTATGAGACAGCCTTGAACCATCCAACAGGACTCGCCTGTTCCACTGAAGGAAACCTTGCTATCCGGAGCAGCTCACATGTCCCAGAGTGGGAAAACCTCCATAGCCTCATGAGTCCACCCCTCCATAAAGAGGATATCATGGACACAAACTGCAGCCTCAGCCAACGTCTGATACTTGTCCTTACCTCACATGCTACAGATCTCGATTCAGCCTCTGCAGAGTGGGCCTGCCTTGCCTTTGTCCTGAAACCTCACCCTAGCTTGTGTTGTCAGACTGCCTTTCTCAAACTCCTGGCCCACAAGCCCTCCAGATTTGCAATTCTTGAGACACAACGCAGCACTCTGCCTGCACACCAGAAGAAAAAAGGGCTTTATGGGGCTGTCCAGAAACCCCAAATGAGGTTCTACCTGCACGGCCCTCAGATGCACCCCAATTTCATAGGCTGCCCTGTGCCCTAAAGTGCTGTCTGCCAGAGCCTGAGCACAGACCTCCCGTCAGACACCCAGATAGCTGGCTGCACGTCCAGTGGTCCAGACCTGCCATGGCCCTGGGCCGTCATCTCTACCCAACCTGGGTTGTCAGGCATCTCTCTCCGGATCTGATCTTAAATGCCTGCACATGGGGGAACCTGATGCACAAAACAGAACTCCATCCCCATGGCAGGAAACCTTGCTGTTGGCATGGGTGTCAAAGTCAAACTCTCAGAGGAGGAGAAACCTACATGACCCATAAGGCCAGGCCTACGCTTGAGGGACGCCCTGGGCATGAACACGCTTTGGGACCCTCAGCCTGCACCCCTTTTTCAAACAGTGCCTCTTGGTAGCTGGAACAAGAGCTCGCATATTGGGCTTGCCATACCCCTAGGCCCCAATCCTAACCCAAGCTGTTGATTTTCAGTTCCCGTGCAGAGAGCTCTGCCGTGAATCCCTCCCTTAAGAGTCCCAAGAGGGACTCTTGACACAGATAATAATATTCCTCCCTATCCACACCATGACCCCCAACTCTTGGGAACCTGGCCAAATCCCAAGAGAAGGAGAATTTACCATGCCCCTGAGGCCACCCCTTCATTCCACAGTTACCCTTGACACAAAATCCAGAGACAAAATTCTTAGCTATGGCCTCACACTCACCCTTATTTCCTATCCCGAGGAGCTCTCCTCAGTGTCTGTAGATCAGGCTTGCCATACCCTTGACACGAATCCTAACCCGAGTTTCTGTTTTCAGATTTTTGTCTGTAAGGGCCTACTTAATTAGAGGGAGCCATTTCATTTTTTATGCAGTAAACTTAGACTGACCCTGCCCCTCCCAGAGGAACTTACTTGCAAAGTGTAGATACTAGGGCGGGTCAGGGCAGGCGAAGAAATCCAATCATTCGGATGTGCATATATCTACTAGGGTAAACTGAAATTCAATTGGCCACCCGTGTGTTACCTAGCAGGGTTTTTTGTATGTGTGGCAGACCTAGCATGACTGTGCAGTTTTCTCTGTGTATTGCAATCTCATTGACCACCTGTGTATAGTCTGACTAAACTACCTCTATAAAAGTATGTCTGTGAGGCTGGAAGGGGTTGCATCTTTGCAAGAGATGGCCCTGATCAGTCAGTTTGATTCTCCATGCTTGGTGCGAAATAACGCTTTGCTTGACCTTTGCTTTGTATCAGTCTCGCTCCATTGATTACGGACTCTAACACTGGGGGCTCATCCCCGATCAAACAACAAGAACTGAGACAGCATCAGAAATTCTGGGAAAGCCTCCAGAGGTAAGATCTTGAGATCCTGTCTGTTTGGTTGCAGAGGTCCAGGGTATGGCCCACTGGGGAGAAACTGGATGCAGGCATGCTCCCAGGGCTGGAGTGGATGCAGGGGATGCCCCATCCCTCTTCTGGGACCTCCCAGGGGGTTTTAGTCCCCCTAGTACGTCAGGAACCTGCCAGGAGTTTTGAGTCCCCCTAGGCAGTAAGGGGGGCGAGAAAATCCCCACCAGCGGATGGTGGTGGGAGACTGAGAAAAACTTCACCAGCCGCTGGGTCTGGATGTCTTTGTCTTGTCTTTTGTTGCCTGTTGTGTTGCTCATCCCTAGGGGACCGAGAAAATCCCCACAGTCGAGCGTCTCTAGGGGGCTGAGAAAACCCCCACCAGCAGCAGGCTCTGGTTGAGGGCCGCTGGGTCTGCAGTTGTTTTGTCCTGTCTTTTTGTTGCCTTTTGCGTTGTTTGTTGTGTTTGAAGGAATGGGGCAAGCAGAGAGTAAGGGGACTCTGACATTTGTCTCTCCGTCCCTCATAATAGATATGAGTCTTCTCACTCAATCATTTCTTGTGTTAAGGGCTATGACTGGAGCCAACTGGGTTAGTCTAACTCGAGACAGAGACTTTAGGGAATATTCCCAAGCAGCTGCTGATACTCCCTTTATTCAGGGAATTCCTTGCCTTCACTGGCCCAACGTGGACTGCCTAGTCCCTCCCCCTTGCTGGCGAGAGAGCAGGGTGTCTGAAGTAGAGATGGTTATTTGTCTGTCTCAAGATTTTACTAGGTAAATGTTAAAGTGACTTTTGAAGTCTTTGGTAACCTGAAACTGTGAAGGGTTGCTTGAATGACAAATGGAATTAAATTTTTGGACATCTAGGTCTTAACCAAATGGGATAAAATGCTAGAGTGTTGGTTGCTGGAAATGAGTTTGTGCTTTGGTAATCCTCTGGTGAACATGTTTTGTGCTTAACTGATTCTTAAATTTACCTTCTAAGAATTTTCTTGTAAAATGACTTCTGCCCAAAAGGAAATTCATATGGAAAGACTTTCAGGACAAATACATGTGTTTGATATGTTGAAATCCTGAACTGAAATGGGTAAGATTTTACAGAAGTAAAAGCTGCAGCCAGACTAAGGCAGAATTAGTAACATGGGACTAGGTGAACTGAAAGATTGTAACATTCAGTCTCTTGATGTTTGTCTTATTTTAAACATTAATGGTTCTGTAATGTTTGCTCTTCCAGACTAGGGAAATTTTTCTTAAGTTACCTATAACTGACAGAGATGGAAAATTAGTCATTTGTAAACAAATCAAGGTAATCAACTATTTCTATCTGAACCCTCTGAAACCAAAAAGTCTCAGCAAGTATTCTTTCTCCCATGGCAATCAGTCATTTGCATAAGCTCAATAAGAATCTCTTCTCCGGAGGAGGAGTCAAGATGGCGGAGAAGTAGCAGCCTGAGACTACATCAGGTAGCAGGAGATCAGCTCGATAGCTTATCTAAACATTGCAAACACCTACAAATCCAACGGGAGAGCGAAGAGAAGAAGAACAGCAACTCTAGAAACAGAAAATCAACCACTTTCTGAAAGGTAGGACTGGCGGAGAAGTGAATCTAAACCGACGGGAAGATAGACCGCGGGGGGAGGGGCCGGCTCCCGGCAAGCGGCGGAGGAACGGAGCACAAAATCAGGATTTTTAAAAGTCTGTTCCACTGAGGGACATTGCTCCAGGGGCTAAACCGGGGTGAAGCCCACGCGGGGCCAGCGTGGCTCCAGGCCCCGCAGGATCACAGAAGGATCGGGGGTGTCGGAGTGTCGGAGAGCTCGCAGCTATTAGAACGGAGAAGCCGGCTGCCAAGACAGAGCCGAGGACTGAACTCTCAGCTCGGGGTTACCTTGAACTGGTCGCGGGCTGGGTGAGCTCCGAGCGCGGCTAGAGGCTGGGGATACGGGAGTGATTGGGTGCTGTCCTCTGGGGGCGCACTGAGGAGTGGGGCCCCAGGCTCTCGGCTCCTCCGGGCCGGAGACTGGGAGGCCGCCATTTTCATTCCCGTCCTCCGGAACTCTACGGAAAGCGTTCAGGGAACAGAAGCTCCCAAAAGCGAACCCGAGCCAATTACTTAGTCCAGCCACCGGTAAGGGCGGTGCAATCCCGCCTCGGGCAAAGACACTTGAGAGTCACTACAACAGGCCCCTCCCCCAGAAGATCAACAAAATATCCAGCCAGGACGAAGTTCATCTATCAAGGAGAAAGCAGATTCAATTCCTAAGACAGCAGAGCAATTCCAGAGGAGGAGAAAGCAAAGCACGGAACTCATGGCTTTCTCCCCATGATTCTTTAGTCTTGCGGCTACTTCAATTTTTTTTTCTTTTTTCAATTTTTTTTTCTTTTTTCAATTTTTTTTTCTTTTTTCTTTTTTCTTCTTCTGCTAAATTTTTTTAAAAACTTTTACCCTTTTCTTTTTTAACGTTTTTTGACTAGTTCATCTAAATATATATATTTTTTCATTCTTTTTTATATTTTTTTATTTGTTTTATTTTTTAAATTTTTTTCTTTTTCTTTTTTTTTTTCTTTTTTTTCAGAACCTGTTTTTTATCCCCTCCCCCCCCCCACAATTTGGGGTCTCTTCTGATTTGGTTACAGCGCATTTTTCTGGGGTCTTTGCCACCCTATTAGTAGTTTATTTGCTCCTTCATATCCTCTTATCTGGACAAAATGACAAGGCGGAAAAAATCACCACAAACAAAAGAACAAGAGACAGTACCGAAGGCTAGGGACCTAATCAACACAGACATTGGTACTATGTCAGATCAAGAGTTCAGAATGACGATTCTGAACATTCTAGCCGGGCTCGAAAAAGGCATGGAAGATATTAGAGAAACCCTCTCTGGAGATATTAAAGCCCTTTCTGGAGAAATTAAAGAACTAAAGTCTAACCAAGTTGAAATCAAAAAAGCTATTAATGAGGTGCAATCAAAAATGGAGGCTCTCACTGCTAGGATCAATGAGACAGAAGAAAGAATTAGTGATATAGAAGACCAAATGAAAGAGAATAAAGAAGCCGAGCAAAAGAGGGACAAACAGCTACTGGACCATGAGGGGAGAATTCGAGAGATAAGTGACACCATAAGACGAAACAACATTAGAATAATTGGGATTCCAGAAGAAGAAGAAACAGAGAGGGGAGCAGAGGGTCTATTGGAGAGAATCATTGGAGAGAATTTCCCTAATATGGCAAAGGGAACAAGCATCAAAATCCAGGAGATGCAGAGAACCCCCCTCAAAGTCAACAAGAATAGGTCCACACCCCGTCACCTAATAGTAAAATTTACAAGTCTTAGTGACAAAGAGAAAATCCTGAAAGCAGCCCGAGAAAAGAAATCAGTAACATACAATGGTAAAAATATTAGATTGGCGGCAGACTTATCCACAGAGACCTGGCAGGCCAGAAAGAGCTGGCATGATATATTCAGAGCTCTCAACGAGAAAAACATGCAGCCAAGAATACTCTATCCAGCTCGGCTATCATTGAAAATAGAAGGAGAGATCAAAAGCTTCCAGGACAAACAAAAACTGAAAGAATTTGCAAACACCAAACCAGCTCTACAGGAAATCTTGAAAGGGGTCCTCTAAGCAAAGAGAGAGCCTAAAAGTAGTAGATCAGAAAGGTACAGAGACAATATACAGTAACAGTCACCTTACAGGCTACTAATGGCACTAAATTCATATCTCTCAATAGTTACCCTGAATGTTAATGGGCTAAATGCCCCAATCAAAAGACACAGGGTATCAGAATGGATAAAAAAACAAAACCCATCAGTATGTTGCCTACAAGAAACTCATTTTAGACGCGAAGACACCTCCAGATTTAAAGTGAGGGGGTGGAAAACAATTTACCATGCTAATGGGCATCAGAAGAAAGCTGGGGTGGCAATCCTTATATCAGAT
Organism: Meles meles; assembly: GCF_922984935.1. NCBI lineage: Eukaryota > Metazoa > Chordata > Mammalia > Carnivora > Mustelidae > Meles > Meles meles. The sequence goes on from NC_060081.1 coordinate 599,356, forward strand.
CAATTAGATTTTAAGCCAAAGACTATAATAAGAGATGAGGAAGGACACTATATCCTACTCAAAGGGTCTGTCCAACAAGAAGATCTAACCATTTTAAATATCTATGCCCCTAACGTGGGAGCAGCCAACTATATCAACCAATTAATAACAAAATCAAAGAAACACATCAATAATAATACAATAATAGTAGGGGACTTTAACACGCCCCTCACTGAAATGGACAGATCATCCAAGCAAAAGATCAACAAGGAAATAAAGGCCTTAAATGACACACTGGACCAGATGGACATCACAGATATATTCAGAACATTTCATCCCAAAGCAACAGAATACACATTCTTCTCTAGTGCACATGGAACCTTCTCCAGAATAGATCACATCCTGGGTCACAAATCAGGTCTCAACCGGTATCAAAAGATTAGGATTATTCCCTGCATATTTTCAGACCACAATGCTCTGACGCTAGAACTCAATCACAAGAGGAAAGCTGGAAAGAACCCAAATACATGGAGACTAAACAGCATCCTTCTAAAGAATGAATGGGTCAACCAGGAAATTAAAGAAGAATTGAAAAAATTCATGGAAACAAATGATAATGAAAACACAACAGTTCAAAATCTGTGGGACACAGCAAAGGCAGTCCTGAGAGGAAAATATATAGCGGTACAAGCCTTTCTCAAGAAACAAGAAAGGTCTCAAGTACACAACCTAACACTACGTGTAAAGGAGCTGGAGAAAGAACAAGAAAGAAACCCTAAACCCAGCAGGAGAAGAGAAATCATAAAGATCAGAGCAGAAATCAATGAAATAGAAACCAAAAAAACAATAGAAAAAATCAATGAAACTAGGAGCTGGTTCTTTGAAAGAATCAATAGGATTGATAAACCCCTGGCCAGACTCATCAAAAAGAAAAGAGAAAGGACCCAAATCAATAAAATCATGAATGAAAGAGGAGAGATCACAACTAACACCAAAGAAATACAGACAATTATAAGAACATACTATGAGCAACTCTACGCCAACAAATTGGCCAATCTGGAAGAAATGGATGCATTCCTAGAGACATATAAACTACCACAACTGAACCAGGAAGAAATAGAAAACCTGAACAGGCCCATAACCAGTAAGGAGATTGAAACAGTCATCAAAAATCTCCAAACAAACAAAAGCCCAGGGCCAGACGGCTTCCCAGGGGAATTCTACCAAACATTTAAAGAAGAACTCATTCCTATTCTCCTGAAACTGTTCCAAAAAATAGAAATGGAAGGAAAACTTCCAAACTCATTCTATGAGGCCAGCATCACCTTGATCCCAAAACCAGACAAGGATCCCACCAAAAAAGAGAACTACAGACCAATATCCTTGATGAACACAGACGCAAAAATTCTCGCCAAAATACTAGCCAATAGGATTCAACAGTACATTAAAAGGATTATTCACCACGATCAAGTGGGATTTATTCCAGGGCTGCAGGGTTGGTTCAACATCCGCAAATCAATCAATGTGATACAACACATTAATAAAAGAAAGAACAAGAACCATATGATACTCTCAATAGATGCTGAAAAAGCATTTGACAAAGTACAGCATCCCTTCCTGATCAAAACTCTTCAAAGTGTAGGGATAGAGGGCACATACCTCAATATTCTCAAAGCCATCTATGAAAAACCCACCGCAAATATCATTCTCAATGGAGAAAAACTGAAAGCTTTTCCATTAAGGTCAGGAACACGGCAGGGATGTCCATTATCACCACTGCTATTCAACATAGTATTAGAAGTCCTAGCCTCAGCAATCAGACAACAAAAAGAAATTAAAGGCATCCAAATTGGTAAAGAAGAAGTCAAACTATCACTCTTCGCAGATGATATGATACTATATGTGGAAAACCCAAAAGATTCCACTCCAAAACTGCTAGAACTTGTACAGGAATTCAGTAAAGTGTCAGGATATAAAATCAATGCACAGAAATCAGTTGCATTTCTGTACACCAACAACAAGACTGAAGAAAGAGAAATTAAGGAGTCAATCCCATTCACAATTGTACCCAAAACTATAAGATACCTAGGAATAAACCTAACCAAAGAGACTAAGAATCTATACACAGAAAATTATAAAGTACTCATGAAAGAAATTGAGGAAGACACAAAAAAATGGAAAAATGTTCCATGCTCCTGGATTGGAAGAATAAATATTGTGAAAATGTCTATGCTACCTAAAGCAATCTACACATTTAATGCAATCCCTATCAAAATACCATCCATTTTTTTTTTCAAAGAAATGGAACAAATAATCCTAAAATTTATATGGAACCAGAAAAGACCTCGAATAGCCAAAGGAATATTGAAGAACAAAGTCAAAGTTGGTGGCATCACAATTCCGGACTTCAAGCTCTATTACAAAGCTGTCATCATCAAGACAGCATGGTACTGGCACAAAAACAGACACATAGACCAGTGGAACAGAATAGAGAGCCCAGAAATCGACCCTCAACTCTATGGTCAACTAATCTTCGACAAAGCAGGAAAGAATGTCCAATGGAAAAAAGACAGCCTCTTCAATAAATGGTGCTGGGAAAATTGGACAGCCACATGCAGAAAAATGAAATTGGACTACTTCCTTACACCACACACGAAAATAGACTCCAAATGGATGAAGGACCTCAATGTGAGAAAGGAATCCATCAAAATCCTTGAGGAGAACGCAGGCAGCAACCTCTTCGACCTCAGCCGCAGCAACATCTTCCTAGGAACAACGGCAAAGGCAAGGGAAGCAAGGGCGAAAATGAACTATTGGGATTTCATCAAGATCAAAAGCTTTTGCACAGCAAAGGAAACAGTTAACAAAACCAAAAGACAGCTGACAGAATGGGAGAAGATATTTGCAAACGACATATCAGATAAAGGGCTAGTATCCAAAATCTATAAGGAACTTAGCAAACTCAACACCCAAAGAACAAACAATCCAATCAAGAAATGGGCAGAGGACATGAACAGACATTTCTGCAAAGAAGACATCCAGATGGCCAACAGACACATGAAAAAGTGCTCCACGTCCCTCGGCATCAGGGAAATACAAATCAAAACCACAATGAGATATCACCTCACACCAGTCAGAATGGCTAAAATTAACAAGTCAGGAAATGACAGATGCTGGCGAGGATGTGGAGAAAGGGGAACCCTCCTCCACTGTTGGTGGGAATGCAAGCTGGTGCAACCACTCTGGAAAACAGCATGGAGGTTCCTCAAAATGTTGAAAATAGAACTACCCTATGACCCAGCAATTGCACTACTGGGTATTTACCCTAAAGATACAAACATAGTGATCCGAAGGGGCACGTGTACCCGAATGTTTATAGCAGCAATGTCTACAATAGCCAGACTATGGAAAGAACCTAGATGTCCATCAACAGATGAATGGATCAAGAAGATGTGGTATATATACACAATGGAATACTATGCAGCCATCAAAAGAAATGAAATCTTGCCATTTGCGACGACGTGGATGGAACTAGAGCGTATCATGCTTAGTGAAATAAGTCAATCGGAGAAGACAACTATCATATGATCTCCCTGATATGAGGACATGGAGAAGCAACATGGGGGGGTAGGGGGATAGGAGAAGAATAAATGAAACAAGATGGGATTGGGAGGGAGACAAACCATAAATGACTCTTAATCTCAAAAAACAAACTGGGGGTTGCTGGGGGGAGGTGGGATTGGGAGAGGGGGTGCGGGCTATGGACATTGGGGAGGGGAGGCGAACCATAAGAGACTATGGACTCTGAAAAACAACCTGAGGGTTTTGAAGGGTCAGGGGTGGGAGGTTGGGGGAACAGGTGGTGGGTGATGGGGAGGGCACGTTTTGCATGGAGCACTGGGTGTTGTGCAAAAAGAATGAATACTGTTATGCTGAAAAAAAAATAAATAAATAAAAAGGGAAAAAAAAAAAAGAATCTCTTCTCCTAGATATTTGCAAATGACATATCAGATAAAGGGCTAGTATCCAAAATCTATAAGGAACTTAGCAAACTCAACACCCAAAGAACAAACAATCCAATCAAGAAATGGGCAGAGGACATGAACAGACATTTCTGCAAAGAAGACATCCAGATGGCCAACAGACACATGAAAAAGTGCTCCACGTCCCTCGGCATCAGGGAAATACAAATCAAAACCACAATGAGATATCACCTCACACCAGTCAGAATGGCTAAAATGAACAAGTCAGGAAATGACAGATGCTGGCGAGGATGTGGAGAAAGGGGAACCCTCCTCCACTGTTGGTGGGAATGCAAGCTGGTGCAACCACTCTGGAAAACAGCATGGAGGTTCCTCAAAATGTTGAAAATAGAACTACCCTATGACCCAGCAATTGCACTACTGGGTATTTACCCTAAAGATACAAACATAGTGATCCGAAGGGGCACGTGTACCCGAATGTTTATAGCCGCAATGTCTACAATAGCCAAACTATGGAAAGAACCTAGATGTCCATCAACAGATGAATGGATAAAGAAGATGTGGTATATATACACAATGGAATACTATGCAGCCATCAAAAGAAATGAAATCTTGCCATTTGCAACGACGTGGATGGAACTAGAGCGTATCATGCTTAGTGAAATAAGTCAATCAGAGAAAGACAACTATCATATGATCTCCCTGATATGAGGACATGGAGAAGCAACATGGGGGGGTAGGGGGATAGGAGAAGAATAAATGAAACCAGACGGGATTGGGAGGGATACAAACCATAAATGACTCTTAATCTCACCAAACAAACTGGGGGTTGCTTGGGGGGAGGTGGGATTGGGAGAGGGGGAGCGGGATATGGACATTGGGGAGGGGAGGCGAACCATAAGAGACTATGGACTCTGAAAAACAACCTGAGGGTTTTGAAGGGTCAGGGGTGGGAGGTTGGGGGAACAGGTGGTGGGTAATGGGGAGGGCACGTTTTGCATGGAGCACTGGGTGTTGTGCAAAAAGAATGAATACTGTTACGCTGAAAAAATAAGTAAAATGGAAAAAAAAAAAAAGAATCTCTTCTCCTGGAGGAAGAGTCAAGATGGCGGAGAAGTAGCAGCCTGAGACTACATGAGGTAGCAGGAGATTAGCTCGATACCTTATCTAAACATTGCAAACACCTACAAATCCAACGGGAGAGCGAAGAGAAGAAGAACAGCAACTCTAGAAACAGAAAATCAACCACTTTCTGAAAGGTAGGACTGGCGGAGAAGTGAATCTAAAACGAGGGGAAGATAGACCGCGGGGGGAGGGGCCGGCTCCCGGCAAGCGGCGGAGGAACGGAGCACAAAATCAGGACTTTTAAAAGTCTGTTCCACTGAGGGACATTGCTCCAGGGGCTAAACCGGGGTGAAGCCCACGCGGGGTCAGCGTGGCCCCAGGCCCCGCAGGGTCACAGAAGGATCGGGGATGTCGGAGTGTCGGAGAGCTCGCAGGTATTAGAAAGGAGAAGCCGGCTGCAGAGACAGAGCCGAGGACTGAACTCTCAGCTCGGGGTTACCTTGAACTGGTCGCGGGCTGGGTGAGCTCGGAGCGTGGCTAGAGGCTGGGGATACGGGAGTGATTGGGTGCTGTCCTCTGGGGGCGCACTGAGGAGTGGGGCCCCAGGCTCTCGGCTCCTCTGGGCCGGAGACTGGGAGGCCACCATTTTCATTCCCGTCCTCCAGAACTCTACGGAAAGCATTCAGGGAAGAGAAGCTCCCAAAAGCGAACCCGAGCCGATTACTTAGTCCGGCCGCCGGTAAGGGCGGTGCAATCCCTCCTCGGGCAAAGACACTTGAGAGTCACTACAACAGGCCCCTCCCCCAGAAGATCAACAAAATATCCAGCCAGGACGAAGTTCATCTATCAAGGAGAAAGCAGATTCAATTCCTAAGACAGCAGAGCAATTCCAGAGGAGGAGAAAGCAAAGCACAGAACTCATGGCTTTCTCCCCATGATTCTTTAGTCTTGTGGCTACTTCAATTTTTTTTTCTTTTTTCAATTTTTTTTCTTTTTTCTTTTTTCTTCTTCTGCTAAATTTTTTAAAAATTTTACCCTTTTCTTTTTTAACATTTTTTGACTAGTTCATCTAAATATATATATTTTTTCTTTCTTTTTTATATTTTTTTATTTGTTTTATTTTTTAAATTTTTTTTCTTTTTTCTTTTTTTTCTTTTTTTTTCAGAACCTGTTTTTATCCCCTTTCTCCCCCCCCACAATTTGGGGTCTCTTCTGATTTGGTTACAGCGCATTTTTCTGGGGTCTTTGCCACCCTTTTATTAGTTTATTTGCTCCTTCATAACCTCTTATCTGGACAAAATGACAAGGCGGAAAAAATCACCACAAACAAAAGAACAAGAGACAGTACCGAAGGCTAGGGACCTAATCAACACAGACATGGGTAATATGTCAGATCAAGAGTTCAGAATGACGATTCTGAACATTCTAGCCGGGCTCGAAAAAGGCATGGAAGATATTAGAGAAACCCTCTCTGGAGATATTAAAGCCCTTTCTGGAGAAATTAAAGAACTAAAATCTAACCAAGTTGAAATCAAAAAAGCTATTAATGAGGTGTAATCAAAAATGGAGGCTCTCACTGCTAGGATAAATGAGGCAGAAGAAAGAATTAGTGATATAGAAGACCAAATGACAGAGAATAAGGAAGCCGAGCAAAAGAGGGACAAACAGCTACTGGACCATGAGGGGAGAATTCGAGAGATAAGTGACACCATAAGACGAAACAACATTAGAATAATTGGGATTCCAGAAGAAGAAGAAACAGAGAGGGGAGTAGAAGGTCTATTGGAGAGAATCATTGGAGAGAATTTCCATAATATGGCAAAGGGAACAAGCATCAAAATCCAGGAGATGCAGAGAACCCCCCTCAAAGTCAACAAGAATAGGTCCACACCCCGTCACCTAATAGTAAAATTGACAAGTCTTAGTGACAAAGAGAAAATCCTGAAAGCAGCCCGAGAAAAGAAGTCTGTAACATACAATGGTAAAAATATTAGATTGGCGGCAGACTTATACACAGAGACCTGGCAGGCCAGAAAGAGCTGGCATGATATATTCAGAGCACTCAACGAGAAAAACATGCAGCCAAGAATACTCTATCCAGCTAGGCTATCATTGAAAATAGAAGGAGAGATCAAAAGCTTCCAGGACAAACAAAAACTGAAAGAATTTGCAAACACCAAACCAGCTCTACAGGAAATCTTGAAAGGGGTCCTCTAAGCAAAGAGAGAGCCTAAAAGTAGTAGATCAGAAAGGTACAGAGACAATATACAGTAACAGTCACCTTACAGGCTAATAATGGCACTAAATTCATATCTCTCAATAGTTACCCTGAATGTTAATGGGCTAAATGCCCCAATCAAAAGACACAGGGTATCAGAATGGATAAAAAAACAAAACCCATCAGTATGTTGCCTACAAGAAACTCATTTTAGACGCGAAGACACCTCCAGATTTAAAGTGAGGGGGTGGAAAACAATTTACCATGCTAATGGGCATCAGAAGAAAGCTGGGGTGGCAATCCTTATATCAGATCAATTAGATTTCAAGACAAAGACTATAATAAGAGATGAGGAAGGACACTATATCCTACTCAAACGGTCTGTCCAACAAGAAGATCTAACCATTTTAAATATCTATGCCCCTAACGTGGGAGCAGCCAACTATATCAACCAATTAATAACAAAATCAAAGAAACACATCAATAATAATACAATAATAGTAGGGGACGTTAACACTCCCCTCACTGAAATGGACAGATCATCCAAGCCAAAGATCAACAAGGAAATAAAGGCCTTAAATGACACACTGGACCAGATGGACATCACAGATATATTCAGAACATTTCATCCCAAAGCAACAGAGTACACATTCTTCTCTAGTGCACATGGAACCTTCTCCAGAATAGATCACATCCTGGGTCACAAATCAGGTCTCAACCGGTATCAAAAGATTAGGATTATTCCCTGCATATTTTCAGACCACAATGCTCTGAAGCTAGAACTCAATCACAAGAGGAAAGCTGGAAAGGACCCAAATACATGGAGACTAAACAGCATCCTTCTAAAGAATGAATGGGTTAACCAGGAAATTAAAGAAGAATTGAAAAAATTCATGGAAACAAATGATAATGAAAACACAACAGTTCAAAATCTGTGGGACACAGCAAAGGCAGTCCTGAGAGGAAAATATATAGCAGTACAAGCCTTTCTCAAGAAACAAGAAAGGTCTCAAGTACACAACCTAACCCTACACGTAAAGGAGCTGGAGAAAGAACAAGAAAGAAACCCTAAACCCAGCAGGAGAAGAGAAATCATAAAGATCAGAGCAGAAATCAATGAAATAGAAACCAAAAAAACAATAGAAAAAATCAATGAAACTAGGAGCTGGTTCTTTGAAAGGATCAATAAGATTGATAAACCCCTGGCCAGACTCATCAAAAAGAAAACAGAAAGGACCCAAATCAATAAAATCATGAATGAAAGAGGAGAGATCACAACTAACACCAAAGAAATACAGACAATTATAAGAACATACTATGAGCAACTCTACGCCAACAAATTGGCCAATCTGGAAGAAATGGATGCATTCCTAGAGACATATAAACTACCACAACTGAACCAGGAAGAAATAGAAAACCTGAACAGGCCCATAACCAGTAAGGAGATTGCAACAGTCATCAAAAATCTCCAAACAAACAAAAGCCCAGGGCCAGACGGCTTCCCAGGGGCATTCTACCAAACATTTAAAGAAGAGCTCATTCCTATTCTCCTGAAACTGTTCCAAAAAATAGAAATGGAAGGAAAACTTCCAAACTCATTTTATGAGGCCAGCATCACCTTGACCCAAAACCAGACAAGGATCCCACCAAAAAAGAGAACTACAGACCAATATCCTTGATGAACACAGACGCAAAAATTCTCGCCAAAATACTAGCCAATAGGATTCAACAGTACATTAAAAGGATTATTCACCACGATCAAGTGGGATTTATTCCAGGGCTGCAGGATTGGTTCAACATCTGCAAATCAATCAATGTGATAGAACACATTAATAAAAGAAAGAACAAGAACCATATGATACTCTCAATAGATGCTGAAAAAGCATTTGACAAAGTACAGCATCCCTTCCTGATCAAAACTCTTCAAAGTGTGGGGATAGAGAGCACATACCTCAATATTATCAAAGCCATCTATGAAAAACCCACCGCAAATATCATTCTCAATGGAGAAAAACTGAAAGCTTTTCCGTTAAGGTCAGGAACATGGCAGGGATGTCCATTATCACCACTGCTATTCAACATAGTACTAGAAGTCCTAGCCTCAGCAATCAGACAACAAAAAGAAATTAAAGGCATCCAAATCAGCAAAGAAGAAATCAAAATATCCCTCTTCGCAGATGATATGATACGATATGTGGAAAACCCAAAAGACTCCACTCCAAAACTGCTAGAACTTGTACAGGAATTCAGTACAGTGTCAGGATATAAAATCAATGCACAGAAATCAGTTGCATTTCTGTACACCAACAACAAGACTGAAGAAAGAGAAATTAAGGAGTCAATCCCATTCACAATTGTACCCAAAACTATAAGATACCTAGGAATAAACCTAACCAAAGAGACTAAGAATCTATACACAGAAAATTATAAAGTACTCATGAAAGAAATTGAGGAAGACACAAAAAAATGGAAAAATGTTCCATGCTCCTGGATTGGAAGAATAAATATTGTGAAAATGTCTATGCTACCTAAAGCAATCTACACATTTAATGCAATCCCTATCAAAATACCATCCATTTTTTTTTTCAAAGAAATGGAACAAATAATCCTAAAATTTATATGGAACCACAAAAGACCTCGAATAGCCAAAGGAATATTGAAGAACAAAGCCAAAGTTGGTGGCATCACAATTCCGGACTTCAAGCTCTATTACAAAGCTGTCATCATCAAGACAGCATGGTACTGGCACAAAAACAGACACATAGATCAGTGGAACAGAATAGAGAGCCCAGAAATCGACCCTCAACTCTATGGTCAACTAATCTTTGACAAAGCAGGAAAGAATGTCCAATGGAAAAAAGACAGCCTCTTCAATAAATGGTGCTGGGAAAATTGGACAGCCACATGCAGAAAAATGAAATTGGACCACTTCCTTACACCACACACGAAAATAGACTCCAAATGGATGAAGGACCTCAATGTGAGAAAGGAATCCATCAAAATCCTTGAGGAGAATGCAGGCAGCAACCTCTTCGACCTCAGCCGTAGCAACATCTTCCTAGGAACAATGGCAAAGGCAAGGGAAGCAAGGGCAAAAATGAACTCTTGGGATTTCATCAAGATCAAAAGCTTTTGCACAGCAAAGGAAACAGTTCACAAAACCAAAAGACAACTGACAGAATGGGAGAAGATATTTGCAAACGACATATCAGATAAAGGGCTAGTATCCAAAATGTATAAGGAACTTTGCAAACTCAACACCCAAAGAACAAACAATCCAATCAAGAAATGGGCAGAGGACATGAACAGACATTTCTGCAAAGAAGACATCCAGATGGCCAACAGACACATGAAAAAGTGCTCCACGTCACTCGGCATCAGGGAAATACAAATCAAAACCACAATGAGATATCACCTCACACCAGTCAGAATGGCTAAAATGAACAAGTCAGGAAATGACAGATGCTGGCGAGGATGTGGAGAAAGGGGAACCCTCCTCCACTGTTGGTGGGAATGCAAGCTGGTGCAACCACTCTGGAAAACAGCATGGAGGTTCCTCAAAATGTTGAAAATAGAACTACCCTATGACCCAGCAATTGCACTACTGGGTATTTACCCTAAAGATACAGACGTAGTGATCCGAAGGGGCACGTGTACCCGAATGTTTATAGCAGCAATGTCTACAATAGCCAGACTATGGAAAGAACCTAGATGTCCATCAACAGATGAATGGATAAAGAAGATGTGGTATATATACACAATGGAATACTATGCAGCCATCAAAAGAAATGAAATCTTGCCATTTGCGATGACGTGGATGGAACTAGAGCGTATCATGCTTAGTGAAATAAGTCAATCGGAGAAAGACAACTATCATATGATCTCCCTGATATGAGGACATGGAGAAGCAACATGGGGGGGTAGGGGGATAGGAGAAGAATAAATGAAACAAGATGGGATTGGGAGGGAGACAAACCATAAATGACTCTTAATCTCACAAAACAAACTGGGGGTTGCTGGGGGGAGGTGGGATTGGGAGAGGGGGAGCGGGCTATGGACATTGGGGAGGGGAGGCGAACCATAAGAGACTATGGACTCTGAAAAACAACCTGAGGGTTTTGAAGGGTCAGGGGTGGGAGGTTGGGGCAACCTGAGGGTTTTGAAGGGTCAGGGGTGGGAGGTTGGGGGAACAGGTGGTGGGTAATGGGGAGGGCACGTTTTGAATGGAGCACTGGGTGTTGTGCAAAAAGAATGAATACTGTTACGCTGAAAAAATAAATAAAATGGAAAAAAAAAAAGAATCTCTTCTCCTTGTAAGAGAAAACCATTGGAAACACTGGTTATTTTACCAAGGCTTTGACTGGAATCTCATATTTGAAAAGACTCATATATAACTACACATCTGAAAGGATGTAAGGTTGACTTTATAAAACCTGGAACCGTAAAGACCTTTGGAACTGTTGGCCTGATACCTTGCTTACAGATTTCCCAGCAGCCTCACCAGGTGAGTAAAGGATGCTATGGCAGGTGCAGGTAACTCAGGATACTTTGGGGACCTCAGGAAGAGGAATTTGTCCAAATCGACAGTTATTGCAGGCATGTCTGTGGCAAGTACGTAGCTTGGCTTCTGGTCTGGAGAGGCAAATATAAGTTCAACCTAGAGATTCCTTATGAGAAGATCCAGCAATGCAGATTCCAAAAGGTTTATATGATCACTCACTGTTATTGCAGAGCTTATGTAAAAAAAATTAGGCCAAGTTTGTTAAAACTGGACTTGTTTTTCAAATAAATTAGTCCTGATTTAGCTGAATTAGGAAACGAGGATTATTTTAGAGAGAAAAATTATGTTTTAATAACACACTGTTATGGATGTTAAATTCTAGATTTCATTGTCTACCTAAGCTAGACAACTTGAGGTAAACTGCAGGGAAGTTGCACGATAGCTTGTTTAAATGATCTTGATTTTGTTAGTCAGTCAGCCCCAGATATAGGGAGGAAACCAGAAAATTAAAGGATTTGAAGGGAACAATCTGACTGAGTTATTAGGAATAGCAGAAAAGGTATTTAACATCAGGGATGCACAGGAGGAAGGTTTTGGCATTCATGAGGCAGGTAGGGGATGGTAAATGGAAGGAAAAGCCTAAGCACAGAGAAGGCAGGCAGGAAGACTTAGTTTCAGATCAGTGTGCTTACTGTAAGGAAAAAAGACATTGATCCAGGGAGTGCCTCAAAAGGAAGACAGCAATGCTGGCCACCAGAGAATGAAGGATCCATAGTTTGAAGCCCCTCCCCAAACCTCTAGTAAAATTGAAGTGGAGGGGAAATCAATTGATCTTTGATGGACACAGGAGCACTATTTTGTTCATTGCTTATTTGAAAGATGCATTTTTCTGCATATCTATAACAAGTGAGTCTCATTCCCTCTTTATTTTTGACTGGTCCGACCCACGGAAGTGTTCCAAGGTCAGATCACGTGGACAAGACTTCTGCAAGGGTTTTAGAGTTCACCCAATATCTTTGACAAGGTCCTACACAAGGATTTGCATGAGTAGAGAATCTCCAACCTGGGAGTCACGCTCTTACAGTATGTTATTGAATTGCTGATAGCTGCTGAGGACTATGAGTCATGTTTGTGGGGACGAGAGCTCTCTTTCAGACTCTGCAGGAAAAACGGTATCCAGTGTCAGCAAAGAAAGCACAGCTCTGTCAGAGCTACTCCACTTGTCTAGGCTTTGATCCCCACGAGGGAGTGCGTTTACTGTCAGAGTCCAGGAAACATGTGATCACCCAATACCCTCACCCCATCACGTACCCACATGTGAGGGAATTTCTTGGGATGGGGCTACTGTAGACTGTGGATACCGCAGTTTGTGGAGATTGCCCAACCTCTCTAGGAACTGGCAAAAGGGGGGCTCACTATGATAGGGTGGGCAGCTGAGGCAGAAGGAGCATTTTGGGAATTACAGACAGCCTTATTGATTGCCCCAGCATTGACCATCTCAGATGTTACCAAGCCCTTCCACTTTTATATGGATGAAAAAACAGGGGTGGCCAAAGGAGTTTTGACTTAGACTCTGGGTCCTTGTAAAAGGCCAGTAGCCTAGGGGCGCCTGGGTGGCTCAGTGGGTTAAGCCACTGCCTTAGGCTCAGGTCATGATCTCGGGGTCCTGGGATCGAGTCCCACATCGGGCTCTCTGCTCAGCAGGGAGCCTGCTTCCCTCTCTCTCTCTCTCTCTGCCTGCCTCTCTATCTACTTGTGATCTCTCTCTGTCAAATAAATAAAAAATAAAAATCTTGGAAAAAAAAAAAAAGGCCAGTAGCCTATCTTAGAAAGAAAGTACATCCAGTAGCAGCTGGGTTCCCCCCGTACCTCTGGATAATTGCTGCCCCGGCACTCCTGGGCAAGGATGCAAGTAGATTGACTTTGGGTCAATATCTCATCTTGACCATCACCCACGCTATCGAGGGCCTTCTCCAGACTCTACCCAACTGATGGATGACAAACGCCCGAGTGACGGTGTATCAAACCCTCCTCCTCAAGAAATCAAGGGTGACCTTCCAGCCTCCAGTAGTGCAAAATTCAGCCACGCTGCTTCCAGAGGAGCTGCCTGACCATCCACACGATTGTGGGCATGTCCTAACCCACGTCACAGGAGTAAGGCTGGATTCAGAGACATTCCCTTTCTGGATGTGGAGTTGAGTCTGTTCACAGACAGGAGTAGGTACATGGTGGATAGAAAGAGGCATGCGGGGGTTGCGGTCGTTTCCCCTGAACAGGAACTCTGGATGCCAGCCCTCCCACATGGAACATCGGAGCAAAAAGCGGAGCTGATTGGACTCACCAAGGCAATGCCGATAGCCAAAGGTAAAACCGCCAACATCTATACAGACAGCTGGTACGCCTTTGCTACTCTCCATATTCATGGGGCTATTTATAAAGAAAGGGACCTATTAATAGCAGATGGAAAAGGAATTAAAAACAGAGGAGAAATATTGGCGCTCATCCAGGCTATTTGGGACCCAAAAGAGGTGGCTGTCGTGCATTGCCTGGGAGACCAAAAGGGGACTGATCTGATTTCAAAAGGAAAACCATTAGCAGATTAAGCTGCAAAGCAAGCAGCCCAAGAAACAGTGCAAGAGCTGGTTACACTCCTGTCTCCAGCCCTACCAGAAAAACCGAACTATTCAGAAGATTTAAAGTATTTACAAAAATGTGCTACATTAGACCATGAAGGGGATTGGGCTAAGACTAAAACAAGAAAGTTAATTCTTCCTCAAAGACTATGTAAGAAGTTAGTAGGCCAGATACATCAGGATACTCATTTGAGGACACAAAAACTCTCGGAACTTATAGGCAAGCAGTTCCAGGTTTCTAAATTAGGGCACACGGTTCAGAATGTTGTTGATAGATGTGCTCAGTGCCAGACAGTTAATGTGGGAGGAACTGGAATCAGAAGAGGGAAAAGATAAAGAGTTAAGAAACCAGGAATTTATCGGGAAATAGATTTTAAAGAAATGAAACCCAGAAAATATGGGAACAAGTATATGTTAGTTTTTGTATATACCTTTTCAGGCGGGGTAGAGGTTTTTTTCCACCAAACATGAAATGGCAGGAGTGGTAGCTAAAAACGCTATTAGAAGAAATAATTCCTAGGTTTGGACTGGCTCTTGAAGTTGGGTCAGACAACGGCCCTGCATTCGTGAGTTCACTCTCGCAGGCATTGACCAAGGCCATGGGCACTAATTGGAACCTACATTGTGCCTACCGGCCCCAGAGTTCTAGGCAAGTAGAGAGAATGAACCATACTCTTAAAGAGACCTTGACAAAGCTAATTCTGGGGACTGGAAGTGGATGGGTGGATCTCCTTCCTTTTGCCCTCCTCAGGGTGTGATGTACACCCTAGTTAAACAAGGTGACCCCATTTGAAATAAGGTTCAGGAGACCCCCCCACCACCTCCACTCTGCCCTAGGCTACAAGAGGTTGCCCTAGCAGAAATGACTAATCAGTCTGTACTCCAGTCACTGCCGGCATTACAGTCTGTCTTAAAAAGAACTCACACAGGGATCCGAACTGCCCACACTAAGATGGAGACGGAGGTGGAACCACATCCTTACCAACCCAGGGACTTAGTTTGGATACGTAGCTATCAAGTGGGAAACTTGGAGCCTCACTGCCTGGGACCGTTTCCTGTCATCCTGACCACCCCCGCAGCAATAAAAGTAGAAGGCATGAGGACCTGGATTCATGCGGGTCATGTCAAACAAGCTGAGGATGAGGACAAGGACGCCCCCCAGAGGTGGGAGCCGCAGCCAATGGACCCCACTGACTGTGGACTAAAGCTAAGATTCAAAAGACTAGGAGTTCATTGTCGCTACTATTGTTACCTGTTTATACAAAGGATAAGTGGAAATTAGAAGAACAGAATTAGGAAAAATGGAAAAGGTTATACAAAGCAGTAAATGGCTAACTCATCAGCTGACTGTGCACTAATGTCATTTGTATAAGGGAAAATTAGAGTGATTAAATGTCAGTCTTACATGCTCAATATAACATAGAACTGGCTGAAAAGTCAAGGATTTGAGTCATCTCCAATGTAAAGGGGGGGGGGTGTAAGGGCCTACTTAATCAGAGGGAGCCATTTTGTTGTTTATGCAGTAAACTTAGATTGACACTATGCAGTAAACTTAGATTGACCCTATGCAGTAAACTTAGATTGACCCCATGCAGTAAACGTAGATTGACCCTGTCCCTCCCAGAGGACCTTACTTGCAAAGCCCAGATATAAGGGCGGGTCAGGCCAGGTAGAGACAGTCAATCAGTGGGGTGAGCATATATCTATTAGGGTGAATTGTAATTCAGTTGGCCGATCATGCGTGACCTAAAATGACTGTGCAGTTTTCTCTGTGTATTGCAATCTCATTGGCCACCTGTGTATAGCCCGGCTAAACTACCTCTATAGAAGTTAGTCTGTGAGGCCAGGATGGGTTGTCTCTTTGTAAGAGATGGCCCCGACCATTCTGTTGATTGTCCATGTTTGGTGTGAAATAAAGCTTTGCCAGACCTTCGCTTTATGTCAGTATCCCTCCTTTGATTACGGACCCAAACAGACGGAAGTGTGAAAACACAAGCAACGGTTAAGTTCAGAGCTGAGCGTGTGGCAGTTCCAATGTGCAGTGGCTGATTTGAGATCTCAAGCACCTGAGTAAAGGCGAGTGTCAGATGTCTGATCACGCTAGAGTTTGTGCCCATGATGACCAACGATTGGGGAGGAGGCCTCATGAGGCCATGGTAGTTTCTCACGCTGGGGCTTGTGAGCTGCTCCAAACTGCAAGGTGTCCCACTGTGGCACAAGGCGAGTCCGCTGAGATGGCTACAGGGTCCCCCATATGGAAGGATTGGATAGCAGAGCTCTCTGCATGGATGCCTGGAAAGTCCACCTCGTGTTACCATTGCAGCCAAAGTATAGGGCAGGATCAATCTGCTGGCTCTGGTGCAAAGATCCAAGGGCACTGAGTTGACAGGGATTCGCAGTATGACAGGTCACAATGCTGGTTGGTGCCCAGGGAGACCTCAGAATGGGGCAGTGGTTCAGGGACCATGCAGGATTCTCCTACCCTGAGGGTTGGATCCATCTCCCAAGAGCAAGGTTTCCTTCTGAGGACAGGAGGAGTTCTGTGTGTGGCTCAGGGACCATATGTTGGACCATATGTTGGTTTTCCAGAACAGGCCTTGGTGGACAAATGCCTGAAAAGCTAAGCTAGGTTACTAATGAGGATCTAGGGGCAAGTCAGGTTGAATCTTCTGACACAGGAAATTTGACCTGCATATCTTCCTGAAGGTTGGTGCCTAGGGTGTGTCAGACTGAACAATATTCTCCAGAGCGGCCTACGAAATTGGGGTGGGCACAGGGGCGTGGCAGGTTTCTCCTAATCTGGAGGATTTGGGCAATTGTGACGGGCAGAGTTTCCCTTGGTAGTGCAGACCCAATGCTGTGGTGTGGCTCCAGAGGCCCCATCCTGGAGGGCATGTGGTCCAGGGCTTTGGGGACAGAAGTATGCAGACACAAACTTGTGTTGGGGTTAGGGACAATGTGATGGCAGGTCCTATCTGCACACCCTGAGGGCAGCTCCTCAGGATTTGAAATTCGGGCAGATAGGAGGGAGTAGCCCAGGTTTTTCTATCTGAATGGTGTGTATAGGATGTTCACAGAAAGTAGCAGTGCCCTCATGGGTCCATTGGAGTTTCTTCCACTCTGTGGATTCTGCCCAGCTCGCAACAGTTTGGTGTCATTCTGGGGGAAGGGAAGAGTGCTGTTTTCCATCTCAGAGTTCCTGCCCAAACAGAGATTCCAGAGAAAGGTTCTGGGTCTGGGCGCCTAGAGAACCCCACCAAGGCTTAGGATGTGGGCCTAGGGGCATTGCAGGCCCGCTCTGGGGGCTCCTTCCTCACTTCCCAAGGGGGCTTGTTTGAATGCGGCCCAGGCTGAGGGTCACAATGCCTGTGCCCAGGGCAGACCTCTTGAGTGGGCATGGTCTCAGGAGCCATGCAGCTGGCTCTCACTCTGAGGGTTGGACACACATCCCAAAAGCCAGGTTTCCTGTGATGGGGAAGGAGGAGTACTCTTTTGTGCTACAGGTTCCCCCACAGGCAGGGATTTGAGCTAAGGTCTTTGTACAGATGCCTGAATACCCAGCTTGTGTAGAGATGACGGCCTCGGGCAACAGCAGGTGCCACCTGCAGGATATGGGGCCCGCTATCTTGGTGGCTGACAAGAGGTCGGGGCCCAGGCCAGGTCAGTCAGAGCATTAGTGCCCAGGGCGGCCTATGGTATTGGGGTGCCATCGAGGGCTGTGCAGTTGGATCCTCATGTGGGGTTTCCAGGAAGACCCATAGGGTACTTCTTCTTTCTGGTGGGCAGACAGAGAACTTCGTAGTGACTCCAGAATTCCCACTCTGGAGGACTTGCAGGCCAGGAGTGTGAGGATGGAAGTCTGAGAACACAAGTTACTGTTCAGTTCAGTGCTGAGGCCATGACATTTCCAATGTGCAGCAGCTGATTCGAGATCTCCAGCACCTGAGTAAGGGCGAATGTCAGATGCCTGCTCACTCTGGAGTTTGTGTATATGATGGCCGATGATTGGATAGGTGACATCAAGAGGCCATGGAGGCTCTCCCACGCTGGGGCTTGTGAGCTTCTCCAAACAGCAAGCGGTCCTCCTGCGGGACATGGTTAGTCTGGTTTAATGGCTCCAGGGTCCCCCATGTGGAAAGATTTGGTAGCAGAGCTCTCCAATTGGATGACTGGAAGCCCACCTCACGTTACCATTGCAGCCAAGGAACAGGGCAGGTTCGATCTTTTGGCTCTGGGGTGACGTTCCAAGGGGGCTGAGTTGACAGGGGTTCTCAGGCTGATGTGTCACAATGCTGCTTGCTGTCCGGGGAGGCATTAGAATGTGATGGGGGCTAGGGGCCATGCAGGATTCTACTACCATGAGGGTTGGACACAGTGCCCAAGAGCAAGTTTTCCTTCTGGGGACAGGGACCACATGTGTGGCTCAGGGACCACATGTTGGACCACACGTTGGCATTCCAGAACAAGCCTCTGGGGACAGATGCCTGAAAACCGGAGTTAGGGTTCCGATGAGCTCCTAGTGGTTTGTCATGTTCTATCTTCTGACTCACCGCCATTGACCTGCGTGTCTGCCTGGACGTAGGTGCCTAGGGTGTGTCAGACTGGGCATTTTTTGTCCAGAGTGGACCATGAAATTGGGATGGCTCAGGGGCCTTGCAGATTTCTCCTAATCTGGAGGGTTTGGGCAACTGGGAGGGGTAGAGTTCCCGTCAGGAGGGCAGGCCCAGTCCTGCCATGTGGCTCTGGAAGCCCCATCCTGGAGGCTATGTGGGCCAGGGTGATCCTTCTGAGTGGGCTTGGTCTCAGGGGCCATGCCGCTGGGGCTCCCAATCTGAGGGTTGGGCACCCATCCCAGCAGCCAGGTTTCATGCTATGGGTAAGGAGGAGTACTCTTTTGTGCTTCAGGTTCCCACATAGGCAGGGATTTGAGCTAAGGTCTGGGGACAGATGCTTGAATACCTACGTTGTTTAAATGATGGCCTCAGGTCACGGCAGGTACAACCTGCAGGATCCACATCCCGCTATCTGGGTGGCTGACAGGAGGTCAGGGCTCTGGCTGTGTCAGACAGAGTTTTAGTGCACAGTGCAGCCTATGATATTGGAGTGCCATCGAGGACTGTGTAGGTGGATCCTCATGTGGTTTTCTTAGCAGACCCTTAGGGTGCCTCTTCTTTCTGCTTGGCAGGCAGAAGGCTGTGTCATGGTCCCCAAATTTCCAATGTAGAGGGCTTGAGTGCCAGGAGTGTGAGTACAGAAGTCTGAAAACATGAGCTATGGTTCAGTTCAGTGTCTAGTCTATGGCAGTTCCAATGTGTAGCAGCTGATTCGCGATCTCCAGCATCTGAGTGTCAGATGTCTGCTCACTCTAGGTTTGGTGTCCATGAGGGCCAAAGAATGGAGGGGTGGCCTAAGAGGCCATGGATGGTTTCCCACACTGGAGCTTGTGAGCTGCTCCAAACAGCAAGGTGTCCTTCTGCGGGAGAGCAGCAGTCCGGTTGAATGGCTCCAAGGTCCCCCATATGGAAAAATTGGAGAGCAGAGCTCTCTGCATGGTTGTGCGAAAAGCACACATACCATTACCATTGCTGGGGAACATGGCAAATCAATACCATCAGTCCCAAACGTAAGCCGAGTTTGTGTTTTCAGACTTCTGCCCCACAGCCCTGGCCCACAAACCATCCAGGCTGGAACCTCTGGAACCACACCTCAGGACTGTGCCTTCCCTCTTCAAGGAAATTCTTCCCATTCCATTGGACGTAACCCTACAGATAAGGAGAAACCACCAAGGCCCCTGAGGCCATCCAAATCATGTATTCCACCCTGGACAAACAGGTGCATTCTGACAAAAGCTGTTCTACCACCTCCACTCAGACATGAGACCGATGTCCCCAGAGACAGATGATTGATCTGGACAGTCCCTCGGCCCTAATCTGAACCCTGGCTTTGGTTTCCAGGGATCTCTCCTCAGAGGCTTAGTTGCCAATACCAGCATATGGGGCTTTGCTAAGGCACCAAACAGAACCCTTCTCGTCTCCACATGGGAAGCTGGCCCTTTGGAGCTTTGTCAAACGTTCTGGGTAGGAGAACACTGCAGGATCCCTGAGCAACCGCCACATTCCAAGGTCTCCATGGAAACCAGCCCACATTATGAACAATCCTCAGGAGAGTTCCTTTCAACACAGCTCCCTGGATAGCTTGCCCAGAGCCAGCAGGTCGAACCTCAATTGTCACTTGGAGCCAAAGGGAATGCAAAGTGGCGTGCCCATGCATCCATCCTTAGAAACCTGCTCTCAAGTCTTTCCATATAGGGCGTCCTAGAGCCATCAAACAGGACTCGACTGTCCCGCAGAAGGAATCATAGCGGATTAAGCAGCTCACAAACCCCAGCGTCAGAAAACCTCCATGACCTGATGTCACCACCCCTTCATGAAGGGCCATCATGGACACAAACTCCAGCCTAAGCCAATGTTCATACTCGCCCTGACGTCAGATGCAGCGGATCTCAAATCATTCTCTGCAGTGTGGGCCAGCCATACCTTCCCGCAAAACATATCCCTAGCTTGTGTTCTCAGAATTCTGTCCTCACACTCCTGGACCACAAGCCCTCCAGACTGGGAATTCTGGAGCCACATCGCAGCACTCTGCTTGCCCACCAGAAGAAAACTATTGCCCTCTGGGACTGCCCAGAAACCACAAACCTGCACGTCACTTGACTGCACCCTAATTATCTAGGTTGCCCTGGGAACCAATTCTCTCTCTGACACAGCCTGTGCCTGGACCTCCCGAGAGTCACCCAGACAGCTGGCTGCACACACAGCACATTGGAGCCGCCACGGCCTTAGGACGTCGCCTCTTCCCATCCTGGGTTTTCAGGCTTCAGAACATAGACCTTATGTCCAATCACTGCACAGGGGTGAACCTGATGCATGAATCAGAACTCTTCCTTCCCCATGGCAAGAAACCTTGCTATTGGCATGGTGTCCAACCTTCAGTGTAGGAGAAACCAGCATGGCCCATGAGGCCATGCCCATACTTGAGGGCTGCCATGGGCACAAACACACATTGTGACCCTCAGCGTGAGCTCCGTGCTCAAGTAAGGCCTCTCAGTGGCTGGACCAAGGGACTTGTATGGGGCTTGCCATCACCCTAGGCCCCCAATCCTAATCAGAGTTCGGGCTTTTCAGTCGCCCGGACTGAGGGCTCTGTTCTGGAATCCCTCTTTTGGAGTGACACCTGAAGCAGAAAACAGGACTCCTCCCTTCCCACAGAATGACCCCAAACACTTGGGAGCCTGGCCAAATCCCAAGAGAGGGAGACTGGTCCATGTCCCATGAGGCCACCCCTACATTCCACGGCCATCCTTGACACAAAATTCAGAGACAAAAGCCTGAGCAACTGCCTCACACTCGCCCTTCCTTTATATCCCGAGGACCTCATCTCGTGGTCTGTAAATCAGGCCTGCCATACCCTTGGCCCCAAACCTAAGCCGAGTTTGTGTTTTCAGAATTCTGTCCCCACAGCCCTGGCTCACACACCCTCCAGGCTGGGGCCCCTGGAGACACACCGCTGGACTGCGCCTGCTCTCTCCAAGGAAACTCTGTCCATTCCATTGGCTACAACCCTACAGATAAGTTGAAACCTCCAAGGTCCCCGAGGCCATCCCAATCGTGTAGGCCACCCTGGGCAAACAGGGGTGATCTGACAAAAGCTGAGAAACTACCTCCACTCTGACAAGCAGATGGATGTCCCAGAGACAGAAGATTGAACTGGACAGATACCCAGGCCCTAATAGTAACCTTTGCTTTGGTTTCCAGGCTTCTCTCCTCAGAGGCCTGGTTGAAAATACCAGCATGTGGGGGTTGCCTGAGGCACCAATCAGAACACCTCTCATCTCCGCATGGGAAACTTGCTCTTTGGAGCGGTGTCAAACCCTCTGGTTAGGAGAATCCTTCAGTGCCCCCGAGCCACTGCCAAATTCCAAGGTCTCCATGCAAAAAAAAAAATCACAACACATTATGACCCAACATCAGGAGAGTCCATTTCAAATCAGCCCCTTGGGTAGCTCCCCCAGAGCGAGGAGATAGAGCCAGCCTTGTCACCAGGAGACAATGGGAATGCGACGTGGGATGCCCAGGCATCCATCCTTAGAACCATGCTCTCAAGATTTTCTTTATGGGGCATCCTAGAGCCATGCAACAGGATTCGACTGTCCCGCAGAAGGAATCCTTAGCGTTTGGAGCATCTCACAACTCCCAGCATGGGAAAACCTCCATGGCGTCATGAACCTCCTCCCCCTTCATGAAGGGACCATTATGGATACAAACTCCAACCTGAGCCATCATATGATCCTCACCCTGTCTTCAGATGCAGGACATCTTGATTCAGCCTCTGCAGAGTGGGAGTGCCGTGCCCTCGCCCTGAAACCTATCCTTAGCTTGTGTTCTCAGAATTCCGTCCTCACACTCCTGGCCCACAAGCCCTCCACACTGGGAATTCTGGAGCCACATCGCAGCACTCTGCCTGCCCACCAGAAGAAAAACGTGGCCCTCTCGGACTGCCCAGAAACCACAAATGAGGATCAACCTGCACGCCACTTGACTGCACCCTACTTATCTAGGTTGCCCTGGGAACCAATTCTCTCTCTGACACAGCCTGTGCCTGGACCTCCCGAGAGTCACCCAGACAGCTGGCTGCACACACAGCACATTGGAGCCGCCACGGCCTTAGGACGTCGCCTCTTCCCATCCTGGGTTTTCAGGCTTCAGAACATAGACCTTATGTCCAATCACTGCACAGGGGTGAACCTGATGCATGAATCAGAACTCTTCCTTCCCCATGGCAAGAAACCTTGCTATTGGCATGGTGTCCAACCTTCAGTGTAGGAGAAACCAGCATGGCCCATGAGGCCATGCCCATACTTGAGGGCCGCCATGGGCACAAATACTCATTGTGGCACTCAGCGTGAGCCCTGTGCTCAAGTAAGGCCTCCAGTGACCGGACCAACAGCTGGCATATGGGGCTTCCCATTCACCGAGGACCCCAATCATAACCAGAGGTCTGTTTTCCTGTCGCCCATACCCAGGGCTCTGCCCTGGAATCCCTCTTTTGGAGTGACACCTGAGGCAGAAATTAGGACTCCTCCCATCCCACAGAATGACCCCAAACTCTTGGGAGCTGGGCCAAATGCCCTGATATGGAGACTCGTCCATGACTCATGAGGCCACCCCTACATTCCACGGCCATCCTTGACACAAAACTCAGAAACAAAAGCCTGAGCAACCGCTTCACAATTGTCTTTGTTTATATCCCAAGGACCTCACCTTATGGTCTCTAGATCCGGCCTGCCATAACCTTGGTCCCAAACCTAAGCTGAGTTTGTGTTTTCAGACTTCTGTCCCTACAGCCCTGGCCTAACACCCTCCAGGCTGGGGCCCCTGGAGCCACACCGCAGGACTGTTCCTACCCTCTCCAAGGAAATTCTTCCCATTCCATTGGCCACAACCCTGCCGATGAGGAGAAATCTCCATGGTCCCTGAGGCCATCCCAATCGTGTAGGCCACCTTGGACAAACATGTGTGTTCTGTCACAAGCTGAGCAACCACCTCCGCTCAGAAAACAAACGGATGTCCCCAGAGATGAAAGATTGAACAGAACAGGCCGCCAGGCACTATTCTGAAACCTTGCTTTTGTTTCCAGGCGTCTCTCCTCAGAGGCCTGGTTTCAAATACCAACATATGGGGGTTTCCTGAGGCACCAATCAGAACACCTCTTGTCTCCCCATAGGAAGCTTCCTCTTTCGAGCTGTGTCAAACCCTCTGGTTAGGAGAATCCTTCAGGGCCCCCGAGCCACCATCACATTCCAAGGTATCCATGGACACAAACCCACATTATGACCCACCCTCAGGACAGTCCATTTCAATTCAGCCCCCCGGGTAGCTCCCCCAGAGCCTGCAGATCTAATCCCCCTTGTTGCTTGGAGACAATGGAAATGTGAGATTTGGTACCCAGGCATCCATCCTTAGAACCCTGCTCTTGAGTCTCTCTGTATGGAGCGTCCTGGAACTATCCAACAGGACACGTATGTCCCGCAGATAGAATCCTTGTGGTTCGGAGCACCTCACGACTCCCAGCATGGGAAAACCTCCATGTCCTAATGAGCACCCCCCCACACACCCTTCTTGAAGGGGCCATCATGGACACAAACTCCAACCTGAGCCAAATTCTTATCCTCGCCCTGACATCAGATGCAGGAGATCTCGATTCAGCCTCTGCAGAGTGGGCCTGCCGTGCCTTTGCCCTGAAACCTAACCGTAGCTTGTGTTCTCAGACTTCCATCCTCACACTCCTGGCCCACAAGCCCTCCAGATTGGGAATTGTGGAACCACATTGCAGCACTCTGCCTACCCACCAGAAGAAAAAGGTTGCCCTATGGGGCTGCCCAGAAACCCCAAATGAGGATCAACCTGCACCCCACTCGACTGCACCCCAATGATATAGGTTACCCTGGGTGCTAATGCTTTGTCTCTTACACCTGAGCATGGACCTTCCAAATGACACCCAGACAGCTGGCCGCATACCCAGGACATCGAACCCACTATGGCCTTAGGCTGTCATCTCTTCCCAACCTGGGTTTCAGGCTTCAGAACCTAGAACTTATCTCCAATCACTGCACAGGTGTGAACCTGATGCAGATATCAGAACTCCTCCATCCTCATCGCAAGAGACCTTGCTGTTGGCATGGGGATCAACCTTCATGGTAGGAGAAATCAGCATGGCCCATGAGGCCAAGCCCATACTTGAGGGCCGCCTTTTGTACAAACACGCATTGTAACCCTCAGCAAGAGCCCCGCTCAGGTAAGGCATTTCAGTGGCTGGACCAAGAGCCTGCACATGGGGCTTGCCATGCTCCTAGGCCCCCAATCCTAACCCAGCGCTGGGTTTTCCATTTGATCCTACTCAGGGCTCTTCTCTGGGTCATTTCTTTTGTAGGGACTCCTGAGACAAAAACAGGACTCCTCCCTTCCCACAGAATGACCCCCAACTCTTGGGAGAGGGAGACTCTTCCATGTCCATGAGGTCACCCCTATATTCTGTGGCTATTCTTGACACAAAATCCAGAGACAAAAGCCTGAGCGACCGCCTCACACAAGCCCTTATTTCATATCCCGAGGAGATCCCCTCATGGTCTGTAGATTGGGCCTGCCTTACCCTCAGACCCAAACCTAAGCCGAGTTTGTGTTTTCAGACTTCTGTCCCAAAGCCCTTGCCCACACACCCTCCAGGATACTCCCCCTGGAACCACACCACAGGACTGTGCCTGCCCTCTCCAAGGAAATTCTACCCATTCCATTGGCCACAACCCTACCGATTAGGAGAAACCTTCAACTCCCCAAGGCCAGCCCAATAGTGTAGTCCGCCCTGGACAAACAGGGGCATTCTGACACAAAGTGCACTGCTTCCTCCACTCGGACATGCAGACTGAGGTCCACAGAGACAGAAGATTGAACTGTTCAGGATCCTAGGCCCTAATCTGAACCCTTGCTTTGGTTTCCAGGCTTCTCTCCTCAGAGGCCTGGTTTCAAATACCAGCATATGGGGGTTTCCTGAGGCACCAAACAGAACACTGTTAGGGTCCATGATCAAAGGGGGGAGACTGATACAAAGCGAAGGTCACACAAAGCTTTTTTGTGTGTTAAGCATCAAGAATCAAACTGACCGGTCAAGGCTGTCTCTTGCAAGGAGCCGACCCCTCCCAGCCTCACAGACTAACTTTTAGAGAGGTAGGTTAGCCGGGTTATACACAGGTGGCCAATGTGATTGCAGTACACAGAGAAAACTGCACAGTCATGTTAGGTCTCATATATGCGGCCAATTGAACTACAGTTCAGCCTAGTAGATTTATGTGTGTCCCACTGATCGGATGTCTCTACCTCGTCTGACCCGCCCTTGTATCTGGGCTTTGCTACCTTTGGCTACTAGCTAGGGAGACAGTATGCATGCCCCACTGATTGGCTGTCTCTACCTGGCCTGACCTGCCCTTGTATCTGGGCTTTTCAAGTAAGTTCCTCCAGGAGGGGCAGGGTCAATCTAAGTTTATTGCATAGGGTCAATCTAAGTTTACTGCATAGGATCCATCTAAGTTTACTGCATAAACAACAAAATGGCTCCCTCTGATTATGTAGGTCCTTACATTCCCCACTTCTCTTTGATTAGTCAAATCCTTTACTTTTCAGCCAGTTCTATGTTATATTGAGCATGAAAGTCTAACTTATATTGAACATGTAAGTCTAACATTTTGATCGCTCTAGTTTTCTTTTGTACAAATGACACTAGTGCACACTTGGCTGATGAGTTAGCCATTTATCACTTTGTATAACTTTTTCATTTTTCCTAAAGTCATTCACCTAATTTCCCACCTGTACATTACATAAATAGGAAACAATAGGAGCATCAATACACTCATATCAATAAGAGCAACAAGAAACTCATAGTCTTTTGAGTCTTAGCTTTAGTCCACAGTCAGCGGGGTCCATTGGCTGCGGTTTCCATCTCTGGGGGGTGTCCTTGTCCTTGTCCTCGGCACATTTGTTGTGACCCATGTGAATCCAGGCCCTGATGCCTTCTACTTTTATTGCTGTGGGGGTGGTCAGGATGACAGTAAATGGTCCCTTCCAGCAAGGTTTGACGCTTCCCATTTGGTGGCGATGTATCCAAACCAAGTCTCCAGGTTGGTAAGGATGTGGTTCCATCTCTGTCTCCATCTTAGTGTGGAGTGTTTGGATGCCCATGTGGTTTCTTTTTAAGACAGGCTGTAATGCCTGCAGTGACTGGAGTACAGACTGATCAGTCATTTCTGCTAGGACAACCTCTTGTAGTCAAGGGCAGGGTGAGGGTGGCCTCCTGGACATTATTTCAAATTGGTTCACCTTGTTTAAGTAGGGTGTACATTGTGCCCTGGGGAGGGCGAAAGGAAGGAGATCCACCCATCCACTGACAGTCTACAGAATTAGCTTTGTCAAGGTCTCTTTAAGAGTCTGGTTCATTTTCTCTAATTGCCCGGAACTCTGGGGCTGGTAGGCACAATGTAGTTTCCAATTAGTGCCCATGGCCTTGGACAAGGCCTTTGAGACTGAACTCACAAATGCAGGGCCATTGGCCCAATCATGAGAGAAGCCAAAACCTAGGAATTATTTCTTCTAATAGCTTTTTGGCTACCACTCCCACCGTCTCATGTTTGGTGGAAAAAGCCTCTATCCCGCCTGAGAAGGTATCTAGAAAAACTAACATATACTTGTGCCAATATTTTCAGGGGTTCATCGCTGTAAAATCTATTTCCCAACAAATTCCTGGTTCCTTATCTCTTTCTCTTTTCCCTCTTCCCATTCTAGTTCCTCCCACATTAACTGCCTGGCATAGAGAACATCTATCAACTATATCCTGAACCATGCACTCTAATATAGAAACCTAGAACTGCTTTCCTATAAATTCCCTGATATTTCCTGTACCCAAACGAGTACCCTGATGTATCTGGTCTTCTAACTTCATACCTAATCTCTGAGGAAGATTTCACTTTCTTGTTTTAGTCTTAGCCCCGCCCCCCTCATATTCCAGTTTAGCCCATTTTTACAAATATTTAAATCTTCCTCTGAATAGTCCAGTTTTTCTGGTAGGGTTGGAGCTGGGAGTGTAACCAGCTCTTGCACTGTTTCTTGGGCTGCTTGCTTTGTGGCTCGATATGCTAATTGGTTTCCTTTTGAAATCAGTTCAGTCCCCTTTTAGTGTCCTGGGCCATCACTTTTGGGTCCCAAATAACCTGGAAGAGAGCTAATATTTCTCCTCTGTTTTTAATTCCTTTTCCTTCTGCTGTTAATAGCTCCCTTTCTTTATAAATAGTCCCATGAATATGGAGAGTAGCAAAGGCGTACCCGCTGTCCATATACATGTTGGTGGTTTTACCTTTGGCCATTTGGAGTGCTTTGGTGAGTGCAATCAGCTTCTCTTTTTGCGCTGATGTTCCGTGTGGCAGGGTTGCCATCCAGAGTTCCTGCTCAGGGGAAACCACCGCAGCCCCCACATACATCTTTCCATCGACCATGTAGCTACTTCGGTCTGTGTAAAGAGTCATCTGCAAATCCAGAAAGGGAATGTCTCTGAGGTCTGGCCTTACTCCTGTGACTTGGGTTAGGACCTGCCCCCAGTCGTGTGGATGGTCATCCAGCTCCACTGGCAGAAGTGTAGCTGGATTTAGCACCACTCAGGGCTGGAAGGTAACTCTTGTTTCATTGAGGAGGAGAGCGTGATACCCCATCACTTGGCCGTTCGTCATCCATCAATTGGGTGGAGTCTGGAGAAGGCCCTTAATAGCATGAGTGGTGGTCAAGATGAGATTTTGACACAAAGACAATTTATATGCATCCTTGACCAGCAGGGCCCAGGCAGCAATTATGTGGAGGTAAAGGGGGAACCCAGATTCTACTGGATCTACTTTCTTGCTAAGATAGGCTACTGGCCTTTTCCAAGGCCCCAGAGTCTGAGTCAAAACTCCTTTGACCACCCCTGCTTTTTCATCCACATAGAAGTGGAAGGGCTTGTTAACATTGGGAATGGCCAATGCTGAGGCACTCAGTAAGGCTGTTTGTAATTCCCAAAATGCTCCTTCAGCCTCAGTTGTTCACCCTATCATAGTGAGCCCCCTTTTGCCAGTTCATAGTGAGGTCAGGCAATCTCCGCACACTGCAGTATCCTCAGCCTACAGTAGCCCACCATCCCAAGAAACTCCCTCACTTGTCAGGACGTGGTGGGGTGGGGGTATCGGGTGATCACCTATTTCCAGGATTCAGACAGTGAACACACACCCTCGTGGAGATCAAAGCCTTGATAAGTGGCGTGGCTCTGACAGAGCTGTGCTTTCCTTCCTGACACCCAATGCCCTTTTTCCTGCAGAGTCTTTAAGAGAGCTCTTTTCCTCTGCAAGCATGAGTCATAGTCCTCAGAAGCTCTCAGCAAGTAATCAGCATAGCGTAACAGAGTAACTCCCAGATTGCAGGTTCTGTACTCATGCAAATCCTCGTGTAGTTCTATTCGAAGATAGTGGGTGAACTCTTGAATCCTTGGGGAAGTCTTGTCCAAGTAAGCTGGCCTTGGAACCCTTCCTGTGGGTCAGACCACTCAAAATATAAAGGGGCTGAGATTCCTTTGCTAAAGATATGCAGAAAAAATGCATCCTTGAGATCTAAGAAATATACACAGTTCTTCTGGGGCCCAGAGGGAGATTAGGGTCTAGGGGTTAGATACCATCGGGTGGGTATCTTCAACCCATTTATAAACTTCCCACAAGTCCTGAACGGGCTGGTACTCCCCAGTCTCGTCCTTTTTGATGGGCAGCAAAGGTGTGTTCCATGGAGATTTGCATGGAACTAGAATCCCGTCTCCTCGGAGGTGGTTAATGTGCTTTCTGATCCCTTCCTTTGCTTCCTACTGCCAGATGTGAACAGCCGTAGCTACTGCTTTTAATTGTACCACCAGTGGAGGCTGTTCCTTGGCCAAGCCAAGGGGCTTCCCTTCTGCCCAGACTTCGGGAAACTTGAACTGTCATATTTGCCGAAAGCTACCCTCTTTGTATCCTCTGATTTTGAGACTGGCTCATAAAGGAGGTATTCGTCTTCTGCTGCCATAATCCTATGCACAGTGGGTTATCCCAAGGTTACAGTCATGTCTCCTTCTGAGAACTGAATGCCAGCCTGTAACTTGTGGAGGAGATCTCTTCCCATCAAGTTATCTGGGGGCATTATTGAGTACCAAAAATCGGTGTTTAACTACTCCCAAGGCCAAATTTAAGGTCCTCTCTGTTGTCAATTTATGTCTTTCTGTGCCATTTAATCATTGTACACAGACTTCCTCTCCAGATAGTTTTCCCATAGGTTTAAGTAATGATGAAAATTGGGCTCTCATGTCCACCAAAAAATGAATTGATTTCCCCTACACTTTATGTTTTACCCATGGTTCAGGATGAGGCTCTGATCCATGGCCCATTCAGTCTCTGGTGGCCAGCATTGCCGTCTTCCTTTTGGGGCACTCTTTGGACCAATGTCCTTTTCCCTTACAGTAAGTGCACTGATCTAAATATAAGTCTTCCAGTCTGCCTCCTCTGTACTGAGGCTTTTCCTTCCATTTACCACCCCCTACCTGCCTTTCTCTTTTCTTTTTTTTTTTTTTTTTTTTTTTTTTTTTTTTTTTACTTTTTTTTTTTCCCTTTTTATTTATTTTTTCAGCGTAACAGTATTCATTCTTTTTGCACAACACCCAGTGCTCCATGCAAAACGTGCCCTCCCCATCACCCACCACCTGTTCCCCCAACCTCCCACCCCTGACCCTTCAAAACCCTCAGGTTGTTTTTCAGAGTCCATAGTCTCTTATGGTTCGCCTCCCCTCCCCAATGTCCATAGCCCGCTCCCCCTCTCCCAATCCCACCTTCCCCCAGGAACCCCCAGTTTGTTTTGTGAGATTAAGAGTCATTTATGGTTTGTCTCCCTCCCAATCCCATCTTGTTTCATTTATTCTTCTCCTATCCCCCTACCCCCCCATGTTGCTTCTCCATGTCCTCATATCAGGGAGATCATATGATAGTTGTCTTTCTCCGATTGACTTATTTCACTAAGCATGATACGCTCTAGTTCCATCCATGTCATCGCAAATGGCAAGATTTCATTTCTTTTGATGGCTGCATAGTATTCCATTGTGTATATATACCACATCTTCTTGATCCATTCATCTGTTGATGGACATCTAGGTTCTTTCCATAGTCTGGCTATTGTAGACATTGCTGCTATAAACATTCGGGTACACGTGCCCCTTCGTATCACTATGTTTGTATCTTTAGGGTAAATACCCAGTAGTGCAATTGCTGGGTCATAGGGTAGTTCTATTTTCAACATTTTGAGGAACCTCCATGCTGTTTTCCAGAGTGGTTGGACCAGCTTGCATTCCCACCAACAGTGGAGGAGGGTTCCCCTTTCTCCACATCCTCGCCAGCATCTGTCATTTCCTGACTTGTTCATTTTAGCCATTCTGACTGGTGTGAGGTGATATCTCATTGTGGTTTTGATTTGTATTTCCCTGATGCCGAGTGACGTGGAGCACTTTTTCATGTGTCTGTTGGCCATCTGGATGTCTTCTTTGCAGAAATGTCTGTTCATGTCCTCTGCCCATTTCTTGATTGGATTGTTTGCTCTTTGGGTGTTGAGTTTGCTAAGTTCCTTATAGATTTTGGATACTAGCCCTTTATCTGATATGTCGTTTGCAAATATCTTCTCCCATTCTGTCAGCTGTCTTTTGGTTTTGTTAACTGTTTCCTTTGCTGTGCAAAAGCTTTTGATCTTGATGAAATCCCAATAGTTCATTTTGCCCTTACTTCCCTTGCCTTTACCGAAGTTCCTAGGAAGATGTTGCTGTGGCTGAGGTCGAAGAGGTTGCTGCCTGCATTCTCCTCAAGGATTTTGAAGGATTCCTTTCTCACATTGAGGTCCTTCATCCATTTGGAGTCTATTTTCGTGTGTGGTGTAAGGAAGTGGTCCAATTTCATTTTCCTGCACGTGGCTGTCCAATGTTCCCAGCACCATTTATTGAAGAGGCTGTCTTTTTTCCATTGGACATTCTTTCCTGCTTTGTCGAAGATGAGTTGACCATAGAGTTGAGGGTCGATTTCTGGGCTCTCTATTCTGTTCCACTGATCTATGTGTCTGTTTTTGTGCCAGTACCATGCTGTCTTGATGATGACAGCTTTGTAATAGAGCTTGAAGTCCGGAATTGTGATGCCACCAACTTTGGCTTTGTTCTTCAATATTCCTTTGGCTATTCGAGGTCTTTTCTGGTTCCATATAAATCTGAGGATTATTTGTTCCATTTCTTTGAAAAAAATGGATGGTATTTTGATAGGGATTGCATTAAATGTGTAGATTGCTTTAGGTAGCATAGACATTTTCACAATATTTATTCTTCCAATCCAGGAGCATGGAACATTTTTCCATTTTTTTGTGTCTTCCTCAATTTCTTTCATGAGTACTTTATAATTTTCTATGTATAGATTCTTAGCCTCTTTGGTTAGGTTTATTCCTAGGTATCTTATAGTTTTGGGTACAATTGTAAATGGGATTGACTCCTTAATTTCTCTTTCTTCTGTCTTGTTGTTGGTGTAGAGATATGCAACTGATTTCTGTGCACTGATTTTATATCCTGACACTTTACTGAATTCCTGTACAAGTTCTAGCAGTTTTGGAGTGGAGTCTTTTGGGTTTCCACATATAGTATCATATCATCTGTGAAGAGTGATAGTTTGACTTCTTCTTTACCAATTTGGATGCCTTTAATTTCTTTTTGTTGTCTGATTGCTGAGGCTAGGACTTCTAATACTATGTTGAATAGCAGTGGTGATAATGGACATCCCTGCCGTGTTCCTGACCTTAACGGAAAAGCTTTCAGTTTTTCTCCATTGAGAATGATATTTGCGGTGGGTTTTTCATAGATGGCTTTGATAATATTGAGGTATGTGCCCTCTATCCCTACACTTGAAGAGTTTTGATCAGGAAGGGATGCTGTACTTTGTCAAATGCTTTTTCAGCATCTATTGAGAGTATCATATGGTTCTTGTTCTTTCTTTTATTAATGTGTTCTCTCACATTGATTGATTTGCGGATGTTGAACCAACCCTGCAGCCCTGGAATAAATCCCACTTGATCGTGGTGAATAATCCTTTTAATGTACTGTTGAATCCTATTGGCTAGTATTTTGGCGAGAATTTTTGCGTCTGTGTTCATCAAGGATATTGGTCTGTAGTTCTCTTTTTTGGTGGGATCCTTGTCTGGTTTTGGGATCAAGGTGATGCTGGCCTCATAAAATGAGTTTGGGAGTTTTCCTTCCATTTCTATTTTTTGGAACAGTTTCAGGAGAATAGGAATTAGTTCTTCTTTAAATGTTTGGTAAAATTCCCCTGGGAAGCCGTCTGGCCCTGGGCTTTTGTTTGTTTGGAGATTTTTGATGACTGTTTCAATCTCCTTACTGGTTATGGGCCTGTTCAGGTTTTCTATTTCTTCCTGGTTCAGTTGTGGCAGTTTATATGTCTCTAGGAATGCATCCATTTCTTCCAGATTTTCAAATTTGTTGGCGTAGAGTTGCTCATAGTATGTTCTTCTAATTGTCTGTATTTCTTTGGTGTTAGTTGTGATCTCTCCTCTTTCATTCATGATTTTATTTATTTGGGTCCTTTCTCTTTTCTTTTTGATGAGTCTGGCCAGGGGTTTATCAATCCTATTGATTCTTTCAAAGAACCAGCTCCTAGTTTCATTGATTTTTTCTTTTTTTTTTTTTTTTGTTTCTATTTCATTGATTTCTGCTCTGATCTTTATGATTTCTCTTCTCCTGCTGGGTTTAGGGTTTCTTTCTTGTTCTTTCTCCAGCTCCTTTATGCGTAGGGTTAGGTTGTGTACTTGAGACCTTTCTTGTTTCTTGAGAAAGGCTTGTACCGCTATATATTTTCCTCTCAGGACTGCCTTTGCTGTGTCCCACAGATTTTGGACTGTTGTGTTTTCATTATCATTTGTTTCTATGAATTTTTTCAATTCTTCTTTAATTTCCTGGTTAACCCATTCATTCTTTAGAAGGATGCTGTTTAGTCTCCATGTATTTGGGTTCTTTCTAGCTTTCCTCTTGTGATTGAGTTCTAGCTTCAGAGCATTGTGGTCTGAAAATATGCAGGAAATAATCCTAATCTTTTGATACCGGTTGAGACCTGATTTGTGACCCAGGATGTGCTCTATTCTGGAGAAGGTTCCATGTGCACTAGAGAAGAATGTGTATTCTGTTGCTTTGGGATGAAATGTTCTGAATATATCTGTGATGTCCATCTGGTCCAGTGTGTCATTTAAGGCCTTTATTTCCTTGTTGATCTTTTGCTTGGATGATCTGTCCATTTCAGTGAGGGGAGTGTTTATGTCCCCTACTATTATTGTATTATTATTGATGTGTTTCTTTGATTTTGTTATTAATTGGTTGATATAGTTGGCTGCTCCCACTTTAGGGGCGTAGATATTTAAAATTTTTAGATCTTCTTGTTGGACAGACCCTTTGAGTAGGATATAGTGTCCTTCCTCATCTCTTATTATAGTCTTTGGCTTGAAATCTAATTGATCTGATATAAGGATTGCCACCCCAGCTTTCTTCTGATGCCCATTAGCATGGTAAATTGTTTTCCACCCCCTCACTTTAAATCTCGATGTGTCTTCGCGTCTAAAATGAGTTTCTTGTAGGCAACATACTGATGGGTTTTGTTTTTTTATCCATTCTGATACCCTGTGTCTTTTGATTGGGGCATTTAGCCCATTAACATTTTGGGTAACTATTGAGAGATATGAATTTAGTGCCATTATTAATCTGTAAGGTGACTGTTACTGTAGATTGTCTCTGTACCTTTCTGATCTACTACTTTTAGGCTCTCTCTTTGCTTAGAGGACCCCTTTCAATATTTCCTGTGGAGCTGGTTTGGTGTTTGCAAATTCTTTCAGTTTTTGTTTGTCCTGGAAGCTTTTGATCTCTCCTTCTATTTTCAATGATAGCCTAGCTGGATAGAGTATTCTTGGCTGCATGTTTTTCTCGTTAATGCTCTGAATATATCATGCCAGCTCTTCCTGGCCTGCCAGGTCTCTGTAGATAAGTCTGCCGCCAATCTAATATTTTTACCATTATATGTTACAGACTTCTTTTCTCGGGCTTTCAGGATTTTCAGGATTTTCTCTTTGTCACTAAGACTTGTAAATTTTACTATTAGGTGATGGGGTGTGGACCTATTCTTGTTGACTTTGAGGGGGGTTCTCTGCATCTCCTGGATTTTGATGCTTGTTCCCTTTGCAATATTAGGGAAATTCTCTCCAATAATTCTCTCTAATAGACCTTCTGCTCCCTTCTCTGTTTCTTCTTCTAGGAGAAGAGATTCTTATTGAACTTATGCAAATGACTGATTACCATGGAAGAAAGAATACTTGATGAGACCTCTTGGTTTCAGAGGGTTCAGATAGAAAGAGTTGAATACCTTGATTTGTTTACAAACGACTAATTTTCCATCTCTGTCAGTTATAGATAACTTAAGAAAAAGTTTCCCTAGTCTGGAAGAGCAAACATTACAGAACCATTGATGTCTAAAATAAGACAAAACATCAAGAGATAGAACATTACAATCTTTCAGTTCACCTAGTCTCATGTTACTAATTCTGGCTTAGTCCAAATGCAGCTTTTACTTCTGGAAATTCTTACCCATTTCAGTTCCAGGATTTCAATATATCAAAGTCCTGTATTTATCCTGAAAGTCTTTCCATATTATTTCCCTTTAAGGCAGAAGTCATTTTTCAAGAAAATTCTTAGAAGGTAAATTTACGATTTAGTTAAGCACAAAACACGTTCACCAGCAGATTTCAAAAGCGCAAACCCAGTTCCAGCACCACCGCTCTAGCATTTTATCCCATTTGGTTAAGACCTAGATGTCCAACAAATCTAATTCCATTTGTCATTCATGAAATCCTTCACAGTTTCAGGTTACCAAGACACTGAGAGCTACTTTAACAATTACCCATTAAAACCCTGAGACGGACAATTAACCATCAGTTTAGGCTTCTCTTTGTTAACAGATTTCACATTCCACATGGGCACACTCCATTTCAGATTCCATGCTCTCCTTCCTGCAAGGAGGAGGTGCTAGGCAGTCCACATCGGGCCAAGGAAGACAGGAATTCCCTGAAACAGAGGGGCTTTCAGCAGCTGCTTTGGGAATATTCCTTAAAGTCTGTGTCTCGAGTTAGACTAACCCCATTTGGTTCCAGTCATGAATGCTTAACACACGAAATGAGTGAGAGAGAAGCCCCACATCTATTATGAGGAACAGAGAGGTGAAAGTCAGAGTCCCCTATTTTCTGCTTGCCTCATTACTTCAATCACAGCAAACAACACAACAGACAACAGAAAGACAAGACAAGACAACTGCAGACCCAGCGATCCTTCCACTGTTGAGGATTTTTTAGGGGGACTCGAAAACCCTGACTGCCTTGTGGGAACATGAACCCTCTGGTGACTGCTCAGGGGGAATTTAACCCCAGAAACGGCAGGGGACTTGAAACCCCTGCTGACCGCTCAGTGAGTCTCTAACTCCCCGAAATTGTGGTGGACTCGAGCACTCTGACCGCCCAGGGGGACTCAAACAACCTGGAGATCTACCAGGGAGGGAAGAGGCATCACAGCATCCACTCCAGCCCTGGGGAGTATGGCTGAAAAAATTTCTCCATTTTGGTCCATACCCTGGAGCTCCACGACCAGACACAGAGGATCCCATGATCTTACCTCCAGAGGCTATTCCCAGAAATTTTTATGCTGGCTCAGGTCTCCTCGTTTGATCGTGGAGGAGTCCCCAGTGTTAGGGTCCTTAATAAAAGGAGTGAGACTGATACAAAGTGAAGGTCAGAAAAACTTTATTTCACGTCAAGCATTGAGAATCAAACTTACCCGGTCAAAGCCATCTCTTGCAAAGATGTGACCCCTCCCAGCCTCACAGACTAAATTTTATAGTGGTAGTTCAGCTGGGCTATACACAGGTGGCCAATGAGATTGAAATACACAAAGAAAACTGTACAGTCATCTTGGATTACACACGGGCAGTCAATTGAAATCCAATTCACCCTAGTAGATATATGAGTGCCCCACTGATTGGATGTCTCTATCTGGCCTGGCCCACCATTTTATCCGGGCTTTGCTACCTGGGTCTGGTAGCTAAGGAGATAATATGCGCAGCCCAGTGAATGGCTGTCTTTATATGGCATTATCTGCCTTGTATCTGGGCTTTGCAAGTAAGTTCCTCTGGGAGGGACAGGGTCAACATAAGTTTACTGCAGAGGGTCAACATTAGGGTTGGGCAAGGTGATGGCGGGCCCTATCTGCAGACCCTGAAGGCAGCTCCATGAGATTTGAAATTAGGGCGACTGGGAGGCAGGAGCACAGGGTTTTCTGTCTGCATTGTGTGTTTCAGATGGCCACGGAATGGAGGGGTGGCCTCATGGAGCCATGGGAGATTCTTCCTCTGTGGGGATTCTGCCAAGCTCCCAGGAGTTTGCTGTCTTTCTGGTGGAAGGGAAGAATGCTGTTTTCAGTATCAGGGGTCCCACAAAAATAGGGATTCCAGAGACGGGTTCTGGGTCAGGGCACCTGGAGAACCCGACCAAGGTTCAGGGTTTGGGCCTAGGGCCATAGCATGTCTGACAGGAGGACTCCTGGACCCGCAAACGAGGGGGCTTGTTTGATAGCAGGCACAGACTGAGGGTCACAATACATGTTTGTGCCCAGGCAGACCTCATGGGTGGGCGTGGTTTCATGGACATGCAGCTGACTCTAACTCTGAGGGTTCGACCCCCATCCCCACATCAAGGCTTCCAGCCATGGGGAAGGAGGGGTACTCTTTTGTGCTTCAGGTTTCCCCATAAGCTGGGATTAGAGCTATGGTCTGGGGACAGATGCCTGAATACCCAGGTTTTGTAGAGATGACAGCCTCGGGCCATGGGGATCCTTCCTGCAGGATATGGGGCCCACTGTCTGGGTGGCTGATGGGAGGTCGGGGCTCAGGCTGTGTCAGACAGAGCACTAGTGCACAGGGCGGCCTCTGATTGTGGGGTGCCGTCAAGGCCCGTGCAGGTGGATCCTCATGTGGGGATTCTGGGCAGATCCCTAGGGCCCTTCTTCTTTCTGGAGAGCAGGCAGAAGGCTGCACTGTGGCTCCAGAATTCCCAATCTCAAGGGCTTGTGGGTCAGGACTATGAGAACAGAAGTCTGAAAACACAAGGTACAGTTCAGTTCAATGCGGAGTGCATGGCAGTTCCACTGTGCAGTGGCTGATTCGAGATATCCAGCACCTGAGTCAGGGCAAGTGTCAGATATTTGATCACGCTGGAATTCATGTCCATGATGGCCATCTAATGCAGGGGTGCGCTCATGAAACCTTGGAGGTTTCCCCATGCTGGGGCTTGTGAGCTTCTCCAAACAGCATGGTTTCCTTCTGTGGGACAGGTGGAGTCAAGTTGGATGGCTCCAGGTTCCCCCATATGGAAAGGTTTGATAGCAGAGCTCTCCTCATGGATGCCTGGAAATCCCAAATTAGATTACCACTGCAGCCCAGGAACATGGAATTTTCAATTGGTGCCACTGGGGTGAAGAGCTCAGGGCGCTGAGTTGACAGGGAATCCCATGCTGATGGGTCACGATCTAAGACCGTATACACAGTTCTTCTGGGGCCCAGGAGGGAGAGGAGGGTATAGGGGTTAGACACAGTTGGGTGGATATCTTCAACCCATTTATTAACTTCCTGCAAGTCCTGAATGTGTTGGTCCTCCCCAGTCTCAGCCTTTTTGACGGGCAGTAAAGGTGTGTTCCATGAAGATTTGCAAGGAACTAGGATCCTGTCTCCTCAGAGGTCGTTAGTGTGTTTTCTGATCCCTTCCTTTGCTTCACGAGGGGTCGAACTGCTGGACGCGAACAGTCGTAGCCATCACTTTTCATTGTACCTCCACTGGAGGCTGTCCCTGGGCCAATCCAGGGAGCTTCCCTTCTGCCCAGACTTTGGGAAACTCGACTTATAGGGTTTGTTGAAGTCTCACCCCCTTTGTCTCCTCTGGTTTTGAGACTGGCTCATAAAGGAAGTATTCATCTACTACTGCCATACTGCTGCACAGTGGGTTGTCCCAAGGTTACAGTCATATCTCCTTCTGAGAACTGAATGCCAGCCCGTAACTTGTGGAGGAGATCTCTTCCCATCAAGTTATTTGGGGCATTACAGAGTACCAAAAATCAGTGTTTAACTACTCCTGAGGCCAAATTTAAAGTCTTCTCTGTTGTCCATTTATGTCTTTCTGTGCCATTTGCTCCTTGTACCCAGACTTCCTCACCAGATAGTTTTCACGTAGGTTTAAGTAATGATGAAAATTGGGCTCCCGTGTCCACCAAAAAAATCAAATTATTTCCCCTCCACTTCAATTTTTATCCAAGGTTTGGGGAGGGGCTCTGAACCATGGCCCATTCAGTCTCTGGTGGCGAGCATTGCTATCTTCCTTTTGGGGCACTCCCTGGCCCAATGTCCTTTTTCCTTACAGTAAGCGCCCTGATTTAAATCTAAGTCTTCCAGCCTGCCTCCGCTGTACTTAGGCTTTTCTTTCCATTTAACATCCCCTACCTGCTTTTCTCTTTTCCATTGACCTCTTTCCCCCTGTCTCCTTCCCACCTCATGTAATGCCAAAACATTAACCAGTTTTTTTTGTCTCTTTTTCATCCTCTTGTGCATCCCTGTTGTTAAACACCTTTCCTTTTTTAAAAGATTTTATTTATTTATTTGACAGAGGGAGAGATCACAAATAAGCAGAGAGGCAGGCATAGAGGGAGGGAGAAGCAGGCTCCCTGCAGAGCAGAGAGCCCAATGTGGGACTCAATCCCAGGACCCCAAGATCATAACCTGAGCCAAAGGCAGAGGCTTTAACAAACTGAGCCACCCAGGCACACTGACAGTCAGATTTTAAAGATATACTTTCCTGTTTGCATTGCTAAGGGGTTAATATCTGTGGGGTTAACACTTTGGTACCAGGTAAGTTATCTTTTTCTGATCAACCTAACAACTTTAGCATACATCAGTGATTTTTGCCTGAATTGGTTTTTACTTTGGGGTTACAAAATTTGATTTTCTAATTCAATCATTCCTTCTATAGTTATTACTGGATTTCTTCTGTAGAGAAGAGATATTCTTTCATTATCCCCACTCTACCTGCTTTTCCTCATCTCTTTCTCTTCCCCTATGTGCCACTCTATATTTGCTGATTTTTAAAATTTCTTTTCAGCATAGAAGAATTCATTGTTTTTGCACGACACCCAGTGCACCATTCAATACATGCCCTCCTTAATACCCACCACTTCCCTCCCCCAACCTCCCACCAACCGCCCCTTCAAAACCCTCAGACTGTTTTTCAGAGTCCATAGTCTCTCATGGTTCAACTTCCTTTCCAATTTCCCTCAACTCCCTTCTCCTCTCCATGTCATCCATGTCATTTGTTATGCTCCACAAATAAGTGAAACCATATGATACTTGACTCTCTCTGCTTGACTTATTTCACTCAGCATAATCTCTTCCAGTCCCGTAAATGTTGCTACAAAAGTTGGGTATTCATCCTTTCTGATGGAGGCATAATACTGCATACTGTATATGAACCACATCTTCCTTATCCATTCGTCCGTTGAAGGGCATCTTGGTTCCTTCCACAGTTTGGCGACCATGGCCATTGCTGCTATAGACATTGGGGTACAGATGGCCCTTCTTTTCACTCCATCTGTATCTTTGCTGTAAATACCCCATAGTGCAATTGCAAGGTCATAGGGAAGCTCTATTTTTAATTTCGTGAGGAATCTCCACACTGTTCTACAAAGAGGCTACACCAACTTGCATTCTCACCAACAGTAGAAGAGGGTTCTCCTTTCTCCACATCCTCTCCAACACACGTTGTTTCCTGTCTTGCTCATTTTGGCCATTCTAACTTGTGTGAGGTGGTATCTCAGTGCGGTTTTAATTTTAATCTCCCTGATGGCTAGTGAGGATGAACATTTTCTCATGTGTCTGATAGTCATTTGTATGTCTTCATTGGAGAAGTGTCTGTTCATATCTTCTGCCCATTTTTTTGATATGATTATATCTTGTGTGTGTGTGGAGTTTGAGAAGTTCTCCACACACACATAAGATATAATCATATCAAAAAAATTGGGCAGATCCTATATATCAACCTTTATAGATCCTGGATATCAACCTTTTGTCTGTACGGTCATTTGCATATATGTTCTCCCATTCCATGGGTTGCCTTTTTGTTTTTTGGTTTTTGTGGTTTTTTTTGACTGTTTCCTTTGCTGTGCAGAAGCTTTTGATCTTGATGAAGTCCCGAAAGTTCAATTTAGGTTTTGTTTC
This sequence comes from Meles meles, assembly GCF_922984935.1. Taxonomy (NCBI): domain Eukaryota; kingdom Metazoa; phylum Chordata; class Mammalia; order Carnivora; family Mustelidae; genus Meles; species Meles meles. The sequence goes on from NC_060081.1 coordinate 640,751, forward strand.
CTTTGCCTTTGGAGACATATCTTGATAGAAGTTGCTGTGGCTGATATCAAAGTGGTTACTGCCTATGTTCTCTTCTAGGATTCTGATGGATTCCTGTCTCACTTTGAGGTGTTTTATCCGTTTTGAGGTTATCTTTGTGTACGGTGTAAGAGAATGGTCGAGTTTCATTCTTCTACATATCATTGTCCAGTTTTCCCAGCACAAGTTTTTGAATAGACTGTCTTTCTTCCAATATATATTTTTTTCCTACTTTGTCGAAGATTATTTGACCAAAGAGTTGAGGGTCCATATATGGGCTCTCCACTCTGTTCCACTGGTCTATGTGTCCTTTTTTTTCTTTTATGCCAGTACCATGCTGTCCTGGTGATCACAGCATTGTAGTAAAGCTTGAAATCAGGTAACGTGATGCCGCCAGTTTTGTTTTTGTTTTTCAACATTTCCTTAGCAATTCGGGGTCTCTTCTGATTCCATACCAATTTTAGGATTATTTGCTCCAGCTCTTTGAAAAATATCGGTGGAATTTTGATCGGAATGGCATTAAAAGTATAGATTGCTCTAGGCAGTATACACATTTCAACAATGATTATTCTTTTGATCCAAGAGCATGGAATTGTCTTTCATCTTTTTGTGTCTTCTTCAGTTTCTTTCATTAGTATTCTGTAGTTCCTTGAGTACAGATCCTTTACCTCTTTGCTTAGGTTTATTCCCAGGTATTTTATGGTTCTTGGTGCTATAGTAAATGGAATTGATTCTCTAATTTCCCTTTCTGTATTTTCATTATTAGTGTATAAGAAAGCCACTGATTTATGTACATTGAATTTGTATCCTGCCATGTTACTGAATTGCTATATGAGTTCTAGTAGTTTGGGGGTGGAGTCTTTGGGGTTTTCCCATATAAAGAATCATGTCATCTGTGAAGAGAGAGTGTTTGACTTCTTCCTTGCCAATTTGGATAACTTTTATTTCTCTTTGTTGTCTGATTGCTGTTGCTAGGACTTCTAATACTATGTTGAACAAGAGTGGTGAGAGTGGGCATCCTTGTCGTGTTCCTGATCTCAAAAGGAAAGCTGCAATCTTTTTCCCATTGAGGATGATATTTGTAGTGGGTGTTTCATAGATAGATTTTATGACGTTCAGAAATGTTCCCTCTATCCCTATACTTTGAAGCGTTTTAATCAGGAACCGATGCTGGATTTTGGCAAATGCTTTTTCTGCAACAATTGAGAGGACCATGTGGTTCTTCTCTCTTTTCTTATTGATTTGTTCTATCACATTGATAGATTTGTGAATGTCGAACCATCCTTGTAACCCAGGGATGAATCCCACCTGGTCATGGTGGATAATCTTTTGAATGTGCTGCTGGATCCTGTTTGCTAGGATCTTGTTGAGAATCTTTGCATCCATATTCATCAGTGATATTGGTCTGAAATTCTTTTTGGTAGGGTCTTTGCCTGGTTTGGGATCAGGGTAATGCTGGCTTCATAAAACGTGTCTGGAAGTTTTCCTTCTGCTTCAATTTTTTGGAGCAGCTTCAGGAGAATTGGTGCTATTTCTTCTTTGAAAGTTTGGTAGAATTCCCAGGGAATCCGTCACGTCCTGGGCTCTTGTTTTTTGGGAGGTTTTTGATCACTACTTCAATCTCGTTACTAGATATCGGTCTATTCAGGTTTTCAATTTCTTCCTGGTTCAATTTTGGGAGTTTATAGTTTTCCAGGAATGCATCCATTTCATCTAGGTAGCTTAGCTTATTGGCATATAACTGTTGGTAATAATTTCTGATGATTGTTTCTATTTCCTTGGTGTTAGTTGTGATCGCTCCCTTTTCATTCATAATTTTATTAATTTGGGCTTTCTCTCTTTTCTTTTGGATTACTGTGGCCAATGTTTTATCGATCTTATTGTTCTTTCAAAAAACCCGCTTCTAGTTTCATCGATACGTTCTACAGTATTTCTCATTTCTGCCTCATTGATCTCTGCTCTAATCTTGATTATTTCCCTTCTTGCATGTGGAGTTGGTTTGATTTGTTGTTGATTATCCAGGTCATTAAGGTGTAGAGACAGCTGGTGTATTCTGGATTTTTCAGTATTTTTTGAGGGAGGTTTGGATGGCTATGTATTTCTCCCTTAGTACCCACTTTGCTCTATCCCATAGGTTTTAGTCTGAAGTGTCTTCATTCTCATTGTTTTCCATGAATTGTTTAAGTTCTTCTTTGTTCTTCTGGTTGATCCAAGCATTCTTAAGCAAGGTGTTTGTTAGCTTCCAGGTGTTTGAGTTCCTTCCGAAATTTTCCTTGTGATTGAGCTCCAGTTTCAAAGCATTGTGGTCTGAGAATATGCAGGGAATAATGTCAGTCTTTTGGTATCATTTTAGTCCTGCTTTGTGATCGAGTATGTGGTCTATTCTGGAGAAGGTTCCATGTGCACTTGAGAAGAATGAGTATTCTGTTGTTTTACGGTGAAATGTTCTGTATATATGTATAAGGTCTATCTGGTCCAATGTTTCATTCAGTGCTCTTTTTTCTTTATTGATTTTCTGTTTTGATGATCTATTACTGAGAGAGTTGTGTTAAGATCTCCTACTCTTAATGTGTTCATATCAATATGACTCTTTATCTTGATTAATAGTTTTCTTATTAATTGGCTGCTCCCATATTGGGGGCATAGATATTTACAATTGTTAGATCATCTTGGTGGATAGTCCCTTTAAGAATTATGTAGTGTCCTTCTGTATCTCTGACTACAGTCTTTAGTTTAAAATCTAATTTATCTGATATGAAAATATCCCCCCCGGCCTTCTTTTGAGGCCCATTGGCATGAAAGATGCTTCTCCATCCCTTTACTTTCAGTCTGGGTGTATCTTTAGGTTCAAAACGGGTATCTTGTAGACAACATACGGATGGGTCCTGTCGTTTTATCCAATCTGCAACCCTTTGTCATTTTATGGGCGCATTTAGCCCATTCACATTGAGAGTGATTATTGATAGGTACGTTTTTATTGACATCGTGTTACCTTTGAAGTCTTTCTTTCTGTAGATTGCCTCTATATTTCTGTTCAATGATATTTTTAGGATTTTTTTCTCTTTTATAGAACTCCCCTTAATATTTCTCCTTTATAAAACTCCCCTTAATATTTCTTGCTTTGTCAGCTGTTTACATAGTCTTTTAAGCCTTGCTGGTCTTGGAAACTCTTTATGTCTCCATCGATTTTGAAAGTCATTCTTGTGGATAAAGTATTCTTGGCTACATGTGTCAGCTGGTTAGGTAGTCTTTTAAGCCTTGCCAGTCTTGGAAACTCTTTATGTCTCCATCCATTTGAAAATCAGTCTTTCTGGATAAAGTATTCTTGGCTGCATGTTCTTCTCATTTAGTGCCCTGAATATATCTTGCCAGACCTTTCTGGCTTGCCAGGTCTCTGTGGACAGGTCTGACATTATTCTGATGGGTTTTCCTCTGTACGTAATTAGCCTCTTTGTCCTAGTGGCTTTCAAGAGATTGTACCTACAATTAAGATTTATCAGTTTTACTATCAGGTGCCCTGATGTCTTTTTAGAATCTATAATCTTGGAGGGAGATCTTTCTGCCTCTAGTACATGAACGCTGTTTCCATTCGTGAGATTGGGAAAATTTTCATCTAGAACTTCTTCCACTATATCTTCTAGACTTCTTTCTTTCTCCTCCCCTTCAGGGATTCCAATAATTCTGATGTTGGAACGTTTCATGGTATCATTTATTTCCCTGATTCTTTTTTGTGGTTTCTAAGCTGTTTGTTCCAGGCTTCCTCCTGATCCTTTCTCTCTATCTGTTTATCCTCCAGATCACTAATTCTATCTTCTGCCTCAGTTAACCTAGCTTTTAGAGAATTTAGATTAGACTAGAACTCATTGAGAGCTTTGTGAACATCACCCCTGGTGGCTTTCCGTTCTTCCCTAATCAATTCCGTTTGGTCAACCATGGCTTTCTTCAACCTAGCTATTGCCTGGATAATTGTTAGCCTGAATTCCTTTCCTTAAATATTGTCTACATCGATAGCCATTAGCTCTATTGTAGAAGGCCCATCCTCTGTATTATTTTTTTGTTGGGCATTCCTCCTCCTAGTCATTTTGGTGAGAGATGACTGAACAGATGTAGCTGTATGTATCGATTGTGTTGCAGTCAAGGTGAACCCTGGAACACTTCTGAGAAATCACGATTCCCCACCCAAAAGAGAGAAAAAAGAAAAGGAAAGGAAAAAGAGAGAGGGGGAGAGAGAGAGGAAAAAAAAGCGTAGATAAAAGAGAAGACTCAGCCCAAATGGGCCCCAAGGTAAGATTTATGAAGTATACAAACAAAAACAGACAAACAAAAAGACAAATAAAAGTATATGATAAGGGAGAGAAAAAAATATATATATATGCTAAAAAAAAAAAAAAAGGGAAGAACCTCGTCAAAAAGAACCCCAAGTATAAGATTTATATACTATCAGGACAAATAAAAATACACATAAACACTGGTGGAATCAAAAGATGGGAGAGTGGTTATAAATTCTCAGTGTGGGCGAAGAAGTTTATTTTGATTCTTCCTGGATGTATCTTGATATCTTTGTTAAAGGACTTAACTTCCTAAGATATAGGGGGATTAAAGATTGGTTTACCTATAGCGATAGCATTGATTGGGAAAGGGGGTTACCTTGAAGTTTAACTCTATATGAATATTAGAAAATAAAAATAAAAAAGAATAAACCAGACTAAACTAAACTAAAATTTAATAAAATAAAATATATAGAAAAGCAAAAGAAAAACATGGGTGTATGTATCAAAAAGTTCAGATTAGAAGGTTATTATGGAATTTGATGTACTGGACATCTCACCATGATCGTAAATAGGTTAAAAATTATCTATATAAAAAATGAACCAGAATAGTGGGAACGAGTTAAAAATAAAAGTTGTATCTATGAAGTAGAGGTGATTGTTCTCTTATTGTCTTTCTTTTTTTTCTTTCCTGGTTGGTTTTCTGGGGGGAGTGGCCTGCCACGTGGGTTTTCAGTCAATGACGTTCCCTGAGTTAAGTCCTCCCACCCCCCTCAAGAGGGTGGTCTCTGAGGAAACCTGTTTTTCAGGCTTTTGTTCTCTGGAGATTTCTTATGTTTGTTCATTTTTGTTTTTGTTTTTTCTCTCGCCTTGACAGCTTTTGATGCTTTTCGGGGTTTAGAGGAAAGCAAACTGCACCCTGACCTCCCTCTCAGAGAAAAGGTACAGATTGCTCCCCTGTTGTGGCTGCAGAGCTCTGGAAGTGTAGATTCTGAGTCGTGGTCCCCGGGGATGCAGGATCTCCTCCTTGTACCCAAAACCAAGGCCTTGGCTGGCTGCCCACTGGCGTCTTCTGTCCCCATAGAGATCCAGACATGTATAATTCAGATCTCAGGTTGATTTCATGGGTGACTGAAGTTCTTTGGTAAGTATTCCACTCACTTTAGGGTACAGGTTGAAACAGCGCCTCCTCTTACTTCCCTGACATCTTTCCTCCCCCCGTTAAACACCTTTTCTGCTATTCCCACTAACTCAGTCAGATTATTCCCTTCAAATCCTTCAATTTTCTGAACTTTCCACTTATATCTGGGACTGACTGATTGGCAAAAGGAAGAGTCACTGTTCTCTGATTTTTAGGTGCCTTGGGGTTGATCGGGCTATACATTTTATAGACTTCAATAAGCCTTTCTACGAAAGCTCCTGGAGACTCATCCTTACCTTGAGTCAACATACTAATTTTAGATAAATTTATGGGTCTCCTTGCAGCTGCATGGAGACCTTCTAATAGCGCCTGGCGGTAGAAGTATAGACTCTCCTTACCTTAATCGGAGTTTGGTCCCCAGTCAGGGGTGTTCCCTTGGGCAGTAGTCCTTCCGCCAGGGATCAAGGTCCCTGCCAAGTCTCTCACTTATCACCTTATGGGTTTCTCAAAAGATGTGATTCCTCTCTTCCGTGTTAAGGAGGGGCATAAAGAGCTGTTGAATATCCATGCAGGTGGGCTGGTGGGTAAGAAAGACAGTCTCTAAGTGATGAATTAAATCCTGAATGTGGACAGAAAAGGATTTGTGTTGGACCTTCCAGTTATAGATGTCAGAAGAGGAGAAAGGGATATAGGTTAGGTGAGGGTGCCCTCTCCCGTCTGGTGGAACAAGCTCATGGAGAGGCAGCATCAGCGTGGTAAAGGGAGACAGAGGAGGGTAGGGGAAAGGGGAAGGATCAGGGCGGTCTTTCTGCTTGGTATTCCCATAGGTGGACGCCGACCGTGTATGAGGTGGAGTGGTAAGGCTGTCTCGGAACCAAAAGTCAGGTTTGGGGGACAGATAAAGGGGGAGAATTCTACAACCTCCACATCCAATGGATGTAGAATGGTCTTCTTCCCTGGTTGCTCCTCATCTTTTAAGGTTTCTCCTAATCTGGAGGGTTTGGGCAACTGTGATGGCAATTTCCTTCAGTAGGTAAGGACCATTGCTGTAGTCTGGCTCCAGGGGCAGCATCCTGGAGGGCATATGTGCCAGGGCTTTGGGAACAAAAGTCTGCAAACACAAACTCGGGTTTGGGTTAGGGGCGGTGTGATGGCAGGCCTGATCGGCAGACCCTGAGGGCAGCTCCTCACGATTTGAAATTCAGGCGGGTGAACGGTGGTAGCGCAGGCTTTTTTGTCTGGATTGTGTGTCTTGGATGGCCATGGAATGAAAGGCTGGCCTCAAAGGGCCATGGGAGTTTCTTTCTCTCTGGGGATTCTGCCTAGCTCCCAAGAGTTTGGAGTTTTTCTGTGGGAAGAGAAGAGTGCTGTTTTCCCTCTCATGGGTCCCGCCCAAACAGGGATTCCAGAGAAGGCTTCTGGGTCCGGACGCCTGTATAACCCCAACGAGGGTTAGGATTTGGGCCTAGGGGCATGGTAAGCCCGGTCTGCGAACTCCTGGTCCAGCTCCCAAGGGGGTTTGCTTGAAAACTGACACAGGCTGAGGGTCAAAATGACTGTTTGTGCCCAGGGTGACACTCCTGAGTGGGCATGGTCTCATGGGTCATGCAGCAGGCTCCCACTCTGAGTGTTGGACACCCATCCCAACAGCCAGGTTTCCTGCCAGGTAGAAGCAGGAGTACTCTTTTTTTCTTCAGGTTTCCCCATAGACTGGGATTTGAGCTAAGGTATGGGGACAGATGTCTGAATACCCATTTTGGGTAGAGATGACGGCCTTGGCCACAGCAGGTCCCACCTGCAGGATATGGGGCCCACTATCTGGGTGGCTGAAAGGTCGAGGCTCAGGCTGTGTTAGAGAGAGCATTAATGCCCAGGGCGTCCTATGATATTGGGGTGACATTGAGGGCCATGCACGTGGATCCTCATGTGGGGTTTCTGGGCAGACACATAGGGCACTTCTTTTTTCTGATGGGCAGCAGAAGGCTGTGTTATGGCTCCAGAATTCCCAATATGGAAGGCTTGTGGGCCAGGAGTGTGAGGACGGAAGGCTGAAAACACAAGCCACAGTTCAGTTCAGTGCCGAGCGCATGGCAGTTCCATTGTGCAGTGGCTGCTTGGAGATCCTCAGCACCTGATTAAGGGCGAGTGTCAGATTTCCATTCACGCTGGAGTTTATGTCCATGATGACCGACGAATGGAGGGGTGGTTTCAAGAGGCCATGGAGGCTCTCCCACACTGAGGCTTGTGACATGCTCAAAACAGCAAGGTGTCCTTCTACAGGAAAGGGGGAGTCCGGGTGGATGGATCCAGGGTCCCCCATGTGGAAAGATTGGATAGAAGAGCTCTATGCATGGATGCCTGGAAAGCCCGCCTCACGTTACCATTGAAGCCAAGGAACAGGGCAGGTTCGACCTGCTGGCTCAGCTGCAAAGTGATTAGGGGACTGATTTGACGGGTTTTCTCAGGCTGATGGGTCACAATGCTGGTTTGTGTCCAGGGAGACCTTAGAATGTGGCAGTATCTCAGGGGCCATGAAGAATTCTCCTAACCTGAGTATTGGATCCAGCTCCAAAGAGCAAGGTTTCCCTCTGGTGACAGGAGGGGTTCTGTTGTGTGGCTCATGCCCACATGTTGGACCATATGTTTGTATTCCAGAACAGGCCTTTGGGGACAGATGTCTGAAAAATGAATTTAGGGTTCTGATGAGGTTCTAGGGTCTTGCCAGATTCAATCTTCTGACTAAGGGACATTGACCTGCGTGTCTGCCTGAAGGAAGGTGCTTAAGGTATGTCACACTGCGCATTTTTATCCAGAGGTGTCCCGTGTGTGACCTAACATTACTGTGCAGTTTTTTTTCTGTGTATTGCAATCTCATTGGCCACCTATGTATAGCTAGGCTAAACTACCTCTATAAAAGTTAGTCTGTGAGGCTGTCGACACACAGCCCCATAGAGTAGTTTTTCCTAATGCTGGGGAGTCAGAGTTCTGGATTGTGGCTCCAGAATTCCCAATCTGGAGGGCTTGTGGGTCAGAAGTGTGAGGACCGAAGTCTGAAAACACAAGCTGGGGTTAGGTTTAGGTCCTAGGGTACGGGTCCCCAGAGGCCTGGTCTTGAATCCAACATACAAGGGGTCCCTGAGGGACACAAGAGAACACCTTCTGTCCCCAGAAGGGAACCTTGCTATTTGGAACTGTGTAAAAGCCTCCGGGTAGGAGAATCCTGCATAGACCATAGAATCAACACAAAATTCCAAGGTCTCCCTCGACATATACTCACATTGTGACCCATCATCATGAGAATCCATTTCAACTCAGCACACTGGGTAGCACTCCACAGTGTCAGCAGATTGAACCTGCGTATTCCTGGGCAGTGATGGGATGCCAAGTGGGGTTTCCAGGCACCCATACGTAGAGCCCTGCCCCCCAATGTTTCCGTGTGGGGGTCCCTTCAACCATCAAAAAGGACTCCCTATGTCCCACAGAAGGAAACCCTGCTATTTCCAGCAGCTCACAATCCCCAGATGGGAAAACCTCCATGACCTCATGAGGTCACACCTCCATTAGTTGGCCATCATGGACAGAAAGTCCAGCCTGAGTGAACGTCTGACACTTGCCCTTACTTCAGATGCTGGAGATCTCAATTCAGCCTCTGCAGATTGGGTTTGTCTTGCCTTAGGCCCTAAACCCTACCAGAGCTTGTATTTTTAGACTTCCATCCTTACAGTCATTGCACACAAGCACTCCAGATTGGGAATTCTGGAGTCACAACACAGCTCTCTGTCTGTTCACCAGAAGGAGAAAGAGCCCTATGTGGCTGCTGAAGTTCCATGTGGCAGGGCTGCTGTCCAGAGTTTCTGCTCAGGAGAAACCACTGCAGGCCCCGCATACCTCTTTCCATTGACCATGTAGCTACTCCCATCTGTGAACAGCGTCATTTCAGCATCCGGGAGGGGAAAGTCTCTGAGATCCAGCCTTATTCCTGTGACTTGGGTTATGACCTCCACACAGTCGTGTGGATGGTCAGCCAGCTCATCTGACAGCAGCATGGCTGGATTTAGCACTGCAAGGGGCCTGAAGGTCACTCTTGATTCACTGAGGAAGAGGGCCTAATACCCCGTCACTCAGGCGTTTGTCATCCATTGGTCTCAGCGAGTCCGGAGAAGGCCCTCAATGGTGTGGGTGGTGGTCAAGATGAGATTTTGACCCAAATTCAATTTATTTGCATCCTTGACCAGGAGGGCCATGGCAGCAATTATGCAGAGGCAAGAGGGGAGCCCAGTCACTACTGGATCTAGTCTCTTGCTAAGATAGGCTACTGGCCTTTGCCAAGGCCCCAGTGTCTGAGTCAAAACTCCTTTGGCCACCCCTGCTTTTTCATCAGCTTACAAGTGGAAGGGCTTGGTAACATCTGGGATAGCCAATGCTGGAGCACTCAGTACGGCTGTTTGTAATTCCCAAAATGCTCCTTCTGCCTCAGCTGTCCACTCTATCATAGCGAGCCCCCCCTCCCTTTTGCCAGTTCGTATGTAGGTTGGGCAATCTCTGTAAACTGTGGTATCCACAGCCTACAGTAGCCCACTGTCCCAAGAAACTCTCTCACTTGTCGGGACTTTGTGGGGCGGGGGTACTGGGTGATCACCTGTTTCCTGGACTCAGACAGTGAACGCACTCCCTCATGGTGATCAAAGCCTAGATAAGTGGCATGGCTTTGACAGAACTGTGATTTTTTGCTGACATCCGATACGCTTTTTCCTTCAGAGTCTGTAAGAGAGTCCTTGTCCCCGGAAAGCACGACTCATAGTCCTCAGCGGCTATCAGCAAGTCATCAACATACTGTAACAGAGTGACTCCTGGGTTGGAGGTTCTGTACTCAAGCAAATCTTCGTGTAGGGCCACATCAAAAATGGTGGGTGAATTCTTGAATCCTTGGGGAAGTCTTGTCCAGGTCAGTTGGCCTGGAAACCCTTTCTGTGGGTCGGACCACTCAAAAGCAAAAAGGGGCGGAGATTCCCTTGCTAAAGATATGTAGACAAATGCATCCTTGAGATCTAAGACGGTATACATATTTCTTTTGGGGCCCAGGAGGGAGAGTAAGGTATAGGGGTTAGGCACTGTTGGGTGGATATCTTCTACCCATTTGTTAACTTCCCAGAAGTCCTGAACAGGTCGGTACTCCCCAGGCTCAGCCTTTTTGATGGGTAGCAAAGGTGTGTTCCATGGAGATTTGCAAGGAACTAGGATCCCTTCTCCTCCGAGGCGTTTAATGTGTTTTCTGATCCCCTCCTTTGCTTCCCAGGGAAGGGGGTACTACCAAACGTGAACAGCTATTGCCATCGCCTTTAATTGTACCACCACTGTTGATTGTTCCTTGGCCAAGCCAGGGGGCTTACCTTCTGTCCAGACCTTGGGAAACTCGACCTGTAGGATTTGGAGTAGGCTCCTCCTTGTCTCCTCTGGATTTGAGCCTGGCTTTTAAAGGAGGTATTCATCTACTGCTGCCATAAGCACCTGTACAGTGGGTTGTCTCAAGGTTACAGTAATGTCTTCTTCTGAGAACTGAATGCAGACTCTTAATTTATGGAGGAGATCTCTTCCCATCAATTTATATGTGGCATTAGGGAGGACCAAAAATCAATGTTTAACTAGTCCAGAGGCCAAATTTAAAGTCCTTTCTGTTGTCCATTTGTGTCTCTCTGTGCCATTTGCTCCTTGTACCCAGACTTCCTCCCCAGATAGTTTTCCCATATGTTTAAGTAATGATGAAAATTGGGCTCCCGTGTCCACCAAAAAATCAACTGATTTTTTTGGTAAAAAGTCAATTTTTACCCGAGGTTTGGAGAGGGGCTCTGAACCATGGCCCCTCAGTCTCTGGTGGTGAGGATTGCTGTCTTCCTTTTGGGGCACTCCCTGGCCCAATGTCCTTTTTCCTTACAGTAAGTGCACTGATCTGAATCTAAGTCTTCCCGCCTGTCTTCTCTGTGCTTAGGCTTTTCCTTCCATTTAATATCCCCTACCTATCTCATGTAATGCCAAAACCTTAACTAGTTTTTTGTCTGTTTTTCATCCTCCTGTGCATCCCTATTGGTAAACACCTTTTCTGCTATTCCTGCTAACTCAATCAGATTATTCCCTTAAAATCCTTCTATGTCCTGAAGTTTCCTCCATATATCTGGGGCTGACTGACTGGCAAAAGCAAGATTCACTGCCCCCTGATTTTCGGGTGCCTCAGGGTCGATCAGGCTATACATTTTATAGGCTTCAATAAGTCTTTTCTAGGAAAGCTCCTGGAGACTCATTCTTACCTTGAGTCACCGTACTAATTCTGGTTTAGTCCGAGTGAAACTTTTACTTCTGGAAATTCAGTTCCAGGATTTCAACATATCAAAGACGTGTATTTGTTCTGAAAGTCTCCCATATGAATTTCCTTTAAGGTGGAATTCATCTTACAAGAGAATTAAAACAATTACAAATGACAAAAACTCAGAATAGATATGGTTAAATATCAAATGATGACCCTTATCAAAACATTAAACCTTTAGGAAATGTATAGAACCTCTGGAGTAGTTACAGAATTTACCCAAATGTAAACCAAGGTTTATCATTGACTTATCAGTACTTCCTTAGTAACTTAGAATATCAGGGGAAAGCTTTATGAGTCAAAGAGACCTCATTTACAATTCTGGGTTGGCAAAGGAAGCCATTTACATTTTCTTAGTAACATCTCAATCTCTAGTGAAGACTAAATATTAACCAATTGTGAACTGTTGCAATAGCAGCTAAGCACAAAACATGTTTACCAACAGATGTCAAAAACACAAACCTAGTTCCAGCAACCAGCGCCCTAGCACTTCATCCCATTTTTCATCCAAGCAAAACTTTAAAGCTTCAGGTTACCAAAGACTCTGAAAGCTACTTTAAAAATTACCCATTAAAACCCCAAGACAGACAATTAACCGTCAATTCAGACATCTCTTTGCTAACAGATTTCATGTTCCACCTAGGCCCATTCCACTTCAGACGCCATGCTTTCCCGCCAGCAAGGGGGAGGGGCTAGGCAGTCCACCTTGGGCCAGAGAAGGCAAGGAATTCCCCGAAACAAAGGGAGTTTCGGCAGCTGCTTTGGAATATTCCTTAAAGTATCTGTCCCGAGTTAGACTAACACCAGTTGGCTCCAGTTATAGCCCTCAACACACGAAATGATTGAAGGAAAAGAACCACATCTACTATGAGAAACAGAGAGATGAAAGTCAGAGTCCCCTTACTCTCTGCTTGCCCCATTCATTCAAGCACAACAAACAACACAACAGACAACAAAAAGACAACACAAAGACAACCACAGACCCAGCAGTCCTTACCAAGAGCCTGTTGCTGGTGGGGATTGCCTAGGGGGACTTGAACCCCCAGAGACCACGCAGGGGGACTTGAACCCCCCAGCAGGCCCCTGACTGCCCACAGGGCTCGAAACCCCCGGAAGGCCTCTGACCACCCAGGGGGACTCAAACCGCCTGGCGAACCCCTGACCACCCAGGGGGACTGGAACCCCCTGATCATCTAGGGGGACTCAAATACCCCATACCGCCCAGGGGGACTTGAACCCCCTGTCGATCTACCGGCAGAGGGATGGGGCATCCCCGCATCCACTCCAGCCCTGGGGAACATGGCTGCGTCCAGCTTCTCCCCAGTGGGCCATACACTGGAGCTCCAACCAGACAGACAGACAAGATCCCAAGACCTCTGGAGGCTTTTAACATAAATTCCAATGCTGACTCAGTTCTCGTTGTTAGATCCCGGACGAGGCCCCAGTGTTAGAGGTCCGGAATCAAAGGAACGAGACTGACACAAAGTGAAAATCAACCAAAGCTTTATTTCACGCCAAGCATTGAAAAATCAAACTGACCGGTCGGGCCATCTCTTAAGAATAAGCGACGATGACGAGGACGCCGTTCCCAATGACAAAGAGGTGATGACGACAAGGATGACAATGCCACTCCAGCGAGGTCGCTCCCCAGATGAGGCCACTGCCCAGACGAGGCCTCTCCCAATGATGAAGAGGCGAGGATGATGAGGACGGCAACTCCGACGACACAGACTCTGCTCCCCATGACGCCACTCTGACCAGGCCACTTCCCAGACGAGGCCGCTTGCTGACGAGGTCCCTCGATGACGAGGCCGCTCCCCAGTGGAGGCCTCTCTGGACAAGGCCGCTCGACAAGAAGGCCACAGCAGTGAGGCTGGTCGCGGCAGGGCTGCGGTTCGAGGCCGCGAGGCCACTGGCGGCGGCGCTGCTGCTCGGAGCGGCAAGACCACTGGCGGTGGCACAGCAGCTCAGGGCAGCGAGGTAATGCCTGCTCCCAGCAATGCCACTTGAGATGCTCCCGATGATCCTGAAGCTCCGATGCTCCCTACGACCCCAACGCTATCACTCCTATGACTACCCTAACGGCTCCCAATGGCTATTCTAACTGCTATTCTAACAGCTATTCTAACTTCTCCTGCTTCTCCAATTGCTATTCTAACTCCTCCTATTTCTCCAATGGCTATTCTAACTCCTTCTACGTCTCCAATGTCCATTATAACTCCTCCTACTTCTCCCCCACCACCTCACAGACTAACCTTAATAGAGGTGGTTGAGCACGGCTCACACACAGTTGGCCAAAGAGATTTCAACTCACCACAGTTAACATATGTGCACCCCACTGATTGGATATGGCTATATGCTCTGGTCTGCCCCTATATCCGGGGTTTACAAGTAAATTCCTCTGGCTAACCAGGCCCCTACATGGGGCCTTTGGAGCCACAGCACAGGACTCTGCCTGCCCTCCCGATGGAGACTCTGCCTGCCCTCCTGATGGAAACTCTGCCCGTGAGATTTGCACAAACCCTCCAGATTGGGAGACAGTTGCAAGGCCCCTGAGCCCATCCCAATTTCGTTGGCCGGTCTGGACCAAAATGCTCAGTCTGACACATGCCAGACACCTACTGCCAGGCAGACACCCAGGTCAATGGCTCTGAGTCAGAAAATGGAACCTGACATGCCCATGCCCGTAGGACCTCAACGGAACCATAACTTAGGTTTGCAGGCATCTGTGCCTACAGGCAATTCTGGGAAAATTACATATGTTCCAAAACTTGGTCCCTGAGCGACAAATCAGAACACATCCTGTCCCCAGAAGGCAACCTGGCTCTTGGGAGCTGCGTCCAACTCTCAGGGGACCAGAATCCTGCATGGCGCCTGAGCCCCCGCCCCATTCAAAGGTCTCCCTGGACACAATCCAACATTCTGATCCTTCAGATGAGGCTCACTGTCAATCACTTCCTGGGCACTTCGCCCCAGAACCACCAGATCGAAACCAACTTGTTCCTGGGCTGTAAGGGAAAGCTGAGATCGGTTTACAGGCATCCATGCGGTGAGCTCTGCTGCCAAGTCTTTCCATGTGGGGACCATGGAGCCATCAAAACGGGCTCCCCCTGTCCCATAGAAGGAAAGCTTGCTGTTCAGAGCAGCTCACAAGCCATAGCCTGAGAAAACCTCCATGGCCTCATGAGGCCATCTCTCCATTCTTCAGCCATCAGGGAAACAAACTCCAGCATGAGCGACCATCTGACACTCGCCCTGACTCAGGTGCAGGAGATCTCTGCACATTGGAACTGCCATGCATTCGGCACAGAACTGATCCAGCGCTTGTGCTTTCAGACTTCCGTCCTCACCTTCCTGGCCCGCAAGCCCTCCAGATTGGGAATTCTGGAGCCACAACACAGCCTTCTGCCTGCCCTCCAGAAATAATAATGGCCCTATGGGTCTGCCCAGAATTCCCATGTGAGGATCAACCTGCACGGCCCTCGATGGCATGCCAGTATCCTAGGCCGCCCTTTGCACTCAGGCTCTGTCAGACACAGCCTGAGCCCCGACATCCTGTCAGCCCCCCAGGTAGCGGGCCCCCTATCTTGAAGGTGGGACCAGCCATGGCCCAAGGCTCTCACCCCTACCCATCCCGGGTATTCAGGCATCTGTGCCCAGACCTTACCTCAAATCCCAGCCTATGGGGGAACCTCAAGCACAAAAGAGCACTCCTCCTTCCCCACAGCAGGAAAAGCTTGCTGTAGGGATGGGCGTCAAATCCTCAGAGTTGGAGCCTGCTGCATGGCCCATGAGACCACGCCCATCCAGGAGGGCTGCCCTGGTCACAAACAGGCATTGTGGCCCTCAGCCTGAGCCCGTTTCAAAGAAGCTACTTCACTAGCTGGACCAGGAGCCCGCATATCGGGCCTGCCATGCCCCTAGGCCCAAATCCCCACACTTGGTCGGGTTCTCCTGGCGCCCGGATCCAGAAGCCAACTCTGGATTCTCTGCTATGGCGGGACCCCTGAGACAGAAAACAGCACTCTTTCCTTCCCCCTGAAAGACATCAAAGACTTGGAAGACTGGAAGAATCCTCACAAAGGCAGAATCTCCCATGGCCCCATGTGTCCACCCCTACATTCCGTGGCCAACTGAGACACACAACCCAGACAGAAAAGCCTGCACTCCCGCCTCCTCATCGCCCTACATTCAAATCCCAAGGCACTGCCCACACGGTCTGCAGATCAGGCCTGCCATCACCTCGCCCCTAACCCTAACCCGAGTTTGTGTTTGCAGACTTTTGTCCCCAAAGCCCTGACTGACAAGATGGGGCCTCTGGAGCCACAGCACAGGGCTCTGCCTGCCTTCCCAAAGTAAACTATTCCCGTCAGAGTTGCACAAACCCTGCAGATTGGGAGACACCTGCAAGGACCCTGAGCCCACCCCAATTTCGTTGGCCACTCTGGAACAAAATGTGCAGTCTGACACATACCAGTCACCTATCTCCAGGCAGACACCCAGGGCAATGGCCCTGAATCAGAAGATGGAACCTGACATGCCCCTAGGACCTCAATGGATCCCTAGCTTAGATCTGCAAGTATGTGTCTCCAGAGGCAAGTTCTGGAATACCTAAATATGGTCCAACAATTGGTCCCTGAGCCACAAAACAGAACATCTCCTGTCCCCAGATGGCAACCTGGCTCTTGGGAGCTGTGTCCAACCCTCAGGGGAGGAGAATCCTGCATGGCGCCTGAGCCCCGAACACATTCTAAGATCTCCCTGGACACAAGCCAGCCTTATGACCCATCAGCATGAGGCTCCATGTCAACTCATCCCCCTGGGCTCTTCTCCCCAGAGCCATCGGATCGAAACTTCCTTGTGCCTGGGCTACAAGGGTAAGCTGAGCTGGGCTTCCAGGCATCCATGTGGAGAGCTCTGCTACCAAGTCTTTCTATGGGGGACCCTGGAGCCATCAAAACAGACTCCTCCTGTCCAGCAGATGGAAAGCTTGGGGTTCGGAGCAGCTCACAAGCCCCAGCCTGGGAAAAGCTCCATGGCCTCTGAGGGCCCCCCCCCATTCGTTGGCCATCATGGACACAAACTCCAGCATGAACGACCATCTGACACTCGCTCTGACTCAGGTACTGGAGACCTCGAGTCAGACGCTGCACATTGGAACTGCCATGTGCTCGGCACTGAACTGAACTGGTGATTTTGTGTTCATACATATTTCCTCACAACCCTGGTCCTCAAGACCTCCAGATTGGAAATTCCGGGCCCACAACACAGCCTTCTGCCTGCCCACCAGAAAAAAAAGGGGGGGGGCCTTATGCACGTGCCCAAAAACCACAAGAAAGGATCACCTTATCAGCCCTATACTGGACACTAAATTCTTAGGCTGTCCTCTGCACTAAAGGCTGTCTGCCACAGCTGGAGTGCAGACCTCCGGTCTGACCACCAGACAGCTGGCCACATATCCAGTGGTTCAGACGTGCCATGGCCCTAGGCCGTCATCTCTACCCAACATGGGGTTTCAGGCATCTGACCCCAGACCCGATCTCAAATGCCTGGACATGGCAGAACATGATGCACAAAACAGAACTCCACCTTCCCCATGGCAGGAAACCTTGTTGTTGACGTGGGTGTCAAAATCAAACCCTCAGAGGAGGAGAAACCTGCATGGCCCTTTTTGCCAGGCTCATTCGTGAGTGCCACCCTGGGCATAAGCACGCATTGGGACCCTCAGTCTGAGCCACATTTTCAAACAGGGCCTCTTGGAAGCTGGACCAAGATCCCACATATTGGGCTTGCCATGACCCCAGGCACAAATCCTAACCAAAGCTGGGTTTTTCCAGTGCCCATATCTGGAGCACTGACCAGTAATCCCTCCTTTGGAGGGACTCTTGACACAGAAAACAGGACTCTTCCCTTCCCAAAACATGTCCCACTCTCTTGTGAGCCGGGCCAAATCCCCAGAGAGGGAGAATTGACCATGGTCCCTGAGGCTACCCCTCCATTCCACAGCCATTCTTGACACAAAATCCAGAGACAAAAGTCTAAGATACACCCTCACACTCGCCCCTATTTCCTATCCTGAGGAGCTCCCCTCAGGGTCTGTAGATCGGGCCTGCCATACCCTCAGCCCAAAACATAACATGAGTTTGTGTTTTCAGAATTCTGTCCCCACAACCCTGGCCCACACACCCTCCAGGCTGGGCCCTCTGAAAACACACAGCAGGATGGTGCCTGCCCTTTTGACGGAAACTGGGCCCTTTCCATTGGCCATGACCCTACAGGTGAGGAGAAACCTGGAAGGCCTCCATGGCCATCCCAATTCCGTAGCCCGCCCTGGATAAACAGGGGTATTCTGACCGAAACTGAGCAACTACCTCCACTCAGACATGCAGATGGATGTCTCCCCAGAGGCAGAAGATGGAGACCGACATGGCCCCGACCCTAATCTGAACCCTAGCTTGGGTGTCCAGGCATCTCTCCTCAGAGGCCTGGTTTCTAAACCCAGCATATGGGGGTTTCCTGAGGCACAGAACAGAACACCTCCCATCTCCAGATGGGAACCTTTCTATTTGGAGCTATGCAAAACCCTCAGGGGAGGGTTCAAGCCCGATATGCAGGGCCCCTGAGCCACCGCCAGTTTCCAAGGTCTCCATGGACACAAAGTCACATTATGACCCATCAGCATGGGAGTTCATTTTTTTAAAATATTTTATTTATTTATTTGACCGACAGACGAAAAGTAGGCAGAGAAGCAGGCAGAGAGAGAGGAGGAAGCAGGTTCCCCACTGAGCAGAGCCTGATGTGGGGCTCGATCCCAGGACCCTGGGATCATGACCTGAGCTGAAGGCAGAGGTCTTAACCCACTGAGCCACCCAGGCGCCCCATGGGAGTTCATTTTAACACAGCTCCCTGGGCAGCTCGCCCCAGAGCCAACAGATAGAACTTGCCTCGTCCCTAGGAGCCAGTGGGGATGCGAGCTGGGCTTTCTGTGCGTCCATCTTTTGAGCCCTGCTCTTGAGTCTTTCCGTATGGGGCAGCCTTGAGCCATCCAACAGCACTCGCCTCTCCCACCGAAGGAAACCTTGCTGTCCGGATCAGCTCACAAGCCCCAGCATGGGAAAGCACCATAGACTCATGAGTCCACCCCTCTATTAATGAGCCATCATGGACACAAACTGCAGCCTCAGCCAACGTCTGATACTCGCCCTTACCTCACAGGCTGCAGATCGCGATTCAGCCTCTGCAGAGTGGGCCTTCCATGCCCTCGTCCCGAAACCTAACCCTAGCTTGTGTTTTCAGACTGCTGTCCTCACACGACTGTCCCACAAGCCCTCTAGATTCGGAATTCTTGAGCCACAACGCCACATTCTGCCTGCACACCAGAAGAAAAAAGGGCCTTATGGGGCTGCCGAGAAACCCCAAATGAGGTTTCACCTGCACGGCCTTCAGCCGCACCCCGATATCATAGGCCGCCCTGTGTGCTAATGTGCTGTCTGCCACAGCCTGAGCTCAAATCTCCTGTCAGACACCCAGATGGCTGGCCGCATATCCAGTGGTTCGGACCTACCATTGCCCTAGGCTGTCATCTCTACCCAACCCGGGTTTTCAGGCATCTGTCCCCGGACCTGATCTCAAAAGCCTACACATGGGGGACATGATGCACAAGACAGAACTCTGCCTTCCCCATGGCAGGAAACCTTGCTGTTGGTGTGGGTGTCAAAGTCAAACCCGCAGAGGAGGAGAAACCTACATGGCTGATGAGGCCAGGGCCATGTGTGAGGGCCGGCCTGTATATAAGCATGCACTGGGACCCTCAGCCTGAGCCACATTTTCAAACAGGGCCTCTTGGAAGCTGGACCAAGATCCCACATATTGGGTTTGCCATGACCCCAGGCACAAATCCTAACCAAAGCTGGGATTTTCAAATATCCATACCTGGAGCACTGCTGACGAATCCCTCCTTTGGAGGGACTCTTGACACAGAAAACAGGACTACTCCCTTTCCAAACCGTGCCACACCCTCCTTGGAGCTGGGCCAAATCCCCAGAAAGGGATAATTGACCATGGCCCCTGAGGCTACCCCTCCATTCCACGGCCATTCTTGACACAAAATCCAGAGACAAAAGTCTAAGATACACCCTCACACTCGCCCCTATTTCCTATCCTGAGGAGCTCCCCTCAGGGTCTGTAGATCGGGCCTGCCATACCCTCAGCCCAAAACATAACATGAGTTTGTGTTTTCAGAATTCTGTCCCCACAACCCTGGCCCAAACACCCTCTAGGCTGGGCCCTCTGGAACCACATCGCAGGATGGTGCCTGCCCTTTCAAAGGAAACTGGGCCCTTTCCATTGGCCACCACCCCACAGGTGAGGAGAAACCTGAAAGGCCCCATGGCCATCCCAATTCCTTAGACCACCGTGGACAAAAAGGCGCATTCTGACCCAACATGACCAACTACCTCCATTCAGACACGCAGACCGATGTTTCCCCACAGGCAGAAGATTGAGCCGGAAAAGCCCCCAGGCCCTAATGTGAACCCTAGCTTAGATGTCCAGGCATCTCTCCTCAGAGGCCTGGTTTCGAAACCCAGCATATGGGGGTTTCCTGAGGCACAGAACAGAACAACTCCCGTCTCCAGATGGAAACCTTATTATTTGGAGCTGAGGTGTAAAACCCTTCTGAGGTGTAAAACCCTCAGGGGAGGAGAATCCTGAAGCGTCCCTGAGCCCCTGCCAGGTTCCAAGGTCTCCATGGACAAAAAGCTGCATTATGACCCATCAGCGTGGGAGTCCATTTCAACTCAGCCCCCTGATCAGCTCGCCCCAGTTCCAGCAGATCGAACCTGCCACTTCGCTAGGAGCCAGTGGGAATGAGATTTGGGCTTTCCACGCATCCATCCTTCAAGCCCTGCTCCCGAGTCTTTCCGTATGGGACAGCCTTGAGCCATCCAACAGGACTCAGCTGTCCCACTGAAGGAAACCTTGCTATCCAGAGCAGCTCACATGTCCCAGAGTGGGAAAACCTCCATAGCCTCATGAGTCCACCCTTCCATTAAGGGGCCATTGTAGACACAAACTGCAGCCTCAGCCAACATCTGCTACTCACCCTTACCTCACAGGCTGCATATCTCGAATCAGCCTCTGCAGAGTGGGCCTTCCATGCCCTCATCCCGAAACCTAACCATAGCTTGTTTTGTTAGACTGTTGTCCTCAAAATCCTGGCCCACAAGCCCTCCAGACTGACAATTCTTGAGCCACAACGCAGCACTCTGCCTGCACGCCAGAAGAAAAAGAGCCTTATGGGGCTGCCCAGAAACCCCAAATGAGGTTCCACCTGCCTGACCCTCAGACGCACCCCAATTTCATAGGCTGCCCTGTGCCCCAAAGTGCTGTCTGCCAGAGCCATAGTCCAGACCTCCTGTCAGACACCCAGATAGCTGGCCACATGACCAAAGGTTCGGACCTGCCATGGCCCAAGGCCGTCATCTCTACCCAACCTGGGTTGTCAGGCATCTCTCTCCGGATCTGATCTTAAATGCCTGCACATGGGGGAACCTGATGCACAAAACAGAACTCCTCCTTCCATGAAAGGAATTGTTGTTGTTGGCGTGGGTGTCAAAGTCAAACCCTCAGAGGAGGAGAAACCTACATGGCTCATAAGGCCAGGCCCACGCTTGAGGGCCGCCCTGGGCATGAACACGCTTTGGGACCCTCAGCCTGCACCCCTTTTTCAAACAGTGCCTCTTGGTAGCTGGAACAAGAGCTCGCATATTGGGCTTGCCATACCCCTAGGCCCCAATCCTAACCCAAGCTGCTGATTTTCAGTTCCGTGCAGAGAGCTCTGCCATAAATCCCTCCCTTAAGAGTCCCAAGAGGGACTCTTGACACAGATAATAGTATTCCTCCCTATCCACACCATGACCCCCAACTCTTGGGAACCTGGCCAAATCCCAAGAGAGGGAGAATTTACCATGCCCCTGAGGCCACCCCTTCATTCCACAGTCACCCTTGACACAAAATCCAGAGACAAAATTCTTAACTACGGCCTCACACTCACCCTTATTTCCTATCCCGAGGAGCTCTCCTCAGTGTCTGTAAATTGGGCCTGCGATACCCTTGGCACGAATCCTAACTGAGTTTCTGTTTTCAGATTTTTGTCTCTAAAGGCCTACTTAATCAGAGGAAGCGATTTCCTTTTTTATGCAGTAAACTTAGACTGAACCTGCCCCTCCCAGAGGAACTTATTTGCAAAGCGTAGATACTAGGGCGGGTCAGGGCAGGCGAAGAAATCCAATCATTCGGATGTGCATATATCTACTAGGGTAAACTGAAATTCAATTGGCCACCCGTGTGTTATCTAGCAGGGTTTTTTTGTGTGTGTGGCAGACCTAGCATGACTGTGCAGTTTTCTCTGTGTATTGCAATCTCACTGGCCACCTGTGTATACCCCGGCTAAACTACCTCTATAAAAGTAACTCTGTGAGGCTGGGAGGGGTTGCATCTTTGCAAGAGATGGCCCTGACGAGTCAGTTTGATTCTCCATGCTTGGCACCAAATAAAGCTTTGCTTGACCTTTGGTTTGTAACAGTCTCACTCCTTTGATTACGGACTCTAACATTGGGCGCTCATCCGAGATCAAACGACAAGAACTGGGCCATCATCAGAATCTCTGGGAAAACCTCCGCTTGTAAGATCTTGGGATCCTGTCTGTCTTGTTCCGGAGGTCCAGGGTATGACCCCACCAGGGAGAAACTGGATGCAGCCATGCTCTCCAGGGCTGTAGTGGATGCAGGGGATGCCCCATCCCTCTTCTGGGACCTGCCAGGGGGTTTTAGTCCCCCTAGTACGTCAGGGAACTGCCAGGGGTTTTGAGTCCCCCTAG
Source organism: Meles meles (assembly GCF_922984935.1). NCBI lineage: Eukaryota > Metazoa > Chordata > Mammalia > Carnivora > Mustelidae > Meles > Meles meles. The sequence goes on from NC_060081.1 coordinate 663,415, forward strand.
GCGGTCAGGGGGCCATGAAAACCCGCACCAGTCAGTGCTTGTGGGAGACTGAGAAAATCTCCACCTGCTTCTGGGTCTGGTTGTCTTTGTCTTGTCTTTTGTTGCCTGTTGTGTTGCTCATCCCTAGGGGACCGAGAAAATCCCCACAGTTGAGCGTCTCTAGGGGGCTGAGAAAACCCCCACCAGCAGCAGGCTCTGGGTGATGGCTGCTGGGTCTGCAGTTGTTTTGTCCTGTCTTTTTGTTGCCTTTTGCGTTGTTTGTTGTGTTTGACGGAACGGGGCAAGCAGAGAGTAAGGGGACTCTAACATTCGTCTTTCTGTTCCTCATAATAGATATGGGGCTTCTCCCTCAATCATTTCTTGTGTTAAGGGCTATGGCTGGAGGCAACTGGGTTAGTCTAACTTGAGACAGAGACTTTAAGGAATATTCCCAAGCATCTGCTGAAACTCCCTATTTTTCGGGAAATTCCTTGCCTTCGCTGGCCCAACGTGGACAGCCTAGACCCTCCCCCTTGCTGATTGGAGAGCATGGCATCTGAAGTAGAAATGGTTATTTCTCTGTCTCAAGGTTTTAATAGGTAATTGTTAAAGTGGATTTTGAAGTCTTTGGTAACATGAAACTGTGAAGGGTTGCATGAATGACAGATGGAATTAAATTTTTTGGACATCTAGGTCTTAACCAAATGGGAAAAATGCTAGAATGTTGGTTGCTGGAACTGGGTTTGTGCTTTTGAAATCTGCGGTGAACATGTTTTGTGCTTAACTGATTCTTAAATTTGCCTTCTAAGAATTCTCTTGTAAAAAGACTTCCGCCTTAAAGGAAATTCATATGGAAAGACCTTCAGGACAAATTCAGGTGTTTGATATGTTGAAATCCTGAAATGAAATGGGTAAGATTTTACAAAAGTAAAAGTTGCATTCGAACTAATTAGTAACATGGGACTAGGCAAACTGAAAGATTGTAATGTTCTATCTCTTGATGTTTTGTCTTATTTTAAATATTAACGGTTCTGTAATGTTTGCTCTTCCAGACTAGGGAAACTTTTTCTTAAGTTATGTGTAACTGACAGAGATGGAAAAGTAGTCATTTGCAAACAAATCAAGGTATTCAACTCTTTCTCTCTATCTGAACCCTCTGAAACCAAAAGGTTTCAGCAAGTATTCTTTCTTCCATGGCAATCAGCCATTTGCAAACGTTCAATAAGAATCTTCTCCTTGTAACAGAATACCATTGGAAACACTGGTTATTTTACAAAGACTTTGACTGGATATTTGTCATATTTGAAAAGACTCAGGTATGACTAGACAGCTTAAAGGATCTAAGGTTGACTTTATAAAGCCTGGAAGTGTAAAGACCTTTGGAACTGTTGGCCTGATACCTTGCTTACAGAGTTCCCAGCAGCCTCGCCAGGTGAGTAAAGGATGCTACTTCCTGGCATGTGCAGGATACTTTGGGGACCTCAGGAAGAGGAATTTGCCCAAATTGACAGTTATTGCAGGCATGTCTGTGGCAAGTACGTAGCTTGGCTTCTGGTCTGGAAAGGCAAATATAAGTTCAACCTAGAGATTCCTTATGAGAAGTTACAGCAACGCAGATTCTAAAAAGGTTTATAAGATCACTCACTGTTCTTGCAGAGCTTATGTAAAAAATTAGGCCAAGTTTGTTAAAATTGGACTTGTTTTTCAAATAAATTAGTCCTGATTTGGCTGAATCTGGAAACGACAGTTATTCTAGAGAGAAAAATTATGTTTTAATAACACAGCTTTATGGATGTTAAATTCTAGATTTCATTGTCTACCTAAGCTAGATAACAAGAGGTAAACTTCAGGGAAGTTGGACGATAGCTCATTTAATGATCTTGCTTTTGTCAGTCAGTCACCCCCAGATATAGGGAGGAAACTTCAGAAAATTGGAGGATTTGAAGGAAACAATCTGACTGAGTTAGTGGGAATAGCCGAAAAGGTATTTAACATCAGGCATCTACAGGAGGAAGGTTTTGGCATTACATGATGCAGGTAGGGGATGGTTAAAGGAAGGAAAAGCCTAAGCACAGAGAAGCCAGGCGGGAAGACTTAGTTTCATATCAGTGTACTTACTGTGAGGAAAAAGGACATTGATCCAGGGAGTGTCCCAAAAGAAAGACAGCAATGCTGGCCACCAGAGAATGAAGGCGCCATAGTTCGCAGCCCCTCCCCAAACCTCTGGCACAATTGAAGTGGAGGGAAAATCAATTGATTTTTGGTGGACACAGGAGCCCAATTTTCTTCATTGCTTATCTCAAAGATGCATTTTTCTGCATATCTATAACAAGGGAGTCTCATCCCCTCTTTGCTTTTGAGTGGTCCGACCCACAGGAAGGATTCCAAGGCCAGCTCACCTGGACAAGACTCCCCAAGGGTTCAAGAGTTCACCCACTATCTTTCACGGGGCCCTACACAAGGATTTGCATGCGTACAGTACCTCCAATCCGGGAGTCACTCTGTTACAGTATGTTGATGACTTGCTAATAGTCGCTGAGGACTATGAGTCATGTTTGTGGGGGACGAGAGCTCTCTTTCAGACTCTGTAGGAAAAAGGGTATCTGGTGTCAGCGAAGAAAGCACAGCCCTGTCAGAGCCACACCACTTATCTAGGCTTTGATCTCCACGAGGGAGTGCATTCACTGTCAGAGTCCAGGAAACAGGTGATCACCCAATACCCCCACCCCACCACGTCCCCACAAGTAAGGGAGTTTCTTGGGACAGTGGGCTACTGTAGGCTGTGGATACCGCGATTTGCAGAGATTGTCCGACCTCTCTATGAACTGGCAAAAGTGGGGCTCACTATCGTAGAGTGGGCAGCTGAGGCAGAAGGAGCATTTCGGGAATTACAAACAGCCTTACTGAGTGCCCCAGCACTGGCCATCCCAGATGTTACCAAGCTCTTCCACTTGTATATGGATGAAAAAACAGGGGTGGCCAAAGGAGTTTTGACTCAGAATCTGGGGCCTTGACAAAGGCCAGTAGCCTATCTTAGCAAGAAACTACATCCAGTAGCGGCTGCCTTCCCCCCTTGCTTCTGCATAATCGTTGCCACGGCCCTCCTGGACAATGATGCAAGCAGATTGATTTTGGCTCAAAATCTCATTTTGACCATCACCTATGCTATCGAGAGCCTTCTCTGGCCTCCACCCAACCAATCGATGATGAAAGCCCGAGTGACAGGGTATCAGGCCCTTCTCCTCAAAGAACCAAGAGAGACCTTCCAGCCCCCAGTGGTGCTAAATCCAGCCATGCTGCTGCCAGAGGAGCTGGCTGACCAACCACACGATTGCAGGCAGGTCTTTACCCAAGTCACAGGATTAAGGCTGTACCTCAGAGACATTCCCTTTCTGGATGCGGAGATGACTCTGTTCACAGACAGGAGTAGCTACATGGTGGATGGAAAGAGTTATGTGGGGGCTGCGGTGGTTTCCGTTGAGCAGGAACCCTGGATGGCATCCCTCCCCCACGGAACATCAGCGCAAAAAGCAGAACTGATTGCACTCACCACAGCACTCCAGATAGCCAAAGGTAAAACGACCAACATCTATACGAACAGCAGGTATGCCTTAGCTACTCTCCATATACATGGGGCTATTTATAAAGAAAGAGGCCTATTATCAGCAGAAGGAAAAGGAATTAAAAACAGAGGAGAAATATTGGCTCTCCTCCAGGCTATTTGGGACCCAAAAGAGGTGGCCCTCATGCATTACTTGGGACACAAAAAGGGGGCTGATCTGATTTCAAAAGGAAAACAATTAGCAGATTAAACTGCAAAGCAAGCAGCCCAAAAAAACAGTGCAAGAGTTGGTTACACTCTTTTCTCCAGTCCTACCAGAAAAACAGAACTATTCAGAAGACTTAAAGTATTTACAAAAATGGGCTAAATTCAACCATGAAGGGGATTGGGCTAAGACTAAAACAGGAAAGTTAATTCTTCCTTGGAGATTAGGTAAGAAGGTAGTAGACCAGATACATCAGGATATTCATTTGGGGACACGGAAATTCAAGGAACTTATAGGCAAGCAGTTCCAGGTTTCTAAATTAGGGCATATGGTTCAGGATGTAGTTGATATATGTACTCAAATGCCAGGCATTTAATGCGGGAGGAACTAGAATGGGAAGAGGGAAAATTGAAAGAGTTACGGAACCAGGAATTTATTGGGAAATAGATTTAACAGAGATGCAACCCAGAAAATATGGGCACAAGTATATGTTAGTTTTTGTAGATACCTATTCAGGCTGGGTAGAGGCTTTTTCTGCCAAACATGAGATGGCAGGAGTGGTAACCACAAAGCTACTAGAGTTTTGGGCTACCTCTCGTGATTGGGTCAGACAACGGCCCTGCATTTGTGAGTTTAGTCTCACAGGCATTGACCAAGGCTGTGGGCACTAATTGGAAACTACATTGTGCCTACCGGCCCCAGAGTTCCAGGCAAGTAGAGAGAATGAACCGTACTCTTAAAGAGACCTTGACAAAGCTAATTCTGGAGACTGGTAGTGGATGGGTGGATCTCCTTCCTTTTGCCCTCCTCAGGGTGTGATGTACACCCTACTTAAATAAAGTCACCCCATTTGAAATAAGGTTCAGGAGACCCCCCTCCACACCTGCTCTGCCCTAGGCTACAAGAGGTTGCCCTAGCAGAAATGACTGATCAGTCTGTACTCCAGTCACTGCAGGCATTAGAGTCTGTCTTAAAAAGAACCCACACAGGGATCCGAACTGTCCACACTAAGATGGAGACGGAGGTGGAACCACATCCTTACCAACCCTGGGACTCAGTTTGGATATGTCGCCATCAAGTGGGAAACTTGGAGCCTCGCTGGCTGGGACCGTTTACTGTCATCCTGACCACCCCCACAGCAATAAAATAGAAGGCATGAGGACCTGGATTCACACGGATCATGTCAAACAAGCCGAAGACGAGGAAAAAGGATGCCCCCCCCCCCATAGATGGAAGCTGCAGCCAATGGACCTCACTGACTGTGGACTAAAGCTAAGATTCAAAAGACTATGAGTTCATTGTTGCTACTATTTTTACCTGTTTATATAAAGTATAAGTGGGAAATTAGACGAACAGAATTAGGAAAAATGGAAAAGGTTATACAAAGCAGTAAATGGCTAACTCATCAGCTGACTGTGCACTAATGTCATTTGTGTAAGAGAGAGTAAGAGTGATTAAATATCAGTCTTACTTGCTCAATATAACACAGAACTGGCTGAAAAGTCGAGGATTTGAGTCATCTCCAAAGAAAAGGGGGGAATGTAAGGGCCTACTTAATCAGAGGGAGCCATTTTGTTATTTATGCAGTAAACTTAGATTGAACCTATGCAGTAAACTTAGATTGACTCTATGCAGTAAACATAGATTGACCCTATGCAGTAAATTTAGATTGACCCTGCCCCTCCCAGAGGAACTTACTTGCAAAGCTCAGATACAAGGGCGGGAGAGACAGTCAATATGTGGGGTGCACATATATCTACAAGGGTGAATTCTAATTCAATTGGCCGATCATGTGTGACCTAAAATGACTGTGCAGTTTTCTCTGTGTATTGCAATCTCATTGGCCACCTGTGTATAGCCCGGCTAAACTACCTCTATAAAAGTTAGTGTGTGAGGCCGGGAGGGGTCGTCTCTTTGTAAGAGACGGCCCCAACCATTCTGTTGATTGTCCATGTTTGTCACGAAATAAAGCTTTGCTGGACCTTCACTTTATATCAGTATCCCTCCTTTGATTACTGACCCAAACAGACGGAAGAGTGAAAACACAAGCAACGGTTAAGTTCAGTGCTGAGCATGTGGCAGTTCCAATGTGCAGCAGCTGATTTGAGACCTCAAGCACCTGAGTAAAGGCGAGTGTCAGATGTCTGATCACGCTAGAGTTTGTGTCCATGATGGCCAACGATTGGAGTGGAGGCCTCATGAGGCCATGGAAGTTTCTCACGCTGGGGCTTTTGAGCTGCTCCAAACAGCAAGGTGTCCTTCTGTGGCACAAGGAGAGTCCTCTGAGATGGCTCCAGGGTCCTCCATATGAAGGGACTGGATAACAGAGCTCTCTGAATGTATGCCTGGAAAGCCCACCTCATGTTACCATTGCAGCCCAGGTACAGGGCAGGATCAATCTGCTGGCTCTGGGGCAAAGTTCCAAGGGGGTTGAGTTGACTGGAATTCACAGACTGACGGGTCACAATGCTGGTTGGTGCCCAGGGAGACCTTAGAATGGGGTGATGGTTCAGGGGCCATGCAGGATTCTCCTACCCTGAGGGTTGGACCCAGCTCCCAAGAGCAAGGTTTCCTTCTGGGGACAGGAGGGGTTCTGTGTATTGCTCAGGGACCATATGATGAGCCATATGTTGGTTTTCCAGAACAGGCCTTGGCGGACAAATGCTTGAAAAGCTAAGCTAGGTTACCAATGAGGTGCTGGGGCAAGTCAGGTTGAATCTTCTGACCCAGGGATATTGACCTGCGTGTCTTCCTTGACATTGTTGCCTAGGGTGTGTCTGGCTGCACAATTTTTCCAGAGAGGCCTACAAAACTGGGTGGGCTCAGGGGCCTTGCAGGTGTCTCCTAATCTGGGGGGTTTGGGCAACTGTGACGGGCAGAGTTTCCTTGGGGAGGGCAGACCCAGTGCTGTGGTGTGGCTCCAGAGGCCCCATCCTGGAGGGCATGTGGGCCAGGGCTTTGGGGACAGAAATATGCAGACAAAAACTCGTGTTAGGGTTAGGGGCCAGGTGATGGCAGGTCCTATCTGCACACCATGAGGGCAGGTCCTCAGGATTTGAAATTCAGGCGGATGGGAGGCAGTAGCCCAGGCTTTTCTGTCTGAAATGTGTGTCTCGGATGGCCATGAAATGGAGCCATGGGAGTTTCTTCCACTCTGTGGATTCTGCCCAGTCGCAACCGTTTGGTATCTTTCTGGGTGAAGGGAAGAGTGTTGTTTTCTGTCTCAGGGTTCCCACCCAAACAGGGATTGCAGAGACAGGTTCTGCGTCCTGGCGCCTGGAGAACTCCACCACGTGTTAGAATGTGGGCCTAAGGGCATGGCAGGCCCACTCTGGGGGCTCTTTGTCCAGCTCCAGAGGGGGCTTGTTTGACAGCGGGCTCAGGCTGAGGGTCACAATGCCTGTTTGTGCCCAGGGCGGCAACTTGAGTAGGCATGGTCTCAGGAGCCATGCAGCTGGCTCTCACTCTGAGGGTTGGACACAATTCCCAACAGCCAGGTTTCCTGTGATGGGGAAGGAGGAGTACTCTTTTGTGCTACGGGTTCCCGCACATGCAGGAATTAGTGCTAAGGTCTTTGGACAGATGCCTGAATAGCCAGCTTGGTTAGAGATGACTTTCTCAGGCTACAGCAGGTGCCTCCTGAAGGTGGGACCTGCTATCTGGGTGGCTGACAGGAGGTCAGGGCTCAGGCCGGGTCAGCCACAGCATTAGTGCTGAGGGCGGCCTGTGATATTGGGGTGCCTTTGAGCGCTGTACAGGTAGATAATCATGTGGGGTTTATGTGCAGACCCAAAGGGCACTTCTTCCTTCTGGTGGGCAGGCAGAGGCCTGTGTCGTGACTCCAAAATTCCAAAGCTGGAGGACTTGCGGGCCAGGAGTGTGAGGAGGGAAGTCTGAGAACACAAGTTACGGTTCAGTTCAGTGCCGAGCGCATGGCATTTCCAATATGCAGCGGCTGATTCAAGATCTCCAGCACCTGAGTAAGGGCGAGTGTCAGATGCCCACTCATGCTAGAGTTTATGCCCATGATGGCCGACGATTGGATAGGTAACATCAAGAGGCCATGGAGGCTCTAACACACTGGGGCTTGTGAGCTGCTCCAAACAGCAAGGTGTCCTTCTGCGGGACAGGGGGAGTTCGGTTGAATGGCTCCAGGGTCCCTCATATTGAAAGATTTGGTAGCAGAGCTCTCCGATTGGATGACTGGAAAGCCCAGCTCACGTTACTGTTAAGGTCCATGATCAAAGGAACGAGACTGACCCAAAGCGAAAATCAAGCAAAGCTTTATTTCAAGCCATGCATCAGAAATGAAACTGACCGTTAGGTGCCCCAGCCCCATGCATTAGAAATCAAACTGACTGGTAGGTGTCTGAGTCTTGCTGGGGGCCACCGCCTCCTTGCCCTGGGGTCCTTCCTGGAGGCTCCCTGCCTCACCCTCTCTGTACCACAGGTCGCTCCTGAGGAGGCCACTCTCTGACCGTCTACTGACAGCGTCACTTCTTGGGGCGGTGAGGCTGCTGCAGTTGAGGCCACTCCCTGGTGTGTGGGCGCTCCTGACGGGGCCACTCCCTGGAATGAGGCCAGGCCGCTCATGTCGGGGCTGCTCCCAGTGGCGCCACTGCTCGGGTGGCGAGGTTCCCAGCAATGCCGCTCCCCTCACTCCAGATGACACAAAGGGTGCTGTCACTCTCCACAACCCCGCCTCTACCACTCCTACTACTACCCTAACGGCTCCCAATGGCTCCCCTAATGTCTACTCTAACGGCTCCTGCTACCGGCTACTCTAACTCTTCCTGCTACCCCCGGCCCCACACAGGTGGCCAATGGGATTGCAACTCACCTCAGTAAATTTATGCATGCCTCACTGATTGTCTGTCTCCATCTAGCTGGCCTGTCCCGCCCATACAGTTACCATTGCAGCCGAGGAACAGGGCAGGTTCAATCTGCTGGCTCTGGGGTGACGTTCCAAGGAGGCTGAGTTGACAGGGGTTCTCAGGCTGATGTGTCAAAATCCTGCTTGCTGTCCAGGGAGACATTAGAATGTAGTGGGGAGATCAGGGACCATGCAGGATTCTCCTACCATGAGGGTTGGACCCAGCGCCCAAGAGCAAGGTTAACTTCTGGAGACAGGTGGGTTCTGTTGTTTGGCTCAGGGACCACATGTTGGACCATACGTTGGTATTCCAGAACAGGCCTCTGGGAACAGATGCCTGAAAACCTAAGTTAGGGTTCCGATGAGCTCCTAGGGGCTTGTCATGTTCTATCTTTTGACTCAGGGCCATTGACCTGCGTCTTTGTCTAGAAAATTGCAGCCGGGAACATGACAAGTTGAGACCATTGGACCGAAATCTATGCCGAGTTTGTGTTTTCAGACTTCTGCCCCATAGCCCTGGCCCACAAACCCTCCAGGCTGGAACCTCTGGAACCACACCTCAGGACTGTGCCTGCCCTCTCCAAGGAAACTCTGCCCATTCCATTGGCCACAACCCAACAGATTAGGAGAAACCTCTAAGGCACCTGAGGCCATCCAAATCATGTATGCCGCCCTGAACAAACAGCTGCGTTCTGACAGAAGCTGTTATACCACTTCCACTCAGACATGAGACCGATGTCCCCAGAGACAGATGATTGAACTGGACAGTGCCTTGGCCCTAATTTGACCCTAGCTTTGGTTTCCAGGCATCTCTCCTCAGAGGCCTGGTTGCCAATACCAGCATATGGGGCTTTCCTGAGGCACCAAACAGAACCCCTCTCATCTCCACATGGGAAGCTTGCCCTTTGGAGTTGTGTCAAACCCTCCGGGTAGGAGAATACTGCAGGATCCCTGAGCAACCACCACATTCCACGGTATCCATGGAAACAAACCCACATTATGATGGATCCTCGGGAGAGTCCATTTCAACACATCTCCCTGGATAGCTCGACCAGAGCCAGCAGATCCAACCTGAATTGTCACTTGGAGCCAAAGGGAATGCGAGGTGGGGTGCCCAGGCATCCATTCTTAGAAACCTGCTCTCGAGTCTTTCCATATGGGGCGTCCTAGAGCCATCAAACAGGAATAGACTGTCCCACAGAAGGAATTCTTGTGGATTAAGCAGCTCACAAACCCCAGCGTCAGAAAATCTCCATGACCTCATGTCGCCCCCCCTTCATGAAGGGCCATCATGGACACAAACTCCAGCCTAAGCCAACGTTGATACTCGCCCTGATGTCAGATGTAGGAGATCTCGATTCAGCCTCTGCAGATTGCGCCAGCCGTGACCTCTGCCCCAAACCTAACACTAGTTTGTGTTTTCAGACTTCTGGCCGCACACTCCTGGCCCACAAGCGCTCCAGATTAGGAATTCCAGAGCCACAACACAACACTTTGCCTGCACACCAGAAGGTAAACCTTGCCCTAAGGATCTGCCCAGAAACCCCAAATGAGGATCAACTTGCACGGCACTCGACTGCACCCTAATGATATAGGCTGCCCCGGGCACTAATGTTCTGTATGACACAGCCTGAGCCTGGACCTCCCAACCGATAGCCAGAAAGCTGGCCCCACAACCAGCACATCAGATCCGCCATGGCCTTAGGCCGTCATCTCTTCCTAAGCTGGTTTTGCAGGCTTTCAGGGCTTTCAGGTTTCCAGGGCACTGTTCTGGAATCCCTCTTTTGGAGGGACACCTGAGGCAGAAAATAGGACTCCTCCCTTCCCACAGAATGACTCCAAACTCTTGGGAGCCAGGCTAAATCCATGGCCCATGAGGCCAACCCTACATTTCACGGCCATCCTTGACACAAAATCCAGAGACAAAAGCCTGAGCAACTGCCTCACATTTGCCCTTCGTTCATATCATGAGGAGCTCCCCTCACGGTCCGTAGATCAGGTCTGCCTTACCCTTGGCCCCAAGCCGAGTTTGTGTTTTCAGATTTCTATCCCCACATCCCTGGTCCACACACCCTCCATGCTGGGACCCCTGGAGCCACACCTCAGGACTGTGCCTACCCTCTCTAAGGAAACTCTGCCCATTACATAGGCCTCAACCCTACAGATGAGGAGAAACCTCCAAGGTCCCCAAGGTCATCCCAATCATCTAGGCCGCCCTGGGCACACAGGGGCGATCTGACACAAGCTGAACAACTACCTAGACTCAGAGAAGCAGACGGATGTCCCAAAGAGACAGAAGATTGAAATGGACAGTCCCTCAGGCCAAAATCTGAATCCTTGCTTTGGTTCCAGGCATCTCTCCTCAGAGGCCTGGTTTCAAATACCAGCATATGGGGGTTTCCTGAGGCACCATTCAGCACACTTCTCATCTCCACATTGGAAACGCTCTTTGGAGCTGTGTCAAACCCTCCAGTTAGGAGAAATCTTCAGGGCCCCCAAGCCACCGCCACATTCCAAGGTCTCCATGAACACAAACGAACATTATGACCCTTCCTCAGAAGAGTCCATTTCAAGTCAGCCCACTGGGTAGCTCCCCCAGAGCCAGCAGATAAAACCTGCCTTGTCACTAGGAGACAATGGGACTGTGAGGTGGGGTACCCAGGCCTCCATCCTTAGAACCCTGCTCTCGAGTCTCACGGCATGGGGCGTCCTGGACCCATCCAACAGGACACGAGTGTTCCGCAGACGGAATCCTTGCAGTTTGGACCAGCTCACCACTCCCAGCGTGGGAAAACCTCCATGGCCTGATGAGCACCCCTGCCCTTCTTGACAGGGCCATGATGGACACAAACTCCAACCTGAGCCATGTCTGATCCTCGCCTTGAATTCAGATGCAGGAGATCTCGATTCAGCCTCTACAGAGTGGGCCTGCTGTGCCCTTGCCCTGAAACCTAACCCTAACTTGTATTCTCAGACTTCTGCCCTCACACTCCTGGCCCACAAGTCCTCCAGAATAGGAATTCTGGAGTCACAATGCAGCACTCTGCTTGCCCACCAGAAGAAAAACGTTGCCCTATGGGGCTGCCCAGAAACCCCAAATGAGGATCAACCTGCACATCACTCAACTGCACCCCCATGATATAGGCTACCCTGGGCACTAATGCTTTGTCTCTTACAGCCTGAGTACAGACCTCCCAACCGACACCCAGACAGCTGGCCGCACACCCAGCTCATCTGACCGGCCATGGCCTTAGGACGTCATCTCTTCCCAACCTGGCTTTTCAGGCTTCAGAACCTATAACTTATCTTCAATCACTGCACAGGTGTGAACCTGATGCAGAAATCAGAACTCCTCCATCCCCATGGCTAGAGAATTTGCTGTTGGCATGGTGTCCAACCTTCAGGGTAGGAGAAATCAGCATGGCCCATGAGGCCACGCCCATGCTTGAGGGATACCTTGGGTACAAACATGCATTGTAACACTCAGTGAGAGACCCGAGCTCAGGCAAGGCCTCTCAGTGGCTGGACCAAGAACCCCTAAGCCCTCAATCCTAACCAGGGGTTGGGTTTTCCATTCGCACCTACTCAGGGCTCTTCTCTGGATTCCTTCTTTTGTAGGGACTCCTGAGGCAAAAACAGGACTCCTCCCTTCCCACAGAATGACCCCCAACTCTTGGGAGAGGGAGACTCTTTCATGTCTGTAAGGTCACCCCTATATTCTGCGGCTATTCTTGACACAAAATCCAGAGACAGGAGCCTGAGCAACTGCCTCACACTCACCCATATTTCATATACTGAGGAGATTCCCCTCATGGTCTGTAGATTGGGCCTGCCTTACCCTCGGACCCAAACCTAGGCTGAGTTTTGTTTTCCGACTTCTGTCTCAAAGCCCTTGCCCACACACCCTCCAGGATACTCCCCCTGGAACCACACCATAGGACTGTGCCTGTCCTCTCCAAGGAAACTCTTCCCATTCCAATGGCCACAACCCTACAGATTAGGAGAAACCTCCAACTCCCCGAGGCCAACCCAATAGTGTACCCCTTCCCTGGACAAACAGGGGCAAATTGAACTGCTTCCTCCACTCGGACATGCAGACAGAGGTCACCAGAGACAGAAGATTGAACTGATCCTAGGCCCTAATCTGAACCTTTGCTTTGGTTTCCAGGCTTCTCCCCTCAGAGGCCTGGTTTCAAATACCAGCATATGGGCGTTTTCTGAGGCACCAAACAGAACACTGTTAGGGTCCGTGATCAAAGCAGCAAGACTGATACAAAGCAAAGGTCAAGCAAAACTTTTTTTCACTTTACACATCAAGAATCAAACTGACCGGTCAAGGCTGTCTCTTGCAAGGAGCCGACCCCTCCCAGCCTCACAGACTAACTTTTAGAGAGGTAGGTTAGCCGGGTTATACACAGGTGACCAATGTGTTTGCAGTAAGCAGAGAAAACTGCACAGTCATGTTAGGTCACATAAATGGGGCCAATTGAACTACAGTTCAGCCTAGTAGATATATGTGCGCCCCACTGATTGGTTGTCTCTACCTGGCCTGACCTGGCCTTGTATCTAGTCCAGTTTTTCTGGTAGAGCTGGAGCTGGGAGGATAACCAGCTCTTGCACAGTTTCTTGGGCTGCTTGCTTTGTGGCTCGATCTGCCAATTGGTTTCCTTTTGAAATCAGTTGAGTCCCCTTTTAGTGTCCTGGGCAATGCATAACAGCCACATCTTTTGGGTCCCAAATAACCCGGAGGAGCGAAATTATTTCTCCTCTGTTTCTAATTCCTTTTCCTTTTGCTATTAATAGGCCCCTTTCTTTATAAATAGCCCCATGAATGTGGAGAGTAGCAAAGGCGTACCTGCTGTCCATATAGATGTTGGTGGTTTTACCTTTGGCCATCTGGAGTGCTTTGGTGAGTGCAATCAGCTCCTCTTTTTGAGCTGAAGTTCCGTGTGGCAGGGTTGCCATCCAGAGTTCCCAAGAAACTCTCTCACTTGTCGGGAAGTGGTGGGGCGGGGGTATCGGGTGATCACCTGTTTCCTGGACTCAGACAGTGAACGCCCTCATGAAGATCAAAACCTAGATAAGTGGCATGGCTCTGACAGAGCTGTGCTTTCCTTCCTGACACCCAATGCCCTTTTTCTTGCAGAGTCTGTAAGAGAGCTCTTTTCCCCTGCAAGCATGACTCATAGTCCTCAGAAGCTCTCAGCAAGTAATCAACATAGTGTAACAGAGTGACTCCTGGATTGCAGGTTCTGTACTCATGCAAATCCTCGTGTAGTGACTCATCGAATATAATGGGTGAATTCCTGAATGCTTGGGGAAGCCTTGTCCAGGTGAGCTGGCCTTGGAACACTTCCTGTCGGTCAGACCACCAAAATAAAAAGGGATTGAGATTCCTTTGCTAAAGATATGCAGAAAAATGCATCCTTGAGATCTTAGACAGTATACACAGTTCTTCTGGGGTCCAGGAGGGAGATTAGGGTCTAGGGGATAGACACGGTTGGGTAGATATCTTCAACCCATTTGTTAACTTCCCGCAAGTCCTGAACGAGCCAGTACTCCCCAGTCTTGTCCTTTTTGATGGGCAGCAAAGGTGTGTTCCATGGAAATTTGCATGGAACTAGAATCCCATCTCCTCAGAGGCGGTTAATTTGTTTTCTGATCCCTTCCTTTGCTTCTCGAGGGAGGTAATACTGCCAGACTCGAGCAGCCATAGCTGCCACTTTTAATTGTACCACCACTGGAGGCTGTCTTTTGGCCAAGCCAGGGGGCTTCCCTTCTGCCCAGACTTCGGGAAATTTGACCTTTCATATTTGCAGAAGGCTCCTCTCTTTGTCTACTCTGGTTTTGAGACTGGCTTATAAAGGAGATATTCATCTTCTGCTACCATAAGCATGTGCATGGTGGGTTATCCCAAGGTTAGAGTCATGTGTCCTTTTGATAACTGAATGCCAGCCCATAACTTGTGGAGGAAATCTCTTCCCATCAAGTTATTTGGGGCATTACAGAGGACCAAAAATTGGTGTTTAACTACTCCCGAAGCCAAATCTAAAGTCCTCTCTGTTGTCCATTTATGTCTCTCTGTGCCATTTGCTCCTTGTACCCAGACTTCTTCTCCAGATAGTTTTCATATAGCTTTAAGTCATGATGAAAATTGGGCTCCCGTGTCCACCAAAAAAATGAATTGATATCCACTCCACTTTAATTTTTACCCAAGGTTCAGGGAGGGGCTCTGATCCACGGCACATTCAGTCTCTGGTGGCCAGCATTGCCGTCTTCCTTTTGGGGCACTCTTTGGCCCAAAGTCCTTTTCCCTTACAGTAAGTGCCCGGATATAAATCTAATTCTTCCAGCCCGCCTCCTCTGTACTGAGGCTTTTCCTTCCATTTACCATCCCCTTCCTGCCTTTCCCTTTTCCATTGATCTCTTTCCCCCATCTCCTTCCCACATCATGTAATGCCAAAATCTTAACCAGTTTTTTTTTTGTCTGTTTTTCATCTTCTTACGCATCTCTGTTGTTAAACAACTTTTCTGCTATTCCCACTAACTCGGTCAGATTCTTCCGTTCAAATCCTTCAATTTTCTGATGTTCCCTATTTTTGGGGCTGACTGACTGGCAAAGAAAGATCGTCTAAATGAACTACGTGCAACTTCCCTGAAGTTTACCTCAAGTTGTCTAGCTCAGATAAACAAACATTTAAAGACAATGAAATCTAGAATTTAACATCCATAAAGGTGTGTTATTAAAACATAATTTTTCTCTATAAAATAACCCTCATTTCCAGATTCAGCCAAATCAGGACTAATTTATTTGAAAAACATGCCCAGTTTTAACTCATGTGGCATAATTATTTACATAAGCTCAGCAAGAACAGTGAGTGATCATATAAATCCTTTAGAATCTGCTTTGCTGGAACTTCTCATAAGGAATCTCTAGGTTGAACTTCTAGTAGCCTCTCCAGGCCAGAAGCCAAGCTACGTACTTGCCATCAGACATGCCTGCAATACCTGTAGATTTGGGCGAATAACTCTTCCTGATGTCCTCAAAGTATCCTGAGATTCCTGCACCTGCCAGGATGTAACATCCTTTACACACCTGGTCTGGCTGCTGGGAACTCTGTAAGCAAGGTATCAGGCCAACAGTTCCAAAGGACTTTAGGGTTCCAGGTTTTATAAAGTCAACCTTTGTTCCTTTAAGCTGTCTAGTCATATATGAGTCTTTTCAAATATGACATTCCAGTCAAAGCCTTGGTAAAATAGCCAGTTTTTCCAGGGGTGTTCTGTTACAAGGATAAGAGATTCTTATTGAACTTATGTAAATGACTGATTGCCATGGAAGAAAGAATACTTGATGAGACCTCTTGGTATCAGAGGGTTCATATAGAAAGAGTTGAATACCTTGATTTTTTTTTTTTTTTTTTGCAAATGACTACTTTTACATCACTGTAAGTTTCAGATTACTTAAGAAAAATTTCCCGGGGCACTTGGTTGGCTCAGTGGGTTAAGCCTCTGCCTTCAGCTCAGGTCATGGTCCCAGGGCCCTGGGATCAAGCCCCGCATCGGGCTCTCTGCTCAGCGGGAAGCCTGCTTCCTCCTCTCTCTGCCTGCCTTTCCAGGTACTTGAGATCTCTGTCTGTCAAATAAATAAAAAAATAAAAAAATAAATTTCCCTAGTCTGGAAGAGCAAACATTACAGAACCATTGATGTTTAAAATAAGACAAAGCATCAAGAGATAGAACATTACAATCTTTCAGTTCACCTAGTCTCATGTTACTAATTCTGGCTTAGTCCAAATGCAGCTTTTACTTCTGGAAATTCTTACCCATTTAAGTTCCAGGATTTCAACATATCGAAGACCTGTATTTATCCTGAAAGTCTTTCCATGTTAATTCCCTTTAAGGCAGAAGTCATTTTACAAGAAAATTTTTAGAAGGTAAATTTACGAATTAGTTAAGCACAAAACACGTTCACCAGCAGATTTCAAAAGCACAAACCCAGTTCCAGCAACCACCACTCTAGCATTTTATCCCATTTGGTTAAGACATAGATACCCAACAAATCTAATTCCATTTGTCATTCATGAAATCCTTCACAGTTTCAGGTTACCAAGACACTGAGAGCTACTTTAACAATTACCCATTAAAACCCTGAGACAGACAATTAACCATCTGTTTAGCCTTCTCTTTGTTAACAGATTTCACATTCCACCTGGGCCCACTCCATTTCAGATGCCACGCTCTACTTCCAGCAAGGGGGAGGGGCTAGGCAGTCCACATCGGGCCAAGGAAGACAGGAATTCCCTGAAACAAAGGGACTTTCAGCAGGTGCTTTGGGAATATTCATTAAACTCTCTGTCTCGAGTTAGACTAACCCCATTTGGCTCCAGTCATGAACCCTTAACACACGAAATGAGTGAGGGAGAAGCCCCACATCTATTATGAGGAACAGAGAGATGAAAGTCAGAGTCCCCTTACTCTCTGCTTGCCCCATTCCTTCAATCACAGCAAGCAACACAACAGACAACAGAAAGACAAGACAAAGACAACTGCAGGCCCAGTGGTCCTTCCACTGTTGAGGATTTTCTAGGGGTACTCAAAACCCCTGACTGCCTTGTGGGAACATGAACCTTCTGGTGACTTCTCAGGGGGACTCTAACCCCCAGAAATGGCAGGGGACTCGAAATCCCTGGTGAAAGCTCAGGGGGATTCTAAGCCCCCAATATGGTGGGGGACTCGAAACCCCTGCTGACTGCTCAGCGAGACTCCAACCCCCTGAAATGTTGGTTGACTCGAACACCCTGACCACCCAGGGGAACTCTAACAACCTGGAGATCTACCAGTGGAGGGAAGGGCATCCCTGCATCCACTCCAGCCCTGGGGAGCATGGCTGCAAAAAGCTTCTCCCCAGTGTCCCATAGCCTGTAGCTCCACGACCAGACACAGAGGATCCTGTGATCTTACCACCTGAGGCTATTCTCAGAAATTCTTACGCTGGCTCAGGTCTCCTTGTTTGATCCTGGCGATCCTGGAGGTGTCCCCAGTCTTAGGGTCCCTAATCAAAGGAGCGAGACTGATACAAAGCGAAGGTCAAGCAAAACATTATTTCGTGCCAAGCATCGAGTATCAAACTTACCCAGTCAAAGCCGTCTCTTGCAAAGATGTGACCCCTCCCAGCCTCACAGAATAAGTTTTATAGAGGAAGTTCAGCTGGGCTATACACAGGTGGCCAATGAGATTGAAATACACAGAGAAAACTGTACAGTCATCTTAGATTACACACAGGCAGTCAATTGAAATCCAATTCACCCTAGTAGATATATGAGTGCCCCACTGATTGGATGTCTCTATCTGGCCTGATCTGCCCTTGTATCCACGCTTTGTACCTCGGGCTGGTAGCTACTGAGATAATATGTGCAGCCCAGTGAATGGCTGTATTTATCTGGCATGACCCGCCTTGTATCTGGGCTTTGCAAGTAAGTTCCTCTGGGAGGGGCAGGATCAACCTAAGTTTACTGAATAAACAACAAAATGGCTCCCTATGACTAAGTAGGCCCTTAGACTGTGCAGACACAAACTTGGGTTAGGGTTAGGGGTGAGGTGATGGCAGGCCGGATCTGTAGACCCTGAGGGCAGCTCCATGATATTTGAAATTAGGGCCACTGGGAGGCAGGAGCACAGGCTTTCTATCTTTATTGTGTGTCTTGGATGGCCACAGAATGGAGGGGTGGCCTCATGGAGCCATGGGAGATTCTTCCTCTGTGGGGATTCTCCCCAGTTCCCAAGAGTTTGGTGTCTTTCTGGGGGAAGGGAAGAGTGCTGTTTTCCGTCTCAGGGGTCCCACAAAAACAGGGATTCCAGAGATAGATTCTGGGTCAGGGCACCTGGAGAACCTGACTGAGGGTCAGGTTTTGGGCCTAGGGCCATCGCATGTCTGAGATGCAGACTCCTGGACCAGCAAGTGAGGGGACTTGGTTGATATCAGGCGCAGGCTGAGAGACACAATGCATGTTTGTGCCCAGGGCGGCCCTCCTGGGTGGGCGTGGTCTCATGGGCCATGCAGCTGACTCCAACTCTGAGGGTTTGACACACATCCCCACATTAAGGCTTCCAGCCATGGGGAAGGAGGAGTACTCTTTTATGCTTCAGGTTCCCCCATAAGCCGGGATTAGAGCTAAGGTCTGGGGACAGATGCCTGAACACCCAGGTTTTGTAGAGATGATGGCCTTGGGCCATGGGGGTCCCACCTGCAGGATATGGGGACTGCTGTCTGGGTGGCTGACGGGAGGTCGGGGCTCAGGCTGTGTCAGACAGAGCGTTAGTTCTCAGGGCAGCCTAGGATATTGGGGTGCTGTCAAGGGCCGTGCAGGTGGATCCTCACGTGGGGATTCTGGCAGACCCCTAGGGCCCTTCTTCTTTCCGGTGGGCAGGCAGAAGGCTGCATCGTGGCTCCAGAATTCCCAATCTGGAGGACTTGCAGGACAGGAGTGTGAGGACGGAAGTCTGAAAACACAAGGTATGGTTCATTTCAATGCCGAGCAGTGTGGCAGTTCCACGGTGCAGTGGCTGATCCGAGATCTCCAGCACCTGAGTAAGGGAGAGTGTCAGATATTCACTCATGGTGGAGTTCATGTCCATGATGGTGGTCTAATGCAGGGGTGGGCTCATGAGACCTTGGAGGTTTTCCCATGCTGGGGCTTGTGAGCTGCTCCAAACAGCACAGTTTCCTTCTGCGGGACAGGTGGAGTCAAGTTGGATGGCTCCAGGGTCCCACATATGGAAAGGTTTGATAGCAGAGCTCTCCTCATGGATGCCTGGAAATCCCAACTCAGATTACCACTGCAGCCCAGGAACATGGCAGTTTTGATCTGGTGGCTCTGGGGCGAAGTGGCCAGGGGACTGAGTTGACAGGGAGTCCCGTGCTGATGGGTCATGATCTAAGACGGTATACACAGTTCTTCTGGGGTCCAGGAGGGAGAGGAGTGTATAGGGGTTAGACACCGTCGGGTGCATATCTTCATTTATTAACTTCCTGCAAGTTCTGAACGTGTCAGTCTTACCCAGTCTCAGCCTTTTTGACGGGCAGCAAAGGTGTGTTCCATGGAGATTTGCAAGAAACTAGGATCCTGTCTCCTCGGAGGCAGTGAGTGTGTTTTCTGACCCCTTCCTTTGCTTTCCGAGGGGGGAGAAAGGCTGGACGCGAGCAGCCGTAGCCGTCGCTTTTAATTGTATCTCGACTAGAGGCTCTCTCTTGGCCAAGCCAGGGGGCTTCCCTTCTGCCCAGACTTTGGGAAATTCGACCTATAGGGTTTGGTGAAGGATCACCCCCTTTGTCTACTCTGGTTTTTAGACTGGCTCCTAAAGGAGGTATTCATCTACTACTGCCATACTGCTGCACAGTGGGTTGTCCCAAGGTTACAGTCATGTCTCCTTCTGAGAACTGAATGCCAGCCCGTAACTTGTGGAGGAGATCTATTTCCATCAAGTTATTTGGGGCATTACAAAGGACCAAAAATCAGTGTTTAACCACTCCCAAAGCCAAATTTAAATCCTCTCTGTTGTCCATTTATGTCTTTCTGTGCCATTTGATCCTTGTACCCAGACTTCCTCTCCAGATAGTTTTTTTTTCCATTTTATTTATTTTTTCAGCGTAACAGTATTCATTCTTTTTGCACAACACCCAGTGCTCCATGCAAAACGTGCCCTCCCCATTACCCACCACCTGTTCCCCCAGCCTCCCACCCCTGACCCTTCAAAACCCTCAGGTTGTTTTTCAGAGTCCATAGTCTCTTATGGTTCGCCTCCCCTTCCAAATTTTTTTTTTAATAAACATATAATGTATTTTTATCCCCAGGGGTACAGGTCTGTGAATCGCCAGGTTTACACACTTCACAGCACTCACGATAGCACTTACCCTCCCCAATGTCCATAGCTCCCTCCCCCTCTCCCAATCCCACCTCCCCCCAGCAACCCCCAGTTTGTTTTGTGAGATTAAGAGTCATTTATGGTTTGTCTCCCTCCCAATCCCATCTGGTTTCATTTATTCTTCTCCTATCCCCCTACCCCCCCATGTTGCTTCTCCATGTCCTCATATCAGGGAGATCATATGATAGTTGTCTTTCTCCGATTGACTTATTTCACTAAGCATGATACGCTCTAGTTCCATCCACGTCGTCGCAAATGGCATGATTTCATTTCTTTTGATGGCTGCATAGTATTCCATTGTGTATATATACCACATCTTCTTTATCCATTCATCTGTTGATGGACATCTAGGTTCTTTCCATAGTTTGGCTATTGTAGACATTGCGGCTATAAACATTCGGGTACACGTGCCCCTTCGGATCACTATGTTTGTATCTTTACGGTAAATACCCAGTAGTGCAATTGCTGGGTCATAGGGTAGTTCTATTTTCAACATTTTGAGGAACCTCCATGCTGTTTTCCAGAGTGGTTGCACCAGCTTGCATTCCCACCAACAGTGGAGGAGGGTTCCCCTTTCTCCACATCCTCGCCAGCATCTGTCATTTCCTGACTTGTTCATTTTAGCCATTCTGACTGGTGTGAGGTGATATCTCATTGTGGTTTTGATTTGTATTTCCCTGATGCCGAGTGACGTGGAGCACTTTTTCATGTGTCTGTTGGCCATCTGGATGTCTTCTTTGCAGAAATGTCTGTTCATGTCCTCTGCCCATTTCTTGATTGGATTGTTTGTTCTTTGGGTGTTGAGTTTGCTAAGTTCCTTATAGATTTTGGATACTAGCCCTTTATCTGATATGTCGTTTGCAAATATCTTCTCCCATTCTGTCAGCTGTCTTTTGGTTTTGCGAACTGTTTCCTTTGCTGTGCAAAAGCTTTTGATCTTGATGAAATCCCAATAGTTCATTTTTGCCCTTGCTTCCCTTGCCTTTGCCGTTGTTCCTAGGAAGATGTTGCTGCGGCTGAGGTCGAAGAGGTTGCTGCCTGCATTCTCCTCAAGGATTTTGATGGATTCCTTTCTCACATTGAGGTCCTTCATCCATTTGGAGTCTATTTTCGTGTGTGGTGTAAGGAAGTGGTCCAATTTCATTTTCCTGCACGTGGCTGTCCAATGTTCCCAGCACCATTTATTGAAGAGGCTGTCTTTTTTCCATTGGACATTCTTTCCTGCTTTGTCGAATATTAGTTGACCACAGAGTTGAGGGTCGATTTCTGGGCTCTCTATTCTGTTCCACTGATCTATGTGTCTGTTTTTGTGCCAGTACCATGCTGTCTTGATGATGACAGCTTTGTAATAGAGCTTGAAGTCCGGAATTGTGATGCCACCAACTTTGACTTTCTTTTTCAATATTCCTTTAGCTATTCGAGGTCTTTTCTGGTTCCATATATATTTTAGGATTATTTTTTCCATTTCTTGGAAAAAAATGGATGGTATTTTGATAGGGATTGCATTAAATGTGTAGATTGCTTTAGGTAGCATAGACATTTTCACAATATTTATTCTTCCAATCCAGGAGCATGGAACATTTTTCCATTTTTTGTGTCTTCCTCAATTTCTTTCATGAGTACTTTATAATTTTCTGTGTATAGATTCTTAGTCTCTTTGGTTAGGTTTATTCCTAGGTATCTTATAGTTTTGGGTACAATTGTAAATGGGATTGACTCCTTAATTTCTCTTTCTTCAGTCTTGTTGTTGGTGTACAGAAATGCAACTGATTTCTGTGCATTGATTTTATATCCTGACACTTTACTGAATTCCTGGACAAGTTCTAGCAGTTTTGGAGTGGAGTCTTTTGGGTTTTCCACATATCGTATCATATCATCTGCGAAGAGTGATAGCTTGACGTCTTCTTTGCCAATTTGGATGCCTTTAACTTCTTTTTGTTGTCTGATTGCTGAGGCTAGGACTTCTAGTACTATGTTGAATAGCAGTGGTGATAATGGACATCCCTGCCGTGTTCCTGACCTTAACGGAAAAGCTTTCAGTTTTTCTCCATTGAGAATGATATTTGTGGTGGGTTTTTCATAGATGGCTTTGAGAATATTGAGGTATGTGCCCTCTATCCCCACACTTTGAAGAGTTTTGATCAGGAAGGGATGCTGTACTTTGTCAAATGCTTTTTCAACATCTATTGAGCGTATCATATGGTTCTTGTTCTTTCTTTGATTAATGTGTTCTATCACATTGATTGATTTGCGGATGTTGAACCAACCCTGCAGCCCTGGAATAAACCCCACTTGATCGTGGTGAATAATCCTTTTAATGTACTGTTGAATCCTATTGGCTAGTATTTTGGCGAGAATTTTTGCGTCTATGTTCATCAAGGATATTGGTCTGTAGTTCTCTTTTTTGGTGGGATCCTTGTCTGGTTTTGGGATCAAGGTGATGCTGGCCTCATAAAATGAGTTTGGAAGTTTTCCTTCCATTTCGATTTTTTGGAACAGTTTCAGGAAAACAGGAATTAGTTCTTCTTTAAATGTTTGGTAGAATTCCCCTGGGAAGCCCTCTGGCCCTGGGCTTTTGTTTGTTTGGAGATTTTTGATGACTGTTTCAATCTCCTTACTGGTTATGGGCCTGTTCAGGTTTTCTATTTCTTCCTGGTTCAGTTGTGGTAGTTTATATGTCTCTAGGAATGCATCCAATTCTTCCAGATTGGCCAATTTGTTGGCGTAGAGTTGCTCATCGTATGTTCTTATAATTGTCTATATTTCTTTGGTGTTAGTTGTGATCTCTCCTCTTTCATTCATGATTTTATTGATTTGGGTCCTTTCTCTTTTCTTTTTGATGAGTCTGGCCAGGGGTTTATCAATCTTATTGATTCTTTCAAAGAACCAGCTCCTAGTTTCATTCATTTTTTCTATTGTTTTTTTGGTTTCTATTTCATTGATTTCTGCTCTGATCTTTATGATTTCTCTTCTCCTGCTGGGTTTAGGGTTTCTTTCTTGTTCCTTCTCCAGCTCCTTTACGTGTAGGGTTAGGTTGTGTACTTGAGACCTTTCTTGTTTCTTGAGAAAGGCTTGTACCGCTATATATTTTCCTCTCAGGACTGCGTTTGCTGTGTCCCACAGATTTTGAACTGTTGTGTTTTCATTATCATTTGTTTCCATGAATTTTTTCAATTCTTCTTTAATTTCCTGGTTAACCCATTCATTCTTTAGAAGGATGCTGTTTAGTCTCCATGTATTTGGGTTCTTTCCACCTTTCTTCTCGTGATTGAGTTCTAGCTTCAGAGCATTGTGGTCTGAAAATATGCAGGAATGATCCTAATCTTTTGATACCGGTTGAGACCTGATTTGTGACCCAGGATGTGATCTATTCTGGAGAAGGTTCCATGTGCACTAGAGAAGAATGTGTATTCTGTTGCTTTGGGATGAAATGTTCTGAATATATCTGTGATGTCCATCTGGTCCAGTGTGTCATTTAAGGCCTTTATTTCCTTGTTGATCTTTGGCTTGGATGATCTGTCCATTAGAGTGAGGGGAGTGTTCAAGTCCCCTACTATTATTGTATTATTATTGATGTGTTTCTTTGATTTTGTTATTAATTGGTTGATATAGTTGGCTGCTCCACGTTAGGGGCATAGATATTTAAAATTGTTAGATCTTTTTGCTGGACAGACCCTTTGAGTACGATATAGTGTCCTTCCTCATCTCTTATTATAGTCTTTGGCTTGAAATCTAATTGATCTGATATAAGGATTGCCACCCGAGCTTTCTTCTGATGCCCATTAGCATGGTAAATTGTTTTCCACCCCCTCACTTTAAATCTGGAGGTGTCTTCGCGTCTAAAATGAGTTTCTTGTAGGCAACATATAGATGGGTTTTGTTTTGTTTTTTTTTTTTTTTCCATTTTATTTATTTTTTCAGCGTAACAGTATTCATTCTTTTTGCACAACACCCATTGCTCCATGCAAAACGTGCCCTCCGCATTACCCACCACCTGTTCCCCCAACCTCCCACCCCTGACCCTTCAAAACCCTCAGGTTGTTTTTCAGAGTCCATAGTCTCTTATGGTTCGCCTCCCCTCCCCAATGTCCATAGCCTGCTCCCCCTCTCCCAATCCCACCTCCCCCCAGCAACCCCCAGTTTGTTTTGTGAGATTAAGAGTCATTTATGGTTTGTCTCCCTCCCAATCCCATCTTGTTTCATTTATTCTTCTCCTATCCCCCTAACCCCCCATGTTGCTTCTCCATGTCCTCATATCAGGGAGATCATATGATAGTTGTCTTTCTCCGATTGACTTATTTCACTAAGCATGATACGCTCTAGTTCCATCCACGTCGTCGCAAATGGCATGATTTCATTTCTTTTGATGGCTGCATAGTATTCCATTGTGTATATATACCACATCTTCTTTATCCATTCATCTGTTGATGGACATCTAGGTTCTTTCCATAGTTTGGCTATTGTAGACATTGCGGCTATAAACATTCGGGTACACGTGCCCCTTCGGATCACTATGTTTGTATCTTTACGGTAAATACCCAGTAGTGCAATTGCTGGGTCATAGGGTAGTTCTATTTTCAACATTTTGAGGAACCTCCATGCTGTTTTCCAGAGTGGTTGCACCAGCTTGCATTCCCACCAACAGTGGAGGAGGGTTCCCCTTTCTCCACATCCTCGCCAGCATCTGTCATTTCCTGACTTGTTCATTTTAGCCATTCTGACTGGTGTGAGGTGATATCTCATTGTGGTTTTGATTTGTATTTCCCTGATGCCGAGTGACGTGGAGCACTTTTTCATGTGTCTGTTGGCCATCTGGATGTCTTCTTTGCAGAAATGTCTGTTCATGTCCTCTGCCCATTTCTTGATTGGATTGTTTGTTCTTTGGGTGTTGAGTTTGCTAAGTTCCTTATAGATTTTGGATACTAGCCCTTTATCTGATATGTCGTTTGCAAATATCTTCTCCCATTCTGTCAGCTGTCTTTTGGTTTTGCGAACTGTTTCCTTTGCTGTGCAAAAGCTTTTGATCTTGATGAAATCCCAATAGTTCATTTTTGCCCTTGCTTCCCTTGCCTTTGCCGTTGTTCCTAGGAAGATGTTGCTGCGGCTGAGGTCGAAGAGGTTGCTGCCTGCATTCTCCTCAAGGATTTTGATGGATTCCTTTCTCACATTGAGGTCCTTCATCCATTTGGAGTCTATTTTCGTGTGTGGTGTAAGGAAGTGGTCCAATTTCATTTTCCTGCATGTGGCTGTCCAATGTTCCCAGCACCATTTATTGAAGAGGCTGTCTTTTTTCCATTGGACATTCTTTCCTGCTTTGTCGAAGATGAGTTGGCCATAGAGTTGAGGGTCGATTTCTGGGCTCTCTATTCTGTTCCACTGATCTATGTGTCTGTTTTTGTGCCAGTACCATGCTGTGTTGATGATGACAGCTTTGTAATAGAGTTTGAAGTCCGGAATTGTAATGCCACCAACTTTGGATTTCTTTTTCAATATTCCTTTGGCTATTCGAGGTCTTTTCTGGTTCCATATAAATTTTAGGATTATTTGTTCCATTTCTTTGAAAAAAATGGATGGTATTTTGATAGGGATTGCATTAAATGTGTAGATTGCTTTAGGTAGCATAGACATTTTCACAATATTTATTCTTCCAATCCAGGAGCATGGAACATTTTTCCATTTTTTGGTGTCTTCCTCAATTTCTTTCATGAGTACTTTATAATTTTCTGTGTATAGATTCTTAGTCTCTTTGGTTAGGTTTATTCCTAGGTATCTTATAGTTTTGGGTACAATTGTGAATGGGATTGACTCCTTAATTTCTCTTTCTTCAGTCTTGTTGTTGGTGTACAGAAATGCAACTGATTTCTGTGCATTGATTTTATATCCTGACACTTTACTGAATTCCTGGACAAGTTCTAGCAGTTTTGGAGTGGAGTCTTTTGGGTTTTCCACATATCGTATCATATCATCTGCGAAGAGTGATAGCTTGACGTCTTCTTTGCCAATTTGGATGCCTTTAACTTCTTTTTGTTGTCTGATTGCTGAGGCTAGGACTTCTAGTACTATGTTGAATAGCAGTGGTGATAATGGACATCCCTGCCGTGTTCCTGACCTTAACGGAAAAGCTTTCAGTTTTTCTCCATTGAGAATGATATTTGCGGTGGGTTTTTCATAGATGGCTTTGAGAATATTGAGGTATGTGCCCTCTATCCCTACACTTTGAAGAGTTTTGATCAGGAAGGGATGCTGTACTTTGTCAAATGCTTTTTTAGCATCTATTGAGAGTATCATATGGTTCTTGTTCTTTCTTTTATTAATGTGTTCTATCACATTGATTGATTTGCGGATGTTGAACCAACCCTGCAGCCCTGGAATAAATCCCACTTGATCGTGGTGAATAATCCTTTTAATGTACTGTTGAATCCTATTGGCTAGTATTTTGGCGAGAATTTTTGCGTCTGTGTTCATCAAGGATATTGGTCTGTAGTTCTCTTTTTTGGTGGGATCCTTGTCTGGTTTTGGGATCAAGGTGATGCTGGCCTCATAGAATGAGTTTGGAAGTTTTCCTTCCACTTCTATTTTTTGGAACAGTTTCAGGAGAATAGGAATGATTTCTTCTTAAAATGTTTGGTAGAATTCCCCTGGGAAGCCATCTGGCCCTGGGCTTTTGTTTGTTTGGAGATTTTTGATGACTGTTTCAATCTCCTTACTGGTTATGGGCCTGTTCAGGTTTTCTATTTCTTCCTTGTTCAGCTGTGGTAGTTTATATGTCTCTAGGAATGTATCCATTTCTTCCAGATTGTCCAATTTGTTGGCGTAGAGTTGCTCATAGTATGTTCTTATAATTGTCTGTATTTCTTTGGTGTTAGTTGTGATCTCTCCTCTTTCATTCATGATTTTATTGATTTGGGTCCTTTCTCTTTTCTTTTTGATGAGTCTGGCCAGGGGTTTATCAATCCTATTGATTCTTTCAAAGAACCAGCTCCTAGTTTCATTCATTTTTTCTATTGTTTTTTTGGTTTCTATTTCATTGATTTCTGCTCTGATCGTTATGATTTCTCTTCTCCTGCTGGGTTTAGGGTTTCTTTCTTGTTCTTTCTCCAGCTCCTTTACGCGTACGGTTAGGTTGTGTACTTGAGACCTTTCTTGTTTCTTGAGAAAGGCTTGTACCGCTATATATTTTCCTCTCAGGACTGCCTTTGCTGTGTCCCACAGATTTTGAACTGTTGTGTTTTCATTATCATTTGTTTCCATGAATTTTTTCAATTCTTCTTTAATTTCCTGGTTAGCCCATTCATTCTTTAGAAGGATGCTGTTTAGTCTCCATGTATTTGTGTTCTTTCCAGCTTTCCTCTTGTGATTGAGTTCTAGCATCAGAGCATTGTGGTCTGAAAATATGCAGGGAATAATCCTGATCTTTTGATACCGTTTGAGACCTGATTTGTGACCCAGGATGTGATCTATTCTGGAGAAGGTTCCATGTGCACTAGAGAAGAATGTGTATTCTGTTGCTTTGGGATGAAATGTTCTGAATATATCTGTGATGTCCATCTGGTCCAGTGTGACATTTAAGGCCTTTATTTCCTTGTTGATCTTTTGCTTGGATGATCTGTCCATTTCAGTGAGGGGAGTGTTCAAGTCCCCTACTATTATTGTATTATTATTGATGTGTTTCTTTGATTTTGTTATTAATTGGTTGATATAGTTGGCTGCTCCCACGTTAGGGGCATAGATATTTAAAATTGTTAGATCTTCTTGTTGGACAGACCCTTTGAGTAGGATATAGTGTCCTTCCTCATCTCTTATTATAGTCTTTGGCTTAAAATCTAATTGATCTGATATAAGGATTGCCACCCCAGCTTTCTTCTGATGCCCATTAGCATGGTAAATTGTTTTCCACCCCCTCACTTTCAATCTGGAGGTGTCTTCGCGTCTAAAATGAGTTTCTTGTAGGCAACATACTGATGGGTTTTGTTTTTTTATCCATTCTGATACCCTGTGTCTTTTGATTGGGGCATTTAGCCCATTAACATTCAGGGTAACTATTGAGAGATATGAATTTAGTGCCATTAGTAGCCTGTAAGTTGACTGTTACTGTATATTGTCTCTGTACCTTTCTGATCTACTACTTTCAGGCTCTCTCTTTGCTTAGAGGACCCCTTTCAATATTTCCTGGAGAGCTGGTTTGGTGTTTGCAAATTCTTTCAGTTTTTGTTTGTCCTGGAAGCTTTTGATCTCTCCTTCTATTTTCAATGATAGCCTAGCTGGATAGAGTATTCTTGGCTGCATGTTTTTCTCGTTGAGTGCTCTGAATATATCATGCCTGCTCTTTCTGGCCTGCCAGGTCTCTGTGGATAAGTCTGCCGCCAATCTAATATTTTTACCATTGTATGTTACAGACTTCTTTTCTCGGGCTGCTTTCAGGATTTTCTCTTTGTCACTAAGACTTGTCAATTTTACTATTAGGTGACGGGGTGTGGACCTATTCTTGTTGACTTTGAGGGGGGTTCTCTGCATCTCCTGGATTTTGATGCTTGTTCCCTTTGCCATATTAGGGAAATTCTCTCCAATGATTCTCTCCAATAGACCTTCTGCTCCCCTCTCTGTTTCTTCTTCTTCTGGAATCCCAATTATTCTAATGTTGTTTCGTCTTATGGTGTCACTTATCTCTCGAATTCTCCCCTCATGGTCCAGTAGCTGTTTGTCCCTCTTTTGCTCGGCTTCCTTATTCTCTGTCATTTGGTCTTCTGTATCACTAATTCTTTCTTCTGCCTCATTTATCCTAGCAGTGAGAGCCTCCATTTTTGATTGCACCTCATTAATAGCTTTTTTGATTTCAACTTGGTTAGATTTTAGTTCTTTAATTTCTCCAGAAAGGGCTTTAATATCTCCAGAGAGGGTTTCTCTAATATCTTCCATGCCTTTTTCGAGCCCGGCTAGAATGTTCAGAATCGTCATTCTGAACTCTTGATCTGACATATTACCCATGTCTGTGTTGATTAGGTCCCTAGCCTTCGGTACTGTCTCTTGTTCTTTTGTTTGTGGTGATTTTTTCCGCCTTGTCATTTTGTCCAGATAAGAGGATATGAAGGAGCAAATAAACTACTAAAAGGGTGGCAAAGACCCCAGAAAAATGCGCTGTAACCAAATCAGAAGAGATCCCTAATTGTGAGGGGGAGAAAGGGGATAAAAACAAATTCTGAAAAAAAAAAAGGAAAAAAAGGAAAAAATTTAAAAAATAAAACAAAAAAATATAAAAAAGAAAGAAAAATATATATATATTTAGATGAACTAGTCAAAAAACGTTAAAAAAAGAAAAGGGTAAAAGTTTTAAAAAATTTAGCAGAAGAAGAAAAAAGAAAAAAGAAAAAAAATTGAAAAAAGAAAAAAAAATTGAAGTAGCTGCAAGACTAAAGAATCATGGGGAGAAAGCCATGAGTTCCGTGCTTTGCTTTCTCCTCCTCTGGAATTGCTCTGCTGTCTTAGGAATTGAACCTGCTTTCTCCTTGATAGATGAACTTCGTCCTGGCTGGATATTTTGTTGATCTTCTGGGGGAGGGGCCTGTTGTAGTGACTCTCAAGTGTCTTTGCCCGAGGCGGGATTGCACCGCCCTTACTGGCGGCTGGACTAAGTAATCAGCTCGGGTTCGCTTTTGGGAGCTTCTGTTCCCTGAACGCTTTCCGTAGAGTTCTGGAGGATGGGAATGAAAATGGCGGCCTCCCAGTCTCCGGCCCGGAGGAGCCGAGAGCCTGGGGCCCCACTCCTCAGTGCGCCCCCAGAGGACAGCACCCAATCACTCCTGTATCCCCAGCCTCTAGCCGTGCTCCGAGCTCACCCAGCCCGCGACCAGTTCAAGGTAACCCCGAGCTGAGAGTTCAGTCCTCGGCTCTGTCTCTGCAGCCGGCTTCTCCGTTCTAATACCTGCAAGCTCTCCGACACTCTGACACCCCCGATCCTTCTGTGATCCTGCGGGGCCTGGGGCCACGCTGACCCCACGTGGGCTTCACCCTGGTTTAGCCTCTGGAGCAATGTCCCTCAGTGGAACAGACTTTTAAAAGTCCTGATTTTGTGCTCCATTGCTCCGCTGCTTGCCGGGAGCCGGCCCCTCCCCCCGCGGTCTATCTTCCCGTCGTTTTAGATTCACTTCTCTGCCAGTCCTACCTTTCAGAAAGTGGTTGATTTTCTGTTTCTAGAGTTGCTGTTCTTCTTCTCTTCGCTCTCCCGTTGGATTTGTAGGTGTTTGCAATGTTTAGATAAGGTATCGAGCTGATCTCCTGCTACCTGATGTAGTCTCAGGCTGCTACTTCTCCTCCATCTTGACTCCTTCCCCCAGATAGTTTTCACATAGGTTTAAGTAATGATGAAAGTTGGGCTCCCATGTCCACCAAAAAAATCAATTGATTTCCACTCCACTTTAATTTTTATCCGAGGTTTGGGAATGCTCTGAACGACGGCCCCTTCAGTCTCTGGTGGCGAGCATTGCCGTCTTCCTTTTGGGGCACTTTTTGGCCCAGTGTCCTTTCTCCTTACAGTAAGTGCACTGATCTAAATCTAAGTCTTCCAGCCTGCCTCCTCTGTACTTAGGCTTTTCCTTCCATTTACCATCCCCTACCTGCCTTTCCCTTTTCTATTGACCTCCTTCCCCCTGTCTCCTTCCCGCCTCATGTAATGCCAAAACATTAACCAGTTTTTTGGTCTGTTTTTCATCTTCTTGTGCATCCCTGTTGTTAAACACTTTTCCTATTTTTAATATTTTATTTATTTATTTGACAGAGGGAGAGATCACATATAAGCAGAGAGGAAGGCATAGAGTGAGGGGGAAGGAAGCTCCCTGTTGAGCAGAGAGCACAATGTGGGACTTGATCTCAGGATCCCAAGATCATAACCTGAGCCGAATGCAGAGACTTTAACCCACTGAGCCACTCAGACACCCCGACAGTCAGATTTTAAAGATATACTTTACCATTTGCATTGTTAAGGGGTTAACATCTGTGGGGTTAACACTTTGGTATCAGGTTAAGTTTTCTCTTTCTGATCAACCTAATAACTTTAGCATACATCAGTGATTTTTGCCAGAATTGGTTTTTAGGTTGGGGTTACAAAATTTGATTTTCTAATTCAATCATTCCTTCTATACTTATTACTGGCTTTCTTCTGTAGAGAAGAGATTTCCTTTCTTTATCCCACTCTATCCCCTTTTCCTCATCTCTTTCTCTTCCCATATGTGCCAATCTATATTTATTATTTTTTTAGCATAACAGAATTCATTGTTTTTGCACCAAACCCGGTGATCCATGAGATACATGCGCTCCTTAATTCCCACCACCTGGCTCCCCCAACTTCCCACCCTCCGCCCCTTCAAAACCCTCAGATTGTTTTTCAGAGTCCATAGTCCCTCATGGTTCACTTCCCCTTCCAATTTCCCTCAACGTCCTTCTCCTCTTCATCTCCCTATATCCTCCATGTTATTTGCTATGCTCCACAAATAAGTGAAACCATATGATACTTGACTCCGTCTGCTTGACTTATTTTGCTCAGCATAATCTCTTCCAGTCCCATCCATGTTGCTACAAAAGTTGAGTAGTCATCCTTTCTAATGCAGGCATAATACTCCACCGTGTATATGGACCACATCTTCCTTATCCGTTCGTCTGTTGAAGGGCATCTTGGTTCTTTCCACAGTTTGGCGACCATGGCCATAGCTGCTATAATCACTGGGGTACAGATGGCCCTTCTTTTCACTACATCTATATCTTTGTGGTAAATACACAGTAGTGCAAATTCAGGGTCATAGGGAAGCTCTATTTTTAATTTCCTGAGGAATCTTCACACTGTTCTCCAAAGTGGCTGCACCAACTTGCATTCCCACCAAGAGTGCAAGAGGGTTCCTCATTCTCCACAACGTCTCCAACACACGTTGTTTCCTGTCTTGCTAATTTTGGCCATTCTAACTGGTGTAAGGTGGTATCTCAATGTTGTTTTAATTTGAATCTC
This sequence comes from Meles meles, assembly GCF_922984935.1. Classification (NCBI taxonomy): domain Eukaryota; kingdom Metazoa; phylum Chordata; class Mammalia; order Carnivora; family Mustelidae; genus Meles; species Meles meles. The sequence goes on from NC_060081.1 coordinate 695,948, forward strand.
CCTGATGGCTAATGATGATGAATATTTTTTCATGTGTCTGATAGCCATTTGTATGTCTTCATTGGAGAAGTGTCTGTTCATATCTTCTGCCCGTTTTTTATATGATTATCTCTTTTGTGTGTGTTGAGTTTGAGAAGTTCTTTATAGATCCTGGATATCAACCTTTTGTCTGTACTGTCATTTGCATATATCTTCTCCCATTCCGTGGGTTGCCTTTTTGTTTTGTTGACTGTTTCCTTTGTTGTGCAGAAGCTTTTGTTGTTGATGAAGTCCCAAACGTTCATTTTCACTTTTGTTTCCTTTGCCTTTGGAGACATATCTTGAAAGAAGATGCTGTGGCTGATATCGAAGAAGTTACTGCCTATGATCTCCTCTAGGATTCTGATGGATTCCTGTCTCATGTTGAGGTATTTAATCCATTTCTAGTTTATCTTTTTGTACAGTGTAAGAGAGTGGTTGAGTTTAATTCTTCTACATATAGATGTCCAATTTTCCCAGCACCATTTATTGAAGAGATTGTCTTTTTTTCCCACTATATATTTTTTCCTGCTTTGTTGAAGATGATTTGACCATAGAGTTGAGGGTCCTTATCTGGGCTCTCTACTCTGTTCCACGGGCCTATGTGTCTTTTTTATGCCAATACCATGCTTTCATGGTGATCACAGCTTTGTAGTAAAGCTTGAAATGAGGTAACATGATGCCCACAGTTTTGTTTTTCTTTTTCAACATTTCCTTAGGGATTCGGGTCTCTTCTGACTCCATACGAATTTTAAGATTATTTGCTCCAGCTCTTTGAAAACTACCCGTGGAATTTTGATTGGAATGGCATTAAAATTATAGATTGCTATAGGCAGTATAGACATTTCAACAATGATTATTCTTTCTGTCCAAAAGCATGGAATGGTCTTCCATCTTTTTGTGTCTTCTTCAATTTCTTTCATGAGTGTTCTGTAGTTCCTCGAGTACAGATCCTTCACCTCTTTGGTTAGGTTTATTCCCAGGTATCTTATGGTTCTTGGTGCTATAGTAACTGGAACCGATTCTCTAATTTCCCTTTCTGTATTTTCATTGTTAGTGGATAAGAAAGCCACTGATTTCTGTCCATTGACTTTGTATCCTGCCACGTTACTGAATTGCTGTATGAGTTCTAGTAGTTTGGGGATGGGGTCTTTTGGGTTTTCCATATAAAGAATCATGTCATCTGTGAAGAGAGAGTATATGACTTCTTCCTTGCCAATTTGGATAACTTTTATTTCTCTTTGTTGTCTGATTGCTGTTGCTAGGACTTCTAATACTATGTTGAACAAGAGTGGTGAGAGTGGGCATCCTTGTCGTGTTCCTGATCTCAACGGGAAAGCTGAAAGCTTTTTCCCACTGAGGATGATATTTGCTGTGGGTGTTTCATAGATTTTATGAAGTTCAGGAATGTTCCCTCTATCCCTATACTTTGAAGCGTTTTAATCAGGAATGGATGCTGGATTTTGTCAAATGTTTTTCTGTATCAATTGAGATGACCAGGTCGTTTTCTCTCTCCTCTTATTGATTTGTCCTATCACATTGATAGACTTGTTAATGTTGAATCATCCTTGTAATCCAGGGATGAATCCTACTTGGTCATGGTAGATAATCTTTTTAATGTGCTGTTGGATCCTCTTGGCTAGGATCATGTTGAGAATCTTAGCATCCATATTCATCAGTGATATTGGACTGAAATTCTTTTTTGTGGGGTCTTTGCCTGGTTTGGGGATCAGGGTAATCCTGGCTTCATAAAAAGAGTCTGGAAGTTTTACTTCTGCTTCAATTTTTTGAAACACCTTCAGGAGAATAGGTTTTATTTCTTCTTTGAAAGTTTGGTATAATTCTCCAGGGAATCTGTCAGGTCCTGGGCTCTTGTTTTTTGGGAGGTTTTTCTTCACTGCTTCAATCTCGTTACTAGATATTGGTCTATTCAGGTTGTCAATTTCTTCCTATTTTGATTTGGGGAGATTATGGTTTTTCAGGAATTCATCCATTTACTCCTGGTTGCATAAATTATTGACATATGACTGTTGATAATAACTTCTGATTATTGTTTCTATATCCTAGGTATTAGTTGTGATCTCTTCCTTTTCATTCATAATTTTATTAATTTGAGCTTTCTCTCTTTTCTTTTGGATTAGTGTGGCCAATGGTTTATCGATCTTATTGATTCTTTCAAAAAACCAGCTTCTAGTTTCATCGGTACGTTTTACTATATCTCTAGTTTCTATCTCATTGATCTCTGCTCTAATCTTGATTATTTCCCTTCTTATGTGTGGAGGTGGTTTAATTTATTGTTGATTCTCCAGTTCTTTAAGGTGTAGAGACAGCTGGTGTATTCTGCATTTTTCAAATTTTTTGAGGGTGACTTGGATGGCTATGTCTTTACCCGAGAGGACCGCCTTTGCTGTATCCCATAGGTTTTGGACTGAAGTGTCTTCATTCTCATTGGTTTTCATGAATTGTTAAGTTCTTCTTTGATCTCCTGGTTGATACAAGCATTCTTAAGCAAGGTGTTCTTTAGCTTCCAGGTGTTTGACTTCCTTCCAAACTTTTCCTTGTGATTTAGCTCCGGTTTCAAAGCATTGTGATCTGAGAATATGCAGAGAATAATGTCAGTCTTTTAGTATCAGTTGAGTCCTAATTTGTGACCCAGTATGTGGTCTATTCTGGAGAAGGTTCCATGTGCACTTGAGAAGAATGAGTATTATGTTGTATTAGGGTAGAATGTTCTGTATATATCTATTAGGTCCATCTGATCCAATATTTCATTCAGTGCTCTTGTTTCTTCATTGATTTTCTTCTTGGGTGATCTATTGCTGAGAGAGGCATATTAAGATCTCCTACTATTAATGTATTCATATCAACATGACTCTTTATCTTGATTACTAGTTTTCTTATGTAATTGGCTACTCCCATATTGGGGGCATAGATATTTACAATTGTTAGATCATCTTGGTGGATAGTCCCTTTAAGAATTATATAGTGTCCTTCTGTATCTCTGACTACAGTCTTTATTTTAAAATCTAATTTATCTGATATGAGAGTCGCTACCCCGGCCTTCTTTAGAGGCCCATTGCCATGAAAGATCATTCTCCATCCCTTCACTTTCAGCCTGGGTGTATCTTTAGGTTCAAAACGGGTCTCTTGTAGACAACATATGGATGGGTCCTGTCATTTTATTCAATCTGCAACCCTGTGTCATTTTATGGGCACATTTAGGCCATTGACATTGAGAGTAATTATTGATAGATAAATTTTTATTGACATCGTGTTACCTTTGAAGTCTTTCTTTCTATAGATTGTCTCTATATTTCTGTTCAATGATATTTTTAGGATTTTTTTTCTCTTTTATAGAACCCCCACTTAATATTTCTTGCAGTGTCTCTTGGTTGTTACAGTCTTTTAAGCCTTGCCATTCTTGGAAACTCTTTATCTCTCCATCCATTTTGAAAGTCAGTCTTGCCGGATAAAGTATTGTTGGCTGCATGTTCTTCTCATTTAGTGACCTGAACATATCTTGCCAGGCTTTTCTGGCTTGCCAGGTCTCTGTGGACAAGTCTGACATTATTCTGATGGGCTCTCCTCTGTATGTAAGGAGCCTCTTTGTCCTACCCGCTTACAAGAGATTTGATCTACAACTATGATTTCTCAATTTTACTATCAGGTGCCTTAATTTTTTTTTTTTTTAGAATCTATAATCGTGGAGGGAGAGCGTTCTGCCTCTAGTACATGAACGCTGGTTCTATTCACGAGATTGGGAAAATTTTCATAGACAACTTGTTCCACTATATCTTCTAGACTTCTTTCTTTCTCCTCCCCTTCAGGGATTCCAGTAATTCTGATGTTGGAACGTTTTATGGCATTTATTTTCCTGATTCTGTTTTCGTGGCTTCTGAGCTGTTTGTTCCAGGCTTCCTCCTGATCCTTTCTCTCTATCTGTTTGTCCTCCAGATCACTAATTCTTTCTCCTGCTTCAGTTACCCTTGCTTTAGAGAATTTAGATTTGATTGGAACTCATTGAGAGCATTGTGAACATCATCCCTGGTGGCTTTCAATTCTGCCCTAACATTGTGTACATCATCCCTGCTGGCTTTCAGTTCTACCCTAATCAATTCCGTTTGGTCATCCATGACTTTCTCCAACCTAGCTATTGCCTGGATAATTGTTAGCCTGAATTCCTTTTCCGACATATTATCTATGTCGATAGCCATTAGCTCTGTTGTAGAAGGCCCATCCTCTGTATTTTTCTTCTGTTGGGCATTCCTCCTCCTAGACCTTTTGGTGAGAGATGACTGAACGGATGTAGTTGGATATATCGACTGTGGTGCAGTCAAGGTGCTCCCTGGAACGCTTCTGAGCAATCATGATTTACCACCCAAATGAGAGAAAAAAGAAAAGAAAAAGAAAAAAAAAAAAAAAAGAAAGAGAGAGAGAGAGAGACAGGAAAAAAAGAGAAAGCTCAGCCCAAATGGCCCCAAGGTAAAATTTATGAAATATACAAACAAAAACAGACAGACAAAAAAACTGATAAGAGTATATGACAAGAGAGAAAAATTTAAAAATATATATATATATGTATATATAAAAGAAAGGAAAAACCTCGTCAAAAAGAACCCCAAGTATAAGATTTATATACTATCAGGACAAACACAAATACACAGAAAAACTGGCGGAAGAAAAAGATGGGAGAGTGGTTATAGATTCTCACTGTGGTCAAGGAAGCGTATTTTGATTCTTCCTTGATGTATCTTGATATCTTTGTTAAAGGACCCAACTTTCCTACGATAAATGGGGATTAAAAATTGGTTTACCTATAGGCGTAGCATTGATTGGGGAAAGGATATTACCTTAAAGTTAACTCTATATGAATGTTAAAAAATTAAAATAAAAAATAATAAACTAAACGTAACAAAACAAAAATTTAAAAAAATAGAAAAGCAAAAGAAAAACACTGGTATATTGTATCAAAATATTCAAGTTAAAAGGTTATTATGGAATTTGATGCACTGGACATCTCACTGTGATGGTAAATAGCTTAAAATTATCTATATAAAAAATGAACAAGAATAGTGGGAATGAATTAAAAATAAAAGTTGTATCTATGAAATAGTGGTCGTTATTCTCTTGTCATCTCTATTTTTTCCCCTGGTTGGCTTTCTGGAGGAGGGGCCTGCCACGTGGGTTTTCAGGCAATGTTCCGTGAGTTAAGTCCTCCCGCCCCACTCAAGGGGGTAGGCTCTGAAGAAATCGGTTTTTCAGGCTTTTGTTTTCTGGATTTTTTTTTCTCTCTCGCCTTGACAGCTTTTGATAGTTTTTGGAGATTTAGAGGAAAGCAAACTGCACCCAGAGCTCCCTCTCAGAGAGAAGCCTCAGTCTGTTCCCTTCTGGGTGCTGCAGAGCACTTAAGTTCCCCCTTTGCTGCTGGCAGAGCACGTTCCAAGTCACGGTCCCTGGGGACACAGGAACTCCTGCTTGTACCCAAAACCACAACAGCGACAGATTTCTGGGCAGCTCCAGACCGCCAGAGAGGTTCCAAGCAGTGATCGCACACTGAAATTTTCCTGCCGGCCCAGACTGGGAGTGCCTGGTCTTTCAGGGTCCTAGAGTGCCCGGCTGGAGCCTGTGTGCACCTCTCTCAAGGGAGGGCACTGGGCGCGAATCAGACTCTGATAGCATGGCACGACGATTGTGTGGGGAATGCAAAAAGTCTGTGCTTCTGCCATCTGGCGAGGCTCCCAGCCCCTCATGGGAGCTGGACCCCATGTGTTCTAATGCATGCTGGTGGCTCAGGGACCAAGACCTGGTTTCTCTGCCGCACTCTCTCTGGCTCAGTGCCATGAGTGGCTGTCCTGGGTCTGGGGACTTAAGCACCTCTCCCTAACCGCCCCCATTCCCACAATTTCCCCCCCCACACACGATCCTTTCCTCTTTTTGAGTGCTTTCAACCAGACTCCAAGTTAATGCTGGTCCCCAAATGCAAGGCACTCTTGTTTTGGAATATTACTTTCCAGTGGGTTGCCTCTGGTGGCTCCCTCTTCTTTTGTTTATCTTCCGATATCAGTTCGACGTTCCCACTCCGCTTTACCTGCCCATTGGCGTCTTCTGCCCCTGTGAGATCCAGACGTGTGTAATTCTGATCTCAGGCTGATTTCATGGGTGTTCTTTGTTAGGTAATCAGCTTACTTTAGGGTACAGGTTGAAACAGCATCTCCTCTTACTTGCCTGACATCTTGTCTCCCCCCTTTAAACAACTTTTCTGCTATTCCCACTAACTCAGTCAGATTCTTCCCTTCAAATCCTTCAATTTTCTGAAGTTTCCTCCTTAAATCTGGAGCTGACTGACTGGCAAAAGCAAGATTCACTGCCCTCTGATTTTCAGGTGCCTCAGGTTCGATCAGGCTATATATTTTATAGGCTTCAATAAGCCTTTCTAGGAAAGCTCCTGGAGACATTGTTACCTTGAGTCACCATACTTATTTTAGATAAATTTATGGGTCTCCTTGCAGCTGCATGGAGACCTCATATTAGGGCCTGGCGGTAGAAGAGTAGGCTCTCCTTACCTTCATCGGAATTTAGTCCCCAGTCAGGGGTGTTCCCTTGGGCAATAGTCCTCCCTCTGCTGGGGATCAAGGTCCCCACCAAGTCTCTCACTTATCACCTTATGGGTTTCTCAAATGATGTGATTCCTCTCTTCCGTGTTAAGGAGAGCCATAAAGAGCTGTTGAATATCCACCCGGGTGGGCTGCTGGGTAAGAAAGACAGTCTCCAAGAGATTAATTAAATCCTGAATGTGGACAGAAAAGGATTTGTGTTGGGCCTTCCAGTTATACATATCAGAAGAAGAGGAAGGGATATAGGTTAGGTGGGGGCGCCCTCTCCCGTCCAGTGGAACTAGCTCACGGAGAGGCAGCATCAGCATGGTAAAGGGAGGCAGAGGTGGGTAGGGGAAATGGGAAGGATCAGGGTCTGCTTGGTTGTCCCATAGGTGGACGCCTACCGCATATGAGGTGGACTGGTAAGGGTATCTCGGGACCGAGAGTCAGGTTTGGAGGACAGATGGGGGGGGGATTCTACAACCTCCATATCTGATGGAGGTAGAACAGTCTTCTTCCCTGGTTCCCCCTCATCTTTCCATTCTGGTTTTGGCGATCTGACCTGCCTGAGAGAGAGAGAGAGATGGTTTCGTTAGCAAGGGGGAGGTAAGACTTGAGCCATGATGGTGGCTCTTCTATCAGATTTCACCAGGTCACGATGTACCATATTTGGTTTCAATGGAGATGGAAGACCTCACTCTGGGTACTGTAGATCTGAACCAAGGCAAACATTCCTTTCAGCGGCCACCTAGTGGAGAAATTGGGTCACTCTATTTGGCACAGTGTTTTTAGTTTTCCTGGGTAAACCTTGTCACCTGACTGGATGGCTTTACCTTGAAAATCCTTGAAATGCTGGAGAACAAGAATTAGGGGTGTCACAGGTCCCTTACACCCCGCTTGCCACATTTCTCCAAACACAGTAAACAACACAACAGACAACAAAAGATGAGACAAAGACAACTGCAGGCCCAGTGATCCTCATCCAGAGCCTGCTGCTGGTGGGGACTTTCTTGGTTCCCTGTAAACACAACAAAACAGCACAGCAGACAGCAAAAGGACAAAACAAAGACAACCACAGGTATAGTAGTCCTTAAGGCTTACAGGTGGGGACTTTCCTGATCTTTTGATCGCCCAGGGGGACTCGAACCCCCTGTCCCCCCAGGGGGTCTCAAACCTCACGACCGCCTAGGGGGATTCAAAACCCCCATTGATTTACCAGTGGAGGGATGGGGCATCCCCACATCCACTCCAGCCCTGGGGAGCATGGCTGCCTCCAGCTTCTCCCCGGGGGGCTATACCCTGGAGCTCCACAAACAGACAGACAGGATCCCAAGATCTTACATCCAGAGGCTTTCCCAGAAATTCAGATGCTTGATCAGTTCTCATCGTTTATTTCTGGATGAGCCCCCAATGTTAGGGTCCGTAATCAAAGGAGGGAGACTGATACAAAGCAAAGGTCAAGCAAAGCTTTATTTCGTGCCAAGCATGGAGAATCAAACTGATTGGTCAAGACCATCTCTTGCAAAGAGGCGACCCCTCTCAGCCTCACAGACTAACTTTCATAGAGGTAGTATAGCTGAGCTATACACAGGTGGCCAATGAAATTGCAATACAGAGAAAAACCTGCACAGTCATGTTAGGTCACACATGGGCGGCCAACTGAATTAAAATTCACCCTAGTAGATATACGTGTGCCAAACTGATTAGATGTCTCTACCTACCCTGACCCGCCATTGTATCTGGGCTTTGCAAGTAAGTTCCTCTGGGAGGGGCAGGGTCAATTTAAGCTTACTACATAGGGTCAATCTAAGTTTACTGCATAAACAACAAAATGGCTCGCTCTGACTAAGTAGGACTTTACACCGTCGAGGGCTGAGCAGGTTGATCCTCACGTGGGGTAGCTGGGCAGAACCATAGGGCACTTCTTCTTTCTGGTGGGCAAACAGAAGGCTTCGTTGTGGCTCCAGAATTCCCAATCTGGAGGGCTTGCAGGCTGGGGGTGTGAGGATGGAGTCTGACAACACAAGCTATGGTTCAGTTCAGTGCCGAGCACATGGCAGTTCCAATGTGCAGCATCTGATTCGAGATTTCCAGCATATGAGTAAGGGCGAGTGTCTGATGTTTGATCATGCTGGAGTTTGTGTCCAAGATGGCCGACGAATGGAGGGGTGGCCTCAAGAGGCCATGGATGCTTCCCCACGCTGGGGCTTGTGAGCTGCTCCAAATAGCAGCGTGGCCTTCTGTGGGACAGGGTGAGTCCGCTTAGAGGGCTCCAAGTTCCCCCATATGAAAAGATTGGTAGCAGAGCTCTCCGCATGCATGACTGGACAGCCCACCTCACATTACCATTGAGCCGAGGAACAGGGTAGGTTCAATCTGCTGACTCTGGGGCAAAGTTCAAAGGGGGCTGACTTGACAAGGGTTCTCGGGCTGACGGGTTACAATGCTGGTTGGTGTCCAGGGAGCCCTTAGAATGGGGCAATAGCTCAGGGGTCATGCAGGATTCTCCTACCCTGATGGTTGGACCCAGATCCCAAGAGTAAGATTTCCTTCTGGGGACAGGAGAGGTTCTGTTGGGAGGCTCAAGGACCACATGTTGGACCATATGTTGGTATTCCAGAATAGGCCTCTGGGGACAGATGCCTGAAAACCTAAGATAGAGCTCTGATGAGGTCCTAGGGCCATGTCAGGTTCAATCCTTTGACACAGGTACATTGACCTGCATGTCTGCCTGGACGTATGTGCTTGAGTGTGTCAGACCGTACATTTTTTTCCAGAGCGGCCTATGAAATTGGGGTGGGCTCAGGGGCCTTGCAGGTTTCTTCTAATCTGGAGGGTTTGGGCAACTGTGACAGCAGTTTCCTTTGGGAGGTCAGGACCATTGCTGTGGTGTGGCTCTGGAGGCCCCATCCTGGAGGGCATGTGGGCCAGGGCTTTGGGGACAAAAGTCTGCAAACACAAACTCGAGTGAGGGTTAGGGGCGAGGTGATGGCAGGCCTGATCTGCAGAACCTGAGGGAAGCTCCTTGGGATTTGAAATTCGGGCAGGTGGAAGGCGGTAGCACAGGCTTTTTTTCTGGATTGTGTGTCTCAGATGGCCACAGAATAAAATGTCGGCCTCATAGAGCCATGGGAGATTCTTCCTCTCTGGGGATTCTACCCAGCTCCCAAGAGTTTGGAGTTTTTCTGGGGGAAGGGAAGAGTGCTGTTTTCCATCTCATGGGTCCCTCCAGAGAAGGCTTCTGGGTCCGGGGCCTGGATAACCCCAACGAGGTTTAGGATTTGGGCCTAGGGGCATGGCAAGCCCGTTCTGCAAACCTCTGGTCCAGTTCTCAAGGGGGTTTGCTTGAAAGTGGACACAGGCTGAGGGTCAAAATGACTGTTTGTGCCCAGGGTGGTACTCCTGAGTGGGCATGGTCTCATGGGCCATGCAGCTGGCTCCCACTCTGAGGGTTGGACACCCATCCCAATAGCCAGGTTTCCTGCCAAGTGGAAGGAGGGGTACTCTTCTCTTCTTCAGGTTCCCGCATAGGCAGGGATTTGAGGTAAGGTCTGGGAACAGATGGCTGAATACCCATTTTGGGTAGAGATGATGGCCTCGGCCACAGCAGGTTCCACCTGCAGGATACAGGGCCCACTATCTGGGTGGCTGACAGGTCAGGGCTCAGGCTGTGTTAGAGAGAGCATTAATGCCCAAGGCATCCTATGATATTGGGGTGCTGCCAAGGGCCATGCAGATGGATCCTCATGTGGGCTTTCTGGGCAGACCCATAGGGCACTTCTTCTTTCTGATGGGCAAGCAGAAGGCTATGTTGTGGCTCCAGAATTCCCAGTCTGGAAGGCTTGTGGGCCAGGAGTGTGAAGAGGGAAGTCTGAAAACACAAGCCAAAGTTCAGTTCAGTGCCGAGCGCATGGCAGTTCCATTGTGCAGTGGCTGATTGGAGGTCCCCAGCACCTGATTAAGGGCGAGTGTCAGATTTCCGCTCACGCTGGAGTTTATGTACATGATGACCGACGAATGGAGGGGTGGTCTCAAGAGTCCATGGAGGCTTTCCCACGATGGGGCTTGTGAGCTGCTCCAAACAGCAAGGTGTCCTTCTATGGGAAAGGGGGAGTCCGGGTGGATGGATACAGGGTCCCCCATGTGGAAAGATTGGATAGCAGAGCTCTCTGCATGGATGCCTGGAAATCACACTTCGTGTTACAATTGTAGCTGAGGAACAGGGCAGGTTCGATCATCTGGCTCAGTTGCGAAGTGATTAGGGGGCTGAGTTGACAGGCTTTCTCATGCTGATGGGTCGCAATGCTGGTTTGTGTCGAGGGAGACCTTAGAATGTGGCAGTGGCTCAGGGGCTACTCAGGATTCTCCTAACCTGAGTGTTGGACCCAGTTCCAAAGAGCAACGTTTCCCTCTGGGGACAGGATGGGTTCTGTTGTGTGGCTCAGGGACCACATGTTGGACCATATGTTGGTATTCCAGAACAGGCCTCTGAGGACAGAAGCCTGAAAAATTAATCTAGGGTTCTGATGAGGTCCTAGGGTCATGTCAGGTTCAATCTTCTGACTAAGTGACATTGACCTGCGTGTCTGCCTGGAGGAAGGTGCCTAGGGTGTGTCACACTGTGCATTTTTGTCCAGAGGTGTCCTGTGTGTGACCTAACATTACTTTGCAGTTTTTTTTTCTGTGTATTGCAATCTCATTGGCCACCTGTGTATAGCTCGGTTAAACTACCTCTATAAAAGTTAGTCTGTGAGACTGTCCACACACAGCCCCATAGAGTAGTTTTTCCTTCTGGTGGGGAGGCAGAGTTCTGGATTGTGGCTCCAGAATTCCTAATCTGGAGTGCTTGTGGGCCAGGAGTGTGAGGACAGAAGTATGAAAGCAAAAGCTGGGGTTAGGTTTAGGTCCTAGGGTATGGGTCCCCAGAGGCCTGGTCTTGAATCCAACATACAAGTGGTCCCTGAGGGACACAAGAGAACACCTTCTGTCCCCAAAAGGGAACCTTGCTATTTTGAGCTGTGTAAAAGCCTCAGGGTAGGAGAGTCCTTCATAGCCCCTGGGCCACCACAAAATTCCAAATTCTCCCTGGACACAAACCCACATTCTGACCCATCAGCATGAGACTTCATTTCAACTCAGCACACTGAGTAGCACTCCACAGGGTCAGCAGATCGAACCTGCTTATTCCTAGGTGACGATGGGAATGCCAAGTGGGGTTTCCAGGCACCCATACGTAGAGCCCTGCTCTCCAATGTTTCCGTGTGGGTGTCCCTTCAGCCATCAAAAAGGACTCCCTATGTCCCACAGAAGGAAACCCTGCTATTTCCAGCAGCTCACAATCCCCAGATGGGAAAACCTCCATGACCTCATGAGGTCGCACCTCCATTAGGCGGTCATCATGGACCAGTCTGAGTGAACGTCTGACACTTGCCCATACTTCAGATGCTGGAGATTTCGATTCAGCCTCTGCAGATTGGGCTTGTCTTGCCCTAGGCCCTAAACCACACTAGAGCTTGTGTTTTCAGACTTTCATCCTTACACTCCTGGCACACAAGCCCTCAAGGTTGGGAATTCTAGAATCACAACACAGCTCTCTGTCTGCCACCAGAAGGAGAAAGAGCCCTAGGGGGTTGCCTAAAAGCCCCAAATGAGGATGAACCTGCACAACCCTTGACAGCACCCCAATTTCATAGGTCATCCTATGCATTAATGCTGTCTGACACAGCCTGAGTATAGACCTCCTGTCAGCCACCCAGGGAGCTAGCTGCATATCCAGCCATGGCCCTGGGCCCACATCTCTACCCAACCTTGGTCTTCTGTCATCTGTCCCCAGAACTTATCTCAAATTACTGCATATGAAGGAGCCCAGTGCACAAAACAGAACTCTTCCTTCCACATGGCAGGAAACCTTGTTGTTTGGAAGGGTGTCAAACCCTCAGAGTTGGCGAAACCTGCAGGGCCTATGAGGTCACGCCTACTCTTAGGGACCACCCTGGGCACAAACGTGCATTTTGACCCTCAGCCTTAGCCCTTTTCAAATAATGTCCCTTGGTAGCTGGACCAGGATCACGCATATCAGGCTTGTCATGCCCCTAGGAACAAATTCTAACCCTTGGTGGTGTTTTTCAGGTGCCCATACCCAGAGCCCTGCTCTGGAATTCCTCTTTTTGGGGGACCCCTGAGACAGAAAACATGACTCCTCCCTTCCCCCAGTATCAGAGTAAACTACTGGGACCTGGGCAAAATCCCTGGAGAGGGAGAAACATCCATGGCCCCATGAGGCTCCCACACATTCTGTGGCCAACTTAAACTCACAATCCATAGACAAAACCCTGAGCTACCGCCTCACATTCACCCTAATTTCAGATCCCAAGGAGCTCCTCTCGGGGTCTGCAGATCACGCATGCCAAACTCTTGGCCCTAAGTCTAACCCGAGTTTGTGTTTTTAGATTTCTGTCCTCAGAGCCCTGTCCCACACACCCTCCAGACTCGAGCCTCCAGAGCGACACCACAAGACTGTGCCTGCCCTCTGGATGGAAACTGTGCCCTTTGTAGTTTCCAAAACACTCCAGATTAGGAGAAACCTGCAAAGCCCCAGAGGCCACCCCAATTTAATAGGCGACCCTGGACAAAAATGTGCACTCTGACACACTCTGAGCAATGTCCTCCAGTCAGACACCCAGGTAGATGGCCCCAGAGGCAGAAGATTGAACCTGACATGCCCTTATGCCATAATCTGAACCCTAGCTAAGGTTTTCAGGCATCTGTCCCCAGACCTTATCTCAAAAACCCTGCATATGGGGGAACCTAATGCACAAAACAGAACTCCTTCCCCATGGCAGGAAAACTTGCTGTTGGGATGGGTGACAAACCCTCTGAGTTGGTGAAACCTACAGGGCCCATGAGGCCAAGCCTACAATTGAGGCCACCTTGGGTACAAACACGCATTATGACACTCAGCCTGAGCCACATTTTTAAATCAGGCCCCTCAGTAGCTGGACCAAGAGCCCTCATATTGGACTTGCCATGCCCATAGGCCCAAATATGAACCCAAGCAAGGGTTTTCCAGACACCTGTTCACAGAGACATGATCTGGAATCCCTCTTTTTGGAGGATCGCCGGAAGACAAACAGGACTCCTCCCTTCCCCCACAGTGACACCAAACTATTGGGAGTCATGCAAAATCCCCCCAAAGGGAGAAACTTCCATGCCTGATAAGGTCACCCCTACATTCCATGGTCACCCTAGACACGAAATCCAGAGACAGAAGCCTGAGCTATCACCTCCCAATCACCCTAATTTCAGATCCCGAGGAGCTCCCTCAAGGTCAGCAGATCAGGAATGCCATACCTTCAGTCCTAACTCTAACACGATTTTGTCTTTTTAGACTTCTGTACGCAGAAGTCTGACCTGCACACCCTCCAGGATGGAGCATCTGGAACCACACTATGGGACAGTCCTTAAGCCTTCACTCCCTAAGGAAACTATGCCCTTTAAAATTACCAAACCCTCCAGATTAGGAGACATCTGCAAGGCCCCAAGCCACCCAGTTTCATAGACAGCTCTGGATAAAAATAAGCAGTCTGGGGCGCCTGGGTGGCTCAGTGGATTAAGCCGCTGCCTTCGGCTCGGGTCATGATCTCAGGGTCCTGGGATCGAGCTCCGCATTGGGCTCTCTGCTCCGTGGGGAGCCTGCTTCCTCCTCTCTCTGCCTGCCTCTCTGCCTACTTGTGATCTCTCTCTCTCTCTGTCAAATAAATAAATAAAATCTTTTAAAAAAATAAGCAGTCTGACACACCCTGTGGATGGACCTGCAGTCAGATACCAAGGTATATGGCCACCAAAGACCAAGAATGAACCGGACCTGCCGCTAGGCCCTAATCTGAACACTAGCTGTGGTTTTCAGGCATCTGTCCCCAGAGCCCTGGTCTCGAATACCAACATGGGGGGGGGTCCCTGATGCCCAAAACAGTAAACCTCCAGTCCCAGAAGGAAACCTTGCTCTTTGGAGTGGTGTGAAAATCTCTAGGTAGGAGAATCCTGATTTTCCACTGAACTGCATTGTGACCCATCAGTATGAGACTCCATTTCCACTCCGCCCCCTGTGTAGCTCACACCAGAGCCAGCAGCTTGAACGTCCCATATCCATAGGTTCCTATGTTGGGGTTTCCAGGCATCCATACGTAGAGCCCTGCTCTAGATTCTTCTATATTGGGGACCTATGAGCCATCAAGCAGATGCCCCCTGTCCTGCAGAAGGAAACCTTGATTTTTGGAGCTGCGCACAAACCCCAGATTGGGAAAACCTCCATGGCATCATGACACCACCGCTGCATTAGGCGGCCATAAAGGACACACACTTGAGCCTGAGTGAACATCTGACCCTTGCCCTTAATTCAGATGATGGGATTCTCGCCTCAGCCTCTGCATATTGGGGTTGTCCTGCCCTAAGCCCTAAAAATTACATGAGCTTTTGTTTTCAGACTTCTGTCCTCAAACTAACTGCAAAAATAATACTTAAGGGGGGAGGAGTCAAGATGGTGGAGAAGTAGCAGCCTGAGACTACATCAGGTAGCAGGAGATCAGCTCGATAGCTTATCTAAACATTGCAAACACCTACAAATCCAACGGGAGAGCGAAGAGAAGAAGAACAACAACTCTAGAAACAGAAAATCAACCACTTTCTGAAAGGTAGGACTGGCAGAGAAGTGAATCTAAAACGACGGGAAGATAGACCGCGGCGGGGGGGGGTGGCGGCTCCCGGCAAGCGGCAGAGGAATGGAGCACAAAATCAGGACTTTTAAAAGTCTGTTCCACTGAGGGACATTGCTCCAGAGGCTAAACCAGGGTGAAGCCCACGCGGGGTCAGCATGGCCCCAGGTCCCACAGGGTCTCAGAAGGATCGGGGGTGTCAGAGTGTCAGAGAGCTCGCAGGTATTAGAACGGAGAAGCCGGCTGCAGAGACAGAGCCAAGGACTGAACTCTCAGCTCGGGGTTACCTTGAACTGGTTGCAGGCTGGGTGAGCTCGGAGCACGGCTAGAGGCTGGGGATACGGGAGTGATTGGGTGCTGTCCTCTGGGGGCGCACTGAGCAGTGGGGCCCCAGGCTCTCGGCTCCTCCTGGCTGGAGACTAGGAGGCCGCCATTTTCATTCCCATCCTCCGGAACTCTACGGAAAGCACTCAGGGAACAGAAGCTCCCAAAAGCGAACCCGAGCCAATTACTTAGTCCGGCCGCCGGTAAGGGCCATGCAATCCCGCCTCGGGCAAAGACACTTGAGAGTCACTAGAACAGGCCCCTCCCCCAGAAGATCAACAAAATATCCAGCCAGGACGAAGTTCATCTATCAAGGAAAGCAGGTTCAATTCCTAAGACAGCAGAGCAATTCCAGAGGAGAAAGCAAAGCACGAAACTCATGGCTTTCTCCCCATGATTCTTTAGTCTTGCGGCTACTTCAATTTTTTTTTCTTTTTTCAATTTTTTTTTCTTTTTTCAATTTTTTTCTTTTTTCTTTTTTCTTCTTCTGCTAAATTTTTTAAAACTTTTACCCTTTCCTTTTTTAACGTTTTTTGACTAGTTTATCTAAATATATATATATATTCTATCTTTTTTATATTTTTTCTTTATTTGTTTTATTTTTTTATTTTTTTCTTTTTTTTCTGAACCTCTTTTTATCCCCTTTCGCCCCCCCACAATTAGGGGTCTCTTCTGATTTGGTTAAGCACATTTTTCTGGGGTCTTCGCCACCCTTTTAGTATTTTATTTGCTCCTTCATATCCTTTTATCTGGACAAAATGACAAGGCGGAAAAAATCACCACAAACAAAAGAACAAGAGACAGTACCAAAAGCTAGGGACCTAATCAACACAGACATTGGTAATATGTCAGATCAAGAGTTCAGAATGACGATTCTGAACATTCTAGCCGGGCTCGAAAAAGGCATGGAAGACATTAGAGAAACCATCTCTGGAGATATAAAAGCCCTTTCTGGAGAAATTAAAGAACTAAAATCTAACCAAGTTGAAATAAAAAAAGCTATTAATGAGGTGCAATCAAAAATGGAGGCTCTCACTGCTAGGATAAATGAGGCAGAAGAAAGAATTAGTGATATAGAAGACCAAATGACAGAGAATAAAGGAGCCGAACAAAAGAGGGACAAACAGCTACTGGACCATGAGGGGAGAATTCGAGAGATAAGTGACACCATAAGACAAAACAACATTAGAATAATTGGGATTCCAGAAGAAGAAGAAACAGAGAGGGGAGCAGAAGGTCTATTGGAGAGAATTTCCCTAATATGGCAAAGGGAACAAGCATCAAAATCCAGGAGATGCAGAGAACCCACCTCAAAGTCAACAAGAATAGGTCCACACCCCATTACCTAATAGTAAAATTTACAAGTCTTAGTGACAAAGAGAAAATCCTGAAAGCAGCCAGAGAAAAGAAGTCTGTAACATACAATGGTAAAAATATTAGATTGGCGGCAGACTTATCCACAGAGACCTGGCAGGCCAGGAAGAGCTGGCATGATATATTCAGAGCACTAAACGAGAAAAACATGCAGCCAAGAATACTCTATCCAGCTAGGCTATCATTGAAAATAGAAGGAGAGATCAAAAGCTTCCAGGACAAACAAAAACTGAAAGAATTTGCAAACACCAAACCAGCTCTCCAGGAAATATTGAAAGGGGTCCTCTAAGCAAAGAGAGAGCCTGAAAGTAGTAGATCAGAAAGGTACAGAGAAAATATACAGTAACAGTCGCCTTACAGACTAATAATGGCACTAAATTCATATCTCTCAATAGTTACCCTGAATGTTAATGGGTTAAATGTCCCAATCAAAAGGCACAGGGTATCAAATGGATAAAAAAACAAAACCCATCAGTATGTTGCCTACAAGAAACTCATTTAAGACACGAAGACACCTCCAGATTTAAACTGAGGGGGTGGAAAACAATTTACCATGCTAATGGGCATCAGAAGAAAGCTGGGGTGGCAATCCTTCTATCAGATCAATTAGATTTTAAGCCAAAGACTATAATAAGAGATGAGGAAGGACACTATATCCTACTCAAAGGGTCTTTTCAACAAGGTGATCTAAAAATTTTAAATATCTACGCCCCTAAAGTGGGAGCAGCCAACTATATCAACCAATTAATAACAAATTCAAGGAAACACATCAAAAATAATACAATAATAGTAGGGGACTTGAACACTCCCCTCACTGAAATGGACAGATCATCCAAGCAAAAGATCAACAAGGAAATAAAGGCCTTAAGTGACACACTGGACGAGATGGACATCACAGATATATTCAGAACATTTCATCCCAAAGCAACAGAATACACATTCTTCTCTAGTGCACATGGAACCTTCTCCAGAATAGAGCACATCCTGGGTCACAAATCAGGTCTCAACCAGTATCAAAAGATTAGAGTCATTCCCTGCATATTTTCAGACTACATTGCTCTGAAGCTAGAACTCAATCACAAGAGGAAAGCTGGAAAGAACCCAAATACATGGAGACTAAACAGCATCCTACTAAAGAATGAATGGGTTAACCAGGAAATTAAAGATGAATTGAAAAATTCGTGGAAACAAATGATAATAAAATCACAACAGTTCAAAATCTGTGGGACACAGCAAAGGCAGTCCTGAGAGGAAAATATATAGCGGTACAAGCCTTTCTCAAGAAACAAGAAAGGTCTCAAGTACACAACCTAACCCTACACGTAAAGGAGCTGGAGAAAGAACAAGAAAGAAACCCTAAACCCAGCAGGAGAAGAGAAATCATAAAGATCAGAGCAGAAATCAATGAAATAGAAACAAAAAAAAATAGAAAAAAACAATGAAACTAGGAGCTTGTTCTTTGAAAGAATCAATAAGATTGATAAACCCCTGGCCAGACCCATCAAAAAGAAAAGAGAAAGGACCCAAATAAATAAAATCATGAATGAAAGAGGAGAGATCACAACTAACACCAAAGAAATACAGACAATTAGAAGAACATACTATGAGCAGCTCTACGTCAACAAATTTGACACTCTGGAAGAAATGGATGCATTCCTAGAGACATATAAACTACCACAACTGAACCTGGAAGAAATAGAAAACCTGAACAGGCCCATAACCAGTAAGGAGATTGAAACAGTCATCAAAAATCTCCAAACAAACAAAAGCCAAGGGCCAGAGGGCTTCCCAGGGGAATTCTACCAAACATTTAAAGAAGAACTCATTCCTATTCTCCTGAAACTGTTCCAAAAAATAGAAATGGAAGGAAAACTCCCAAACTCATTTTATGAGGCCAGCATCACCTTGATCCCAAAACCAGACAACGATCCCACCAAAAAAGAGAACTACAGACCAATATCCTTGATGAACATAGGTGCAAAAATTCTCTCCAAAATACTAGCCAATAGGATTCAACAGTACATTAAAAGGATTATTCACCACGATCAAGTGGGATTTATTCCAGGGCTGCAGGGTTGGTTCAACATCCGCAAATCAATCAATGTGATACAACATATTAATAAAAGAAAACAAGAACCATATGATACTCTCAATAGATGCTGAAAAAGCATTTGACAAAGTACAGCATCCCTTCCTGATCAAAACTCTTCAAAGTGTAGGGATAGAGGGCACATACCTCAATATTATCAAAGCCATGTATGAAAAACACACCGCAAATATCATTCTCATTGGAGAAAAACTGAAAGCTTTTCCGCTAAGGTCAGGAACACGGCAGGGATGTCCATTATCACCACTGCTATTCAACATAGTACTAGAAGTCCTAGCTTCAGCAATCAGACAACAAAAAGAAATTCAAGGCATCCAAATTGGCAAAGAAGACGTCAAACTATCCCTCTTCGCAGATGATATGATACGATATGTGGAAAACCCAAAAGACTCCACTCCAAAACTGCTAGAACTTGTACAGGAATTCAGTAAAGTGTCAGGATATAAAATCAATGCACAGAAATCAGTTGCATTTCTGTACACCAACAACAAGACAGAAGAAAGAGAAATTAAGGAGTCAATCCCATTTACAATTGCACCCAAAACTATAAGATACCTAGGAATAAACCTAACCAAAGAGGCTAAGAATATATACACAGAAAATTATAAAGTACTCATGAAAGAAATTGAGGAAGACACCAAAAAATGGAAAAATGTTCCATGCTCCTGGATTGGAAGAATAAATATTGTGAAAATGTCTATGCTACCTAAAGCAATCTACACATTTAATGCAATCCCTATCAAAATACCATCCATTTTTTTCAAAGAAATGGAACAAATAATCCTAAAATTTATATGCAACCAGAAAAGACCTCGAATAGCCAAAGGAATATTGAAAAAGAAAGCCAAAGTTGGTGGCATCACAATTCCGGACTTCAAGCTCTATTACAAAGCTGTCATCATCAAGACAGCATGGTACTGGCACAAAAACAGACACATAGATCAGTGGAACAGAATAGAGAGCCCAGAAATCGACCCTCAACTCTATGGTCAACTAATCTTCGACAAAGCAGGAAAGAATGTCCAATGGAAAAAAGACAGCCTCTTCAATAAATGGTGCTGGGAAAATTGGACAGCCACATGCAGGAAAATGAAATTGTACCACTTCCTTACACCACACACGAAAATAGACTCCAAATGGATGAAGGACCTCAATGTGAGAAAGGAATCCATCAAAACCCGTGAGGAGAATGCAGGCAGCAACCTCTTCGACCTCAGCCGTAGCAACATCTTCCTAGGAACAACGGCAAAGGCAAGGGAAGCAAGGGCAAAAATGAACTATTGGGATTTCATCAAGATCAAAATCTTCTGCACAGTAAAGGAAACAGTTCACAAAACCAAAAGACAACTGACAGAATGGGAGAAGATATTTGCAAACGACATATCAGACAAAGGGCTAGTATCCATAATGTATAAGGAACTTAGCAAACTCAACACCCAAAGAACAAACAATCCAGTCAAGAAATGGGCAGAGGACATGAACAGACATTTCTGCAAAGAAGACATCCAGATGGCCAACAGACACATGAAAAAGTGCTCCACGTCACTCGGCATCAGGGAAATGCAAATCAAAACCACAATGGGATATCACCTCACACCAGTCAGAATGGCTAAAATTAACAAGTCAGGAAATGACAGATGCTGGCGAGGATGTGGAGAAAGGGGAACCCTCCTCCACCGTTGGTGGGAATGCGAGCTGGTGCAACCACTCTGGAAAACAGCATGGAGGTTCCTCAAAATGTTGAAAATAGAACTACCCTATGACCCAGCAATTGCACTACTGGGTATTTACCCTAAAGATACAAACGTAGTGATCCGAAGGGGCACGTGTACCCGAATGTTTATAGCAGCAATGTCCACAATAGCCAAACTATGGAAAGAACCTAGATGTTCATCAACCGATGAATGGATAAAGAAGATGTGGTATATATACACAATGGAATACTATGCAGCCATCCAAAGAAATGAAATCTTGCCATTTGCGATGACGTGGATGGAACTAGAGCGTATCATGCTTAGTGAAATAAGTCAATCGGAGAAAGACAACTATCACATGATCTCCCTGATATGAGGACACGGAGAAGCAACATGGGGGGTTAGGGGGATAGGAGAAGAATAAATGAAACAAGATGGGATTGGGAGGGAGACAAACCATAAATGACTCTTAATCTCACAAAACAAACTGGGGGTTGCTGGGGGGAGCTGGGATTGGGAGAGGGGGAGGGGGCTATGGACATTGGGGAGGGTATGTGCTATCATGAGTGCTGTGATGTGTGTAAACCTGGCGATTCACAGACCTGTACCCCTGGGTATAAAAATACATTATATGTTTATTAAAAAAAAAATTTGGAACGGGAGGCGAACCATAAGAGACTATGGACTCTGAAAAACAACCTGAGGGTTTTGAAGGGTCAGGGGTGGGAGGTTGGGGGAACAGGTGGTAGGTAATGGGGAGGGCACGTTTTGCATGGAGCACTGGGTGTTGTGCAAAAACAATGAATACTGTTATGCTGAAAAAGTAAATAAAATGGAAAAAAAATAATACTTAAAATGAATACACTGTATGTGATCATTATTCCTCCATGGAATCTAACCATGACTGGTAACACAAAAAATTCAGTGTATTTCAACTATAAGAATACTAATGACTAACATTCAAAAGAACCACCCACTAACCAAAATTATCAACAACTCATTTATCGACCTACCCGCACCATCAAACATCTCAGCATCATGAAATTTTGGCTCCTTTCTCAGAATTTGCCTAATCCTTCAAATTCTTACAGGTTTATTCTTAGCTATACACTACACATCAGGCACAACCACAGCCTTCTCTTCAGTTACACACATCCATCGAGATGCCAATTATGGCTGAATCATCTGATATATACATGCCAACAGAGCTCCATATTCTTCATCTGCCTATTCCCACATGTAGGACGAGGCCTATACTACAGATATTATATATTCCCCAAAACATGAAACATCAGCATTATCCTACTATTTGCAGTTATAGGAACAGCATTCATAGGTTACATTTTACCATGAGGACAAATGCCTTTTGAGGCTCAACCATAATTACCAACTAACTATCAGCCATCCCATACATTGGATCCAACCTTGTAGAGTGAATCTGAGGAGGTTTTTCAGTAGACAAATCCACCTTAACATGATTCTTTGCCTTCCACTTTATCCTGCCATTCATCATCTCGGCACTAGCAGCAATTCATCTACTATTTCTTCATTAAACAGGATCTAAAAATCCTTCTGGAATCCCATCTGATTCGGACAAAATTCCATTCCACCCATACTACACATTTAAAGACATCCTAGGTGCCCTATTCCTAATCTTATTACTCATAATACTAGTACTATTCTCACCCGACCTACTAGGGGACCCTGACAACAACATCCCTGCCAACCCACTTAACACACCACCCCATATCAAACCTGAATGATATTTCCTATTCATGTATGCAATCCTACAATCCATTCTGAATAAACTAGGAGGAGTACTAGGCCTAGTCTTCTCCATTCTAATCCTAGCCATTATTCCAGTATTACATACTTCAAAACAATGAGGTCTGATATTCCTTCCACTAAACCAATGCCTATTTTGATTACTAGTAGCAGCTGATCTCCTTATAATATGAATTGGTGGTCAACCAGTAGAACACCCCTTCATCACCATTGGTCAATTAGCCTTTATCTTTTACTCCACAATCCTCCTAATTCTAATAACAACTATCAGCATTATCGAGAAGAACTTATTAAAATGAAGAGTCTTTGTAGTATATCAATTACTTTGGTCTTGTAAACCAAAAACGGAGAACTCCCTCTCCCTGAGACTCAAGGGAGAAGTAATAGCCCCACCATCAGTACCCAAAGCTAACATTCTAACTAAACTACTCCCCGATTTCCTCATCCTATTATTTCAATTCATATATTTAAAAACCTACTGTGCTTCCCCAGTATGTATTTTTCCCCACCCCTATGTATATCGTGCATTAATGGTTTGCCCCATGCATATAAGCATGTACATACTATGATTGATTTTACATATGTGCACCTCACCTAGACCATGAGCTTGATCACTAGGCCTCGAGAAACCGTCAATCCTTGTGTGATGTGTACCTCTTCTCACTCCAGGCCCATCGAATGTGGGGGTTTCTACAGTGAAACCATACTGGTATCTGATTCTTACTTCAGGGCCATGGCAGTCCTCAATCCAATCCTACTAACCCTTCAAATGAGACACCTCGATGGATTAATGACTAATCAGCCTATGATCACACATAACTGTGGTGTCATGCATTTGGTACTTTTTAAATTTTGGGGGGGGCTGGTATCACTATGGCTGTAAAAGCCTCGTCACATTCAAATAACTTGTAGCTGGGCTTAATCATCGTCATTTATCCACATTGCACAATCATAAGGTGCAATTCAGTCAATAGTTACAGGACATACACATGTACACAGTTACACATGTACGCATATTCAACAGATAGAAACTAGCTAAATCAAACCCCCTTTATTCTCCTCATAACTTCAAAAGTATACAAACACTTAAAATTGTCCTGCCAAAATCCAAAAACAGAACTAAGCACATGCAACATATATAAGAAGCCACTTATACTGATGCTCCATATATTAATCTCTATCGCTAATTTATCCAGAATAATCTATTCAAGAAAGCTATCTATAGGAGGGAGGAGTCAAGATGGTGGAGAAGTAGCAGTCTGAGACTACATCAGGTAGCAGGAGATCAGCTCAATAGCTTATCTAAACATTGCAAACACCTACAAATCCAACGGGAGAGCGAAGAGAAGAAGAACAGCAACTCTAGAAACAGAAAATCAACCACTTTCTGAAAGGTAGGACTGGCAGAGAAGTGAATCTAAAACGACGGGAAGATAGACCGCGGGGGGAGGGGCCGGATCCCGGCAAGCGGCGGAGCAACGGAGCACAAAATCAGGACTTTTAAAAGTCTGTTCCACTGAGGGACATTGCTCCAGAGGCTAAACCAGGGTGAAGCCCACGCAGGGCCAGCGTGGCCCCAGGCCCCGCAGGGTCACAGAAGGATCGGGGGTGTCAGAGTGTCGGAGAGCTCGCAGGTATTAGAACGGAGAAGCCGGCTGCAGAGACAGAGCCAAGGACTGAACTCTCAGCTCGGGGTTACCTTGAACTGGTTGCAGGCTGGGTGAGCTCCGAGCGCGGCTAGAGGCTGGGGATACGGGAGTGATTGGGTGCTGTCCTCTGGGGGCGCACTGAGGAGTGGGGCCCCAGGCTCTCGGCTCCTCCTGGCCGGAGACTAGGAGGCCGCCATTTTCATTCCCGTCCTCCGGAACTCTACGGAAAGCGTTCAGGGAACAGAAGCTCCCAAAAGCAAACACGAGCCAGTTACTTAGTCCGGCCGCAGGTAAGGGCGGTGCAATCCCTCCTCGGGCAAAGACACTTGAGAGTCACTACAACAGGCCCCTCCCCCAGAAGATCAACAAAATATCCAGCCAGGACCAAGTTCATCTATCAAGGAGAAAGCAGGTTCAGTTCCTAAGACAGCACAGCAATTCCAGAGGAGGAGAAAGCAAAGCACGGAACTCATGGCTTTCTCCCCATGATTCTTTAGTCTTGCGGCTACTTCAATTTTTTTTTCTTTTTTCAATTTTTTTTCTTTTTTCTTTTTTCTTCTTCTGCTAAATTTTTTAAAACTTTTACCCTTTTCTTTTTTAACGTTTTTTGACTAGTTCATCTAAATATATATATTTTTTCTTTCTTTTTTATATTTTTTTTATTTGTTTTATTTTTTCTTTTTTTTCTTTTTTTTTTCTTTTTTTTTCAGAATCTGTTTTTATCCCCTTTCTCCCACCCACAATTTGGGGTCTCTTCTGATTTCGTTACAGTGCATTTTTCTGGGGTCTTTGCCACCCTTTTAGTAGTTTATTTGCTCCTTCATATCCTCTTATCTGGACAAAATGAAAAGGCGGAAAAAATCACCACAAACAAAAGAACAAGAGACAGTACTGAAGGCTAGGGACCTAATCAACACAGACATTGGTAATATGTCAGATCAAGAGTTCAGAATGACGATTCTGAACATTCTAGCCGGGCTCGAAAAAGGCATGGAAGATATTAGAGAAACACTCTCTGGAGATATTAAAGCCCTTTCTGGAGAAATTAAAGAACTAAAATCTAACCAGGTTGAAATAAAAAAAAGCTATTAATGAGGTGCAATCAAAAATGGAGGCTCTCACTGCTAGGATAAATGAGGCAGAAGAAAGAATTAGTGATCTAGAAGACCAAATGACAGAGAATAAGGAAGCCGAGCAAAAGAGGGACAAACAGCTACTGGACCATGAAGGGAGAATTCGAGAGATAAGTGACACCATAAGACGAAACAACATTAGAATAATTGGGATTCCAGAAGAAGAAGAAACAGAGAGGGGAGCAGAAGGTCTATTGGAGAGAATCATTGGAGAGAATTTACCTAATATGGAAAAGGGAACAAGCATTAAAATCCAGGAGATGCAGAGAACCCCCCCTCAAAGTCAACAAGAATAGGTCCACACCCCGTCACTTAATAGTAAAATTGACAATTCTTAGTGACAAAGAGAAAATCCTGAAAGCAGCCCGAGAAAAGAAGTCTATAACATACAATGGTAAAAATATTAGATTGGCGGCAGACTTATCCACAGAGACCTGGCAGGCCAGAAAGAGCTGGCATGATATATTCAGAGCACTAAAGCATGAAACAGAAAAACATGCAGCCAAGAATACTCTATCCAGCTGGCTATCATTGAAAATAGAAGGAGAGATCAAAAGCTTCCAGGACAAACAAAAACTGAAAGAATTTGCAAACACCAAACCAGCTCTCCAGGAAATATTGAAAGGGGTCCTCTAAGCAAAGAGAGAGCCTAAAAGTAGTAGGTCAGAAAGGTACAGAGACAATATACAGTAACAGTCACCTTACAGGCTAATAATGGCACTAAATTCATATGTATCAATAGTTACCCTGAATATTAATGGGCTAAATGCCCCAATCAAAAGACACAGGGTATCAGAATGGATAAAAAAACAAAACCCATCAGTATGTTGCCTACAAGAAACTCATTTTAGACGCGAAGACAGCTCCAGATTTAAAGTGAGGGGGTGGAAAACAATTTACCATGCTAATGGGCATCAGAAGAAAGCTGAGTGGCAATCCTTCTATCAGATCAATTAGATTTTAAGCCAAAGACTATAATAAGAGATGAGGAAGGACACTATATCCTACTCAAAGGGTCTTTTCACCAAGGTGATCTAAAAATTTTAAATATCTACGCCCCTAAAGTGGGAGCTGCGAATTATATCAACCAATTAATAACAAAATCAAAGAAACACATCAATAATAATACAATAGTAGGGGACTTGAACACTCCCCTCACTGAAATGGACAGATCATCCAAGCAAAAGATCAACAAGGAAATAAAGGCCTTAAATGACATACTGGACCAGATGGACATCACAGATATATTCAGAACATTTCATCCCAAAGCAACAGAATACACATTCTTCTCTAGTGCACATGGAACCTTCTCCAGAATAGAGCACATCCTGGGTCACAAATCAGGTCTCAACCGGTATCAAAAGATTAGGATTATTCCCTGCATATTTTCAGACCACAATGCTCTGAAGCTAGAACTCAATCACAAGAGGAAAGCTGGAAAGAACCCAAATACATGGAGACTAAACAGCATCCTTCTAAAGAATGAATGGGTTAACCAGGAAATTAAAGAAGAATTGAAAAAATTCATGGAAACAAATGATAATGAAAACACAACAGTTCAAAATCTGTGGGACACAGCAAAGGCAGTCCTGAGAGGAAAATATATAGCGGTACAAGCCTTTCTCAAGAAACAAGAAAGGTCTCAAGTACACAACCTAACCCTACACGTAAAGGAGCTGGAGAAAGAACAAGAAAGAAACCCTAAACCCAGCAGGAGAAGAGAAATCATAAAGATCAGAGCAGAAATCAATGAAATAGAAACAAAAAAAAAAAAATAAACAATAGAAAAAATCAATGAAACTAGGAGCTGGTTCTTTGAAAGAATCAATAAGATTGATAAACCCCTGGCCAGACTCATCAAAAAGAAAAGAGAAAGGACCCAAATCAATAAAATCATGAATGAAAGAGGAGAGATCACAACTAACACCAAAGAAATATAGACAATTATAAGAACATACGATGAGCAACTCTACGCCAACAAATTGGACAATCTGGAAGAATTGGATGCATTCCTAGAGACATATAAACTACCACAACTGAACCAGGAAGAAATAGAAAACCTGAACAGGCCCATCACCAGTAAGGAGATTGAAACAGTCATCAAAAATCTCCAAACAAACAAAAGCCCAGGGCCAGACGGCTTCCCAGGGGAATTCTACCAAACATTTCAAGAAGAACTCATTCCTATTCTCCTGAAACTGTTCCAAAAAATCGAAATGGAAGGAAAACTTCCAAACTCATTTTATGAGGCCAGCATCACCTTGATCCCAAAACCAGACAAGGATCCCACCAAAAAAGAGAACTACAGACCAATATCCTTGATGAACACAGACGCAAAAATTCTCGCCAAAATACTAGCCAATAGGATTCAACAGTACATTAAAAGGATTAGCCACCACGATCAAGTGGGATTTATTCCAGGGCTGCAGGGTTGGTTCAACATCCGCAAATCAATCAATGTGATACAACATATTAATAAAAGAAAGAACAAGAACCATATGATACTCTGCATAGATGCTGAAAAAGCATTTGACAAAGTACAGCATCCCTTCCTGATCAAAACTCTTCAAAGTGTGGGGATAGAGGGCACATACCTCAATATTATCAAAGCCATGTATGAAAAACCCACCGCAAATATCATTCTCAATGGAGAAAAACTGAAAGCTTTTCCGTTAAGGTCAGGAACACGGCAGGGATGTCCATTATCACCACTGCTATTCAACATAGTACTAGAAGTCCTAGCCTCAGCAATCAGACAACAAAAAGAAATTAAAGGCATCCAAATTGGTAAAGAAGAAGTCAAACTATCACTCTTCACAGATGATATGATACTATATGTGGAAAACCCAAAAGACTGCACTCCAAAACTGCTAGAACTTGTACAGGAATTCAGTAAAGTGTCAGGATATAAAATCAATGCACAGAAATCAGTTGCATTTCTGTACACCAACAACAAGACTGAAGAAAGAGAAATTAAGGAGTCAATCCCATTCACAATTGTACCCAAAACTATAAGATACCTAGGAATAAACCTAACCAAAGAGACTAAGAATCTATACACAGAAAACTATAAAATACTCATGAAAGAAATTGAGGAAGACACCAAAAAATGGAAAAATGTTCCATGCTCCTGGATTGGAAGAATAAATATTGTGAAAATGTCTATGCTACCTAAAGCAATCTACACATTTAATGCAATCCCTATCAAAATACCATCCATTTTTTTCAAAGAAATGGAACAAATAATCCTAAAATTTATATGCAACCAGAAAAGACCTCGAATAGCCAAAGGAATATTGAAAAAGAAAGCCAAAGTTGGTGGCATCACAATTCCGGACTTCAAGCTCTATTACAAAGCTGTCATCATCAAGACAGCATGGTACTGGCACAAAAACAGACACATAGATCAGTGGAACAGAATAGAGAGCCCAGAAATGGACCCTCAACTCCGTGGTCAGCTAATCTTTGACAAAGCAGGAAAGAATGTCCAATGGAAAAAAGACAGCCTCTTCAATAAATGGTGCTGGGAAAATTGGACAGCCACATGCAGGAAAATGAAATTGGACCATTTCCTTACACCACACACGAAAATAGACTCCAAATGGATGAAGGACCTCAATGTGAGAAAGGAATCCATCAAAATCCGTGAGGAGAATGCAGGCAGCAACCTCTTCGACCTCAGCCGTAGCAACATCTTCCTAGGAACAACGGCAAAGGCAAGGGAAGCAAGGGCAAAAATGAACTATTGGGATTTCATCAAGATCAAAATCTTCTGCACAGCAAAGGAAACAGTTCACAAAACCAAAAGACAACTGACAGAATGGGAGAGGATATTTGCAAACGACATATCAGAGAAAGGGCTAGTATCCAAAATCTGTAAAGAACTTAGCAAACTCAACACCCAAAGAACAAACAATCCAATCAAGAAATGGGCAGAGGACATGAACAGACATTTCTGCAAAGAAGACATCCAGATGGCCAACAGACACATGAAAAAGTGCTCCACGTCACTCGGCATCAGGGAAATACAAATCAAAACCACAATGAGATATCACCTCACACCAGTCAGAATGGCTAAAATTAACAAGTCAGGAAATGCCAGATGCTGGCGAGGATGCAGAGAAAGGGGAACCCTCCTCCACTGTTGGTGAGATTGCAAGCTGGTGCAACCACTCTGGAAAACAGCATGGAGGTTCCTCAGAATGTTGAAAATAGAACTACCCTATGACCCAGCAAT
The DNA here is from genome assembly GCF_922984935.1 of Meles meles. Lineage (NCBI taxonomy): Eukaryota > Metazoa > Chordata > Mammalia > Carnivora > Mustelidae > Meles > Meles meles. Next base: position 725,576 of record NC_060081.1, read on the forward strand.
TGTACTACTGGGTATTTACCCTAAAGATACAAACATAGTGATCCGAAGGGGCACGTGTACCCGAATGTTTATAGCAGCAATGTCTACAATAGCCAGACTATGGAAAGAACCTAGATGTCCATCAACAGATGAATGGATAAAGAAGATGTGGTATATATACACAATGGAATACTATGCAGCCATCCAAAGAAATGAAATCATGCCATTTGCGATGACATGGATGGAACTAGAGCGTATCATGCTTAGTGAAATAAGTCAATCAGAGAAAGACAACTATCATATGATCTCCCTGATATGAGGACATGGAGAAGCAACATGGCGGGGTAGGGGGATAGGAGATGAATAAATGAAACCAGATGGGATTGGGAGGGAGACAAACCATAAATGACTCTTAATCTCACAAAACAAACTGGGGGTTGCTGGGGGGAGGTGGGATTGGGAGAGGGGGAGCGGGCTATGGACATTGGGGAGGGGAGGCGAACCATAAGAGACTATGGACTCTGAAAAACAACCTGAGGGTTTTGAAGGGTCAGGGGTGGGAGGTTGGGGCAACCTGAGGGTTTTGAAGGGTCAGGGGTGGGAGGTTGGGGGAACAGGTGGTGGGTAATGGGGAGGGTACGTTTTGCATGGAGCACTGGGTGTTGTGCAAAAAGAATGAATACTGTTACGCTGAAAAAAATAAAATGGAAAAAAAAAGAAATGAAATCATGCCGTTTGCGATGACGTGGATGGAACTAGAGCGTATCATGCTTAGTGAAATAAGTCAATCGGAGAAACACAACTATCATATGATCTCCCTGATATGAGGACATGGAGAAGCAACATGGGGGGGTAGGGGGATAGGAGAAGAATAAATGAAACTAGATGGGATTGGGAGGGAGACAAACCATAAATGACTCTTAATCTCTCAAAACAAACTGGGGGTTCCTGGGGGGAGGTGGGATTGGGAGAGGGGGAGCGGGCTATGGACATTGGGGAGGGGAGGCGAACCATAAGAGACTATGGACTCTGAAAAACAACCTGAGGGTTTTGAAGGGTCAGGGGTGGGAGGTTTGGGCAACCTGAGGGTTTTGAAGGGTCAAGGGTGGGAGGTTGGGGGAACAGGTGGTGGGTAATGGGGAGGGCACGTTTTGCATGGAGCACTGGGTGTTGTGCAAAAAGAATGAATACTGTTACGCTGAAAAAAATAAAATGGAAAAAAAAAGAAATGAAATCATGCCGTTTGCAATGACGTGGATGGAACTAGAGCGTATCATGCTTAGTGAAATAAGTCAATCGGAGAAACACAACTATCATATGATCTCCCTGATATGAGGACATGGAGAAGCAACATGGGGGGGTAGGGGGATAGGAGAAGAATAAATGAAACTAGATGGGATTGGGAGGGAGACAAACCATAAATGACTCTTAATCTCTCAAAACAAACTGGGGGTTCCTGGGGGGAGGTGGGATTGGGAGAGGGGGAGCAGGCTATGGACATTGGGGAGGGGAGGCGAACCATAAGAGACTATGGACTCTGAAAAACAACCTGAGGGTTTTGAAGGGTCAGGGGTGGGAGGTTGGGGCAACCTGAGGGTTTTGAAGGGTCAAGGGTGGGAGGTTGGGGGAACAGGTGGTGGGTAATGGGGAGGGCACGTTTTGCATGGAGCACTGGGTGTTGTGCAAAAAGAATGAATACTGTTACGCTGAAAAAAATAAAATGGAAAAAAAAAGAAATGAAATCATGCCATTTGTGATGACGTGGATGGAACTAGAGTGTATCATGCTTAGTGAAATAAGTCAATCGGAGAATCACAACTATCATATGATCTCCCTGATATGAGTACATGGAGAAGCAACATGGGGGTGTAGGGGGATAGGAGAAGAATAAATGAAACAAGATGGGATTGGGAGGGAGACAAACCATAAATGACTCTTAATCTCACAAAACAAACTGGGGGTTGCTGGGGGGAGGTGGGATTGGGATAGGGGGAGGGGGCTATGGACATTGGGGAGGGTAAGTGCTATCATGAGTGCTGTGAAGTGTGTAAACCTGGCGATTCACAGACTGTACCCCTGGGTATAAAATACATTATATGTTTATTAAAAAAAAATTTTGGAAGGGGAGGCGAACCATAAGAGACTATGGACTCTGAAAAACAACCTGAGGGTTTTGAAGGGTCAGGGGTGGGAGGTTGGGGGAACAGGTGGTGGGTAATGGGGAGGGCACGTTTTGCATGGAGCACTGCATGTTGTGCAAAAAGAATGAATACTGTTACGCTGAAAAAATAAATAAAATGGAAGAGTTGGTAAATTTCATGCCAGCCACCGTGATCATATGATTAACCCAAATTAATAGGCACACAGCCTAAAACATTTTAAGTACTACATCACACTAAAGTTCAAATTTAACCAGTCCATTAAAAGCTACTATTAACATAAAATATACCATGAAAGTGACTTTATTATTTCCGACCACACGATAGCTGAAACCCAAACTGGTATTAGATACCCCACTACGCTCAGCCTTAAACATAAATAATTTGTACAACAAAATTATCTGCCTGAGAACTGCTAGCAACAGCTTAAAACTCAAAGGACTTGGCGGTGCTTGACATCCCTCCAGAGGAGCCTGTTCTATAATTGATAAACACCGATAAACCTCACGACTTCTAGCTAAGTCAATCTATATACCACCATCTTCAGCAAACCCTCAAAAGGAAGAAAAGTAAGCATAATAATTACACATAAATAGTTAGGTCAAGGTGTAACCCATGAAGTGGGAAGAAATGGGCTGAATTTTTTTAAAGACTTTATTTAATTGACAGACAGAAATCACAAGTAGGCAGAGAGGCAGTCACAGAGAGACGGGGAGGCAGGCTCCCTGCTGAGCAGAGAGCCCAATGTGGAGCTCAATCCCAGGACATTGGGACCATGACCTGAGCTGAAGGCAGACGCTTTAACCCACTGAGCCACCCAGGCGCCCCTGGGCTGAATTTTCTAATCAAGAATATGCTCACGAAATTTTTTGTGGAAACTAAAAACTAAAGGTCGATTTAGTAGTAAATTAGGAATAGAGAGCTTAATTGAATAGGGCCATGAAGCATGCACACACTGCCCATCACCCTCCTCAAGCAATTCACCCAAACACTACATAATACAGACTAAACCAACTCAAGAAGAGATAAGTCATAACAAGGTAAGCATAACGGATCATGTGCTTGGATAAATCAAAGTGTAGCTTAATTAAAGCATCTGGCTTACACCCAGAAGATTTCATACACCAATGACCACATTGAACCAAAACTAGCCCAACCAACCACTAACTCAACTACTACAATAAGCCTCTAATCAAAGCATTCAATTACATCATTAATGTATAGGAGATAGAAATTTTACTTGGAGCTATAGAGAAAGTACCATAAGGGAATGATGAAAGAAATTTTAAAGTAATAAACAGAAAAGATCGCCCCTTATACCTTTTGCATAATGAGCTAGCTAGAATAATTTAGTGAAGAGATCTTAAGCTAACTCCCCCAAATCCAGATGAGCTACCTATGAACAAACCACAGGGATAAACACACCTATTTTGCAAAATAGTGAGAAGATTTATAGGTAAAGGCGAAAAGCCTAATGATCCTGGTGATAGCTTGTTGCCCAGAATAGAATCCCTGTTCAACTTTAAATCTACCCAACAAATCCTAAAATTATAATGTAAATTTAAAATATAATCCAAAAAGGTACAGATTTTTAGGATAAGGATACAACCTTACTTAGAGTGTAAAGGTAAATAAAACCATAGTAAGCCTAAGAGCAGGCACCAATTAAGAATGTGTTCAAGCTCAACAACCCAACCCTCTGATTCCAAAAATCTTAAACCAACTCCCACCTACCACTGGGCTAATCTATTTAATAATAGAAGCAATAATGCTAGTATGAGTAACAAGGAACATTTCTCCTTGCATAAGTTTATAACAGTCAACAAATACCCACTGATAGTTAACAACATGATAAAAATAAACTACTAATAAAACACTTAACCAATCAATTGTTGGCCCAACACAGCTATGCAACAAAGAGAAAGTAAAAGAAGTAAACGGAACTCATCAAACACAAACCCCACCTGTTTACCAAAAACATCACCTCCAGCATGCCCAGTATTGGAGGCACTGCCTGCCCAGTGGCACTAGTTAAACGGCCACGGTATCCTGACCAAGCAAAGGTAACATAATCATTTGTTCTCTAAATAAGGACTTGTATGAATGGCCACACGAGGGTTTAACTGTCTCTTACTTCCAATCAGTGAAAATGATCTTCCTGTGAAGAGGCAGGAATAAACTAAGACGAGTAGACTCTATGGAGCTTCAATTAACTAGTCTATAATAAGTCTATTTAATCACCAATTAGGCATAACACAATATTATTAATGGATTAACAATTTAGGTTGGGGTGACCTCAGAGAATAATAGTTGGAGTGATACAAACATAGACAAACCAGTCAAAATATAGTATCATTTATTGATCCAAGAAATTTGATCAACGGAACAAGGTACCCTAAGGGTAACAGCACAATCCTATTTGAGAGTCCATATCAACAATAGGGTTTATGACCACGATGTTGGATCAGGACATCCCAATGGTGCAGCAGCTATTAAAGATTTGTTTGTTCAACAATTAAAGTACTACGTGATCTGAGTTCCGACGGGCGCAATCCAGGTCGGTTTCTATCTATTACAACAACTTCTCCCAGTATGAAAGGACAAAAGAATTAAGGCCTATTCTATTGGAATGCCTTAGGACTAATAGAGGATATAATCTTAATCTAAATAATCCACCTTCGTTTCATAGCCCTAGAGATAGGGCTTGTAAGGGTGGCAGAGCCCAGTAACTGCGTAAAACTTAAACTTTTATTCTCAGAGGTTCAAATCTCCTTCCTAACATTATGTTTATAATTAATATCATTTCACTAATTGCACCTATCCTACTTGCTGTAGCCTTTCTAACATTAGTGGAGTGAAAAATCCTAGGGTATATACAACTCCGTAAAGGCCCGAACATTGTAGGATCCTATGGACTCTTGCAAGCAATTGCAGATGCCATAAAACTATTCACTAAAGAACCTTTACAACCCCTACCATCATCTATCACTATATTTGTAATAGCCCCAATCCTAGCCCTAAAACTAGCCCTAAATATATGAACCCCATTACAAATACCTTACCCTCTCATCAATATAAACCTAGGAATCCTATTCATACTAGCAATATCAAGCCTACCTGTTTACTCTGTTTTATGGTCCAGATGAGCCTCAAAATCAAAATATGCCCTAATTGGGGCCCTTGGAGCTGTAGCCCAAACAATTTCCTACGAAGTCACACTAGTCATTATCCTCTTATCAGTACTATTAATAAATGGCTCTTTTACCCTATCCACACTTATTACTACACAAGAACACCTATGACTAATCCTCCCCACATGGCCCCTATCTATAACATGATTTATCTCAACCCCTGCAGAAACAAACTGCGCCCCCTTTGACCTAACAGAAGGAGAATCAGAATTAGTCTCCAGATTCAACGTCAAACAGGCAGCCGGACCATTCATCGTATTTTTCCTAGCTGAATATGCCAACATCATTATAACTAATATCCTTTCAACTATCCTGTTTTTTGGTGCATTCCACACCCCATACTTACCGGAACTATACTCCATCAATTTTACCATAAAAACACTTCTACTAACAACTTCCTTTCTATGAATTCAAGCATCCTATTAACAATTCCATTACGATCAACTCATATATTTATTATGAAAAAACTTTCTCTGCCCTATTCATATGACATGTAGCCTTACCCATTATAACAGCAAGTATTCCTCCCCACACATAAGAAATATGTCTGACAAAAGAGTTACTTTGATTATAGAGGTTCAAGCCCTCTCATTTCTAGAATTATAGGAATTGAAACTAATCCTAAGAACTCAAAAATCTTTGTGCTACCGAACTCACATCAAATTCTACAGTAAGGTCAGCTAAATAAGCTATTGGGCTCGTACCCCGAAAATGTTGGTTTATCCCCTTTCCATACTAATTAAACCCCCCATCCTTACTATCATTATATCAACTGTCATTTCAGGAAACATTATAGTACTAATAAGCTCTCACTGACTAACAATCTGAATTGGATTCAAAATAAATATACTAGCTATTATCCCCATTTTAATAAAAAAATCAATCCATGAGCCATAGAAGCATCAACAAAATATTTCCTTACCCAAGCCACTGCATCTATATTCATAACATTAGGGATTATTATTAACCTACTATTGACAGGCCAATGAACAATACTAAATACCCCTAACCCAATCGCATCAAACATAATGACAGTAGCTCTGGCAATAAAATTAGGACTATCACCCTTCCACTTCTGAGTACCTGAAGTAACCCAAGGAATCCCACTATCATCAGGAATAATTCTACTAACCTGACAAAAAATCACCCCCTTATCCGTTCTAAACCAAATCTCTCCATCTATAAATCCAAACTTATTAGTAGCCATAGCTATTATATCCATTCTATCAGGAGGCTGAGGAGGTCTTAACCGAACACAACTACGAAAAATCCTAGCATACTCATCAATAGCCCACACAGGATGAATGAGTGCAGTAACAACATATAACCCTACCCTAATAATATTAAACCTCATAATCTACATTACAATAACACTTGGAACATTCATACTGTTCACACTGAGTTCATCTATCTCATATATGAAACAAACTCGCACTATTTACCTCACTAATCCTAACAATCCTACTATCACTAGGAGGCCTACCTCCCTTCTCAGGATTCATCCCTAAATGAATAATCATCCATGAACTCACAAAAAACAATATAATTGTTATATGAACATTTATAGCAATTAGAGCCCCACTAAACCTATACTTTTATATGTGGTAAACACACACAACAGCTCTAACTATATTCCCCTCAATAAACACCATAAAAATAAAAAAGGCAATTCGAAAACACACAAAAAACCATAATTCTTTTATCCCCACTAATTGTAACTTCGACCATATTACTTCCATTAACCCCGATAATTCTAACACAGTTCTAGCAGTTTAGGTTAAAAACACCAAGGGCAAAAGATGGCGGGGAAGTAGGAGGAGGCAGTGTTTCAACCTGTACCCTAAAGTGAGCTGATTACCTACCAAAGAACTCTGACCACCCATGAAATCAGCCTGAGATCAGAATTATACACGTCTGGATCTCTACAGGAGCAGAAGACGCCAGTGGCAGGTACAGCAGAGTGGGAGCTTCAGACTGATATCTGAAGATAAACAAAAGGGGGAGGGGGCCACCAGAGGTGACCCATTGGAAAGTAATACCCCAATACGAGAGTGCCCTGTGTCTGGGGACCAGCATTAATTTGGAGTCTGGTTGAAAGCACTCAAAAAACAAAGAGCAAAGGATCACGGGGGGTAATAGTGGGAACCTGGGCAGTTAGGGTCAGGGACCTAAGTCCCTGGACCCAGGACAGCCTCCCCTGGCGCTGAGACAGAGAGAGTGCAGCAGAGAAATCAGGTCTCAATCCCTGAGCCGCCAGTGTGCCTGAATGCCAGCACGCTGAGAACAAGTGGGATGAGGCTCCTGTGAGGGACTGGGAGCCTGGCCAGATGGCAATCCTGAAACGCGTGCATCCCACACTCTCCCTTGGGATAGGTGCTCATAGACGCTAGCCTGGAGCTCTGGCATCCGGAAAAACCAGACATTCTCAGCCCAGGAGAGAGGGAAAATCTCAGTGTGCGATCTGTGCTTGGAACCGCTCTGGCGGTCTGAAGCTGCCCAGACAGCCACCGCTGCCCTGGTTTTGGGTACAACGAGGAGCTCCTGCATCCCCAGGGACAGTGACTCAGAACCAACTGTGCCAGCAGCTCTTGCAGAACATACTGAGGCTTCTCTCTGAGAGGGAGGTCGGGGTGCAGTTTGCTCTCCTCTAAACCTCCAAAAACCATCAAAAGCTGTCAAGGCGAGAGAAAGCAGATGAAAGAACATAAAACCCCCCAAAGAACAAAAGCCTGAAAAAAACAGTTTCCTCAGAGCCCACCCCCATGAGGGGAGCAGGAGGACCTAACTCAGGGAACATCATTGTCTGAAAACCCACGTGGCAGGCCCCTCCCCCAGAAAACCAACCAGGAAGGAAGAAAAAAAAAAGACTACAAGAGAACAACCACCACTACTTCATAAATACAACTTTTATTTTCAACTCTTTACCAATATTCTGGTTCTTTTTTTTATACATACAGATAATTTTTAATCTATTTACCACCACACTGAGATGTCCAGTACATCAAATACTTTAATAACCTTCTAACCTGAACTTTTTGATACATACACCCGTGTTTTTCTTTTGCTTTTTTATTTTTTTAATTCTTTTTTAAATTTTAACTTAGTTTAGTCTAGTCTATTCTTTTTTAATTTTTATTTTCTACTATACATATAGAGTTAAACTTCAAGGCAATCCCCTTTCCCCAATCAATGCTACCCCTGTAGGCAAACCAATTTCTAATCCCCCTGTAACTTAGGAAAGTTGAGTCCCTTAACAAAAACATCAAGATACATTCAGGAAGAATCAAAATAAACTTCCTCACCCACACTGAGAATTCATAACCACTCTCCCAATTTTTCCTTCTGTCAGTGTTTCTGTGAATTTGTGTTTGTCCTGATAATATATAAATCTTATACTTGGGGTTCTTTCTGATAAGGTTCTTCCTTTTTTTTTTTTTGCTTATATATATATTTTTTTCTCTTATTATATACTTTTATCACTCTTTTTGTTTGTCTGTTTTTGTTTGTATACTTCACAAATCTTACCTTGTGGCCCATTTGGGCTGAGCCTTCTCTTTTATCTTCCCTTTTTTTCTTATCTCTCTCTCTCTCTCTCTTTTTTTCCCCTTTTTTCTTTTCCCGTTTTTTCTTTCTTCTTCTCTATTTCCGTTTCTTTTCTTTCTTCTCTCATTTGGGTGGGGAATCCTGATTGCACAGAAGTGTTCCAGGGTGCACATTGACTGCACCACAATCGATAAGTCAGGCTGCATCTGTTCAGTCATCTCTTACCAAAATGACTAGGAGGAGGAATACCCAACAGAAGAAAAATACAGAGGATGGGCCTTCTGCAACAGAGCTAATGGCTATCGACATAGACAATATGTCAGAAAAGGAATTCAGACTAACAATTATCCAGGCAATAGCTAGATTGGAGAAAGCCATGGATGACCAAACAGAATTGATTACGGCAGAACTGAAAGCCATCAGGGATGATGTTCACAATGTTAGGGCAGAACTGAAAGCCACCAGGGATGATGTTCAAAATGCTCTCAATGAGTTCCAATCTAATCTAAATTCTCTAAAAGCTAGGGTAACTGAGACAGAAGATAGAATTAGTGATCTGGAGGACAAACAGATAGAGAGAAAGGATCAGGAGGAAGCCTGGAACAAACAGCTCAGAAGCCACGAAAACAGAATCAGGGAAATAAATGATGCCATGAAATGTTCCAACATCAGAATTATTGGAATCTCTGAAGGGGAGGAAAAATAAAGAAGTCTAGAAGATATAGTGGAACAAGTTGTCTATGAAAATTTTCCTAATCTCACGAATGGAAACAATGTTCATATACTAGAGGCAGAGAGATTTCCTCCCAAGATTTTAGATTCTCGAAAGTCCTCACGACACCTTATAGTTAGAATGAGGAATTATGTTTCAAGAGAGACCCTCTTAAAAGCAGCTAGGACAACGAAGCTGGTTACATACAGAGGAAAACCCATTAGAATAACGTCAGACCTTTCCACAGAGACCTGGCAAGCCAGGAAGGGCTGGCAAAATATATTCAGAGTACTAAATGAGAAGAACATGCAGCCAAGAATACTCTATCCAGCAAGACTGACATTTAAAATGGATGGAGAGATAAAGAACTTCCAAGACCAGCAAGGCTTAAAAGATTATGCAACCACTAAGCTGACACTGCACGAAATATTAAGGGGGGTCCTATAAAAGAGAAAAAATCCTAAGAATATCATTGAACAGAAATATAGAAACAATCTACAGACAGAAAGACTTCAAAGGTACCACGATGTCAATAAAAACCTATCTCTCAATAATCACTCTCAATGTGAATGGCCTAAATGTGCCCATAAAAAGACACAGGGTTACAGATTGGATAAAACGACAGGACCCATCCATATGTTGTCTACAAGAGACACATTTTGAACCTTAGGATACACCCAGACTGAAAGTGAAGGGATGGAGAAGCATCTTTCATGCCAATGGGCCTCAAAAGAAGGCCAGAGTAGTGATACTCATATCAGATAAATTAGATTCTAAACTAAAGACTGTAGTCAGAGATACAGAAGGACACTACAAAATTCTTAAAGGGACTATCCGCCAAGATGATCTAACAATTGTGAATACCTATGCCCCCAATATGGGAGCACCCAATTACATAAGAAAAGTATTAATCAAGATAACCTCCCCCCAGCAACCCCCAGTTAAGATAAAGAGTCATATTGATACGAATACAATAATAGTAGGAGATCTTAATATGCCTCTCTCAGAAATAGACAGATCATCGAAGCAGAAAATTAATAAAGAAATAAGAGCATTGAATGAAACATTGGACCAGATGGACCTCATAGACATATACAGAACATTCCACCCTAACACAACAGAATACTCATTCTTCTCAAGTGCACATGGAACCTTCTCCAGAATAGACCACATACTGGGTCACAAAGCAGGACTCAACCGATACCAAAAGCCTGACATTATTCCCTGCATATTCTCAGATCACAATGCTTTGAAACTGGAACTCAATCACAAGGAAAAGTTCAGAAGGAACTCAAACACCTGGCAGCTAAAGACCACCTTGCTTAAGAATGCTTGGATCAACCAGGAGATCAAAGATGAACTTAAACAATTCATGGAAACCAATGAGAATGAAGACACTTTGGTCCAAAACCTATGGGATACTGCAAAGGCGATTCTAAGGGGGAAATACAAAGCCATCCAAGCCTCCCTCGAAAAAATTGAAAAATCCAGAATACACCAGCTGTCTCTACAACTTAAAGAACTGGAGAATCAACAACAAATCAAACCAACTCCACATTCAAGAAGGGAAATAATCAAGATTAGAGCAGAGATCAATGAGGTAAACACCAGAGATACAGTAGAACATATCAATGAAACTAGAAGCTGGTTTTTTGAAAGAATCAATAAGATCAATAAACCATTGGCCACACTAATCCAAAGAAAAGAGAGAAAACCCAAATTAATAAAATTATGAATGAAAAGGGAGAGATAACAACTAACACCAAGGAAATAGAAACAATCATCAGAAATTATTACCAACAGTTATATGCCAATAAGCTAAGCAACCTAAATGAAATGGATGCATTCCTGGAAAACTACAAACTCCCAAAATTGAGCCAGGAAGAAATTGACAACCTGAATAGACCGATATCTAGTAACGAGATTGAAGCAGTGATCAAAAACCTCCCAAAAAACAAGAGCCCAGGACCTGACAGATTCCCTGGGGAATTCTACCAAACTTTCAAAGAAGAAATAACCCCAATTCTCCTGAAGCTGCTCCAAAAAATTGAAGCAGAAGGAAAACTTCCAGACTCTTTTTATGAAGCCAGCATTACCCTGATCCCCAAACCAGGCAAAGACTCTACCAAAAAGGAGAATTTCAGACCAATATCACTGATGAATATGGATGCAAAGATTCTCAACAAGATCCTAGCAAACAGGATCCAGCAGCACATTCAAAAGATTATCCACCATGACCAGGTGGGATTCATCCATGGGTTGCAAGTTTGGTTCAACATTCACAAATCAATCAGTGTGATAGAACACATCAATAAGAGAAGAGAGAAGAACCACATGGTCCTCTCAATTGATGCAGAAAAAGCATTTGACAAAATCCAGCATCCGTTCCTGATGAAAATGCTTCAAAGTATAGGGATGGAGGGAACATTCCTGAACTTCATAAAATCTATCTATGAAAGACCCACAGCAAATATCATCCTCAATGGCAAAAAGCTTGCAGCCTTCCCATTGAGATCAGGAACACGACAAGGATGCCCACTCTCACCACTCTTGTTCAACATAGTATTAGAAGTTCTAGCAACGGCAATCAGACAACAAAGAGAAATAAAAGGTATCCAAATTGGCAAGGAAGAAGTCAAACTCTCTCTCTTCGCAGATGACATGATTCTTTATATGGAAAACCCCAAAGACTCCACCCCCAAACTACTAGAACTCATACAGCAATTCAGTAACGTGGCAGGATACAAAGTCAATGGACAGAAATCAGTGGCTTTCTTATACACTAACAATGAAAATACAGAAAGGGAAATTAGAGAATTGATTCCATTTACTGTAGCACCAAGAACCATAAGATACCTGGAAATAAACCTAACCAAAGAGGTAAAGGACCTGTACTTGAGGAACTACCGAACACTCATGAAAGAAACTGAAGAAGACACAAAAAGATGGAAGACTGTTCCATGCTCTTGGATTGGAAGAATAAACATTGTTAAAATGTCTATATGGCCTAGAGCAATCTATACTTTTAATGCCATTCCGATCAAAATTCCACCGATATTTTTCAAAGAGCTGGAGCAAATAATCCTAAAATTTGTATGGAATCAGAAGAGACCCTGAATTGCTAAGGAAATGTTGAAAAACAAAAACAAAACTGGCGGCATCACGTTACCCGATTTCAAGCTTTACTACAAAGCTGTGATCACCAAGACAGCATGGTACTGGCATAAAAACAGACACATAGACCAGTGGAACAGAGTGGAAAGCCCAGATATGGACCCTCAACTCTATGATCAAATAATCTTCGACAAAACAGGAAAAAATATTCAATGGAAAAAAGACAGTCTCTTCATTAAATGGTGCTGGGAAAACTGGACAGCGATATGTAGAAGAAAGAAACTCGACCATTCTCTTACACCGTACACAAAGATAAACTCGAAATGGATAAAAGACCTCAACGTGAGACAGGAATCTATCAGAATCCTAGAGGAGAACATAGGCAGTAACCTCTTCGATATCAGCCACAGCAACTTCTTTCAATATATGTCTCCAAAGGCAAAGGAAACAAAAGCAAAAATGAACTTTTGGGACTTCATCAAGATCAAAAGCTTCTGCACAGCATAGGAAACAGTCAACAAAACAAAAAGGCAACCCACGGAATGGGAGAAGATATTTGCAAATGACAGTACAGACAAAAGGTTGATATCCAGGATCTATAAAGATCTTCTCAAACTCAACACACAGAAAACAGATAATCATATAAAAAATGGGCAGAAGATATGAACAGACACTTCTCCAATGAAGACATACAAATGGCTATCAGACACATGAAAAAATGTTCATCCTCACTAGCCATCAGGGAGATTCAAATTAAAACCACATTGAGATACCACCTGACACCAGTTAGAATGGCCAAAATTAGCAAGAGAGGAAACAACGTGTGTTGGAGAGGATGTGGAGAAAGGGGAACCCTCTTCCACTGTTGGTGGGAATGCAAGTTGGTGCAGCCACTTTGGAGAACAGTGTGGAGATTCCTCAAGAAATTAAGAATAGATCTTCCCTATGACCCTGCAATTGCACTGCTGGGTATTTACCCCAAAGATACAGATGTAGTGAAAAGAAGGGCCATCTGTACCCCAATGTTTATTGCAGAAATGGCTACGGTCCCCAAACTGTGGAAAGAACCAAGATGCCCTTCAACGGATGAACGGATAAGGAAGATGTGGTACATATACATAATGGAGTATTATGCCTCCATCAGAAAGGATGAATACCCAACTTTTGTAGCAACATGGACTGGACTGGAAGAAATTATGCTGAGCGAAATAAGTCAAGTAGAGAGAGTCAAGTATCATACAGTCTCACTTATTTGTGGAGAATAACAAATAACATGGGGGACATGGGGAGATGGAGAGGAGAGGGAGTTGAGGAAAACTGGAAGGGGAGATGAACCATGAGAGACTATGGACTCTGAAAAACAACCAGAGGGTTTTGATGGGGTGGGGGGGTGGGAGGTTGGGGAACCAGGTGGTGGGTAATAGGGAGGGCACGTACTGCATGGAGCACTGGGTGTGATGCCAAAACAATGAACACTGTTATGCTGTAAATAAACAAATAAAAAAAAAACAAACAAACACCAAGGGCCTTCAAAGCCCTAAGTAAGTGCCATTCACTTAACTCCTGAATCTCACCTTAAGGAATGCAAGAGTATATCTCACATCTACTGAACACAAATCACTTTAATTAAGCTAACTCCTTTCTAGACTGGTGGGCTATCATCCCACGAAACTTTAGTTAGCAGCTAAATACCCTAGTCAACTGGCTTCAGTCTTCTTCTCCTGTTGCAAAGAAAAAAAAAAAAAAGGTGGGAGAAGCCCAGCAGGGTTGAAGCTGATTCTTTGAATTTGCAATTCAATGTAATATTTCACCACAGAGCTTGGCAAAAAGAGGACTCAAACTCCCATTCTTCAGTTTACAGTCTAATGCCTTTATTTTGCATTTTACCTATGTTCATAAAGCGATGATTATTCTCCACAAATCATAAAGACCCTTTACCTTTTATTTGGTGCTTGAGCCAGAATGGTTGGCACTGCTCTTAGCCTATTAATCTCTGCTGAATTGGGCCAACCAAGTGTTCTACTAGGAGATGACCAAATCTACAACGTAATTGTAAGTGCCTATGCATTTGTAATAATTTTCTTTATAGTAATGCCAATTATGATTAGAGGATTTAGAAAATGATTAGTACCCTTAATAATTGGCACACCCGACATAGCATTTCCACGAATAAATAATATAAGCTTTTGACTTCTGCCCTCCTCCTTTCATCTCTTTCTAACTTCTTCCATAGTAGAAGCAGGTGCAGGAACAGGATGAACTTTGTACCCTCCTCTAGCAGGAAATTTAACACATGCAGAAGCTTCTGTAGACATAATAATCTTCTCCCTACACCTGATAGGAGTCTCATCCATCCTAGGAACCATTAAATTTATTACTATCATTATCAACATAAACCTCTCTGCAATATCACAATATCAAACTCCTCTATTCATATGATCTGTCCTGATCACAGTTATACTTCTACTCTTATGATCACCAGTTCTAGAAGCTGGTATTACCATACTACTCACAGACTGAAATCTAACTACTACCTTCTTTGACCCAGCTGGAGGAGGAGACCCTATTCCGTATCAACAGTTATTCTGATTTTTCGGACATCCCAAAGTAGATATTCTAATTCTACCAGGATTTGGAAGTATCTCACATGTTGTAACCTATTGCTCAGGAAAAAAAAAAAAAAAAGAAAGAACAATTCGGCTACATAGGAATAGCCTGAGCAATGATATCAATCAGTTTCTTAGGATCTATTTTATGAGCCCACCACATGTTTATAGTAGGAATGGACATCAGTTTACAAGCCTACTTTACCTCAGCTACTATAATCATTGCAATTCCAGTGGGAGTAAATGTATTTAGCTGACTGACCACTCTACATGGAGGGAATATTAAATGATCTCCAGCTATAGTATGAGCACTAGGGTTTATTTTTCTATTCACAGTGGGTGGTTTAACAGATATTGTATTATCAAACTCATCATTAGATATTGTTCTTCATGACACATACTACATGGTAGCACAATTCCATTATGTCCATTCAATGGGGGCAGTGTTTGTAATCATAGGAGGGTTTGTCCATTGATTCCCACTGTTCACAGGTTACACACTAAATGATATTTGAGCAAAAATTCACTTTACAATTATATTCATAGAAGTAAATATAACATTCTTTCCTCAACATTTCATAGGCCTATCAGGAATACCTCGACGATATTCCAGTTATTCAGATGCTTATGCAACATGAAACACGGTGTCTTCCATGGGCTAATTTATCTCATTAACGGCAGTAATATTAATAATCTTCATAATCTGAGAAGCCTTCGTATCCAAACAAGAGGTGATAATAGGAGAACTTACTTCAACAAACATTGAATGATTACATGGATGGCCTCCTCCATATCATATATTCAAAGAGCCAACCTAAGTATTACCGAAATAAGAATGGAAGGAATTGAATTGGTTTGAACCCTCTAGAATTGGTTTAAAGCCAATATCATAACCACCATATCTTTCTTGATAAAGAGATATTAGTAAAAATTACATGACTTTGTCAAAGTCAAATTATATGTTGAAGTCTTTTATATTTCTATGGTGTATCCTTTCCAAATAGGCCTTCAAGATGTAACCTCCCCTATTATAGAAGAACTATTACATTTCCATGACCGTACATTAATGATCATATTCTCAATCAGCTCTCTTGTTCTCTACATCATTTCATTAATACTAACTACTAAACTAACACATACCAGCACTATAGATGCTCAAGAACTTGAAACGGTATGAACTATCTTACCTGCTACCATTTTAATTTTAATTGCTTTACCTTCATAATGAATCCTCTATATAATAAATGAGACCAATGAGACCAAGGAAGGACCAATAATCTTTCCTTGACTGCAAAAATTATGGGTCACCAATGATACTGAAGTTATGAGTACACAGATTATGAAGACCTAAACTTTGACTCCTATATAACCCTAACTCAAGAGTTGAAACATGGAGAACTACGACAATTAGAAGTAGACATTCAAGTAGTCCTCCCAATAGAAATAACAATATGCATACTAATTTTGGAGCCACAACGCAGCATTCTGCCTGCCAAGCAGAAGGAAAAACTGCCCTATTAGGTTGCCCAAATACCCCAAATGAGGATGAACCTGCACAGCCCTCATGACACCCCAATACCATAGGCCGCCCTGTGTACTACTGCTCTCTCTGACACAGACTGAGGCAAGGCCTCCCATCAGCAACCCAGAGAGCTGGCCACATATCCAGTAGAATGGACTTGCCATGGCCCTAGGCCATCATCTCTACCCAATCTTGGTTTTCAGGCATCTGTCCCTAGACCTTATCTCAGATGCCTGTGGATATGGAGGAACCTAATGCAGAAAACAGAACTCCTCCTTCACCGTGGCAGGAAAACTTGCTGTTGGGAAGGGTGTAAAACCCTCAGAGCAGAGGAAACCTGCATGACCCATGAGGTGACGCCTACTTTTGAGGGCAGCCTTGGCACAAACACACATTGTGACCCTCCGCCTGAGCCCCCATTTCAAGTAAGGGCCTTGGTAGCCAGAACATGTGCCT